>NC_143132.1:27777500-28402500 GCF_059928025.1 Delphinapterus leucas
ACAGAGTCCTGCTTTCTGAGATGGGCTTCCTTTGCTTCCCCTTCTCATTTTCACCTAGATCAAGGGAGACAAACGACCGCATATGGACCTCTGGCTTGTTTTTGTACTGCCTTCAAGCTAAGAATGTTTTCCACATTTTTAAAACATTTAAAAGAAAAGAAAAGAAAGGAAGGAAGGAAAGAATGAAAGAAGATGATGCACAGAGACGCAGGTGCCCCAAAATAAAGCTGGCCCTTTAAAGAAAAAGTTTGCCATCCCGAGTCCTAGGTCAATATTTTCTTTTGAACTTGTCATTGTTCTGTTCAGTTAGGATTCTACTCCCAGACTTTTCTCCTGGTTCAAGCAAGACTGACCTGAAAGAGAGCATCAAAAGTTTTTACGGTCCAGACCTTACAGAAGTCTCCACGCACTAACCAGTAAGTTTGATCCTGAGAACCCCTCCGGCTATGCCTGCTTTTTTCAGATTGCCATCCTTTCCAGCTGGCTTTCTTTCTCTGCATTTGTGGATTCACGAAGAACTGAAATTTAGGCCACTGCCTCCATCTTCCCAAAATCGAGTTAATTTTTTTTAACTGAATAATGAAGAGAACCTGGAAAGATTAGGAACATTTCTGCTTTCTCTTTATGAACTGGAATGTGATTTTTTTAAGGACCAAGGATGTGTTCAGTAAATGCTTATTAAATTGATTTACTGCTTCTTTCTTCCTTATCTTTAATAAAATATTCAATTATTTTTTACATATGTTAATAAAATTGATCAAATAAATAATTAAATTTCAATTTATATACCATTATACAATAAAATTAAATTCCCCTCAGAGAAAGCAGACTCTTTCTCCTGGGTTAATTCTATACCTCCCCTGATAACAAAGCCACTCTCAGAGTTGAATCTATTTTACTCTCTTTGTTTCAGATTTCTCTTTCAAGGATGTAGCACAATATGAACCTTCATAATTAAATTTATTCTATGAGAATGATGGAGTCACTTATATTGAACCTATAACTATTCAAAATGCCAAACAAAATATAAAAAGTAACTCTGAGGAAATCCTGGAGAGCGAGCAAAAGCAGAAAGAAACTGGAGGGCATTTGACTCTTTCAGGAAAGAAAGGAGCTGCACCAGGTGAAATCCTTGTTTCCAAGGCTTTTCACTGAGGACACCCACCAGGTAACACCTGGGGAGGGGTATGAAGGGGGCTGACGCTCAAGCAAAGGCTCAGACTTGCTGGCTTCAAAAGTCATAGAAGGAAGTTTGGGATGCTAAATGGCTGAAAATTGAGAGGAGAAAATCAAATTAAAAAGACCACAGTGAGGGCGGTCCTCAAAACTGCATACAGTATGCAGGTTCACAGAGCAAGTTAGAGGGAGCGCTGACTACCCAGAGAGGGAGGGAGAAGGCAGACCCCAGCTCAGAGAAGCTGTCTGGACACCTTGGGTTTGGGAGTGGGTGTGCCCCAGCTACTGTGAACTTGGACCCTGTTGCAGGAGCCTTTCTCAGGATGCTCTTCTTTTCTCTGCCGAGACTTGGAGTACATTAGCAGCAGGGAATATTTGATATTGTTTTTCAGAGCTACTGAATACCTTTTAAAAACTGAATTATTGGGATTCACTTCAAGATGATGGAGGAGTGAGACATGGAGATCACCTTCCTCCCCACAAATACATAAAAAATACATCTACATGTAGAACAACTCCTAAAGAACACCTACTGAACACTCGCAGAAGAGCTCAGACTTCCCAAGAGGAAGGGCAACCTACACTCAGAGGTGGGGCCAAAACCAAAGCTGAACCCCGGGAGTTATGCGAACAAAGAGAAAAGGAAATTTCTCCCAGCAGCCTCAGGAGCAGCGATTAAATCACCACAAGCAACTTGATGTACACTGCATTGTGGAATACCTGAATAGACAAGAAATCATCCCAAAATTGAGGCAGTGGACTTTGGGAGCAACTGTAGACTTGGGGTTTGATGTCTGCAACTGTTTTGTTTTTGATTTTTATATTTATCTTAGTATAGTTTTTAGTGCTTGTTATCACTGGTAGATTTGTTTCTTTGTTTGGTTGCTCTCTTTTTTTTTTTAATTCTTATTATTTTTTTTATTTTAATAATTTTTTTTCATTTGTTCCTTTATTTTTTCTTTCTTTTTTTCTCCCTTTTCTTCTTGCTGTGTGGCTGACAGGGTCTTGGTGCTCCGCCCTGGTGTCAGCTGTGAGCCTCTGAGGTGGGAGTGCTGAGTTCAGGACATTGGACCACCAGAGACCTCCCAGCTCCATGTAATATTAATAAGTGAGAGCTCTCCCAGAGATTTTTCTCTCAACATTAAGACCCAGCTCCACCCAAAGGCCAGCAAGCTCCAGTGCTGGACAACCCATGTCAAACAACTAGTAACACAGGAACACAACACAACCCATTAGCAGAGAGGCCGCCTAAAATCATACTAAGTTCACAGACATCCCAAAACATACCACCGGACGTGGCCATGCCCACCAGAAAGACAAGATCCAGCCCCACCCACAGGAAGACAGGCACCAGTCCCCTCCAACAGGAAGCCCACACAAGGCACTGAACCAACCTCACCCACTGGGGGGAGACACCAAAAACAAAGGGCACTAGGAACCTGCAGCCTGCGAAAAGGAGACCCCAAACACAGTAAGTTAAACGAAATGAGAACACAGAGAAATATACATTAGATGATGGAGCAAGGTAAAAACCCACCAGACCAAATAAATGAAGAGGAAATAGGCAGTCTACCTGAAAAAGAATTCAGAATAATGATAGTGAAGATGATCCAAAATAATAGAAATAGAATGGAGAAAATAAAAGATACATTTAACAAGGACCAAGAAGAACTAAAAAGCAAACAAACAATGATGAACAACACAATAAATGAAATTAAAAATTCTCTAGAAGGAACCAATAGCAGAATAACTGAGACAGAAGAATGGATAAGTGACTTGGAAGATAAAATACTGGAAATAACTACCACGATCAGAATAAAGAAAAAAGAATGAAAAGAATTGAGGTCAGGCTCAGAGACCTCTGGGACAACATTAAACACATCAACATTCAAATTATAGGAGTCCCAGAAGAAGAAGAGAAAAAGAAAGGGTCTGAGAAAATATTTGAAGAGATTTTAGTTGAAAACTTCCCAAACAAGGGAAAGGAAATAGTCAACTCCAGGAAGCACAGAGAATCCCATACAAGATAAATCGAATGAGAAACACACCAAGACACATATTAATCAAACTATCAAAAATTAAATAAAATGAAAAAATATTAAAAGCAGCAAGGGAAAAGCAACAAATAACATACAAGGGAATCCCCACAAGGTTAACAGCTGACTTTTCATTAAAAACTCTGCAAGCCAGAAGGGAGTACCAGGACATATTTAAAGTGATGAAAGTGGAAAAACCTACAACCAAGATTACTGAGCAAGGATCTCATTCAGATTCGACAGAGAAATTAAAACCTTTACAGACAAGCAAAAGCTAAGAGAATTCAGCACCACCAAACCAGCTTTATAACAAATGCTAAAGAAACTTCTCTAGGCAGGAAATGCAAAAGAAGGAAAAGACCCTCAAAAACAAACACAAAACAATTTAAAAAATGATAATAAGAACATACATATCGATAATTACATTAAAATGTAAATGGATTAAAGGCTTCAACCAAAAGACATAGATCGGCTGAATGGATACAGAAACAAGACCTGTATATATGCTGTCTACAAGAGACCCACTGCAGACCTAGGGACACATACAGACTGAAAGTGAGGGGATGGAAAAAGATATTCCATGCAAATGGAAATCAAAAGAAAGCTTGAGTAGCAATTCTCATATCAGACAAAATAGGCTTTAAAAATAAAGGCTATTACAAGAGACCAAGAAGGACACTACATAATGATCAAGGGATCAATCCAAGAAGAAGATATAGCAATTATAAAATTTTATGCACCCAACATAGGAGCACCACAATACATAAGGCAAATGCTAACAGCCATAAAAGGGGAAATCGACACTAACACAATAATAGTAGAGGACTTTAATACGCCACTTTCACCAATGGACAGATCATCCAAAATGAAAATAAATAAGAAAACACAAGCTTTAAATGACACATTAAACAAGATGAACTTAATTGATATTTATAGGACATTCTATACAAAAACAACAGAGTACATTTTCTTCTCAAGTGCTCGTGGAACATTCTCCGGGATACATAATATTTGGGTCACAAATCAAGCCTTGGTAAATTTAAGAAAATTGAAATCATATCAAGTATCTTTTCCAACCACAGCGCTATGAGACTAGATATCAATTACAGGAAAAAAAATGGTATAAAATACAAACTCATGGAGGCTAAACAATACACTACTAAATAATCAAGAGATCACTTGAAGAAATCAAAGAGGAAATCAAAAAGTACCTAGAAACAAATGACAATGAAAACACAATGGCCCAAAACCTATGGGATGAAGCAAAAGAAGTTCTAAGCGGGAATTTTATAGCAATACAATCCTACCTCAAGAAACAAGAAACATCTCAAATAAACAACCTAACCTTACAACTAAAGCAATTAGAGAAAGAAGAACAAAAAATCCCCAAAGTTAGCAGAAGGAAAGAAATCATAAATATCAGATCAGAAATAAATGAAAAAGAAATGAAGGAAACGATAGCAAAGATCAATAAAACTAAAAGCTGGTTCTTTGTGAAGATAAACAAAATTGATAAACCATTAGCCAGACTCATCAAGAAAAAAAGGGAGAAGACTCAAATCAACAGGATTAGAAATGAAAAAGGAGAAGTAACAACTGACACTGCAGAAATACAAAGGATCATGAGAGATTACTACAAGCAACTATATGCCAATAAAATGGACAACCTGGAAGAAATGGACAAATTCTTAAAAAAGCACTACCTTCTCAGACTGAACCAGGAAGAAACAGAAAATATAAACAGACCAATCACAAGCACTGAAATTGAAACTGTGATTAAAATGTACCAACAAACAAAAGCCCAGGACCAGATGGCTTCACAGGTGAATTCTATCAAACATTTAGAGAAGAGCTAACACCTGTCCTTCCCAAACTCTTCCAAAATATAGCAGACACAGGAACACTCCCAAACTCATTCTACAAGGCCACCATCACCCTGACACCAAAACCAGACAAAGATGTCACAAAAAAAGAAAACTACAGGCCAATATCACTGATGAACATAGATGAAAATATCCTCAACAAAATAGTAACAAACAGCATCCAACAGCACATTAAAAGGCTCATACACCAGGATCAAGTGGGGTTTATCCCAGGAATGCAAGGATTCTTCAGAATATTCAGATCAATCAATGTGATACACCATATTAACAAACTGAAGGATAAAAACCATATGATAATCTCAATAGATGCAGAAAAAGCCTTTGACAAAATTCAACACCCATTTATGATAAAAAGCTCTCCAGTAAGTAGGCATAGAGGGAACCTACCTCAACATAATTAGGGCCATATATGACAAACTGACAGCCAACATCATTCTCAATGGTGAAAAACTGACACCATTTCCACTAAGATTAGGAAGAAGACAAGGTTGCCCACTCTCACCAATATTATTCAACATAGTATTGGAAGTTTTAGCCACAGCAATCAGAGAAGAAAAAGAAATAAAAGGAATCCAAATCAGAAAAAAAGGGTAAAACTGTCACTGTTTGCAGATGATATGATACTATACATAGAGAATCCTAAAGATGCTACCAGAAAACTACTAGAGCTAATCAATGAATTTGGTAAAGTAGCAGGATAGAAAATTAATGCACAGAAATCTCTTGCATTACTATACACTAATGACAAAAAATCTGGAAGAGAAATTAAGGAAACGTTCCCATTTACCATTGCAACAAAAAGAATAAAATACCTGGGAATAAATCTATCTAAGGAGACAAAAGACCTGTATGCAGAAAACTATAAGACACTGATGAAAGAAATTGAAGATGACACAAACAGATGGGGAGATATACCATTTTCTTGGATTGGAAGAATTAACATTGTGAAAATGACTCTACTACCCAAAGCAATCTACAGATTCAATGCAATCCCTATCAATCTACCACTGGCATTTTTCACAGAACTAGAACAAAAAAATTTCACAATTTGTATGGAAACACAAAAGACTCCAAATAGCCAAAGCAATCTTGAGAAAAAAAAATGGAGCTGGAGGAATCAGGCTCCTGGACTTCAGACTATACTACAAAGCTACAGTAATCAAGACAGTATGGTACTGGCACAAAAATAGAAATGTAGATCAATAGAACAGGCTAGAAAGCCTAGAGATAAACTCACTCACTTATGGTCACCTTTTTTTTGATAAAGGAGGCAAGAATATACAATGGAGAAAGGATAGGCTCTTCAATAAGTGGTGCTGGGAAAACTGGACAGCTGCATGTAAAAGAATGAAATTGGGACACTCCCTAACACCGTATACAAAAATAAACTCAAAATGGATTAAAGACCCAAATGTAAGGCCAGACACTATCAAACTCTTAGAGGAAAACATAGGCAGAACACTCTATGACATAAATCACAGCAAGATCCTTTTTGACCCACCTCCTAGAGAAATGGAAATAAAAACAAAAATAAACAAATGGGACCTAATGAAACTTCCAAGCTTTTGCACAGCAAAGGAAACCATAAAGAAGACAAAAAGACAACCCTCAGAATGGGAGAAAATATTTGCCAACGAAGAAACTGACAAAGGATTAATCTCCAAAATATACACTCAGCTTATGCAGCTCAATATGAAAGAAACGAACAACTCAATTCAAAAATGGGGAGAAGACCTAAATAGACATTTCTCCAAAGTAGATATACAGATTGCCAACAAACACATGAAAGGATGCTCAACATCACTAATCATTAGAGAAATGCAAATCAAAACTACAATGAGGTATCACCTCACACCAGTCAGAATGGCCATCATCAAAAAATCTACAAACAATAAATGCTGGAGAGGGTGTGGAGAAAAGGGAACCCTGTTGCACTATTGGTAGGAATATAAATTGATACAGCCACTTTGGAGAATAGTATGGAAGTTCCTTAAAAAACTAAAGATAGAACTACCATATGACCCAGCAATCCCACTACTGGGCATATAGCCTGAGAAAACCTTAAATCAAAAAGAGTCAAGTACCACAATATTCACTGCAGCACTATTTACAGTAGCCAGGACATGGAAGCAACCTAAGTGTTCATCAACACATGAATGGATAAAGAAGATGCGGCACATATATACAGTGGAATATTAGCCATAAAAAGAAACAAAATTGAGTTATTTGTAGTGAGGTGGATGGACCTAGACTCTGTCATACAGAGTGAAGTAAGTCAGAAAGAGAAAACCAATACCGTATGCTAACACATATATATGGAATCTAAAAAAAAAAAAAAAAAAAAAAAAGATTCTGACAAACCTAGGGGCAGGAGAGGAATAAAGAAGTAGAGGTAGAGAATGGACTTGAGGACACGGGGAGAGGGAATGGTAAGCTGGGACAAAGTGAAAGAGTAACATTGACATGTATACACTACCAAATGTAAAATAGCTAGCGGGGAAGCAGCTGCATTGCACACGGAAATCAGCTCAGCGCTTTGTGACCACCTAGAGGGGTGGGATAGAGAGCATGGGAGGGAGACAAAAGAGGGAGGGGATATGGGGATATATGTATACATATATCTGATTCACTCTGTTATACAGCAGAAACTAACCCAACATTGTAAAGCAATTATACTCCGATAAAGATGTTAAAAAAAAACCTGAATTATTTACGTCTGCCTATTTTGAAAGGCATTAGACCTATGTAGTATGTTCCTTCAAAATATCATACTTGTTTTTCCCAGTTCGAGTTCTATGGCATAAGATTAAAATCTATGTGCTAAGAAAAATTATACACAACTTGTAAATACTGTAAAAATGAACACAACATTGTAAATAAATTATACTCCAATATAAAAAAAAATTTTAAAGAGGTTTTTATAGTTTGACCTTTTGACATTATTCAGGAACATTGTTTAATAGGCCCACATGATTGTTTAATTATCTAGAAGTATGAACCCATTTACTATTTGATTAGAGTTTAGACCCTGAAATTGATGATTTCTTTTTATTTCAGGTACATATGGTAACTACAAAGGTTTTATTGCCCTGTAGGAAATTGATCAGCTTTTACATAACCTAGCAATCTCATTCTAACGTTCTTCTATAAATGCCTGTAAATTCCTAGTTTCTCAAAATGCTCTTTTACTGGATCAGTCATTAACGGGTTTATAACTCTTTGGCATGCATTTGTTCTATATTTGTATTACTGTGTTTTTAACTTTTTGAAAATAATGCTTTGACATAGAGATTGTGCATATCTGGTAGGTATACATATAATATCGTGTGATAATAAATGTGCTTAGTTTTGTTGTTGCTTTACAATTTAAAAAAACCCCACAAAACTGTGTATAACCCCCACCAAAAATCTCAGCTGATTCCTGGATGTGCCCAGGGTGGGATATGGAGAACTTCTGGTTTGCAAGCTTGGGAGATGATCTGGTGAAATCTGAAACCAGCCCCTGGACACGGAAAGGAAGGAGAGACCCAAGAAAGAGGCTCACTGGAGCTTCATATATGGAATTTTACCTAAGGAAATCCCCCAATATCTCATCCTTTATTTACTCAGTACCTTTGGTGAAGACCTATAACATGCCCTGAGATGGGCACCACAGGAGATACAAAGTGAATGAGACACATTTTAGCTTTACAAAGAATTTACAATCTAGGTTAGACACTAGTGGTACGTATAAATATACAAATAAGCAAAATAAATATAAGTAATTCAAGCACAGAATAATCAGGGAATTGTGGTGGTTCACATAAAGAAACATTTACTTCTAGGGTGATTGTCTAGAGAAAATAGTATTGTAGGCAGCTTTTGAAAATGAAAAGCATAGTCAGAGTTTTGACAGGTGAATGTGTTTCTATACAGCATTCTAGTGGATAAGGCCATATTAATTAATGTTCACGAATCTGATAAAAGAACAGGTTGCAATTTCAGACACTATTTTATACTATCATTATCCTGCCAAGGCTTATGCAATTTGAATTTTATGTAAGTTAAAAACAATCTACTTTTAGATTCAATACCAAACAAATCTCACTACATTATTAATAGTGTCGTCCCTCGGTATTCATGGGGGATTGGTTCCAGAACCCTATGGATACCAACACCTAACCAATGCACATCCTCCTGTATATGTTAAATCATCTCTAGATTACTTATAATACCTAGCATAATGTGAATGCTATGTAAATAGTTACCATCACTCAGCAAATTCAAGTTTTGCTTTTTGGAACTTTCTGGAGTTTTTTTCCCCCCAAATGTTTTTGATCTGCTGTTGGTTGGTTGAATCCAAGGATGCAGAATCCACAAATACAAAGGGCTCACTGTATTATTAAAACCAGCAAGTACAAGAAATTCCTCATGATTTACTCTTTTTAGAAATAAACAAAACAAAGAAATAAAATCATACAAAGACATGAAATTATGCATGCTAAAATTTATACACCACTTCTCAAGTGAAAAGAAACTGAACTGTTATTGACCATCTTCCATATATCAGGCGTAATGGAAAAGCAATATATGTGTATCATTATTTTATGTATATGTTTACTCTGTGCAAAGCACTGTGCTAGATCCTATAGAAGAAGAAAACAGGTCTTCATTCTAAGGAGTGTGCACATTAATAAGGGAAACACACATGGGTTCAGGTACCATGAGTGAGGTCTATGCATTTATCTGTCCTAAGTCATAAATATCCCTGGCTATTCAGAAAGAGGAAACATTTTTATCGTACCTCTTGTCTGGCATACAACTGTTTCTTCAGAATCTTCATTATAGTACTGCTCTGTATTACAGCACTTAGACTGTATTTTAACTGTGTACTTGACTTGCTCTTTTTTTTTTTTTTCCTGTCATCACCTCACATTCAGTGTGTCTAAAATAGACTTCATTTTTCCCCCAAAGTGGCTGCCTCTCATGATTTTGTTTCTGACCCTGGTAGTAACATTCTTTGTAATGGCAGAGCCTTAATATACAGCAAGTCCCTTTAATTCAAGTCCTTACTTTCAGCCCTGATCAAACCTTGGATCATATTGGTCCTTTCTTCATATTTTTGAATCACTGACTTGCTTTTTTGACACAATAAGATAAATATTAAGGGCAAAGACTGAGTCATCACCTCTTTTTGCCTCAGAATCTGGGAAGTCCTGGGATATTCCATTATTCAATAAACACTTCATTAAAGGGATTAAAGTCCTGGAATATTCCATTATTCAATAAAACACTTCATATTTTAAAAATGACTTTAAAATAAGTCATTTTTTAATTACAAAACCTTATTTAACCAAAGACTACCCTCATAACCATAGAAAGTATGGAGCTATAGAGTAGGATGTGACATAAAATGATCCATCAATTCTTTTATTTTCTCAGCCTGACTTCTACAGTCTTCTCCCAAAGCACTTTAAGCATCTAAATTATTTTAAATATATACGCTGCAAAGGGTAACCTATAACGTATTTTGTTATTATATGCCAAAGTTCAAGTAAACATTTGGATTCATATTTAATCTAAATTCTACTCATAGAAAAGTTCTCATCTTTTCTCCACAATGGAAATAGAAACCTATCATGTGATGGAAACTGTTTAATAAAGATTTCATGTCCTCCTTAGAATTTAAAATAATAACAAAGCTTATGAGTTTTTTCCTACTTTTCTCTGTTTTTGAAAAAAAATAGACATATTTAGAGCAATTTACAGTAAAATTGAGCAGAAGGTACAGAGATTTCCTATATACCTCCTGCCCCACATACACGCAAGCCTCCCCACAATCAGAATCCTGCACCAGATGATACATCTATTGCAGTTGATGGACCTACATTGACACATCATTACCACAGAAAGTCCATAGTTTACCTTAGGACTTACCCTTGGTGTGGTACTTTCTATAGGTTTTAACAAATAGGTGATGACTCATATCCACAATTATAGAATCGTATAGAATAGTTTCACTGCTCAAATAATCCTTTGTGTTCTGCCTATTCATTCTGCCTCTTCCCTAACCTTTGGCAATGACTGATTTTTTTCTTTTTAATAGACTTTATTTTTTAGATCAGTTTGTTTCACAGCAAAATTGAGTGAAGGTACAAAGATATTCCCTATCCATAACCCCTGGTCCCACACGTGCACGTTTTAATCATTTCCACTGCACACAGAGAGGTGAATGCAGAACCAAAAGCCAGATATCCTACTTCTAAATTCTGTGTTCTTTCCACTTCACAGCAAATACATTTCTCTAAACACAGTCCCTGCTGTAACAGACTGGGCCTACAGGCCCACTCTATAAAAAGTTCATTCAGGGGCGATTATGGCCCTAATTCCTTTATTAAAATTCCTCCTAAGAGGATCATAAAATTTACCCTTTAAATATTAACCAAATTTTAGTGACTACAAATAATTAGCATTTGATTATTTGTGAAGTCTGACCTCTCGGAAAGATTTTTGTGTCTTCCGTCTGTGCTTTCCTTCAAAATTGCATTTCCTGTTAATAGTTTCATTAATAAATAAGGAGTCGGTCACCTAAGTCCCTTCATCTGTAATAAAGGGCTTTTGGGACTAAATGGACTTAGTTTGTTTCCAGCAATAGAATTTAGTGATGACACGATCATTATTTTCCCTCATAAAATTAGAATCTCTCAGAAAAAGTTTATTAATTTAAAAAATGTGACTATATTAATAAAATGTTTTTCTATTCCCGAAGTGACATTTTCTTATAAGATTTAGCATATGGAATAAAATTATATTGAAACAATTTAGCAATGTGTTAGATAACATTAAATTATTAATAATCAAAGTTAGTATTTAGAGAACTATAGTTATATAGGTAATTATAATCATTTTTATAAAGCTGATTATTAATAATAATTATTAATATTGTTATTAAAATGAATTGATGCCAATTTAGAGAATAGATAAAAATATATCAATGAACGGCATTTATATATTTGTAGAGAATGTAAAGGTGTGATTGGAATCTGCTAAGGGATAAGATGTCTGAAGGAAATGTTTATCAGTACTTCTCATCAAATAACAGTCTTCCAGAAACAGAGTGGCTTGCTCAGATCTCAGCCTCTAGAGAATTATAAATCTGGGGAGGAACTTTGAACATCTTTGAGAGTAATTTTCCCTGTAAGCTGTAGATAAGACACCTTACTAGGCATCACACCTTCCAAAACAGTACATGTGACTGAGGCACATCATCACCTATAAGAGAGACTTGTAAACTCCCTCTGTATTATGAAGAGAAAGTGCTTAAAGGCCAGAACCTCTCCGCAGCATTCTGTTGGCACCATACCCAAGGCTGACACTCCCTTTCATGTGGATTGTAGAGTCCACTTTGTTGAACTAACCCCAAACTAAATGAGAAACCAGGAGTGGCAAGGGAAGATATCTGGAATTGGGGATGAATAAACCTCTTTAAATTGTAATTTTGTGTCCAGAGGTGCCTTTCTTAAACTTTGTCCTCTGAGATTACACACTGTGAAAAAGAAAATAATAATGTAGGTTTTTATCTTTAATTAGACATACTCCTTCATATATCATTAATGATGCTGATTTTTTTCAAGATGCTTATATTTGGTAAAATTGGATTCTATCTGTAGTTTTGCTCTGTTTCCATCTAAAAAAAGCTAACAATGATAAAGGACTTTACAGGTTAAATTATGCAATGAAAGATCACATTCAAGTTACCACTGCAAATGTGAAAATGAAGATGGAACCCTCTTAAAATGTAGATAAATATGATCTATTATTTATATGACTTTTCCAATTTTTATTCAAACTATCAAGTGAAGAGATTAGTTTCATAGAAACTAACTTTTGACTTATCAGTAAGATGATCCAGTAGTTCACAGTTTTATCCCTGGAGAGTAAGATTTAGAAATCAGGCCCTCTGAAATACCAGAATAACAGTGATCCCAGGAGACAAGGAAGAGACAAGGGCAGCCACTGCCTGTACTTTCAGAGGGAAACCTGACTTCTCATTTTCTTTACAGAACAACTCCTGAAAGATTACAGTATGATGATTTATACCTCCTTTAATTTGAAGCTAGTGAGGTTGATTAAGTGATTGAAGCAATTACTTTTGCTAAAAAAAGTACTATGCTTGAATGCTGGTAAATGTCAAAGGACACTGAGTGACGATCATAATTTTCTGATTCTAAAAATGCAACCTGGGCTTCCCTCGTGGCGCAGTGGTTAAGAATCCTCCTGCCAATGCAGGGGACATGGGTTCTAGCCCTGGTCCAGGAAGATCCCACATGCCGAGGAGTAACTAAGCCCGTGCACCACTAATACTGAGCCTGTGTGCCACAACTACTGAAGCCCATGCACCTAGAGCCTGTGCTCCGCAACAAGGGAAGCCACTGCAATGAAAAGCCCATGCATCACAACGAAGAGTAGCCCCCACTCACCGCAAGTAGAGAAAGCCCGCATGCAGCAACGAAGACAAAATGCAGCCAAAAATAAATAAATAAATAAATAAATAAGGTTAATATAAATTATTTTTTAAAAAGACAGAACTTTAAAATAAACTAATAAATAAATAAATAAATATGCAACCTAAGTAAAGGTTGCTTCAGCCTTTGCTTCAGTTAACTATCTACACTGCTCACACATCACAGTCAGACGTTCTGTCCATTAATGATGAAAAAGAGGAAGTTCAACTAAGTTCAAATGAGGAATGTAAACAGAAAGGAAGTTCAGGGTATGCATGTATGACAGAGTAGATTCAGCTAAATGACTTATATTTTCTGTATCTAAAAAAGGACAATAACATTATAAAGATTGCATAAAACTAGTAATTAAAAGTTACATTGTTTTGTGAACATGTATATAGAGAGATTTTTAAACATTTAGGGGGAAAAGTTTATCCACCAAAGAAATCTAAATGATGATAATATTTACAGGGTCAGCTAGGAAATAATAGAATTTTTAGAGCTGGAATGTGCCCTTACTAATCAAATCTTCTCTTGAAAGTTTAATTATTCATTATATCTCATTTCTCCACTGAATGAAGTTATTTTGAGTAAAACACAAATTCTAATGTGAATAAAAATACAAATTTCAAATTGAATAGAAATAAACTCCTTTAGCAAAGTGGCCTAAATTTTTTTAAAAATTAAGAACTTGCAAAAGCAGAATTTTAAATCACTTGCCCCAACTTTGAACTTGTTAAAATACAGACACTATACAGATCATCCCCAAATTCTGATGGACTGGCCTGTGATTTTACGACTTTACAGCGGTTCAAAAGAGATAACACATTCAGTAGAAAATGTACTTCAAATGTTGAATTTTGGTCTTTTCCCTGGGCTAGTGGTAAAAGGTACAATACTCTCATATCCATAGCTGCAACTCCCAGTCAGTCACACAATCACAAGGGTAATGTACTTAATGTACTTAAAACCATTTAATGTACTTAAAACCATTCTGTATCCAGACAACCTCCTTTTTTTTCACTTTCAGTACAGTAGTCAATAAAGTACATGAGATATTCAACACTTTGTTATAAAATAGGCTTTGCGTTAGATGATTTTGCCCAAGCGTAGGCTAATGTAAGTGTTCTGAGCATGTTTAAGGTAGGCTAGGCTACGCTATGCTGTTCAGTAGGTTAGGTGTATTAAGTGCATTTTCGACTTAATGATATTTTCATCTTATGATAGGTTTATTGGAACATAACCCCATCATCAGTAGAGGAAGATCTGTGCTAAAAACACCCCTTTTCTGATGTTGCTTGTCAAATTATTGTACATGTCACCATTTACTTAACAATGTGAGAGATATCACGCAAAACATTTAACACTCAAATTATATTGTAGCCTGCCAGGGCCACCCAAATATACTGTTTATCCCTGAGTCCTGCATCATTCAATGGAATACAATCTTCTTCAGCTACGCCTACTCCATTTTATCCTATCCTGCTGTCCCACATCCATCATGCCCTATTTCTGTCTCACCCATCATCAAAGGTGCCCTCACTTACAACTGCACTTCCTTACCCTTCACTTCTGAAATCAAGTGCTCCTACATGTTTAAGCAGTTTACATAAACTCTCTCTTCTTACCCTAATTAAAACCTGGATCTCCCCTGAGTATACGATTTTCTCTATAAAATTTCTATAATTATAAAAGCTACTGTAATCCAGGTTACCTAGGGCTGTATCCTATCCCTATACAAGGAGTCTATACACACTTGGACAGGAAACAGTAAAAGGGATTGATCTTGTGATTTCTCAAACTACAGGCATATACTCATTACCACACTCACAATGCGGGTGTTTGATGATCATGATGATGGTGATGTTAGCTGACCAGGAAGGAAAGGAGATACTTCTCCTCTGCATGTTCTTAATACCTCCTCATCCATCTTTCCTAAAGAGAATTCACATTATATCCCAAGGACAGATTAAGCTATTCTTTATGCAAAGCTATACAGAGTCCAAGAATGGGAATTTGATTAGCAAAAACAATTTGATGCAGATACCTGGGTATCGCGTACCACACATTCTCCTGGAATGCCCAATTGCATCCTGAAACAGTGACTAAATTCCTATTCCCTTTGTGTATCTTGTAAATTTCACAGCCTCCTGTCATTCATTTTCAAAGGTTTTTTCTTCTCCGTTAGGTGTCTGCCAGTATGCAGTGGAGATGGAGGAGTCTTGGTCTCACTGTTGGTTGGGGAGATGAGGCTTTTCACTTCAAGGTGCCGCTTTCAACAAAATCTTTCGCAAATCCACCAATGGGTTTTCCTTCTATCTCATTTGCTGAAATATGGTCACAGGGTCTCTTTTAGGTACAATACAGCCTAAAAGCCCAGTATACTGCAAAGAGGATCAGGACGCCACGTGTGGTTTAGAGCAATGATATTTTACCACATGAGAACATTTTATCACATGAAAACATTGCCATCCTCCACAAGTGGGGGGGTTCTAGTAGCAAGGAAGAAGGTAGAAATAGATACTCCATAAACCACTATGTTTCCTAGTCAGTGACTACAAATTACTCATTGTGAAAAAACTTAATGTTAAAACTCATAGAAAAGAAGAAAAAATAGAAAGTTATATATTGTTCTTTATGGATGAATACCAGTGTTCTCACGTTTTATTTCTTCAGTGTATTATGTAATACTTTCATGAAATTTATGAAACATGGTAAAATTTTTCTAACAGGATGAAACCCTAAGGAACAGTGATAGAGTAGAAAGTTCTTATTAAACAAATGTTCATCAATTTCATCAAAGAAATTGCCAAGCCTTTGGTGACTATCTACCAAGGCCATCTATTCCATATTTGGAATATGAACAGCAGTTATTTCTTATATTTAACCAAGTGAAAACGTGGTAATGGATATATAACTATGCATAAAATACAATGTCTATATATTCTGGTGGAAGGTAGGAGGACCTCTTAGTAACAGTGATGAGATTGAATTATAAGCACTGTAAAAAATAACTCTCATTTTTTACTCCAAAAGAATAAGAAGGGGAGGGCTTCCCTGGTGGCGCAGTGGTTGAGAGTCCGCCTGCCGTTTCAGGGGACACAGGTTCGTGCCCTGGTCCGGGAAGATCCCACATGCCGCGGAGCGGCTGGGCCCGTGAGCCATGGCCGCTGAGCCTGCGCATCCAGGGCCTGGGCTCCGCAACGGGAGAGGCCACAACAGTGAGAGGCCCACGTACCGCAAAAAAAAAAAAAAAAAGAAGAAAAAAAAAGAAAGAATAAGAAGGGGGAAAAAATGTGCTATTGTAAGATTAAGGTGAGTCTCACAAATGGCAGAAAGGCACTGACACTGATTTTTGATAAGGAATCAAGAGACCACAGAAATACCACCTCTCCCACATTCACCAGGAAATCTCAGTATGACAGCCACCAGATGAAGCAAGTATACTAAGAAATAGGAAATAAGATGTTATGCTCTCTTCACATCTTCAAAAAGTCATTCCATAGGAAAAAAAAAAATCATTATATAAAGTTACAGGAATCACATGGAAAAACAAATTAAATGAGAAACCTCATATTTTACAATCTCATCATTATTTTTATTTAGTTAAATCCCTTTAACTCTCAGGTAACTCCATGATTTGATATATTCCATTTCTTTGGGAGCTATTACAGCTAATGGAAAGATAATTTTCTAGTACATAACAATCATACTAGAAAACAGCAAATGAATAAGTTATTATCACTATTTATAGGGTTTTTAATATGCTAAAAATCTTTGAAAAAAATAAAGGCTTCTCTGCCTAGTATTATTATTGCTGGGAGCAATTAGGTAAAGCATGGGAGGCCAGATTCTCTTTTTAAAGTCTCTACACAGCTCTAAAGGTGAAAAGCATGTTCACAGAGAAACTACATTAAGTTTTTTAAGGTAAGATCTTTCATTCACTTATAGCCTTAAGTATATGGGTGATAGTAATGTATCTCACCACTCTGAATTAATCTAATCTAATCAACATATAATGACTAAAGTTGGCCATATGTTAATTAATTAAACTAAGCAACAATTTATAAATGGATGACTGAGGAATTCACCGAACAACAATGTTCTAATCAAGAGATGAGTCCTACTACCAAATTTGAGTTGAAAATAGACAATATTATTAACATAATTTTAAAGTTACGAATAAAGGAATTTCTCAAAATAGAAAAGAAAAATTTTAAAGACTTGGGTAATAGACATTGGGCCTGACCCAGAGTTACCCCACACTCCTTAGTAGAATCTGTCCTTCAGACACAACATTAGGGGCATATATCAGCAAGGCCTTGTCTACAGGGGAGAGGAGTACTCAAAGTTCTCTTGTCCAGGATAAATCACTTATTCTGACTCTATACTCACTTAGAAAAATTCCAATTTTATTATTTGCCTTGAGGTGCCAATCGGTAGAGAACATTATAGCCTACAAACCTCATAGCTAGTCTATATGGAAATAACATTTATCTTTTAAGAACAAACAAAAAATGGCATTCCTGTCTATGCCTTAGACTCCTGTGAATTTGGTGTAGTTTAGATAACTGACAATATATATGTATTCTGGTCCTACAAACCAGAACATGGTGACCCTATCAGAAAACTTCCAGAGGGCTAGCTGCCTTGTGCTGGCTGTACACCTCTTCCCTGCTCTTTCAAGCCCATTATCCTACACTGTCCTCTGAATACGAAAATTGTGTCACTAATCTACTCTTAATGAAAGGTATCTAGTAATACCTCCAGAATTTGAGGTAGATTCTGCTGAATCACCGATACATAGCTTTTACCAATAGAATATAAGTGAAACTCAATTTTGGGAGTAAAGGTAAAATCTATGATTCTTCTACAGGAGAACCAAATCTATGGTTCTTCTACAGGAGAACGAATCTCTAGCTTTCTTAGTACCTACTGCCAACTCATTGGGTTACCGTCCCAGACATTATCCAGTAAGGAAGCCTCACTTGGCTGCCAGGGAAGACCTAGATTTCTGCGAAATGCTAGCAACATATCAATGAGACAATACACCTTCTTATTCCGCCATGTATTCTTAAAATTTAATTCTTGCCTTCTTCCTGTTGTTTTTCTTCTACTTGGACTATCAGCTACACTAATCATAATCATTGTTACATCGATTCGTACATGTCTTACAGAAATTCCAATAATCTATAGCAAAACACACAGCATTTTATGTCTGTACGCTTACCTAAACGTTTAGTTAACACTAATTAAGGCATTTGTTTTCCCTGTGCCTGGTACAGATATACAGATTCGAATACAGGTCATTAAGTAACTTACAGAGACGGTTTAGTGAATGGATAAAGGGAAGGGTTTCTGATGTTCCTGAAACTTAACTCACATTATGGCCTGTCCATATCACAATCAAAGCAATATTTGGGATAGTGAGCCAGCTGGAGGAGAACCAGACTTGAAATATAATAAACCCAGGAGGGGAGGACCAGGACAGGACGCTAGAAGCAGTATGGTGTTGGCTAATGCCACATTCAATCACCTGCTAGATTAAGTTTTGGCCAGGTTAGCTCTCTGCAGAAAAAATGTGAAGCAGAAACTTGCTCATTATAGAGGAGCAAGTTGACTAAAAACAGAGTAATACTATTTTGTAATTATCACCTTTTCCCCCAGCTGCTCCATGCCCCCAGCACACACATCTAATAACGAATGGATATATGGTATGAAAGTCTTTGGTCACAAGACAGAGTCCAGGAAATGCGGCCCAGGAAAGAGCTCTAAAAGCAGATGCTTTGAAAATCTTCACTTTGCTTCTGAGGTGTATCGATGATGTCTTCCCCAAAGGACAAATTAAGATTTTCCTCCCAAATCCAAGAATCCTACTAGATTACCAGAGATACTCTCTTTTTTCAGACAAAAAGAAATGTTTTAAAGTAATTACAGCTAAGAGGGGGAAAAAGTTTCAAGTTCTTCTATTCTGTCTCTGCAAATGTCTGTTTGCATTTATATTTTGTCTTCTAAAACTCTTGAAAATGCATGGTAAAATAAACAACCAGGCATAAAACATTTTAGAGTCAATACAATAAAAGTTGGTTGAGAGATGCTGCCCTCTTATACCTCTAAAACACAGTAGGATATCTACCTTGTTATATATTAAATCAAATATGTCATTGCACTTACAAGAGGAGAAAATGTATATTTCCTAGAGACAGAAGGATTTAGACTGGACATTTGTATTCATAGGGCACCATTGAAGAAGTGTTGGGCTTTTTTGGGAAAATGACTTACTTAAAGTAAGAGTCAGAAATTGGTGCCCTCTAAGGTTGCACACAGCCAGCTGTCTGTCCCTAAATTGCTGGAATTACATCTCTGCTTCCTCTGTCTTCTCATTCTGTAATTGGCCCTATAATTTAGTTTTGACCTGTTCCCTGCCTAGTACTCCATGTCTACTCTAGTAGTCTTCCACCATCTATGGAACAAAGCCCTGTCCTGAACCCTACCCAGGGGGACCTCTGCCTACAGACAGGTCAGTTATGCAATGACGACCACTGTCTCCTTGGCTCACAATATTCCCTGTTTTCTGATGTAACTAGAAAATGATCTTTTTCTGCATTGCAAATTAGACTGCAACATTCCTCAAAAATTGAGCCCCCCAATTTATCACCCATTTCCCATCAGCATCTATATTGAGTTACTTCCTCTGTGTCAGTTCTTCACCACAGAACAGGTTTTGTGGTACCACCTAAACCTGTGCGGGCAAGTTTTTGGCTGTGTCCTGCTCTAGAAAGACAGTCAGTACTTGGCATGAATCAACCCAGAATGCGATATTGTGGTAGGCAGGATTCTAAAGATGTACCAACCCCCCAACAAGATTCTCATTTCCTGAATATTCAATCATTTATCTAGGCACTGTTAGCATATGTAAAAAAGCTTATTAATCAGTTGACCTTCAAGCAAGAAGATTATCCTGGTTTATCAGGGTGGACTCCATATAACCCTATGAAGGAAAAGGTTAAAGGGTAAGTTTGAAAATACATTAGAAGAGGAAGAAGAGAGATACAGCAGAAAGAGGAAGTCAGAAAAATTCTAAGCAGGAGAAGGGTTCAACTGCACATTGGTCCTGGCTCAGATGTAGGGCCCATGTGCAAGGACTGAGAAGGGTCTCTAGGAGCTATAGGCAAACCCCCAGCTGACAACTGGCAAGAGAGCGGAGACCTTGGATCTATAACCACAGGAACTGGAGTCTGCCAACAACCTAAAAGATCTTAGAAGTGAATTCTTTCCCAGAAGTTCCAGATAAGATCCCAGATCACTGACATCTTGATTTCAGTTTTGTGAGACAAGACACAGAGCAAAGAAACCAATTAAGCCATCTGTAGAACAGTGAGACCATAAATTTGTATTGTTTTAATCCATTGACTTTATGGTAATTTGTTTTGACAGCAATAGGAAACTACTTACAGATGTTCAATTCACTCATATAATTTATTTTGTGAAAAAGAAAAACAATTCTTAGGAAAAAGACACCTCTGGTTAAGGTTAACATCAATATTCTTTTTTATACACACAGTTGTGAGCTTATATTTCTTATAGTTCTCCCACGACTTTACTTGTAGAAGCGTTTTGTCACCAAACATGTCTTCATTCATTAGACATTTATTGAGTGTCTCCTCTGTCCAAAGGTCTTTGGCAGATATAAAGAATCCCTGCCTATGGTCTCATCCTTGTATGGAAGATGGGCTGACCCCTACAGGACAAAGCCTAACCAGCTCAACACAGCATACAGTGTTCAATCATCTACCTTCTACCTATAATTCTCTCCTTCCCCTTATGATCCAGCCAGACATGACACCAGCCTTTTTCTAAACCTCTGATTTCTTTTCATGCCTTTGAAACTTGGAATTTACAGTTCCATTACCTCAGGGTGGCTTTTCCCTCTGTCTGGAAGACTCCTCCCCCAGATAGCCAGATGTCTCTCTCACTCACCTTCTTCAAGTCTTTGCCGCATCTTATTATTTAAAATACCCCTGTCCTGACCACTCTATTGAACATTGCAAACTACCTTCACCTCTACAATCTCAATTGGCCTTATCCCTGCACAATTTCTATTCCATAACACTTAGCAACCTCCAACGTACTATATTATTCATTTATTACATTCATTGGGTGTTATCTCTCTCTTTCCCTAATAAAATATAATGTCCACAAGAAAGTGACTTTTTAGCTGTCATGTTCACTGAGTTATCCCTAGCACCCAGAACACTGCCTCACTCACAATAAACAGACCCTTTATAAATAGTGATAGATCATTGAATGAATCTCTTCTTTTTTTTTTCCAGTAGTTACATAGGAAATTTATTATCCCCAAGAAGTGGTAAAAACTGAACATACAAACAGATTTTTTTTCCTTTGTGTACGCATTTAGTTTTATCGTAACAAAGCAACCTGTACACTTCTAACGCTTAAAGTGAGCATCATGTTTCCTTTCCAGCGAAACAAAAAGAAAAATTTTTAAATAAACAGGAATAAAATTACAACAGAGAATGTCAATTGCAAATAAGATCCTACAGGTTCTGCTGCTTCTCCCATCGAATGGCAGGGCTCAATTCATCATTAGGAGAGAATTTTATTTTAAAATTGTCATCTGAAACTGCAAGGATGTCCATTAAACATCACAATTAAATATGCCAAAGGAGAAGCCATGTTGTCAACATGCCCACTTAACCCACCCAAACATCTCAGACCCAACCTTTACTGACCCTCTATAACGCCATTTTTTAAAGTTTTTTCTTTCTTTTTTTAAACAAGAGAAAGTAGACAGATACATGCTGGTAAATGCTAACTGTCCATATTCACATAGAGACACAGTGTAATCTCTGAGCCCAAAATACAGAGAAAGGAGGAAAAAGCTAGAATTCTATGCACTACTACACAGGGGCCTAGCACCCTCCAGCTTCCAGCAGACCTAAGGGAGCAGAAGGGTCTTCTTTTTTCCCACAGAGCATGGTGGTGTTGATTCCACAAAGTTTTTGTTGAGACAGGAAGGGGTAAAAAAGAATTTGGAACAGAAAAGGATAGAGATTCTTTTCCCACTGAATTCTGCTCAATGTATTTCCCCCCAAAATAAGTTGTGAGCCATGGTATAAAAGAGAAAAGAGACCTCAAAAACAGGGTGACTGAGCACAAGAGGAGGAGAAAAAAAAAAAAAGACTGTAACTTGCTCCCGGGGACTGGAGAAAATTTAAAAAAGAAGGTTAGAATCCATCAGTGTTCCATGAGTCATCTTCTCCTTCATCTTCCTCTCCTCCCTCCCCCTCATCATCATCTTCATCTTCTTCACCTTCATCCACATCCCCTTCTTTACCAATATCTTCCAATCCTTCTTCCTCTTCATCGTCATCTTCTTCTTTCCCTTCCTCATCATCCATGTCTGGAACCAAGTAGTACTGTAATGGATTTGGCCACATAGCATCTTTGATGACCTCTCGTAACTCATCTGCACCTGCATCAGAATGATCAGTAAGCCAGGTGAAGAAGCTTTCTGGTTCCTCATGCTGTCTCTTCCTGCTGGCTTTATTCTGCGTTTTGTCAGATCCTTTCTGGATTTCCATTTGATTTCAGTGGACTTCGAAGATGGATCACCACTCTCATTCAGATGAAATTCTTTGGAGAGAACTTTATCTTCGAAGTGAGGGTTTTCATCAAAATAAAAATCTATTCTGTAACCTGATTTAATATCTTCAAACTCTGTCACTTTGACTCTTGTCAAATAATGCAGCGCCTCTTCATTCTCCTCCCCAAGCAGTGCAGACACTTGTGGATGGTTAACAAATGTTGTTACCCCAAAATCTGGGCTTTGGGCGATCAATTCTGACCTCTTCTGAAAAAATGGTTGGCGGAGTTTGTTATATTTCTGTTCTACTTTCAAAATCTCCTCGCTGGCTTGTTCATTAAGTCTGTCTGTTTCATTTTGTACTTCATCAATATGTTCAATTGCTTCTTGCTGTTCTTTTTCTTCCTTCGGCAACTTCAGAGAAGCAGACGTTTCCTCTGGCCTGGAGGCAGGAGTCAGTCTTGGTTTCTTCAGTTTCTTTGCTTGGGGTGGAAGTGAAGACTGGTTTTGGGGGCCAAAACCAGTCTGGGAGAAAAGCCAAGAATCCACCCAAGGGAAGAGGCTTGTACCAGGAGCTCTGAGAACTAAGGCTGCCCCAGGTGACAGAGGTTTAATTATCACAAACAGATTTGAGAAGTAAAGCATTTGCATCACCAGTCTTGCTTTGATATGTCTACTGTAGTCTTGAAATTTTCCTGAGAAGGCAATTCTATGATCGATCTTTCTGGTTATTTCTCATTTTAAATCCTGATAGAGAAAAGCTGATCAGCCTCTGACTTCCTTGCCCTTGCACGGTTCCATGAGAACCAATGCTTTTAAAAATCAAGGTCATCTGCCAGGTTTTGAGCTGTCTCCAACTCCTTTCCCACCCTTCTAAACTCTGTGATGCTGGAGCGGAGACTCTCACCGCATCTCTGCTTTGCCACCTGGCGCCTGTACAGACTCTGCCAATAGGAGGTTCCAGAGGGGAAGGGGAATGCTGAAAACCAAGAGCACATATTTTCAATAGTTATTTGTAGGGTGCACTTTGGGAGAGCCCGGTTGATGTCCACGAAAAGTGGAGAACTGACAGGTCCACAGGTCACCTTGCTAAGATCAGGAAGTGATCAGGGACTAGGACTTCACAATAGTCAAGTGTCTGGTATGCCCAACATTCTTCTAGGACTGATCCGGAAGTAAGGGAAGCATTGTTAGATAGGTTTTGGTGAAATAAAGGTCCACCTTACATATATAGGATGCTACCAAGAATGAATATCTTTCAAATTCTTGAAAGAGAACAGGATAGTTTATGAGTCTCACTCACAAATTCCTTTTCCCAACTGTCCTTTTATGTTTCAATAAAGACATAAAAATTAATGCTTAATTAAATGCAATATTTATTACTTCTCTACTGCCATTCTTATTGGCTGTCAGTCTCCTTTTCGATAAACCTTTCAATCCATGATTGACATTTTTCCCCTTGTCTTTTTTTAAAAACTGTTTTAACCTCGGTATTCATATACCAGAAATGTAAGGATGAAAATTGTAAAGATTAGAGAAAACATTTTCTCTCTCATTACAAATACAAGTTGCTCCCTTTGAGGTTATTCTTTAACATTTTATAATTGCTGACTCATTTTTCGAAGTTGTCCTATAAGACAAAAATTTGCAAACAGCTACAAGCACCTATGAAGCCACATATGGCTCCCAACACATAAACCAAAGCCACAAATTGATATTTATAAAACTTCAAAAGTTTAAGAAGGTTCTTCTGGGACATGTGACTGAAAAGTACTGACACCATGAGTGACAAGGAGCCAGTGTGCTCCCTGGTAAAGAAATTCTAGCTCATGCTGGCACTGAACACGGTGCTTGAACTCACCCACCATTTAGTAGGTTACAGCATGCCAACTTTACAGAGGAAAGGTTTACGAAGGAAAAGTTTCAGTCTCTCCTTCTTTAGCCTTCTGTATCTTGCCCAAAGCAGTTTTACCAAAGCCAAAGTCTTAAGGGCTGGGCTCAATTTCTCCATTTTAAATAGGGATCACAAATAAAACTGTCAACCAGTAAGAATAAATGTAGTGAGTAAGAATAAATGTAGTGAGCTTCTTGGCCAAAGTGGTAGACTTAGTTTGGCTAGCAATGCCAGAGCAAATACATCCATGGGGCTCATTCAAACTGGACAGATGCTGACTTGGTCCCAACAACAGCAAGTGGAAAAACTCAGTCCTCAATTCACCTCATTGTGGGTTTGCCTGTTTTAAGTTATGCCTCCTGCAACCTAAATAGCAGCTATTTCAAAAATGTTTTCGTCTCTCAAATCCTAAAATGGATCTAATCACATAGTTTCATACTTAAAAACACAACAAGCAAACATGACCAATTTTCCTTTAAAACTGGAGGCATCGCAGATAAACAAAGATAATTTGAAACCCAACATGTTTAGGTATGAGGGATGAAGAAAACAGCAATTTATTTTTTGAAAAACGATGAAAATCATTTTTTTAAAGAACTTCCAATATGCCTGAGAAATTTCCACTTTAAAGGCAATCTCCACAGTCTAAAAAATCTATATTAGATATTTCAAAGAACACTCACAGTAGAACGATTTCTATGGCTACAAAGCATCTGACATTTGCATTTCCTAAGGTAATGGTTGGCAATACTCACTATTAGAATCACATGAAGAATTTTTTTTAAAAATTCAATGACCAGGTCCGACTTTTGACCAATTAAACTAGAATATCTGGGAGCAAGGTCTAGGTGATTTTAAAATCCAGCCAGGGCTGTAAACTGAGGAGGTCTACAAACAAAAGGAAAGTAATAAGAATTGTGAGAAAAATGTTTTACACACTTGCTTGATGATCCGTGTCTCCTGGAATGCTTCTTAAAACCTGTTGCATGCCAATCTCTGGGGAAAAGCTTGGGAAACGTATTTTTAAACAGGAACACAATAATCTTTATCATCAGGAACCTGGTCTCCTGGAAGGAGAAATGCAAGTAACTATATACAGGTTTTAGCAGATATCCATGGGAAGCACTTAAGAACAAAATGTTATTTAAGCAGGCCTCCAAATCACCACTTGAGCCTTTTCCAGGTAAGGTTTAAGGTCTACATTAACTGAGGCACACTCTAGAGGAAGCTCAAGTCCCCCTAATATTCTCATCGAACCCCCAAGGAAAAGGTCACATGAAAAAGGTCAAGAGCAAGATGACATCCTCAGACATCTGGGCTACAGTGTTGGAGGACAGGGGGAGATTTTATAGGAAGAACTGAATTGAGGCAAATCCTCCTGTGTCATCTTCTTGTCTTCACATACAGTCACTCTCTTCACATCACACAGTGTGGTCTGTTCACAATCTTTTGTTGTGTTGAGCCAGAGCCTCGAGCACCTTGGAGCAGCAGGTGCCTCCAACTCCACAAGGCCTGATGATACATGTGATTTGTATCATGTACCATTTAATAGTACACTAAAACATAGTCGTTTTAAGTATCTGTTTGCATTTTACTCTTTTACTATTTGTTTTATTATTTTTACTATTTTATTTTTAGTAGTTTGTTTTACTATTTCCCTCTTGCAACACTGGGGTATTGCAGTATTCATTTAATATCCTCTAACAGACCATAACATAAAGAGGGCAAAGGCAGGTTTTCATGCTGCACCATTGAATTTCCCATATAATTTGCCCCATGAGACCCCATGACATCAGTGGCAATGCCCAGTGGAACAACAGAGAAGCCTGATGGGCACAGTAATTTCTCCAACAGGTTGGTGGGATACGACGATAGTACAAGCAGGACGTGGTGATACAAGGAACCACGCGGCAAGGAATGCAGAAGATCATCTTAGGAACAAAGGGAGTCACCAATAGAATATTCAGACATAACAATTTGACCTAGACTTAAGGTTCTATGAAGAAAGTGAAGGCCAAAGCCAGAAAGATTGGAGAGGTTACCATACCCACATCTCTACCCAAAGACCAAGGAGGTGCAGAGATACTTAAACTTAATCAAATTTTTTAAAAAGTAGGATGTAATAACATTTACACAACAATTCCAGTTGTGTTAGAGGAGTTTGGGTGCATATTTCAAAACTTTAATGACATAGAAGATAAGGTTAACAGTGTTTATCTCTGGGTAGTAGGATTATGAGTGATTTCAGGGATTTTTGTTTTTTGCTTAATTTTTTTTTCTAAATATTCTACAATGAATATTTTTGTGATAAGACAAAGTATTCAAGTTATAAAATATTATGATTGTTCAAAATTTATTGTATACTATATATTTGTGGTTTAAGGAAGTCAAGTTCTCAAGCCTCATCATTTATTGGTTTAACCCATTCTCATAGCAACAAGTTGCTAAAGAAATAAATATGTATATAATGGAACTCAAATTATACCTCAATCCTACGTGGTAGAGGAATAACTGTGTTCGTGATTAAAATGCAAAAATACTGCAGTATAATTTTTGTGGTCAAATACAAATATTTTTCACTAATTATTCATTGTATTGACTAATATTATACTTTTTCACTCTAACTTTATTCTGCTACTCTAGACTGTGTTATGAGGCATCAGTACTGTCAACATCATCGACTGTGAATAAATGCAAGACTCAGGCTGTTTAGTTCTGGGATGCAAATCCCAGCACTAGTTCAACTGTCCAGCATTCTCACCAACATAAGGGAGGGGGTCTCGTGAGACTAATTGTTTTAACTAAAATCAGACTTTTTAAACAGAGTAGAAAATCCATGGTTCTATTTGGTATCCCTTTAATAAAAAACAGAATTTTATAATATACTTGAGTACAATCCATCTCCGTTTATATTAAATTTAATGTATGACTTTTGATCTTAGTTAAAAACAATGTATTCAACTATTAATAAGGGTTCAAAATATCCAACTAGGAGGAGCAGAGGGCGACTGCCCCACCCACTCGAGCATGGAGAGCCTGCTGAGCTCTCAGGCCTGTCCTCTGCCCTTCAAACCCCCCTCCAGGCCAAGTGGGTCCTTGGGGGCATAGGAAGGAGGCTGGGGAGATCAGAAGAGGCAGGCAGGAGGGGCCCTCTCAGACCCCAGACCGGAGGAGCAGGAGAGGAGAGGAAGGTGTTTGCACTGCTCAGTCAAGCCCAGGAAGCCTGCTGGGCTCCCAGGTGAGGTCCCTTACCCTCTGAGACCAGGGTGCGGAGCATGCCTGGGCCCCTTCTGTTCCTTGAGCCTAAGTCCCACCCCAACAACTCCCAGGGCCTATTCCAGCCCTGTGGGTCCTGAGCATTGGCCCCGCCCACCACCCAAACCTTGTCTTTGCTTAGGCCTCACCCTCCACAGCCACAGCCTTCCGCCCCCTTTTCTTTTTTCTATTTTTCTTTTCTCTCCTCCTCTTTTTCACTACTGTGGTACTGATGTACCTCCTGGTTGTTGATTCACCTATATATATTTTTTACATTCTTTCTAACATATCTGTTGGTTGCCTAGTCTAATTGTATTTTTTACTTTGCTATTGTTCTTTTCTTTTTTTTGCCACCACATGTGGGTTGTGGGATATTGGTTCATAAGCCCAGGGTTGGGCCGAAGCTCCTGCAATGGGAGCTCCGAGTCTGAACCACTGGACAAACAGAGAACCTCAGACCCCAGGGAATATTATCAGAGTGGGGTCTCATGGAGGTCCTCATCTCAGCTCCAAGACCCAGCTCTACTCAATAGCCTAAAAACTCCAGTGTTGGAAGCCTCAGGCCAAACAACCAGTAAGACAGAAACACAATTCCACTAAAAAAAAAAAAAGAGAGAGAGACAGCAAAAAGATATGTCACAGATGAAGGAGCAGGGTAAAAACCTACAAGACCAAATAAAGGAAGAGGAAATAGGCAATCTACCTCAAAAAGAATTCACAGCAATAATAGTAAAGATGATCCAGAACCTCAGAAATAGAATGGAAGAATGGATTAAGAAAACACAAGAAATGTTTAACAAAGATCTAGAAGAAGTAAAGAACAAACAAACAGAGAGGAACAACACAATAACTGAAATGAAAACTACACTAGAGGGAATCAATAACAGAATAACTGAGGCAGAAGAACGAATAAGTGAGCTGAAAGACAATATGGTGGAAATAACAGCCAAGGAGCAGAATAAAGAAAAAAGAATGAAAAGACTTGAAGACAATATCAGAGGCCTCTGGGAAAACACTAAATGCACCAACATTCGAATTATAGGGGTCCCAGAAGAAGAAGAGAAAAAGAAAGGGTCTGAGAAAATATTTGAAGAGATTATAGTGGAAAACTTCCTTAACATGGGAAACGAAGTAGTCACCAAAGTCCAGGAAGCACAGAGGGTCCCATACAGGATAAACCCTAGGTAAAACACACCAAGACACATATTACTCAAACTAACAAAAATTAAATTCAAAGAAAAAATATTAAAAGCAGCAAGGGAAAAGCAAAAGTAACATACAAAGCCCCATAAGGTTATCAGCAGATTTTTCAGTGGAAACTCTGTAGGCTAGAAGGGAGTGGCAGGATATACTTAAAGTGATGAAAGAGAAAAACATACAACCAAGATTACTCTACTCAGCAAGGATATCATTCAGATTCTACGGAGAAGTCAAAAGCTTTTCAGACAAACAAAAGCTAAGAGAATTCAGCACCACCAAAGCAGCTTTACAACAAAGGCTGAAGAAACTTCTCTAAGCGGAAAACACAAGAAAAGAAAAAGACCCACAAAAACAAACCCAAAACAATTAAGAAAATGGTAATAGGAACATACATATCGATAATAACCTTGAATGTAAATGGATTAAATGCCCAACCAAAGGACACAGACTGGCTGAATAAATACAAAAACAAGACCCATATATATGATGTGTGCAAGAGACCCACTTCAGACCTAGGGACACATACAGACTGAAAGTGAAGGGATGGAAAAAGATAGTCCATGCAAATGGAAATCAAAAGAAAGTCAGAGTAGCAATACTCATATCAGATAAAATAGACTTTAAAATAAAGACAGTTACAAGAGAGAAGGAGGGGCACTACATAATGATCAAAGGATCAATCCAAGAAGAAGATATAACAATTATAAATGTTTATGCACCCAACATAAGAGCACCTCAATACATAAGGCAAATACTAACAACCATGAAAGGAGAAATCGACAGTAACACAATAATAGTAGGAGACTTTAACATGACACTTACACCAATGTCATTCTTCACAGAATTATAACAAAAAATCTTACAATTAGTATGGAAACAGAAAAGACCCTGAATAGCCAAAGCAATCTTGAGAAAGAAAAGTGGAGTTGGAGGAATCAGGCTCCCCAACTTCAAACTATACCACAAAGCTACAGTAATCAAGACAGTATGGGGCTGGAATGAAAACACAAATATAGATTAATGGTACAGGATAAAATGCCCAGAGATAAACCCATGCACATATGGGCACCTAGTTTATGACAAAGCAGGTAAGAACATACAATGGAGAAAAGACAGCCTCCTCAATAAGTGGTGCAGGGGAAACTGGACAGCTACAGGTAAAAGAATGAAATTAGAACACTACCTAACACCATACACAAAAATAAACTCCAGATGGATTAAAGACCTAAATGTAAGACCAGACACTATAAAATTTTAGGGAAAACATAGGGAAAACGTATGTCAAACAATTTGACATAAACCACAGCAAGATCTTTTGTGAACCACTTCCTAGAGTAACAGAAATAAAAAGAAAAATAAACAAATGGGACTTAATTAAACTTAAAACCCTTTGCACAGCAAAGGAAACCATAAACAAGATGAAAAGACAACCGTCAGAATGGGAGAAAATATTTGCAAATGAAACAACAGACAAAGGACTAATCTCCAAAATATACAAACAGCTCATGCAGCTCAATATCAAATAAACAAACAATCCAGTTAAAATATGGGTGGAAGACGTAAATAGACATTTCACCAAGGAAGACATCCAGATGGACAAGAGACACACGAAAAGATGCTCAACATCACTAATTATTAGAGAAATGCAAATCAAAACTACAATGAGGTATCACCTCACACCGGCCAGAATGGCCATTATCAAAAAAGCTAGAAAAAATAAATGCTGGAAATGGTGTGGTGAAAAGGGAACCCTCCTCTACTGTTGGTGGGAATGTAAATTTATACAACCACTATGGAAAACAGTATGGAGGTTCCTTAAAACGCTAAAAATAGAGTTACCATATGACCCAGCAGTCTCACTACTGGGCATATACCCTGAGAAAACCATAATTCAAAAAGACACATGTACCACAATGTTCACTGCAGCACTATTTACAATAGCCAGGACATGGAACCAACATAAATGTCCATTGACAGATGAATGGATAAAGAAGATGTGGCCCATATATACAGTGGAATATTATCAGCCATAAAAAGAAACGAAATTGCTTTATTTTAGTGAGGTGGATGGACATAGAGTCTGTCATACAGAGTGAAGTAAGTCAGAAGGAGAGAAACAAATACTGTATGCTAACGCATATATATGAATCTTAAAAAAAAATGGTACTGATGAACCTAGTTACAGGGCAGGAATAAAGAGGTAGACAGAGAATGGACTTGATGACATGGGGTGGGAGAGCAAAGCTGGGGCGAAGTGAAAGTAGCATCAACATATATAGACTACTGAATGTAAAACAGTTGGCTGGTGGGAAACAGCAGCATAGCACAGGGAGATCGGCTCAGTGCTTTGCAATGACCTAGAGGGGTGGGATAGGGAGGGTGGGAGGGAGGCTCAAGAGGAAGGGGATATGGGGACATGTGTCTGCATATGGCTGATTTGCTTTGTTGTGCAACAGAAACCAGTACATTATTGTGAAGTAATTATACTCCAATAAAGATCTATTTAAAATAATAATAATAAAAAAGAAATATCCAACTATTTGTTACATGTAACGGTTCCATACAAAAAAATGCCATATCATAAAGATTTTCTTTTTACTTCATATTTTCTCTTTGTTGAGCAAACACTGAAGTTTTTGTAGTCACTACCAAGATATGATTTAAGAGAGATGTAACAATACAGTGGTTGGATGACAGTACAGCCAGTAGAAACAACCACCCATAACCCTCAGACCCCAGAATGGTGCACAGCAAAATGGGGAGATAAAGTTAGCATTTACCAGCATAGTATCATAAACTAATAATGACTAAATTTACAACTCTCCTCTCTTTCTGATGAGGTACACACTGTAATGAAATGACCTCATATCAGACCTGGTAGGATGGAATTGTCTATTGATTTAAGAAAAGTAGCTGATGAAAATTTAATTTAGCTAACTTTAGTAAATAGAGAGGTATATAAAAGCATATCCAAAATGTTGTCATCTGAAAACATTAAACTTTTAATATACAACATGCACTTAATTATTCTGGTGATTGGTGATGCCTATTTTATAGATGTGTTTCCAGAATATTGTTTTAACCTCTGTAATTCTGAAAAAGAGTTTCCAGGTTGGCATTCAAGAACAACATGTTCACAATCACCCCACAACAAAGTCATCATCATCATCAACATTATTGACATCATCCTAGCTGTAACAAATAAACTATAACCAGGAGCCACCATTTTTAATCTCACCTTTACCTTAAGTCATGGCTATGGTGTCCTCCTGCCATGTAAGGTTGGCCTCTTAAGAAATAATATCCAAAATTAGATATAACTGACAGTAAAATTCAGCTAAGACTTTAAAAAATTATGTCATAAAAGTAACTTAAACTTTAAGAATATAAGAATACAATGAAAGAAACAATTTATATATTTTTTATTTTATATTGCTTATTGAAAAGAAAAATGTTACATTGAAGCCTCTTCCTCTATGACTTATTCAGTATCCTTGAACACTATCATTACTAGTCTACTATTGTAAAATGTTTTCCATTACAAAATAAGCAACTACTATGGATTTGAACATATAAAAATACGAGCAGTAGAATAAATTTACTTGTAGTACTGAGGATAAAAATGGAATGGTGTAACTAAAGAGGAAAAAAACATGTAGAGATTCACTTAAACTCAGTCATAAGCAATACATAATAGGTGGAAAATCACCGTTGCCAAAAGAACTGAATGTCCTGTGGCCATAAGAAATTTTATTGAGCTGCATTTTTAAGCAAAGCCTTCAGGCAAAATATGTACCCAGGAGGCATGTTCCAATTGTGATGGATATTTGGGTAGTGACTGTAATGACAGGTGTTTGGAAAAAGACTACAGTTATAATCCAAAGCATAACAGACACCTGTGAAAACTGGCCTTATTAATCCTATATGAACATACAGATCACACTTCCCACTCAAACCATGCCCATCATTACAAAAATGAGAGGATAACAGAATGTATTTATTATAAGGGGCTAGAATATAGCTGTGTTGAACATTGTTTAAACATTAATAAGAATTAATCTGTGTTAAGGGAACTGATGGGCAAGAAAGAGTCAACCAAGAATATATAGGTGCAGGATCAACTGAAGCATAGCAATGACTAAAACACAGAATAATGAGAGAGTTAAAAAACAGGCACCACAAAGGAACCAGTATTCTGTTGACTCAGAGATATACATGGAAAAGTAGCATCTATTCGAGAAAACAGATAAAAAGTCAGTATCTGTATACATAGAGAATCCTAAAGATGCTACCAGAAAACTACTAGGGCTATTCAATTAATTAGGTAAAGTAGCAGGATACAAAATTAATGCACAGAAATCTCTTGCATTCCTATACACTAATGATGAAAAATCGGAAAGTCAAATTAAGAAAACACTCCCATTTCCCATTGCAAGAAAAAGAATAAAATACCTAGGAATAAACCTACCTAAGGAGACAAAACACCTGTATGCAGGAAATTATAAGACACTGATGAAATAAATTTAAAATGATACAAACAGATGAAGAGATATACCATGTTCTTTGATTGGAAGAATCAACATTGTGAAAATGACTCTACTACCCAAAGCAATCTACAGATTCAATGCAATAGCTATCAAACTACCAGTGGCATTTTTCACAGAACTAGAACAAAAAAATTTCACAATTTGTATGGAAACACAAAAAACCCTGAAAAGCCAAAGCAATCTTGAGAAAGACAAATGGAGCTGGAGGAATCAGACTCCCTGACTTCAGACTATACTACAAAGCTACAGTAATCAAGACAGTATGGTACTGGCACAAAAACAGAAATATAGATCAATGGAACAGGATAGAAAGCCCAGAGACAAACCCACACACAAATGGTCACCTTATCTTTGATGAAGGAGGCAAGAATATACAGTGGAGAAAAGACAGCCTCTTCAATAAGTGGTGCTGGGAAAACTGGACAGCTACATGTAAAAGAATGAAATTAGAACACTCCCTAACACCATACACAAAAATAAACTCAAAATGGATTAAAGACCTAAATGTAAGGCCAGACACTATAAAACTCTTTGAGGAAAACATAAGCAGAACACTCTATGACATAAATCACAGCAAGATCCTTTTTGACCCACCTCCTAGAGTAATGGAAATAAAAACAAAAATAAACAAATGGGACCTAATGAAACTTCAAAGCTTTTGAACAGCAAAGGAAACCATAAACAAGACCAAAAGACAACCCTCAGAATGGGAGAAAATATTTGCAAAGGAAGCAACTGACAAAGGATTAATCTCCAAAATTTACAAGCAGCTCATGCAGCTCAATATCCAAAAAACAAACAACCCAATCCAACAATGGGCAGAAGACCTAAATAGACATTTCTCCAAAGAAGATATACAGATTGCCAAGAAACACATGAAAGAATGCTCAACATCATTAATCATTAGAGAAATGCAAATCAAAACTACAATGAGATATCATCTCACACCAGTCAGAATGGCCATCATCAAAAAATCTACAAACAATGAATGCTGGAGAGAGTGTGGAGAATAGGGAACTCTCCTGCACTGTTGGTGGGAATGTAAATTGATAGAGCCACTATGGAGAACAGTATGGAGGTTCCTTAAAAAAATAAAAATAGAACTATGATACGACCCAGCAATCCCACTACTGGGCAAATACCCTGAGAAAACCATAATTCAAAAAGAGTCATGTACCACAATGTTCATTGCAGCTCTATTTACAATAGCCAGGACATGGAAGCAACTTAAGTGTCCATCGACAGATGAATGGATAAAGAAGATGTGGCACATATATACAATGGAATATTACTCAGCCATAAAAAGAAACGAAATTGAGTTATTTGTAGGGAGGTGGATGGACCTAGAGTCTGTTGTACAGAGTGAAGTAAGTCAGAAAGAGAAAAACAAATACCGTATGCTAACATATACATGGAATCTAAACAAACAAACAAAAGAAAATGGTCATGAAGAACCTAGGGGCAAGACGGGAATAAAGACGCAGACCTACTAGAGAGTGGACTTGAGGACACGGGGAGGGGGAAGGGTAAGCTGGGTCAAAGTGAGAGAGTGGCATGGACATATATACACTACCAAATGTAAAATAGATAGCTAGTGGGAATCAGCCACATAGCACAGGGAGGTCAGCTCGGTGCTTTGTGACCACCTAGAAGGGTGGGACAGGGAGGGCAGGAGGGAGGGAGACGCAAGAGGGAAGAGATAGAGGTATGGGGATATATGTATATGTATAACTGATTCACTTTGTTATAAAGCAGAAAGTAACACACCACTGTAAAGCAATTATACTCCAATAAAGATGTTAAAAAGAAAAAAGTCCATGTAGTATTCCCTATGTGTAGGTCTTTTCAACTTCTTAATGGTGTCATTTAAAGGTCGATTAATTTTTTCAAGTCCAAGTTACAAATTATGCTTTTGATATAATATTTAGGAAATATTTGCTTAACCTAACGTAATGAAGATTTTCTCTTGTGTTTTATTCTAGAAGTGTCATTGTTTTCCCTATTGCATTTAGGTCTATGGTCCAGCACTACTTATTGAGAAGACCAGACTTTCCTAGTTGGATTACCTTGGCACATTTGTCAAAATTCAATTGGTGGGCTTCCCTAGTGGTGCAGTGGTTGAGAATCCACCTGCTAATGCAGGGGACATAGGTTCGATTCCTGGTCCAGGAAGATCCCACATGCCACGGAGCAAGTAAGCCCGTGCACCACAGCTACTGAGTCTGTGCTCTAGAGCCCGTGAGCCACAACTACTGAGCCCGCATGTCACAACTACTGAAGCCCGCACACCTAGAGCCTGCGCAACAAGACAAGCCACTGCAATGAGAAGCCCGCACACCACAACGAAGAGTAGCCCCCACTCACCACAACCAGAGAAAGCCCGCATGCAGTGAGAAAGACCCAATGCAGCAAAAAAATTAATTAATTAATTAATTTAAAAAATTTAATTGTCAAAGACTTAATATTGTTAAGAAGACAATACTCCAAAAATTGATATACATATTCAACACAATCTTTATCAACATCCCAGTTGTTTTCTTCTTTTTTTTGAAATTTGACAAGCGGATCATAAAATTACATATAACTGAAAGGAATCCAGGATATCCAAAACAATTCTGAGAACAGAGAACAAAGTTGGAGGAATCACACTTCCCAATTCTAATACTTACTACAAAACTGCTGCAATCAACAGTGTGGTACTGGCTTAAGGATAGACACTTAGATCAATGGAATAGAATTGAGAGCCCAGAAATAAACCCTTACATTTATGGTCCATTGATTTTCAAAAACGGTGCCAAGACATTCAATGGAGAAAAAAGAGTCTTTACAATAAATGGTTCTGAAAAATCTGGATAGCCACATGCAAAAAAAAGAGAAAAAAAGGGAATTTGGAACCCTTTTTTATGCCATAAATAAAAATTAACTCAAAATGATTATGGACCTAAATGTTAGAGCTAAACTATAAAGCTCTTTAAAAAAAAATATAGAGTAAATTTTCATGACCTTGATAATGCAAAGACTTAAGAGATATGACACCAAAGCACAAGAGATAGAAGAAATATTAGATAAATTGAGCTTCATCAAAAATAAAAACTATTTCTGCTGTGAACTATATCATTAAGAGCACAAAAAGATAATCCACAAATGGGAGAGAATAATTGGAAATAATATATCTGATAAAGGAAATGGATACAAAATATGTAAAGAACTGTTACAACTCAATAATAAAAGGACAAATAACCCAAGTTTTAAAAATGGGCAAAGGGTTTGTCATATATGGCTTTTATTATGTTGAGGTAGAATCCCTCTATGCCCACTTTCTGGAGAGTTGTTATCATAAATAGGTGTTGAATTTTGTCAAAACCTTTTTCTGCATCTATTGAGATGATCATATGGTTTTTCTCTTTCAGTTTATTAATATGGTGTATCACATTGACTGATTTGCATATATTGAGAATCCTTGCATTCCTGGGATAAACCCCACTAGATCATGGTGTATGAACCTTTTAATGTGCTGTTGTATTCTGTTCGCTCGTATTTTGTTGAGGATTTTTGCATCTATGTTCATCAGTGATATTGGTCTGTAGTTTTCTTTTTTTGTGACATCTTTGTCTGGTTTTGGTATCAGGGTGATGGTGGTCTCATAGAATGAGTTTGGAAGTATTCCTCCCTCTGCTATATTTTGGAAGAGTTTGAGAAGGATAGGTGTTAGCTCTTCTCTAAAAGTTTGATAGAATTCTCCTGTGAATCCATCTGGCCCTGGGCTTTTGCTTGTTGGAAGTTTTTTTTTTTTTTTTTTTTTTTTTTTTGCTGTACACGGGCCTCTCGTTGTGGCCTCTCCCGTTGCGGAGCACAGGCTCCGGACGCGCAGCTCAGCAGCCATGGCTCATGGGCCTAGCAGCTCCGCGGCATGTGGGATCTTCCCAGACCAGGGCACAAACCCATGTCCCCTGCATTGGCAGGCGGACTCTCAACAACTGCGCCACCAGGGAAGCCCTGTTGGAAGATTTTTAATCACTGTTTCAATTTCATTGCTTGTGATTGGTTTGTTCCTGTTTTCTGTTTCTTCCTGGATCAGTCTTGGAAGGTTGTACTTTTATAAGAATTTGTCCATTTCCTCCAGATAGTCCATTTTATTGGCCTATAGTTGCTTGTAGTAGTCTCTCATGATCCTTTGTATTTCCACGGCATCAGTTGTTACTTCTCCTTTTTCATTTCTAATTCTGTTGATTTGAGTCTTCTCCCCTTTTTTTTCCTGATGAGTCTGGCTACATCATTCTCAATGGTGAAAAACTGAAAGCATTTCCTCGAAGATCAGGAAGAAGACAAGAGTGCCCAACCATAGCACTATTATTCAACATACTTTTGGGAGTTTTAGCAATGGCAATCAGAGAAGAAAAAGAAATAAAAGGTATCCAAATTGGAATAGAAGTAAAACCGTCACTGTTTGCAGATGACATGATACTATACATAGAAAATCCTAAAGATATCACCAGAAAACGACTAGAGCTAATCAATGAATTTGGTAAAGTAGCAGGACACAAAATTAATGCACAGAAATCCCTTGCATTCCTATACACTAATGATGAAAAAATCTGAAAGTGAAATTAAGGAAACACTCCCATTTACCACTGCAACAAAAAGAATAAAATACCTAGGAATAAACCTACCTAAGGAGGCAAAAGACCTGTATGCAGAAAACTATGACACTGATGAAAGAAATCAAAGACAATACAAAGAGATGGAAAGATATACCATTTTCTTGGTTTGGAATAATCAACATTGTGAAAATGACTACACTACCCAAAGCAATCTACAGATTCAATGCAATCCCTATGAAATTACCAATGGCATTTTTCACAGAACTGGAACAAAAAATTTTACAATTTGTATGAAAACACAAAAGACCTCGAATAACCAAAGCAAACTTGAGAAAGAAAAATGGAGCTGGAGGAATCAGGCTCCTGGACTTTAGATTATACTACAAAGCTACAGTAATCAAGACAGTATGGTGCTGGCACAAAAAGAGAAATATAGATCAATGGAACAGGATAGAAAGCCCAGAGATAAACCCACACACATATGGTCACCTTATCTTTGATGAAGGAGGCAAGAATATACAGTGGAGAAAAGACAGCCTCTTCAATAAGTGGTGCTGGTAAAACTGGACAGCTACATGTAAAAGAAAGAAATTAGAGCACTTCCTAACACCATACACAATAATAAACTCCAAATGGATTAAAGACCTAAATGTAAGGCCAGACACTATAAAATTCTTAGAGGAAAACATAGGGAGAACACTCTATGACACAAATCACATCAAGTTCCTTTTTGACCCGCCTCCTAGAGAAATGGAAATAAAAAAAAAAAATAAACAAAGGGGACCTAATGAAACTTAAAGGCTTTTGCACAGCAAAGGAAACCATGAACAAGACGAAAAGACAACCCTCAGAATGGGAGAAAATATTTGCAAACGAAGCAACTGACAGAGGGTTAATCTCCAAAATATACAAGCAGCTCATGCAGCTCAATATGAAAAAAACAAACAACCAAATCCAAAATTGGGCAGAAGGCCTAAATAGACATTTCTCCAAAGAAGACATACAGATTGCCAACAAACACATGAAAAGATGCTCAACATCATTAATCATTAGAGAAAAGCATGTCAAAACTACAATGAGGTATAACCTCACACCAGTCAGAATGGCCATCATCAAAAAGCTACAAATAATAAATGCTGGAGAGGGTGTGGAGAATAGGGAACTCTCCTGCAGTGTTGGTAGGAATGTAAATTGATACAGCCACTATGGAGAACAGTATGGAGGTTCCTTAAAAAAATAAAAATAGAACTACCATATGACCTAGCAATCCCACTACTGGGCATATACCGTAAGATAACCATAATTCAAAAAGAGACATGTACCACAATATTCAGAGCAGCACTATTTACAATAGCTAGGACATGGAAGCAACCTAAATGTCCATCGACAGATGAATGGATAAAGAAGATGTGGCACATATATACAATGGAATATTACTTAGCCATAAAAAGGAATGAAATTGAGTTATTTGTAATGAGGTGGATGGACCTAGAGTCTGTCATACAGAGTGAAGTAAGTCAGAAAGTGAAAAACAAATACTGTATGCTAATACACCTATATGGAACCTAAAAAAACGATACTGATGATCCTAGGGGCAGGCAGGAATAAAGACACAGATGTAAAGAATGGACTTGAGGACATGGGCGGGGGGAAGGGAAAGCTGGGACGAAGTGAGAGAGTAGCATTGACATATACACTACCAAATGTGAAATGGATGGCTAGTGGTAAGCAGCCACATAGCACAGGGAGATCAGCTCAATGCTTTGTGATGACCTAGAGGAGTGGGATAAGGAGAGTGGGAGGGAGGCTCAAGAGGGAGAGAATATGGGGATATATGTATACATATAGTTGATTCACTTTGTTATACAGCAGAAACTAAGACACCATTGTAAAGCAAAATACTCCAATAAAAATATTAAAAAATTAATAATAAAATAAAAAATAAATTTTAAGAAATAAACCAGAACAATGAATAGAAGAAAAAGAATGGGTGAAGGATCTGAATAGGCATTTCTTCAAAGAAGATACACAAATGACCAATAAGCACATGAAAAGATGCTCATTAGGAACATGCAAATAAAAACCATAATGAGATATTACTTCACATCCATTAGGATAGCTGTTATGAAAAAAGACAGATAACAAGCATTGGTAAAGATGTGGAGAAATTGGCATCCTCATACATTGCTCATCAAAATGTAAAATGGTACAGCTACCTTGGAAAACTGTTTGGCAGTTCCTCAAAATATTAAACATAGAGTTACCATGAGACCCATTAATTCCACTCCTAAGAATATATCCAAGAGAAATGAAAAGATATGTCCACACAAACAGTTGCACACCAATGTTCATAGCAGAATCATTACTGGTAACCAAAATGCAGAAACAACTCAAGTTTCCATCAAATGATGAATAGATAAATAAATACGATATATCCATACCATGGAATATTATTCTGCCAACTGATTTTTTGCAAAGATGCAAAAACAATTCAATGGAGGAGGACTTTTCAACAAATAGTTCTAGAACAATAAGACATCCAAGGTAAAATAATTCGAACCTCAAACCTGAACTTTATGTCTTGTACCAAAATTAAGTTAGAATGGCTCAGAAACTTAAATGTAAAATTATAAAACTTTTGGGAAAAGAACACAGGAGAAAATCTTTAGAATCTAGGGGTAGACAAAGAATTCTAAGACATGATACCGAAAGCATGATGCATAAATATAGAAACTGATAAATTAGACCACATCAAAATTAAACACTTTTTGTGTGTTCAAACACCTTTATGAAAAGACATGCTACAGATTGAGCCCAAATATGTGCAAAACACATATCCAGCGAAGGATTAATAGCTAGGATCTATAAAGAACTCTCAAACAACAGTAATAAAACAATCCAATTAGAATATGGACAAAAGACCTGAACAGACATTTCACTGAAGAGCATATACAGACAGCAAATAAGACATAAAGATGTTCAGCATCATTAGCAATTAGGGAAATGCAAATTCAAACCAAAATGAGATATGACTACTTACCTATCAGAATGGCTAAAATTAAAAATATTGGCAACATCAAATGCTCATGAGGATCTGGGAAACAATCACCCAGACATTGCTCGTAGGCATATAAATAATACAGCCACTCATTAAAACAATTTGGCAGTGTTCTTATGAAACTAACCATGTAACTACCATACAACTTAGAAATTGCACCTTTGGGCATTTATCTGAATGAAGTGTAGAGCACAAAGTTCAATGTGAGGAATGATGCCGAGACAGAGGCTGCTTGTTGTCAGCCCTCCCCAATCTACATTTCTTGTTTAACTTCAGTTCAGCCTGAATATTTTTATTTGAATGAGTTGGACAAAAATATAGATATGGGGGAGTGGGCAGGAAGAAAAGTGAGTTTTACTTTGGATTGTGCAGTGAATTTAATAAATGTCTGTTTTCCACAGCACTTATATTCTAATACTTTGGTAAAATATTATATAAGAAATAAGTCCGACAGAGAAAGACAAATAGTGTATTTTTCACTTACACGTGGAATCTAAAAAATAAAACAAAGGAATAAATATAACAAAACAGAAACAGCCTCACAGATACAGAGAATAAACTAGTGGTTACCAAAGGGGAGAGGTCAGGAAGAGGCAAGACAAGGGTAGGAGATTAGTAGATACAAGCAACTAGACAAAATAAGTAAGGTATAAGGATGTAATATACAAAACAGGGAATATGGTCAATATTTTAAAATAACTTTATATGGAGCATAATCTATAAAAATATCAAATCCCTGTGTTATATATCTAAAATTACTATAATATTGTAAGTCAACTATACTTCAATAAATAATTAAATATTACATATGGAAAAAATTAAATTGCAAAGTACCATGAATGTGTACAGAGATGTTGTTCTTTGTAAAAGCAATACTTTTTGCTTGAATTGTATTAAACATGCCTAAGTTCAAAGTTACAGGACTTCAATTGTAAAGGATACCGCACATGAGTGTTTAGTTATTGAGATTTTCTAGAGTGTTAGTAAAACATAATTTTATTAAATACTACAATGGTATGGTATATTATACTCTTATCAGCAGTGATTTTATTAGGCAAACATATTTGAATTGTATTTTTCTGGAAAAGAAATCACTTGGGACAAAATTGCTGCTTTCTATATTGCCACCCAAAAGTGAGAGACACCCCCAGTTCTAAAATCCAATAGACAAGGTTATGGGAAGTGGCTCATTTTTGGTTGAGACAACATTTTTTTCCCTTTGATGATTCTTAGTTTATCTTTTGTCAAAGCTTCAGTTTCAGAATAACATACATTTCTTTTACAAGTCCTTGTAGTGTTCATTCTAAATAAGTCAATTTTGTCAACTCATTCTGATTTTTATTGGTTTTCTAAAACAATTCCCTAACAATACAGTTTTAGAGTTGAAAGGGATTGTGGAGGAATTATAATACACTCTCACATTGTATTTATGGAGACACCATTTTTATCAATAGTTCAGACAGTGGAAAATGGGGTAACCACTAATCACCCGCTTACCCATTAGTTAACTCCCTCACCTTTGTAGCTATTTATTAATTACGTGTGATCATTTCATGGACTGTCACCACATCCTGAGTGCCGGTAAGAGACACATTAATTCACATTCTTTTCTCTCACTACCCTTTGCAAACTGCTCATATGAAGCTGATGATCCTTTTATGTTTGATAAAAATCCACAAGATTTGCCCACCTTTGAACACTTGAAATAGAAGGAGTTACTTTCAAGAAGTGTGTTTTCAAAGGCAGCAGGAAGGGAAGGGCTGAGCAGCAGCCTGGTGAGCAAACGGTAAGAGTTCTGCTGTCATCTCGACCCCGGTGACCCCTTCACTTCACTTCCCTCAGCTGCAATAACACAGAGAGCCGCATTACCCTTGCTTACTTGAGGACATGAAAAGGAAACCATGCAACTAAAATGAGTGAAGGTCAGAACTGGCAGTGAAGTCTTGTGGAAAAAGGCGAGTTGAGAATCAGAAGGCCTGGACAGTTTTCCACTAATCGAGACTATGTGACCACAAACAACTCAACGCTTTCATTTCTTTATCACAAAATGGCCATAATCACAACAACAAAAAAGGGAATGTGCAAACTTTTTAAAAATGGAATATTTCCAAAAGTACATTAAAATCCAAATAAAGGGTGCATTCATTTGATGTATTATTATTATTGCCAAATAAATAACAGAATTAGGTCTGACCTCATAATTAATTTTCTTAGGTTTGAATAGGAACCAAATAGTTTTTTAGTCTATGGCAAATGTCCTTTAGTCAAGAGTTTCAACGTTTTATCCAATAGGAAAACAGTTGCCAAAAAATAAATAAAAGAGCTTCTTAAGGGACATTAATTCTTGGACATCAACCTCTAAAAACAAGGTTGTGATAATACATTGAAGTGAATCAGAACTCAGTGGATTGCATTCCATCAAATGATTTTAGAAAAAGAGAAAGTGTTTATTCAGATGTGATTGGAATTTCAAGACAGACAAACATAGAACATATTTTATGCTGTGTTTCTGGTATTTAAAGTTTGTAGTAATACATTGAAAACTGTATTAAATAAACAAGAGAAGGCTTTTAAAAGATGCCACTAAAACATGTAGCAATTACGTTTAAACCAAAAATACCTGTTAACTAATATTAGATAATTTCCTTTGTCATTTTTCAAACTCTAGATATTCAATGACTAGCAAATCAGCAGCTTAAAACACTTATCTTTATATGTGCTGAAAATTCCAACACTTAAAATCAGTAGGAGTTAAGAACACTATCTGAGGAAGCTTAGAAATGCAACGCAAATACTTTCAACCCATCTGCCTCTTTTCTTAATAAAAGACTACAAAATGTCATCTACCTATTGGCTATTCCTTATGAATATTTTTTGAATATTAATAATAAATGATCAGAAACATTATCTTGTTTTATTCTCCTAACTACTTAAGGAGTTTTATTCTCCTAACTACCTTAGGCTTCAACATTTTCAATATAGGTTGTGCTCACGTTATATGGGTATGTTGAAAAAAATTATTTTCAGGAAGAATTTAAGTGATTTGAAGTCAAAGCACAGCTGAAAAGAAAGTGCCTGTTGGTTTTGCCCACACGATCTGAAGGCTGATATTGCAGCTCTCTTTTCCTTCCTGAGCCGTTTGCTCTTTCATAGAAAATAAAATTATGTAAAATTGCATGAAAAAGTTTGTATTGTGACTTTAAAAGGCAGGAGGGGGCTGAAAACTGCTTATGGGAAGTAGAAACGATAACAGAGAATCGAAACATAGAAATCCAGAAAACACAATTGCCATACTTAACTCACACATTATAATATTTCCTTTACCACAGTAATTATATCAACTGAAATCATAAGCTAATTTTTGCCTAATTACACCTTATGATATAAGACACAATAATAATTGAATTTATGCCGTAGTTAAATGATTACTATTCTGTCTTACACTACATCATCCAAACTATCTGAAGCACTTATTCCCAATAAATGTTAACTATATGAAAGGAAGAAAAACCCACAGCAGGCTATTCATGCAATCTACCTCCACTGAGTGAGTTAAATGGTACTTTGGAAAGTGTTTGATACAGTACCAAAGGGTTGAATACCAAAATCAGAGCTTATATCTGTGAGATGTTTCTATCATGCCATTAAATTAATAAAGACTTTAAAATAATATTTTTAAATGAAACTTGAAAGTGCATCCATTTATGAATCTGTAGAGACAAAATCATGATTATTTCTAATCAAAATTAGCTAAAGCATCTTTTCTATTACTCACTGGTGTCAAGGAAGGAAGGAAACTAATATTTCTGGCATCTTCTACTTACAGAAATTTTCAAATGCTTTCTCCTTTAGTCCTTACAACAATCTTATGAGCCAGGTTTATTATTTTTATTTTACAAATAAGGAAACAGAGACACACAAGCAATTTTCTAAGTAAATGATAGGGTAGTGATTCAAATTCATTTAGTTCATAGAAATTTTATGGCAAATACTGAGAAAGTGTGATAAAAAATTATAAAGTGGTATTTTTTTTCTGTATTTTTTTCAAATTTGTGAATGATTTTCATCCTACATGTCAGACCATCTAATAAGGGTGAGCAGAAGATTTACAAAGCAATTAGCATATTGCAGAATCAGATCGGTGCAAGGAAGGACTAACCATTCCATATGGATAACTACATTTTGAAATGATGTTCTATTGATACGAGTGTAATCTAAATCTGTTTTCAACAGCAGAGGCCCTTTGAGTTCTCTAGAATATTTTTTAAATTCTTTTATTTGTTGTTTTATCATATTGATAGTAACCTAAAGAAACATTAATTAATTGCTTGAGCACAAATACTGCCTTCTGGTCTTGATGCTTGCATTTCTTTATATGTAAGCTCTAGTGATATCACCTTCCTTGTACAGAATAATGAGAAAACAGAAACCAATATAATACTGAATTTATGTGATGTTTAAACTACCTGATTTTAGGACTCACTAGAAAGCCACAGTAATTAAGACAGTGTTGGTGCTGAGAGTAAAAACAGATAAATAGATCAATTGTAGTAGACTAGAAAGTGTACAAATAGACCTACATATATATGATGAATTGATTTTTCAAGAAAGATAACCAAGGTATTTCAATAAGAAAAAAATAGTCTTTTCAACAGGCAATGCTGAAACAACTGAGTATCATTTTATGACAAACTATCATCAATGCTCACATCATACTGTCCAGAAAAATGGACTTAAAATGAATCATAGATATAAACATAAAAAGATCTCAACAAATTTAAAAGCATTTGCTCTGGGCTTCCCTGGTGGTGCAGTGGTTAAGAATCTGCCTGCCAATGCAGGGCACACAGGTTCAAGCCCTGGTCCAGAAAGATCCCACATGCCATGGAGTAACAAAGCCCGTGCACCGCAACTATTGAGCCTGCGCTCTAGAGCCCATGAACCACAACTACTGAGCCCATGTGCCACAACTACTGAAGCCTGCATGCTTGGAGCCCGTGCTCTGCAACAAGAGAAGCCACTGCAGTGAGAAGCCTATGCACCACAACGAATAGTAGCCCCTGCTCACCGCAGCTAGAGAAAGCCTGTGCATAGCAACAAAGACCCAATGCAGCCAAAAAAAAAAAAAAACCATTTGCTCTTAGAAAAACACCACTATGTTTTTTTTGTTTTTTGTGGTACACGGGCTTCACTGTTGTGGCCTCTGCCGTCGCGGAGCACAGGCTCCGGACGCAGGCTCAGCAGCCATGGCTCACGGGCCCAGCCGCTCCGTGGCATGTGGGATCTTCCCAGACCGGGGCACAAACCCGTGTCCTCTGCATCAGCAGGCGGACTCTCAACCACTGTGCCACCAGGGAAGCCCAAAAATCACCACTATGAAAAGGAAAATACAAGTCACAGCCTAGAAGGAAATATCTGCAATTTACATATATAGAAAAGCACATGTATCCTGAATATATAAAGAGCTCTTACAACTCAAAAGTAAAATAAAATATTTTAAAAGGCGAGATTTTTTTCATAAACACTTCATAAATAAAGATATGAGTAGCTGAATAAACACATGAAAAGATGCTAAAAATGATTAATTATCAAAGAAGTACAAATGGAAACTCCAATATCCCTACACTTCCTATAAAATACAGTAAGTCCCCTACATACAAACCTTCAAGTTGTGAACTTTCAAAGATGCAAATGTGCATCTGGTTCTAGCAAGGAACCAGAACCTGTGCCATCAATGTCAGGCGTGAGTGAAGTTGCAGCTTGTCCTCTGTCTCCTATTGCTGAGGATACTTCAGCTCTACCATTTCCCACCTCCTCTCCCTCCTCTAGTCAGTAACTCTTCTTGCCTGTTCACTTGAAGCCAGTCCCTGTATGCCAGCTTTTGCACTGTACTGCTGTACTTTTCAAGGTACTGTACTGTAAGATTAAAAACTTTTATTTTATTTTTTGTGTTTGTTTGTTTATATGTATTATTTGTGTGAAACGTATTATAAACCTATTACAGTACAGTACTATATAGCCTATTGTGTTAGTTGGGTACCTAGGCTAACTTTGTTGGACTTACAAACAAATTGGACCTAAGAATGCACTCTCAGAACAAAACTTGTTCTTATGTAGGGGACTTACTGTAGGTGAAATTTAAAAGGCAGACAATATCAAGTGTTGTCAAGGAGGTAGAACAATGGAAGTCTCAAACATTGCTGGTAAAAGTGTAAAGTTGTACAGTTTTGAACTGTTTGACAACTTCTCATAAAGTTAAAAATCACTTACCATGTTAGTCAATAATAAACACAAAAAAAAAGATGTTCAAAAAAGACTTCTAAATGAAAGTTTATAACAGTTTTATTGAAAATAATAGCTTGGGGGGGACCTTCAAGATGGCAGAGGAGTAAGATGAGGAGATTACCTTCCTTCCCACAAATACATCAAAAATACATCTACATGTGGAACAACTCTTACAAAACACCTACTGAATGCTGGCAGAAGACCTCAGACTTCCCAAATGCAAGAAAACCCCCACGTACCTGGGTAGGGCAAAAGAAGAAAAGAAAAAACAGAGACAAAAGAATAGGGATGGGACCTGTCCTTCTGGGAGGGATCTGTGAAGGAAGAAAAGTTTCCACACACTAGGAAGCCCCTTCACTGCCGGAGATGGGGGGTGGGCATGCGGGGAGCTTCACAGCCATGGAGGACAGCACAGCAACAGGGGTGCAGAGGGCAAAGCGGAGAGATTCCTGCACAGAGGATCGGTGCCGACTAGCACTCACCAGCCTGATAGGCTTGTCTGCTTACCTGCCAGGGCAGGTCGGGTCTGGGAGCTGAGGCTTGGGCTTCGGAGATCAGACCCCAGGGAGAGGGCTGGGGTTGGCCGCGTGAAGACAGCCTGAAGGGGGCTAGTGCACCACAACTAGCCAGGAGGAAGTAAGGGGAAAAGTATGGACCTGCCTAAGAGGCAAGAGACCATTGTTTTGGGGTGCAGGAGAAGAGGGGATTCCTTCCCCATGTGCCCACAGAAGGCAGAGCACCGACTAAGAAAGCTCTATAGACAGGCATGAGCCGTGACTATCAGCTAGGACCCCAGAGATGGGCATGAAATGCTAATGCTGTTGCCGCTGCCACCAAAAATTCTGTGTGCAAGCTCAGGTCACTACCCACACCCCCCACAGGACCCTACGCAGCCCACCACTGCCAGGGTCCCAAGATCCAGGGACAACTTCCCCAGGAGAACACATGGCATGCCTCAGGCTGTTGCAATGTTACGCCAGCCAGTGCAACGGCAGGCTCAACCCACATTCCAATTATGACTACTGTACCCCTCCTCTCCCTGGCCTGAGAAAGAAAGACAGACCTAATCAGCCGCTGCTTTCACCCCTCCTGTCTGGGCGGGAACAGACTCCTGAGGGCGACCCACACACAGAGGCGGGGCCAAAACCAAAGCTGAACCCCAGGAGCTGCGCGAACAAAGAAGAGAAAGGGAAATCTCTCCGTGCACCCTCAGGAGCCGCGGATTAAATCCCCACAATCAACTTGATGAACCCTGTGTCTGTGGAATACCTGAACAGACAACGAATGTTCCCAAAATTAAAGCCGTGGACTTTGGGAGCAACTGTAGACTTGGGGTTTCTGTCTGTGACTGATTTGTTTTTGTTTCTGATTTTTATATTTATCTTAGTTTAGTTTTAAGTACTTATTATCTTTGGTGGATTTGTTTATTGATTTGGTTGCTTCTTTTTTTTTTCTTCTTATAGTTTTTGTACTCTATTTTATTTTTTCTCTTCCTTTTCTTCTGAGCTGTGTGGCCGACAGGGTCTCGGTGGTCTGCCCTGGTATCAGGCCTGAGCCTCTGTGGTGGGAGAGCCAAGTCCAGAACACTGGACCACCAGAGACCTTCTGGTCCCATGTAATGTCAATTGGTGAGAGCTCCTCCAGAGATCTCCGTCTCAACACTAAGACCCAGCTACACCCAATGGCAAACAAGTTCCAGTGGTGGACACCCCATGTCAAACAACTAGCAAGACAGGAAAACAACCACACCCATTAGCAGAGAGCCTGCCTAAAATCATACTAAGTTCACAGACAGCCCAAAACACACCACTGGACACAACCCTGCCTACCAGAATGACAAGATCCAGCCCCACCCACCAGAACATAGGCACCAGTCCCCTCCAGCAGGAAACCTACAAGAGCCACTGAAGCAACCTCACACACTGTGGGCAGACACCAAAAACGACAGGCACTAAGAACCTGCAGCTTGTGAAAAGGAGACCCCCAAATACAGGAAGTTAAGCAAAATAAGAAGACAGAGACAAATACAGCAGATGAAGGAGCAAAGTGAAAACCAACCAGACGAAACAAATGAAGAGGAAATAGGCAGTCTACCTGAAAAAGAATTCAGAGTAATGATAGGAAAGATGATCCAAAATCTTGGAAATAGAATGCAGAAAATACAAGAAACATTTAACAAGGACCTAGAAGAACTAAAGAGCAAACAAACAATGATGAACAACACAATAAATGAAATTAAAAATTCTCTAGGAAGAGGGGACCTTGAAGATGGCGGAAGAGTAAGACGCGGAAATCACCTTCCTCCCCACGGATACACCAGAAATACATCTACATGTGGAACAACTCCTACAGAACACCTACTGAAGGCTGGCAGAAGACCTCAGACCTCCCAAAAGGCAAGAAACTCCCCACATACCTGGGTAGGGCAAAAGAAAAAAAAAACAGAGACAAAAAATAAGGACGGCACCTGCACCAGTGGGAGGGAGCTGTGAAGGAGGAAAAGTTTCCACACACTAGGAAGCCCCTTCGCGGGCGGAGACTGCGGGAGGCAGAGGGGGGAGCTTCGGGACCGCGGAGGAGTGCACAGCGACAGGTGCGGAGGGCAAAGCGGGGAGATTCCCGCACAGAGGATCGGTGCCGACCGGCACTCACCAGCCCGAGAGGCTTGTCTGCTCACCCGCCGGGGCGGGCGGGGCTGCGAGCTGAGGCTCGGGTTTCGGTTTCGGACAGAGCGCAGGGAGAGGACTGGGGTTGGCGGCTTGAACACAGCCTGAAGGGGTTAGTGCACCACGGCTAGCCGGGAGGGAGTCCGGGAAAAGTCTGCACCTGCCAAAGAGGCAAGAGACTTTTTCTTCCCTCTTTGTTTCCTGGTGCGCGAGGAGAGGGGTTTAAGAGCGCTGCTTAAAGGAACTCCAGAGACGGGCGCGAGCCGCGGCTAAAAGCGCGGACCCCAGAGACGGGCGGGAGACGCTAAGGCTGCTGCTGCCGCCACCAAGGGGCCTGTGTGCGAGCACAGGTCACTCTCCACACCCCTCTTCCGCGGAGCCTGTGCAGCCCGCCACTACCAGGTTCCCGGGATACAGGGACAACTTTCCCGGGAGAACGCACGGCGGACCTCAGGCTGGAGCAACGTCACGCCGGCCTCTGCCGCCGCAGGCCCGCCTCGCACGCAGTGCCCCTCCCTCCCCCCCTCCACCCCCGGCCTGAGTGAGCCGGAGCCCCCGAATCAGCGGCTCCTTTAACCCCGTCCTGTCTGAGCAAAAAACAGACGCCCTCCAGCGACCTACACGCAGAGGCAGGGCCAAATCCAAAGCTGAGCTCCTGTGAGCTGTGAGAACAAAGAAGAGAAAGGGAAATCTCTCCCAGCAGCCTCAGAAGCAGCGGATTAAAGCTCCACAATCAACTTGATATACCCTGCATCTGTGGAATACCTGAATAGACAAGGAATGATCCCAAATTGAAGAGGTAGACTTTAGGAGAGAGATCTATGATTTTTTTCCCTTTTCCTCTTTTTGTGAATGTGTACGTGTATGCTTCTGTGTGAGATCTTGTCTGTATAGTCTTGCTTCCACCATTTGTCCTAGGGCTCTATCCATCCATGGTTTTTTTTTTTTTAATTTTTTTCTTAATAATTAACTTTAATTGTAATAACTTTATTATACTTTACCTTCGTTCTTTCTTTCTTTCCTTCCTTCCTTCCCTCCTTTAGACAACGAATCACCCCAAATTGAGGAGGTGGTCTCTGAGAGCAAGATTTATGATTTTTCCCCCTTTACCTCTTTTTGTGAAGGTGTATGTGTATGCTTCTGTATAAGATTTTCTCTGTATAGCTTTGCTTCCAACATTTGTCCTAAGGTTCTATCCGTCCCTTTTTTTTTTTTCCTAAATATTTTTTAATTCAATAACTATATTATACTTTATTTTATTTTTACTGTATCTTCTTTCTTTCTGTCTTTTTTCCTTCTTTCCCTCCTTCCTTCCTTCCTCCCTCCCTCCCTCCTTTCTTTCCTTCTTTGCTTCTTTCTTCCTTCCTTCCTTTCCTCCTTTCCTTCTTTCTTTCCTCATACTTCTACTAATTCTACTTTTTCTCCCTTTTATTCTGAGCCGTGTGGATGAAAGGCTCTTGGTGCTCCAGCCAGGAGTCAGGGCTCTGCCTCTGAGGTAGGAGAGCCAACTTCAGGACACTGGTCAACAAGAGACCTCCCAGCTCCACATAATATTAAATGGCAGAAATCTCCCAGAGATCTCCATCTCAACACCAGCACCCAGCTTCACTCAACGACCAGCAAGCCACAGTGCTGGACAACCTATGCCAAACAACTAGCAAAACAGGAACACAACCCCACCCATTAGCAGAGAGGCTGCCTAAAATCATAATAAGGCCACAAACACCCCAAAACACACCACCAGACGTGAACCTGCCCACTAGAGAGACAAGATCCAGCCTCATCCACCACAACACAGGCACTAGTCCCCTCCACCAGGAAGCCTACACAACCCACTGAAACAACCTTAGCCACTGGAGACAGACATCAAAAACAACGGGAACTACGAACCTGCAGCCGGCAAAAAGGAGACCCCAAACACAGTAAGATAAGCAAAATGAGAAGACAGAAAAACACACAGCAGATGAAGGAGCAAGATAAAAATGCACCAGACCTAACAAATGAAGAGGAAATAGGCAGTCTACCTGAAAAAGAATTCAGAATAATGATAGTAAGGATGATCCGAAATCTTGGAAATAGAATGGACAAAATGCAAGAATCAGTTAACAGGGACCTAGAAGAAATAAAGATGAAACAAGCAACGATGAACAACACAATAAATGAAATTAAATGTACTCTAGATGGGATTAATAGCAGAATAACTGAGGCAGAAGAACGGATAAGTGACCTGGAAGATAAAATAGTGGAAATAACTACTGCAGAGCTGAATAAAGAAAAAAGAATGAAAAGAACTGAGGACAGTCTCACAGGCCTCTGGGACAACATTAAACGCACCAACATTCAAATTATAGGGGTTCCAGAAGAAGAAGAGAAAAAGAAAGGGACTGAGAAAATATTTGAAGAGATTATAGTTGAAAACTTCCCTAATATGGGAAAGGAAATAGTTAATCAAGTCCAGGAAGCACAGAGAGTCCCATACAGGATAAATACAAGGAGAAATACGCCAAGACACATATTAATCAAACTGTCAAAAATTAAATACAAAGAAAGCATATTAAAAGCAGCAAGGGAAAAACAACAAATACCACACAAGGGAATCCCCATAAGGTTAACAGCTGATCTCTCAGCAGAAACACTACAAGCCAGAAGGGAGTGGCAGGACATATTGAAAGTGATGAAGGAGAAAAACCTGCAACCAAGACTACTCTACCCAGCAAGGATCTCATTCAGATTTGATGGAGAAATTAAAACCTTTACAGACAAGCAAAAGCTGAGAGAGTTCAGCACCACCAAACCAGCTTTACAACAAATGCTAAAGGAACTTCTCTAGACAAGAAACATAAGAGAAGGAAAAGACCTATACTAACGAACCCAAAACAATTTAGAAAATGGGAATAGGAACATACATATCGATAATTACCTTAAATGTAAATGGACTAAATGCTCCCACCAAAAGACAAAGATTGGCTGAATGGATACAAAAACAAGACCCTTATATATGCTGTCTACAAGAGACCCACTTCAGACCTAGAGACACATACACACTGAAAGTAAGGGGATGGAAAAAGATATACCATGCAAATGGAAACCAAAAGAAAGCTGGAGTAGCAATTCTCATATCAGACAAAATAGACTTTAAAATAAACACTATTACAAGAGACAAAGAAGGACACTACATAATGATCAAGGGATCGATCCAAGAAGAAGATATAACAATTGTAAATATTTATGCACCCAACATAGGAGCACCTCAATACATAAGGCAAATACTAACAGCCATAAAAGGGGAGATCAACAGTAACACGTTCATAGTAGGGGACTTTAACACCCCACTTTCACCCATGGACAGATCATCCAAAATGAAAATAAATAAGGAAACACAAGCTTTAAATGATACATTAAACAAGATGGACTTAATTGATATTTATAGGACACTCCATCCAAAAACAACAGAATACACATTTTTCTCAAGTGCTCATGGAACATTCTCCAGGATAGATCATATCTTGGGTCACAAATCAAGCCTTGGCAAATTTAAGAAAATTGAAATTGTATCAAGTATCTTTTCTGACCACAACGCCATGAGACTAGATATCAATTACAGGAAAAGATCTGTAAGAAATACAAACACATGGAGGCTAAACAATACACTACTTAATAATGAAGTGATCACTGAAGAAATCAAAGAGGAAATAAAAAAATACCTAGAAACAAATGACAATGGAGACACAACGACCCAAACCTATGGGATGCAGCAAAAGCAGTTCTAAGGGGGAAGTTTATAGCAATACAAGCCCCCCTTAAGAAGCAGGAAACATCTCGAATAAACAACCTAACCTTGCATCTAAAGCAATTAGAGAAAGAACAAAAAAACCCCAAAGCTAGCAGAAGGAAAGAAATCATAAAAATCAGATCAGAAATAAATGAAAAAGATATGAAGGAAACAATAGCAAAGATCAATAAAACTAAAAGCTTGTTCTTTGAGAAGATAAACAAAATAGATAAACCACTAGCCAGACTCATCAAGAAAAAAAGGGAGAAGACTCAAATCAATAGAATTAGAAATGAAAAAGGAGAAGTAACAACTGACACTGCAGAAATAAAAAAAATCATGAGAGATTACTACAAGCAACTCTATGCCAATAAAATGGACAATCTGAAAGAAATGGACAAATTCTTAGAAATGCACAACCTGCCAAGACTGAATCAGGAAGAAATAGAAAATATGAACAGGCCAATCACAAGCACTGAAATTGAAACTGTGATTAAAAATCTTCCAACAAACAAAAGCCCAGGACCGGATGGCTTCACAGGTGAATTCTATCAAACGTTTAGAGAAGAGCTAACACCTATCCTTCTCAAACTCTTCCAAAGTATAGCAGAGGGAGGAACACTCCCAGATTCCTTCTATGAGGCCACCATCACCTTGATACCAAAACCAGACAAGGATGTCACAAAGAAAGAAAACTACAGGCCAATATCACTGATGAGCATAGATGCAAAAATCCTCAACAAAATACTAGCAAACAGAATCCAACTGCACATTAAAAGGATCATACACCATGATCAAGTGGGGTTTATTCCAGGAATGCAAGGATTCTTCAATATACGCAAATCTATCAATGTGATAAACCATATTAACAAATTGAAGGAGAAAAACCATATGATCATCTCAATAGATGCAAAGAAAGCTTTCGACAAAATTCAACACCCATTTATGATAAAAACCCTGCAGAAAATAGGCATAGAGGGAAATTTCCTCAACATAATAAAGGCCATATATGACAAGCCCACAGAAAACATCATCCTCAATGGTGAAAATCTGAAAGCATTTCCACTAAGATCAGGAACAAGACAACGTTGCTCACTCTCACCACTCTTATTCAACATAGTTTTGGAAGTTTTAGCCACAGCAATCAGAGAAGAAAAGGAAATAAAAGGAATCCAAATTGGAAAAGAAGAAGTAAAGCTGTCACTGTTTGCAGATGACATGATACTATACATAGAGAATCCTAAAGATGCTACCAGAAAACTACTAGAGCTAATCAATGAATTTGGTAAAGTAGCAGGATACAAAATTAATGCACAGAAATCTCTGGCATTCCTATATACTAATGATGAAAAATCTGAAAGTGAAATCAAGAAAACACTCCCATTTACCATTGCAACAAAAAGAATAAAATATCTAGGAATAAACCTACCTAAGGAGACAAAAGACCTGTATGCAGAAAATTATAAAACACTGATGAAAGACATTAAAGATGATACAAATAGATGGAGAGATATACCATGTTCTTGGATGGGAAGAATCAACATTGTGAAAATGACTCTACTACCCAAAGCAATCTACAGATTCAATGCAATCCCTATCAAACTACCACTGGCATTTTTCACAGAACTAGAACAAAAAATTTCGCAATTTGTATGGAAACACAAAAGACCCCGAATAGCCAAAGCAATCTTGAGAACGAAAAAAGGAGCTGGAGGAATCAGGCTCCCTGGCTTCAGACTATACTACAAAGCTACAGTAATCAAGACAGTATGGTACTGGCACAAAACCAGAAAGATATATCAATGGAACAGGATAGAAAGCCCAGAGATAAACCCACGCACATGTGGACACCTTATCTTTGATAAAGGTGGCAGGAAAGTACAGTGGAGAAATGACAGCCTCTTCAATAAATGGTGCTGGGAAAACTGGACAGGTACATGTAAAAGTATGAGATTAGATCACTCCCTAACACCATACACAAAAATAAGCTCAAAATGGATTAAAGACCTAAATGTAAGGCCAGAAACTATCAAACTCTTAGAGGAGAACATAGGCAGAACACTCTATGACATAAATCACAGCAAGATCCTTTCTGACCCACCTCCTAGAGTAATGGAAATAAAAACAAAAATAAACAAATGGGACCTAATGAAACTTCAAAGCTTTTGCACAGCAAAGGAAACCATAAACAAGACCAAAAGACAACCCTCAGAATGGGAGAAAATATTTGCAAAGGAAGCAACTGACAAAGGATTAATCTCCAAAATTTACAAGCAGCTCATGCAGCTCAATAACAAAAAAACAAACAACCCAATCCAAAAATGGGCAGAAGACCTAAATAGACATTTCTCCAAAGAAGATATACAGAATGCCAACAGACACATGAAAGAATGCTCAACATCATTAATCATTAGAGAAATGCAAATCAAAACTACAATGAGATATCATCTCACACCAGTCAGAATGGCCATCATCAAAAAACCTAGAAACAATAAATGCTGGAGAGGGTGTGGAGAAAAGGGAACACTCTTGCACTGCTGGTGGGAATGTGAATTGGTTCAGCCACTATGGAGAACAGTATGGTGGTTCCTTAAAAAACTACAAATAGAATTACCATATGACCCAGCAATCCCACTACTGGGCATATACCCTGAGAAAACCAAAATTCAAAAAGAGTCATGTACCAAAATGTTCATTGCAGCTCTATTTACAATAGCCCGGAGATGGAAACAACCTAAGTGCCCATCATCGGATGAATGGATAAAGAAGATGTGGTACATATATACAATGGAATATTACTCAGCCTTAAAAAGAAACGAAATTGAGCTATTTGTAATGAGATGGATAGACCTAGAGTCTGTCATACAGAGTGAAGTAAGTCAGAAAGAAAAAGACAAATACCGTATGCTAACACATATATATGGAATTTAAGAAAAAAAAAATGTCATGAAGAACCTAGGGGTAAGACAGGAATAAAGACGCAGACCTACTGGAGAATGGACTTGAGGATATGGGGAGGGGGAAGGGTGAGCTTTGACAGGGCAAGAGAGAGTCATGGACATATACACACTAACAAACGTAGTAAGGTAGATAGCTAGTGGGAAGCAGCCGCATGGCACAGGGATATTATCTCAGTGCTTTGTGACAGCCTGGAGGGGTGGGATAGGGAGAGTGGGAGGGAGGGAGTCACAAGAGGGAAGACATATGGGAACATATGTATATGTATAACTGATTCACTTTGTTATAAAGCAGAAACTAACACACCATTGTAAAGCAATTATACCCCAATAAAGATGTTAAAAAAATAAAAAAAATAAAAAATTTTAAAAAAAGGTGGTAATGAAAAAAAAAATTCTCTAGGAGGAATCAATAGCAGAATAACTGAGGCAGAAGAACGGATAAGTGACCTGGAAGTTAAAAGAGTGGAAATAACTGCCACAGAGCAGAATAAAGAGAAAAGAATGAAAAGGATTAAGGACAGTCTCAGAGACGTCTGAGAGAACATTAAACACACAAACATTTAAATTATGGGGGGGGTTCCAGAAGAAGAAGAGAAAAAGAAAGGGTCTGAGACAATATTTGAAGAGATTATAGTTGAAAACTTCCCTAACATGGGAAAAGAAATTGTCAATCAACTCCAGAAAGCACAGAGACTCCTATACAGGATAAATCCAAGGAGAAACATGTCAAGACACATATTAATCAAATTATCAACAATTAAATACAATGAAAAAATATTAAAAGCAGCAAGGGAAAAGCAAGAAATAACATACAAGGGGATCTCCATAAGGTAAACAGTTGATCTTTCAGCAGAAGCACTGCAAGCCAGAAGGGAGTGGCAGGACATATTTAAAGTGATGAAAGTGAAAAACCTACCATCAAGATTACTCTACAAAGCAAGGATCTCATTCAGATTTGACTGAGAAATTAAAACGTTTAAGACAAGCAAAAGTAAAGAGAATTCAGCACCACCAAACCAGCTTTACAACAAATGCTAAAGGAACTTCTCTAGGCAGGAAACACAAGAGAAGGAAAAAACCTACAAAAACAAACCCAAAACACTTAAGAAAATGGTAATAGGAACATACATATTGATAATTTCCTTAAATGTAAACGGATTAAATGCTCCAACCAAAAGACATAGACTGGTTGAATGGAAACAGAAAGAAGACCTGTATGCATGCTGTCTACAAGAGACCCACTTCAGACCGAGGGATACATACAGACTGAAAGTGAAGGGATGGAAAAAGATATTCCATGCAAATGGAAATCAAAAGAAAGCTGGAGTAGCAATTCTCATATCAGACAAAATAGACTTTAAAATAAAGACTATTACAAGAGGCAAGAAGGACACTACATAATGATCAAGAGATCGATCCAAGAAGAAGATATAACAAATGTAAATATTTATACACACAACATAGGAGCACCTCAATACATAAGGTAAATGCTAACAGCCATAAAAAGGGATATCGACACTAACACAATCATAGTAGGGGACTTTAACACCCCACTTTCACCAATGGAAAGATCATCCAAAATGAAAACAAATAAGAAAACACAAGCTTTAGATGACACATTAAACAAGATGGACTTAATTGATATTTACAGAACATTCTATCCAAAAACAACAGAATACATTTTCTTCTCAAGTGGTCATGGAACATTCTCCAGGATAGATCATATCTTGGGTCACAAATCAAGCCTTGGTAAATTTAAGAAAATTGAAATCATATCAAGCATCTTTTCCAACCACAATGCTATGAGACTAGATACCAATTACAAGAAAAAAATCTGTAAAAAATACAAATACATGGAGGCTATAGAATATGCTATTAAATAACCAAGAGATCACTGAAAAAATCAAAGAGGAAATCAAAAAATACCTAGAAACAAATGACAATGAGAACACAGTGACCAAAATCTATGGGATGCAGCAAAAGAAGTTCTAAGAGCCAAGATTATAGCAACACAATCCTATCTTAAGAAACAAGAAAAATCTCAAATAAACAACTTAACCTTACACCAAAGCGATTACAGAAAGAAGAACAAACACAACCCAAAATTAGCCAAAAGAAAGAAATCATAAAGATCAGATCAGAAATCAATGAAAAAGAAATGAAGGAAATAATAACAAAGATCAATAAAACTAAATGCTGGTTCTTTGAGAAGATAAACAAAATTGATAAACCATTAGCCAGACTCATCAAGAAAAAAAGAAGACTCAAATCAACAGACTTAGAAATGAAAAAGGAAAAGTAACAACTGACACTGCAGAAATAAAAAGGATTATGAGAGATGACTACAAGCAATTATATGCCAATAAAATGGACAACTTGGAAGAAATGAACAAATTGTTAGAAAAGCACAACATTCCAAGACTGAACCAGGAAGAATTAGAAAATATGAACAAACAAATCACAAGCACTGAAATTGAAACTGTGATTAAAAATCTTCCAACAAGCAAAAGCCCAGGGCCAGATGGCTTCATAAGTGAATTCTATCAAACATTTAGAGAAGAGCTAACACCTATCCTTCTCAAACTCTTCCAAAATACAGCAGAGGCAGGAACACTCCCAAACGCATTCTATAAGGCCACCATCACCCTCTTATCAAAACCAGACAAACATGTCACAAAAAAGGAAAACTACAGGCCAATATCACTGATGAACATAGATGTAAAAATCCTCAACAAAATACTACCAAACAGAATCCAACAGCACACTGAAAGGGTCATACACCATTGTCAAGTGGGGTTTATCCCAGGAAAACAAGGATTCTTCAATATATGCAAAGCAATCATGTGATACACCATATTAACAAACTGAGGAATAAAAACCATATGATCATACCAATAGATGCAGAAAAAGCTTTTGACAAATTCAGCACCTATTTATGATAAACACTCTCCAGAAAGTAGGCATCGAGGGAACCTACCTCAGCATAATAAAGGCCATATATGACAAACCCACAGCCAACATCATTCTCAGTGGTGAAAAACTGAAACCATTTCCTCTAAGATCAGGAACAAGACAAGGTTGCCCACGTTCACCACTATTATTCAACATAGTTTTGGAAGTTTTAGTCACGGCAGTCAGAGAAGAAAAAGAAATAAAAGGAGTCCAAATTGGAAAAGAAGAAGTAAAATTGTCACTGTTTGCAGATGACATGATACTATACATAGAGAATCCTAAAGATGCTACCAGAAAACTACTAGAGCTAATCAATGAATTTGGTAAAGTAGCAGGACACAAAATTAATGCACAGAAATCTCTTGCATTACTATACACTAACGACAAAAAATCTGGAAGAGAAATTAAGGAAACATTCCCATTTACCATTGCAACAAAAATAATAAAATACCTGGGAATAAACCTACCTAAGGAGATAGAAGACCTGTATGCAGAAAACTATAAGACACTGATGAAAGAAATCCAAGACAACACAAACAGAAGGAGAGATATACCATGTTCTTGGATTGGAAGAATCAACATTGTGAAAATGACTAAACTACCCAAAGCAATCTACAGATTCAATGTAATCTCTATCAAACTACCAAAGGCATTTTTCACAGAACTAGAACAAAAAAATTCACAATTTTATGAAAACAGAAAAGACCCCGAATTACCAAAGCAATCTTGAGAATGCAAAACGGAGCTGGAAGAATCAAGCTCACTGACTTCAGACTATACTACAAAGCTACAGTAATCAAAACAGTATGGTGCTGGCACAAAAACAGAAATATAGATCAATGGAACAGGATACAAAGCATGGAGATAAAGCCACGTATGTGTGGTCATCTTATCTTTGACAAAGGAGGGAAGAATACACAATGGAGAAAAGACAGCCTCTTCAATAATTGGTGCTGGGAAAACTAGACAGCTACATGTAAAAGCATGAAATTAGAGCACTTCCTAACACCATACACAATAATGAACTCAAAATAGATTAAAGACCTAAATGTAAGGCCAGACACTATGAAACTCTTAGAGGAAAACGCAGGTAGAACACTCTATGACACAAATCACAGCAAGATCCTTTTTGACCCACCTCCTAGAGAAATGGAAATAAAAACAAAAATAAACAAAGGGGACCTAATGAAACTTAAAAGCTTTTGCACAGCAAAGGAAACCATAAACAAGATGAAAAGACAACCCTCAGAATGGGAGAAAATATTTGCAAATGAAACAACTGGCCAAGGATTAATCTCCCAAATATACAAGCAGCTCATGCAGCTCAATATCAAAAAAACAAACAAACAACACAATCAAAAATGGGCAGAAGTCTTAAATAGACATTTCTACAAAGATATACTGATTGCCAACAAACACATGAAAGGATGCTCAACATCACTAATCATTAGAGAAATGTAACTCAAAACCACAATAAGTTGTCACCTCACACCTGTCAGAATGGTCATCATTAAAAAAAACCTACAAACAATAAATGCTGGAGAGGGTGTGGAGAAAAGGGAACCCTCTTGCACTGTTGGTGGGAATGCAAATTGATACAGCCACTACGGAGAACAGTATGGAGGTTCCTTAAAAAACTAAAAATAGAACTACCGTATGACCCAGCAATCCCACTACTGGCAAATACCCTGAGAAAACCATAATTCAAAAAGAGACATGTACCATAATGTTCATTGCAGCTCTATTTACAATAGCCAGGACATGGAAGCAACCTAAATGTCCATCGACAGATGAATGGATAAAGAAGATGTGGCACATATACACAATGGAATATTACTCAGCCATAAAAAGAAATGAAATTGAGGTATTCGTAGTGAGGTGGATGGACCTAGAGTCTGTCATACAGAGTGAAGTAAGTCAGAAAGAGAAAAACAAATACCGTACACTAACACATATATATGGAATCTAAAAATATTTTTTTCTGATGAACCTAGGCAGGACAGGAATAGAGACGCAGACATAGAGAATGGACTTGAGGACACAGGGAGAGGGAAGGGTAAGCTGGGACAAAGTGAGAGAGTAAAATTGACACATATACACTACCAAATGTAAAATAGATAGCTAGTGGGAAGCAGCTGCATCGCACAGGGAGATCAGCTCAGTGCTTTGTGACCACCTAGAGGGGTGGGATAGGGAGGGTGGGAGGGAGACGCAAGAGGGAGGGGGTATCGCGTTGTATGTATACATATAGCTGATTCATTTTGTTATACAGCAGAAAGTAACACAACATTATAAAGCAGTTATACTCCAATAAAGATGTTAAAAAATATTTAAAAACCGAAAATAATAGCTTGAAAAATTCAAATGGTCATCAATTGCTGAATGGATAAACAAATAATGGTATATGCATATAATAGAATACCACTCAGAAATGAAAAGAATCAGATTACTTATATGCACAACAAAATGGATGAATCTCAAAAATACTATGTTCTCAAAAGTATCCAGATACAAAAGTATATGTACTGTATGATCTTATTCATATGAACAGGCAAAACTAATCTATAGTGGCAGAGAGCAGATCTGTGATTGCCGGTGATTGGGGGTAGTCAGGAGGGAATTAACTGCGAAGGGACAGAAGGGAACTTTTTTGAATAATGAAAATGTTTTATATCTTTATTTGATTGCTGTTTGCATAGGTATATGTTTTTCAAAAGTCACAAACCCATATGCTTTATATAAGTGCATTTTATTGTATGTAGATTATTCCTCAAGAAAGTCTATTTAAAAAACCGAAACAGCTTTTAAAAGAAATTCAGCTACCTGAATAAATTTCCATAGTGCCTTTCAGTCCCCTCGTATAGAACGTTTCATTACAATTGTTTTATCACCAGTTTTCCAGAGCCTAAATATTTTTATACCCCACCTTCAAGGCAAATCAACAATAATGGTGAGGACCTGTTGAACTCTACATACGAGCGTTTTCTTCTGCAGCTTTGGCTTAGGAAGAACAAAAAGAGGGTTTGAGGATAAAAAGCCTGAAACTCCAAAGGAAATCCGGATTATCCCACAGTCATAGGAACATATAACTACCAGAACTGGTTTTAAATCTGTCTAAAGTATCAATGACAGTTATTTGGCAATGGTAACAGCAGAAGTGATTTTAAATCTGTCTACTTGTTCAGGGACAATTCACTTCAGCGTACGTACCTCTGCAACTAAGACAAAACATCACCCTACTTCTGCTTCTATTTGCAACACAAAACATGCTTCTAAGATTGACTTCAACACACTCCTTCCTCTATAACTAGCATGACCCCAAATGAAGTCTTCCTAAAGCCATAAAAACGAAATAGTGCCATTTGCAGAGATGTGGATAGACCTAGAGACTGTCGTACAGAGTGAAGTAAGTCAGAAAGAGAAAAACCAATTTCATATAATATCGCTTATATGTGGAATCTAGAAAAATGGTACAGATGAACTTATTTGCAAAGCAGAAATAAAGACACAGATGTAGAGAACAAACTTATGGATACCAAGGGTGGAAGCGGGGGGCGTGGGATGAATTGGGAGATTGGGATTGACATATATAAACTACTATGTATAAAAGAGATAACTAATGAGAACCTACCGTATAGCACAGGGAACTCTACTCAATGATCTGTGGTGACCTAAATGGGAAGGAAATCTAAAAAAGAGGGGATATATGTTTATGTATAACTGATTTACTTTTCTGTACAGCAGAAACTAACACAACATTGTAAAGCAACTATGCTCCAATAAATTTTTTTTAAAAAAGACTGTCAATATGCTTTGCTCTACAAGATTAAACTTAGTCATCAGAGCTCTCCCTTGCTTATGCTGTAATTTTGGCATTTACATTGCAGATACTGAGTAGTGGTCTTATTTTTTGGCAATTCCTAGATCTCATTTTACAGATGTGGAGATGGAGATGGAGAAAATGTGACATGAAAAAATTAAAGGTTTTGTTTTTAATATAACTAATGATCATATAACTAATATAATCCACTGGGAACTAAATACCAGTCTACCAATAACAGGTCTGGTACTCTTTTTCTTCCAGCATTCACATAGAAACACATACACACATGCATATACATCACTGACCTAAAATTCTTCAAGATAATAAATGTCATATAAATTAGTTTCATAGTCACTCAATCTTTTTTGACTTATACTTTAGGGATTTAAAGATGACTATATTCCTCTTAATATCAAGGGGATCATGGTTTACTAAAGGAGACATTCAGGTAAGAAATAATAGTAATGCAATACATAGAAATCAAATAAACTAGACTTGTATTTTAGATTCATTGCTTACTTGCAATATAATGCTGGATAAATTACTTACCCTCTCAGAGTTTCAGTTTTTTTTATCCATAAAATGCAAACAATAAAATATACTCTGAAAAAGTACTGGGGAGTTTGAAGATTCATGATAACAGAGTAAAAATCACAATGATTGAAACAAAAATAGTTGTCATTTTCATTTCACCAACATCATTATTCCCAATAAATGATGGGAATTTATTGAGAATGGTTGTCACTTTGAGAAGAAAGTGATATTGGTATGGGTTTGCAAGAAGAGGAATAAATTCAGGGGAAAGGAACCCTGAGGTGGGAGTGGAGGTGGGAGTGGAAGCATTCCAGGCAGTAGCTAGAGCACACATAAATCTCTAGAAGTACAAGTAAGTATAAGTAATATTTACAGGATGCATACTCTGTACTAGGCACTGTCATTAATATACTACCTCATTCCATTCTCACAGCAATCCTAAGATTTAGATACTTCAGTGTTGTCATTTTACAGATGAGAAGACAGGAGCAGATGTTGTAACTTGCCCAAAGTCACAAAGCTATTTGTTCCATAGTAGGCCTAGGAATTGAACCTGAGTAGAACATGGTAGCCTACACTCTAACCCATTACACAGTAAAGAGTGTACTTTAATGTACATCATTACTTTATATAATTTTCAGGGCTATTTATGTCAGTTAAGTTTTTCAGAAGCCAATGAAGACATCTGGAAGACTAGTGTATTCAGAGAAGATTTATCAGATCCTTAATTTCTTTTGCAATATGATTTAAATAATTAATTATGTAGAGTAGGCACAAAATGCAGTATAAAAATTAGGTGTTCACAGAATACAATTTTATTTTTCTATTACTCAGTTTATTTTCTGTCACAAGCTTCCAAATAGATCATAAAAATTTAATATCCTTTAAATATCCGTTTGTCTTATCACTGGGTTCTAAATGCTGGGTGGGTGGGAGTTGATGGGCATCTGGCTTTTGTCTTACAATCTGTATATTCTGGCATCTCCTGAGGTCAGCTGAGGAATTCATAATTCATTTCAGTCCATGAATTTCTGTCGAAACAGGTCACTGCTAAGTCATCCGAAAGGTTCCTGCGGGCATGTTCTGTCTAGGCTATGTCCCATGTTCTTTTAGAGTGTGTAGGATTATCCTGTTGTTCTTAATCACACAAGTCCACTGAGATTTACAGGATGAGAGGCTGCCTATGATCTCTCATTACTTCCTTGCTCCTCTTAGTTTCAGGAGATATTTATACTTATCAGGTATCAACTTGGCATATGAGAAAAATGTTACCATAAGTTGATCAGAGATGTTTGTCCACCTAAATCCATTTTGTCTTTTTCCTGGGCCAGTATTCCATCCTCCCTTGCTGGGAGGTGTGGCCACATAACTGGGTTTTAACCAATAGGATATGAGCAGAAATAATATGAGTCACTTGCAGCCTGGCCCCCAAGCCTTTGACACACGCTCCTTTATGTTCATTCCTCCTCTGTTGTCATGACACAGACAAGTGAATCTCTAAAGGCTGAAAAGATACAAGCTGTACAAGCTGCAAAGGACCTTGCTTCCTGAATGATAGAGTGGAGAGTTGTAATCTGAAACACCCACCAGGACTGTTATTGATCAATAAATAAACTCCTGTTTTTGTCTAGCCATTACCAGATTAAGTGTGTTTCTTACTGCAGGCTGGCTTATCCTAACTAATACACAGACCCATATGATTAGATATCTTAAACAGTGGTTTCTGTTCTGTAATATTGATGTGCCTCCATGGCTGTACTTTCAGAAGGGAAAAGAGGCACCACTTTCACTCCAATCTCCCCAATTTATCTGGAGTGTCTGAATGACCCCTAGTTAATCCAAGAGAAGGGTCATCTCCCTTTTATAAAGTATGTTCAATATGTACTACTCATTGCTTCTCCATCTTACTCTCCTCTTACCCCAGCTCTAAGAATCTATTATTTCAGTGGGAGGCAGCAAGTTTTGTGTTACTCATCAATTACCCCTTTTTTAACCATGTTGAAGAAATTAAAATATCATTAATCGAGTATTTTGCAAATAAGTAGGGAAATGAATAAGTAATGTTCTAGTTGATTAATTGAGAGACATCAAAGAGTACAAAGAAAAGCAAAGGTGGGGGAATCACCATAAATATGCCTAAATATTATGCTACAATATTTGTAATCCTCTGTCAAATGGATCACATACCCAAGAACTGCATTATCTCTCAGGGTCTCAGTCATTAGCTTGAGTCCTAACCAGAACCTGGGGAACTGTGACACTTGAAAATGATTAATATTTTTTGATAGTGAGGAATTTGGTCAAAGCAGAAGTGTTTATTGAGTACTTACTACATATGCTGGTTACTGTTCTGCGTACTGAAATCTGTAGAAGTACAAATCCTTGTAGTGAAGGACCAAGGATTTTCTCTCAAGATACAAGTACCCAACAGAGGGACTCCCCCATCCACCTTTGCCTGCTTCAAGCATGACCCATACTGAGATGGTAGAGTGAGACAGAGACCACATCAAGGTTCTGTAATAATCCACAAATGTTTTCATGTAGCTGCTCATGTGACCTTGGAAACATCTAGGAGTGCTGATATATGAGTAAATGAGTGTAGTTCCCCTTGCATTGCTTCTAGAAAGCAGTTAGTGCCATGGGCCCCTTGAGTCCAGTTCTTGACTTGAGGTACTTTTCCTTATCTCCCTACCCTCTGCAGAAAGTACTCACAGGATTTTGTGATGTTGAACTCAGAAATCTAAGAAAATTGCCAACTGCCTCAAATTCTTCTAGGGCCAGCCTCACTCCATAATCTAGAGTAAAGGAGCACATATTCAAACTTTATCCTTGACACATGCTTGGATAAACTGCAGTTTCCTGATTAAATATGCAGAGTAAATTCGAACATGGGGTCCCAGGTGACATGCTGGGTGTTAAGTTTCCTAAAATAATTTTTTTTTACCAGTTCTCAATTGTGATTCTATCTTATTCTATCTATCTCAGTCATGAGTCAATCCATATTGTACAAAGTCTCACCCCAGCTGGCTAAACTGAGAGCAAGAAATGAAAATCAGATATGATTCTCACGTAATAAATACAGGAATTGTGACTTCAATGATGGAACATTGGAGAACTGAACGACAGGGGATTTTTAAGTTTCTGGAGAAGTTTCTTCTTCTAAAAATGACTTGCATGGGTTGGGATATTTTGAGGTTACAAACTGTGGGTTAAAATAAAGTCTCAGGGCTCAAAAGTCTGGTAAAACCACAAAATTCTGTCTTGAATGGAATTTCTGGTGCCAAGCTTTGCATTGCTTTCACCTGAAACCACAATGAGAGGAGTCAAGTTTTCATATGGGTAAAGAGAAAGTAAACAAAGGACACTCGTTTCTCACATCACCAAGCAAACAGTCACACTGGTGCCCGATCTGCCCAGCACTCAAGCAAGAATCCTGGAGAAAGGTTCACAGAGCCACTACTATTGCTTCATCAAGTTTCTCCCCAAAGATTTGGGTATTCACGTCCCATCGTCCTGGGGGAGGGCATAGGGGTAAATCTGCATATTTGTGGATAGTATGACCATGGTTGGGAAATACCTTTGTGGGAACATGCTGGTTACAAACAGCTAAAGTGTTTTTCACCATATTCAGTTAAATTAATCCCTGTCTCCTCTCTCCCACTTCTTTTGGCTTTTTTAGTAACTTCCTTCCATCCCACTCCCATGTAGCTCATGCCCTTTTTTTTTTTCAGTACCTTTACTATTGATCACTCAAAAAGTCATCCTTAGTTTGGAAAGACTGACGGGAGGCACATTTGCCTATTTCTGTCGCTAAGTACAGCTGGATATCCTGAACACTATATATAAAACAAAAGAAGGCTCTGAATGGTGTAGACAAGAGGACAGGCTGGCTACACAGACTGGCTAAGCTGTGGACCCAAGGAATGACACCACGGTGAAATACCTGGGTTTTCTTTTTATCTCATATACCTCAGACTTAGAGCCGAAGAAACCAGCAAGCAGAAAACACTAATGGGCATAGACAATTAAGCCTCAATGAAAGTCTATTTTTCTCTACCCGGAGGACTAGGAAAGAGTCGGCCTAGACAATAACAACTCAGCTCCAAACAAATACCACAGAGAAAACTGCTGTCTCATGACCCCGCTCCTGCCTCCACTTCTGCTGGCATGGTGTCAGAGAAGGCTGAGTGAGGGCTTGGAAAGTCCATATCCATCAAGCTGTAATGCATCCCACCCTACCCTGGTGTCAGCAGATACCACATGGGGAATCTGGATTTGTACCCCTGCACTGTGGTAATAAAGCTCCCCTCCCTCCTCTCCCCCCATATTTCAGCAGTATCAGATGCAAACTGGCAGAGGGTCAGAACTTCTACCACTGCCACCCTATCCCTGCCCCACATATCAGTGGAGGACACCTGTGTGCAAGAAGCAGCCATTCTAGCCAGGGAGGTATCCGTGAAGGTCTAGAATGAAGCCTGAATTCTCACCCCCAACCAAGAAGTAACGAGGTAACCCTCAACAACCCCCTGCCCGCACTGTGGGGTTAACAGAGGTGGGGAAACCTAGACTTCCACCATGTCCTAGCAGTAATGAAGAGATGCTCCCAATCCTTTGCCAGCTTCAGAGGAGGCCTGCTAAAATATGATTTAGATGAAACCCAGTTTCATGACAAAATATTCAAAATGTCCAGGATACAATCACACATCACTCCTCATACCAAGAACCAGGAAAATCTCAACTCGAGCCAGAAAAGACAATCAACAGAGCCACCACCGAGATGACACAGAGGTTGACATTATCTGAATTTAATGAATTTAATAGAGAATTTAATAGAATTCTTCTTTAGCAGATTCACTGTAGTTTCTCAATGAAGTGGGCATCCCGATTAAAATAGATGTAATGAATTATAATTCACATTTAATGAAATGTATTTGTGCAAATGGTCACTCAGCACTAACAACCATAAAGAAGTAATGACAGCTTGTTATTACTGATGTAATTAATGGTGGCTTGTTAAAAAATGAGATTGGAATATAGATTAAGAATCAAGAAAAAAGTGCCCACATTCTATTTAATCCATGCAGGTTATAATTGAAACCATTATAACTGAGTTATGGATTGGGGTTCATTTGTCTACAAACATTTATCTCCATGTCTCTTTCACCATCCTTCCCAATCTCTACACATACACTCCACAATCACTTAGGAGTGCCTGCATACCTGATTGCTTATAAATTAGAATTACTCAAATATAGTCAAACATAATTATAAATATTATTTGCAATAATGGAAACTAGTGAAGATGTATTAGTCAAGGTTCACCAGAGAAACAGAACCAATAATATATATATATATATACATACATACATACCTATCTATAGATGTATATATCTATCTGTGTAGATATCTATATATACATCTATAGATAGGTAGGTAGATAGTATGTCTATACTTGTATCTACATCTCTATCTACCTATATCTATATATTGAGAGAGAGAGATTGATTTATTATGAAGAATTAGCTCACACCATTACAGAGGCTGAGAAGTCCCACAATCTGCCGTCTGCAAGCTGGAGACCCAGGAAAGCTGATGATGTAGTTTAGTGGGAGTCTAAAGGCCAGAGGACCAGGGGATTCTGTGCTCTAAGTCCCAGTCTAGGGGCAGGAGAAATGGGTGTCCCAGTTCTACAGTCAGGCAGAAAGGGCAAATTCCCTTCTCAGCCCACTTTGTTCTACTCAGCAGATTGGATGATGCTTACCAACATGGGGGGCGGGGGGCAATCTGCTTTACGGAGTCCACTGATTCGAATGATGATGTCATCCAGAACCATTCTCACAGACACACCCAGAAATAACATTTAGCCAAATATCTGGTCACCCCATATTCCAGTCAAGTGGATATATATCACAAAAGGCAAATGGCGCATCAAACTTTAAGTTAAGTAATTAATTTCCTATTTGCTCTGAACTACTTTCCTTCCTTAAAGAGTTCTCAGTGCCTAGTTCCTTGAAAAAACAAACCCAAAATTATTTTACTGAATCTAATAAGTCTTTAAGATATCATTTCATTGCAAATGCTCTTTCTTCTCTCTCTTTATAGTCAAATTTTATTAAGTCTTTATTTATGAGATAATGTCATGATCCAGAAGCAATACAAGGCTTTTTGTAGAACTTTTTTCCTTCTGAGATAAGACTCTAAAAGTTCTCATAAACCTCTTCACTCTTAAAAGCAAGAGTTGGCAGACTCCACTAGGATTTCAAAACTATGAGACATCTTTAATTGCATGGTCATTTGTCTTTACATGATATCTTTCACCTGGTTTTAATGTCAAGAGAAAAAAATTGTGGAGGACTAACTTTTCCATTTAAACAAATACAAATGAAAATATAAAAAGATAAAAAGATAAATTTATCATTTTCCACTTTTACTGGTTTTATCTGGAGGTTTGTGAATCTCAGGGATGGGTCCTGCTATGGGGAAAAAAGAGATGGTATTCAATTTGAATATAAAATAAAAGAAGGATGGAAGGAAGGGAAGGAGGGAGAGAGTCCTTCTTTTATGCAACTTCTCTAACATGTGATCATATTTGTAGGGGATTTTTCCTTATCCTAAAAATCCATTTGACTGTGCTGTGAATGAGTCCTTGAAAATTCCCCAAGACACAGAAAATGGAACTTTTCACCCAGGACTCTGTAGTATTGCAGAGTTATCTGAAGTAGAGCACACTGGCTATAATTCTTTCCAAATTTGTAAACCACAAAAATGTAGGAAGCAGAAAATTACTTGCAAGGAAAATGAAACCAGTATTTATAATAATTAAGAGATGTGGAGTTTGGGGGGAATTAATTTAAGGAGGGGGAGAATCTACACTACTTAATTAGACAAATACGCTGTTATAGAAACTTTACAAACACAGTATGTAGTAAGCAGCCCATGCCCCACTCTCTAGTATCCAAGACACCCACCTTTCAGCTCTACAGTTTAGATGGAAATATGAGATGCAAACATTTTAGCTTTACCCATGCTGTATTTTACTTTTTGCTTAGATTACAATTGATTGTGCATGATTGGAGAACATTTTAATGATATTTGGAAACTCTTAAACCTTTTTTTGGGGGGGTGAAGTAGAAAGGAATAGCTTTATTGCTTTGCCAGGCAAAGGGGGTCACAGCAGGCTAATGCCCTCAAAACTGTATCTCAGACTTCCCTCGTGGCGCAGTGGTTAAGAATCCACCTTCCAGTTCAGGGGACACAGGTTCGATCCCTGGTCCAGGAAGGTCCCACATGCTGCGGAGCAACAAAGCCCGTGCGCCGCAACTATTGAGCCCACACGCTGCAACTATGGAAGCCCATGTGTTCTAGGGCCTGTGAGCCGCAACTACTGAAGCCCGCACACCTAGAGCCAGTGCTTCACAACAAGGGAAGCCACTGCAATGAGAAGCCTGCACATCACAATGAAGAGTATTCCCAGCCCGCCACAACTAGAGAAAGCCCGCGCCCAGCAACGAAGACCTAATGCAGCCAAATAAATAAATAAATACAATTATAAACAAACAACCAAACAAAAAATAACATCAACAACAAAAAAACTGTGTGTCCCAACTTGGAGGGGTTAGTGAGGAGTTTTATAGTAATGGTTCAAAGAGGGCGTCATCAGCTCGTGGACATTCTTCTAATTGGTTGGTGGTGAGTCAGCATCATCGACTTTCTGGTTCCAACCAGTCTGTGGTCCACGTGCTTGTGGGCAAATCAACTTTGAGATATGGTTAACCCTTATGTTAGTAGGTAAACTCTAGGAAACTGAGCACAAAAGTTTAGCTCAACTGTATAAAACATTCTTCCTGATTTTCAGGATTTGGTCACATTTCTGTGTCCTATCCTGGGAAATAGCAAATTCTTGCTTCAATTTAGTTCTTCTCTGATTGGTTCTGCAGCCATCCCAAAACAAACTCTAGACAATAAGGATTTAGAACATTACAAGGATAGTATGAAATGTCAGAATTTCTGGAGAAAAGCTTAGGGGGTGGGTAGCAGTTGTCTGAAGTTCTAATAATGTTCAGACCCACTTGGGAAGGAGTTAGTTTTTCTATAGATGATATCTAGAATCTGTTATTTTATAGTAAACTCCAATAGTCACAGAGCATTACAAAGAGTAAATTGTAAATTTGGCCCACCTGTTGAGCTCTGCCTTGTCACTTCAACAGTTTTTAAGAATTTTTTCTGGGGCTTCCCTGGTGGCGCAGTGGTTGAGAGTCCGCCTGCTGATGTAGGGGACTCGGGTTCTTGTACCGGTCCGGGAAGATCCCACATGCCGCGGAGCAGCTGGGCCCGTGAGCCATGGCCGCTGAGCCTGTGCGTCCGGAGCCTGTCCTCCACAACGGGAGAGGCCACAACAGTGAGAGGCCCGCGTACCAAAAAAATAAATAAATAAAGAAATTTTTCTGCAAGTATTTGGAAAAATTTTATGGGAGTTAAATGACATTAGAAAGAGCAGACTCAAAACAGAAATCCTTCTGGAACAGCTTTTACATACAACTTTATAGTTTACAATGTGTTGTACATGCAACCTCAGCCGATGGCCTATTTATTCCCATCCAATTATGTTGGATGGAATACAGTTCCATGTCTTAGATGATTCATCAGTACATAAAAATCAGCTTGGCCCTCACCATGCAAATACAATCTGAACTCAATTTTTAAGAAACCACAGATTTTCCCCTTAGGGAATAGACTGTTTGTGGGCAGTCTGTCTCTTTATAAGAAAATTATTTTCTAACGGAGCATTTTCACAGGCTAAAACTGAGAATTCCAGTATTTTCACTGCATAAGTGTACCTAGATATTTCAAAGAAATACTCCAAAAACAAAATATGAACTATTTTCTTGTTTTTGCAGTTTAAATACCTATATGGAACCCTATGTAAAATTCTACTCAAGGACTGATTTTCCTTATCAGATTAAACCAATGGAACGCCAAGTCTTGCAAAATCCCTTGCTTTCACTTAGGAAAAAAGATCAATTTCACTTACCTTGTGTCAGTTACCAAGTGATTACCTCTCATCTCTAAATCCACTCAGCATTGCCCTGCCGATGATCCTGGAGCTGGACCCTGAAAACATTTCTCTTTTCCCAGAGGACAAAATGGTAAGTATTGTCAGCAGATGGCGCTAGAGAACACTGCTGGAAAAGGAGGCTTTGTTTCAGTGTGTTTTTCTCCACTTGCTACTGTGGTGCACAGCATCCAGCAGTGCATAGGACAACAGTGTGTTCTGCTGAATGGCACCTCCACAATGGCACGTTCCTCTGGCACTTCAGAGGGCGGCTCCCCGGCAAATTCCATGAAGCAACGCTTTCCTATGGACAGTTTTCCAAGCACCCAAAAGGCAGCTTCCTGGCAATTTCAGCTGGTAATATACCCCAGAGGACACCATCCAGTGGGCCATGGTCATGGCCACACCCTCTCCATTGGTGGGGAAGAGTCCTCTTCCAGATTTGGTCTTTCTCTTGGTGCTCTGACTCAGCCCTAGAGATAGTGGCTTCTCCCTAGATGTGTTCTTCAATTCGATTATTTTTTAGAGTTTTTCTGTTGCTAAGTAATTGGTTATACTTATTAATTCTTTGAATTAAACTTTCTTTGTTAAAACTGTAATGTGATTTCCATCTCCCGATTGGATCCTGAGTGACATGTACATTCAAACAGTTTTAAATTTAATAGTAACTGATGATACAGGTACAAATTTTTTTCCAAAAAATCATGGTATAATAACATAGGAAATCTAAAACGCTATCTTAAAAACATATGATCCCACCATTTTTCTTTCAGTAGACATTATATTTAAAGTATCCACTTACTGTCAACATAAATAAACCACCTAATAGAATAAATATTATCAAACCAATTTGCTTATTATTGATGTTTGAAAGGAAATTTCCTTTAGTGGAAAAGCTGCTGAAATATTTACACAGGCATGCATCAGTAAAAATACCAAATGAAATGAGATCAACTACGTACTTTTTAAAAGAAGTTGATTTGTATACAGATCTTGACTTCTGATGGGGTTATGTCCCAATAAACCTATCATAAGATATTCAAAATATCTTGTCAAAAATGCATTTAATACACCTAACCTACCAAACATCCTAGCTTAGCCTAGCCTGCCTTAAATGTGCTCAGAACACTTACATTAGACTACAGGTGGGCAAACTCATTTAGCACAAAGTCGAAATTGTTGAATATCTCATGTAAGTTTTTGAAAACTGTACTAAGAGTGAAGAACAATGGTTGTATTGGGTACAGAATGGTTGTAAGCATACTAGTTGTTCACCCTCGTGATCACGTGGCTGAATGGGAACTGCAGCTCACTGCCACTGCCCAGCATCATGAGAAAGTATCATATCACATATCACTAGCCTTGGAAGAGATCAAAATTAAAAAATGTGAAGTTTACTTTCTATTGAATTCTTATCGCTGTGGCACCATCATAAAGTCGAAAAATCGTAAGTCGGAGCATCTAAGTTGGGGACCGTCTGTACATGTTAGATGACATAATTTAAAGTACCTCTGAACTTACCTGAATGGAAGGCTACTCCCTATCACTAATGTTGGCATTTTACAGCACATGGATCAAAGAGAAAGCATTGTGATTTTCAGTCTCACCAAAATCGCACAAATTGGGAGAGTTAATTAACTCTGTGGAAGTCAGGATGATATTAGCTAAAGTAGGGTGAAAGAATACTGGAAAGTCCAAACACTTTTTTCACTACACAGACCATTGAGATCAAGTCTCTCGTTCCTTAAACACCACAGCTAACAGGTAAGTGATAGATGAAATACAATCAAACAGTGATTGTAATAGTTGAAAGTCTGGTAAATTTAGTCTCCTGTGGGCTGTCTGCGTATTAAAAGAGGAGCAAGGTCACTCCAAAGAACACTGAAGAGGCAGATCTACTTTGCATGCTCCCCAAAACATTTCTCCTGGTGAACTGCTATCAAACTTTATCCCATCAAACCAAAAATATCAGAGATGGTAATGTGGTATCCACAGCTAAAATGTTCTTCTTTCTCCAAGAAGGAAAATAAAGTTCTGGTGACTACTTAACCTCCTTCCCTGTCCTTAGGACCCACTCAAAAAATGTTGTTCACATGATTACAAAGAGTCCTCATCCGAGTATATCAGTTTCCTGTGGTTACCGTAAAAATTACCATGAACTTGGCAGCTTCAAACAACAGAAATTCTCTCACAGTTCTGGAGGCCAGTACAATATTAGTTTCCCTGGGCCAAAATCGAGGTGTCGGCAAGGCTGTGTTCCCTCTGGAGTCTCTAGGGGAGAATTCACTCCTTGCTTCTTCCAGCTGTGGGTGCTTGCTGGTATTCCCTTGCTGTGACCACATCACTCCAATCTCTGCATCCATCTTTACATAGCCTTCTCCTTTTCTGTTTTCTTCTCTTCTATCTATCTTAAATTTCCTTTTGCCTCCCTCTTATAAAGACACTTGCTACTGCATCTAAAGCTCATTCACACAATCCAGGATAATCTCCAGTAGCAAGATCCTTAATTTAATCACATATGCAAAGACCTTATTTCTTTATAAGGTAGCATTTGTAGCTTGAAGGGATGCTTCCAGGATTTGTAGCTTTCTCTGGGTGGCCATTATTCAGCCTAGTACGTTGAGCACCAAAGTGCTTTGACTTTTGTCTGGATGTAATAGCCAAATGACTTTGGGCTATCTTCCTCGGAGAGAAGGTAAATGTGTTCTATGCTTGGAAAGAAAAAGGTGGATTATGAAGCAGCTGCCCTACTAGCTTCTAGACGTAGCCATGTGAATAGTGACTGTCCAATGAAAAGTGAGTGGAAGAAATTGATGTTTGTCATTCCAGGCCAATGATATTAAGAAGCTAGTGTCCCTCCACAATAGTCTCTTTTCCCTTCTTCTGGCTGGATAAGACTATGAAAAGTAAATTATTGAGACACAGAAAGGAAAAATCGGAGTCCCTCAATGATTGTGTGGAAGAAAGGTATCTGCCAATATATCTGAAACAGGATAAATACAAAGAAACATCCACATAGAAACATCGTGGTGAAAATGCAAGCATCTGACAAATAAAGAAGATCTTAAAATAGCAGAGAGAAAAGGCAAACCACCTACAAAGGCATGATAGATTGATTGATGATAGAAAGACTTTTGATAGAATTTTCAACGGTAACAAGGGAAGCCAGAAGACAGTGGGAAGACCTTAAAGTGTTGAGAGGAAATAAATATCAACCAAGAATAGTGTATCCAGCCAAACTTTATTACTAGAACAAGGATGAAATAAAGGCATTTTAGAAACCTAAACCTTTGAATGTTTATCACCTTAACTAAAGGAACCTCAGATGGACCTCCATAAGAAGAAAACTGATTATAGGACGACAGCTGGAACATAAGAAATATTGAACAAACAAAATGATTAATGGGTCTGTAAATATAAAACAACTTGTCTGTATAAGTTATTAATGACAATAAATAATTTTGAAAGTTAAAAAAAAAGAATAAAACTTAATTTCTGGGTAGCTAGAGCATGTGAGTTGCAAGGCTGTTGTATCTGAACCAACTGTTAAATTTGAGTATATACTCTGACTTTAGATTCTACCTCAGGTTAAAGCAAAGACCTGGCTGAGGATGTTGATTAAGAGAAATAACCAAGAAAACTACTTATTATTACAAAATACATTTATTTTCATTCAACAACCTAATTAAGCAATCAATCAATTAAGCAAACAAGCCATAACAGATGATAGATCAGGAAGGGATGTACTAGCTTATGCCTATTACTTAGCCAAAACTCTATTTCCTTTGGCTGTTATTTATTCCCAGCTGATCCTTTGTTCATAAGTATTCTCCATCCAAGCAGCACTAAGTGGTCATAGTAACCTCATGTAACTGCTGCAAGATCAGTGTACTCCAGAGAGAGGGAGAGAGTACAGTGTTGTTCTTTTCTGTTGAGTGGCAGGCTAGTCACTTTATGCTAACTAGGGACCTGGGCATATTTGATATATCTTACATTCTATTGGTTCAAATTAACATCAACCTTATCTGTCCCTTTAGACTCAGAGTAAATAGAGTGTATACAACCGATGTTACTTGTTTACAAGTTAAGTGTTTATTAGGTATTTATTAGTATCAACTTTTCAGAACTATGGAGATTAACCAATCAGAAAGTTTCCATTAATAGTGGAATAATGACCTATCAGAGGACTCACCTCCTAGGAAACAACTGTAAAACTTGCACTAAGGCACTGAAGAGGAAACTAAAGCAGACTTAGATGTGGCATATACCCTCAAGGGAAGGTAGTGGAGCAGTAAGCACCTATTTCTACGACTTTTAGCCTAAAGTTAATTGGAATCTTTGAGGCCACCCAGTGTGTGTGTGGGGGGGGGGCACTTGTGAAAAATCACACTGTGTTTCTGGGTTGGGGAGCCAGAAAACTGATGCCAGAAAAATACCACTGAAGTGAAGAAAGACCCTGGAAGGGAAAGAGCCAGAGAAAGAACATAAAATCCACATCTTGAACCTCAAAACAGACTCAGAATGACCTTCTTTCAAGTATCCTGCCACATAAATTCCAGACATAGACTCTTTGTACCCTAATCTCTGTCTTCTCAACTTAGCAAGACCACCATACTCTTCTTGGTCTACTTTCTGTGAGAGAGAAGTATTTATTAGGTCCTTCCTGGCCTAGACACATCACAGCCCTTTCAGTGTGTGTGACCTTCTAGATTCAGGAATATATCAGAGCTTTAAAAAACCCTATATGGACATTTTATTCTCCAAATATTTCTTTTATGATTTTGGGCCAGCCTCTTGTTTGCCCCAACTGATATTGCTACCTCAGCTACCTGCTGATTGTATTTCACAAATGCTCTGGGTGTAGTATCTTTCCCACTGAGCAAGTTCTGAGTCAGTTTAAATACAGCAAGCCCTTTGAAGTGGACTTTTCCATGAAGCTGCCAGAGAGGTGAGGTAGTAACCACTATCTGGGGATGGAGATTTTTGGAGAGTCCAAAATCCATTCTGTCCCCTTCAGTGGTTACTAAGTTGCTGGTTTGCAAGGCTATCATGGAGCTGGGGGAGGAGATGGGAAGAAGGAAAGTTAAAATGACACAGCACTCATTCTTCTTACCAAGATTGTCGTTTTTGGAGGAGCTTCAAGATGGCAGAAGAGTAAGACGTGGAGATCACCTTCCTCCCCACAGATACATCAGAAATACATCTACACGTGGAACAACTCCTACAGAACACCTACTGAAGGCTTGCAGAAGACCTCAGACCTCCCCAAAGGCAAGAAAATCCCCACGTACCTGGGTAGGGAAAAAGAAAAAAGAATAAAGAGAGACAAAAGAATAGGGACGGGACCTGCACCAGTGGGAGGGAGCTGTGAAGGAGGAAAGGTTTCCACACACTAGGAATCCCCTTCGTGGGTGGAGACTCTGGGTGGCAGAGGCAGGGAGAAGCTTCGGGGCCGCGGAGGAGAGCACAGCCACAGCGGTGCGGAGGGCAAAGCGGAGAGTTTCCCGCACAGAGGATGGGTGCCGACCGGCACTCACCAGCCCAAGAGGCTTGTCTGCTCACCCGCGGGGGTGGGCGGGGCTGGGAGCTGAGGCTTGGGCTTCGGTCAGAGTGCCAGGAGAGGACTGGGGTTGGCGGCGTGAACACAGCTTGAAGGGGGCTAGTGCGCCACGGCTAGCCGGGAGGGAGTCGGGGGAAAAGTCTTGACCTGCCGAAGAGGCAAGAGGCTTTTTCTTGCCTCTGTTTCCTGGTGCACGAGGAGAGGGGATTGAGAGCGCCGCTTAAAGGAGCTCCAGAGATGGGCGCGAGCCGCAGCTAAAAGCGCGGACCCCAGAGACGGGTATGAGACGCTAAGGCTGCTGCTGCCGCCACCAAGAAGCCTGTGTGCGAGCACAGCTCACTATCCACACCTCCCCTCCCGGAGCCTGTGCAGCCCGCCACTGCCAGGGTCCCGTGATCCAGGGACAACTTCCCCGGGAGAACGCACGACGCACCTCAGGCTGTTGCAATGTCACGCTGGCCTCTGCCATCGCAGGCTCACCCTGCATCCTCACCCCTCCCTCCCCCCGGCCTGAGTGAGCCAGAGCCACCCAATCAGCGGCTCCTTTAACCCCGTCCTGTCTGAGCAGAGAACAGACGCCCTCCGGTGAACTACACACAGAGGCAGGGCCAAATCCAAAGCTGAACCCCGGGAGCTGTGCCAACAAAGAAGAGAAAGGGAAATTTCTCCCAGCAGCCTCAGGAGCAGCGGATTAAATCTCCACAGTCAACTTGATGTACCCTGCATCTGTGGAATACCTGAATAGACAATCATCCCAAATTGAGGAGGTGGACATTGGGAGCAAAGATATATTTCTTTTCCCCCTTTTCCTCTTTTTGTGAGTGTGTATGTGTATGCTTCTGTGTGTGATTTTGTCTGTATAGCTTTGCTTTTACCATTTGTCCTAGGGTTCTGTCCGTGCACCTTTTTTTTTACTTTTTAAAAATTTTTTCTTAATAATAATTTTTTAATAACTATTTTATTTTATTTTATCTTCCTTCTTTCTATTTTTTTTCTCCCTTTTATTCTGAGCGCTGTGGATGAAAGGCTGTTGGAGCTCCAGCCAGGAGTCAGTGCTGTGCCTCTGAGGTGGGAGAGCCAAGTTCAGGACACTGCTCCACAAGAGACCTCCCAGTTCCACATAATATCAAATGGCAAAAATCTCCCAGAGATCTCCATCTCAATGCCAAGACCCAGCTTCACTCAACGACCAGCAAGCTACAGTGCTGGACACCCTATGCCAGACAACTAGCAAGAGAGGAAAACAACCCCATCCATTAGCAGAGAGGCTGCCTAAAATCATAATAAGGCCACAGACACCCCAAAACACACCACCAGACGTGAACCTGCCCACAAGAAAGACAAGATCTAGCCTCATCCACCAGAACACAGGCACTAGTCCCCTCCACCAGGAAGCCTACACAACTCACTGAACCAACCTTAGCCACTGGAGACACACACCAAAAACAACGGAAACTAGGAATGCGCAGCCTGAGAAAAGGATACCCAAAACACAGTAAGCTAAGCAAAATGAGAAGACAGAAAAACACACAGCAGATAAAGGAGCAAGGTAAAAACCTACCAGATGTAACAAATGAAGAGGAAATAGGCAGTCTACCTGAAAAAGAATTCAGAATAATGATAGTAAACGTGATCCAAAATCTTGGAAATAGAATTGAGAAAATGCAAGAAACGTTTAACAATGACCTAGAAAATTAAAGAGCAAACAAACAATGATGAACAACACAATAAATAAAATTAAAAATTCTCTAAAAGGGATCAATAGCAGAATAACTGAGGCAGAAGAACAGATAAGTGACCTGGAAGATAAAATAGTGGAAATAACTACTGTAGAGCAGAATAAAGAAAAAAGAATGAAAAGAACTGAGGACAGTCTCAGAACCTCTGGGACAACATTAAATGCACCAACATTCGAATTATAGGGATCCCAGAGGAAGAAGAGAAAAAGAAAGGGACTGAGAAAATATTTGAAGAGATTATAGTTGAAAACTTCCCTAATATGGGAAAGGAAATAGTTAATCAAGTCCAGGAAGCACAGAGAGTCCCATACAGGATAAATCCAAGGAGAAACATGCCAAGACATATTAATGAAACTATCAAAAATTAAATACAAAGAAAGCATATTAAAAGCAGCAAGGGAAAAACAAATAACACACAAGGGAATCCCCATAAGGTTAACAGCTGATCTTTCAGCAGAAACTCTGCAAGCCAAAAGGGAGTGGCAGGACATATTTAAAGTGATGAAGGAGAAAAACCTACAACCAAGATTACTCTACCCAGCAAGGATCTCATTCAGATTTGACTGAGAAATTAAAACCTTTACAGGCAAGCAAAAGCTAAGAGAATTCAGCACCACCAAACCAGCTTTACAATAATGCTAAAGGAACTTCTCAGGCAGGAAACACAAGAGAATTAAAAGACCTACAATAACGAACCCAAAACAATATAGAAAATGGGAATAGGAACATACATATCGATTATTACCTTAAATGTAAATGGATTAAATGCTCCAACCAAAAGGCATAGACTGGCTGAATGGATACAAAAAAAGGACCCGTATACATGCTGTCTACAAAAGACTCACTTCAGACCTAGGGACATATACAGACTGAAAGTGAGGGGATGGAAAAAGATACTCCATGCAAATGGAAATCAAAAGAAAGCTGGAGTAGCAAGTCTCATATCAGACAGAATAGACTTTAAAATAAGGACTATTGCAAGAGACAAAGAAGGACACTAAATAATGATCAAGGGATCAATCCAAGAAGAAGATATAACAATTATAAATATTTATGCACCCAACATAGGAGCACCTCAATACATAAGGCAAATGCTAACAGCCATAAAAGGGGAAATCAACAGTAACACAATCATAGTAGGGGACTTTAACACCCCACTTTCACCAATGGACAGATCATCCAAAATGAAAATAAATAAGGAAACACAAGATTTAAATGATACATTAAACAAAATGGACTTAACTGATATTTATACGACATTCCATCCAAAAACAACAGAATACACATTCTTCTCAAGTGCTCATGGAACATCCTCCAAGACAGATCCTATCTTGGGTAATAAATCAAGCCTTGGTAAATTTAAGAAAATTGAAATCATATCAAGTATCTTTTCCGACCACAATGCTATGAGACTAGATATCAATTACAGGAAAAAAAATCCGTAAAAAATACAAGCACATGGAGGCTAAACAATACACTACTTAATAACTAAGAGATCTCTGAAGAAATCAAATAGGAAATCAAAAAATACCTAGGAACAAATGACAATGAAAACATTGACCCAAAACCTATGGGATGCAGCAAAAGTAGTTCTAAGAAGGAAGTTTATAGCAATACAATCCTACCTTAAGAAACAAGAAACATCTCAAATAAACAACCTAACCTTACAACTAAAGCAATTAGAGAAAGAAGAACAAAAAAACCCCAAAGTTAGCAGAATGAAAGAAATCATAAATATCAGATCAGAAATAAATGAAAAAGAAATGAAGGAAACGATAGCAAAGATCAATAAAACTAAAAGCTGGTTCTTTGAGAAGATAAAAAAAATTGATAAACCATTAGCCAGACTCATCAAGAAAAAAAGGGAGAAGACTCAAATCAGTAGAATTAGAAATGAAAAAGGAGAAGTAACAGCTGATACTGCAGAAATACAAAGGATCATGAGAGATTACTACAAGCAACTATATGCCAATAAAATGGAAAACCTGGAAGAAATGGACAAATTCTTAGAAATGCACAACTTCCGAGACTGAACCAGGAAGAAATAGAAAACATGAACAGACCAATCACAAGCACTGAAATTGAAACTGTGATGAAAAATCTTCCAACAAACAAAAGCCCAGGACCAGGTGGCTTCACAGGCAAATTCTATCAAACATTTAGAGAAGAGCCAACACCTATCCTTCTCAAACTCTTCCAAAATATAGCAGAGGGAGGTACACTCCCAAACTCATTCTACGAAGCCACCATCACCTTGATACCAAAACCAGACAAAGATGTCACAAAGAAAACTACAGGCCAATATCACTGATGAACATAGATGCAAAAATCCTCAACAAAATACTAGCAAACAGAATCCAACAGCACATTAAAAGGGTCATACACCATGACCAAGTGCGGTTTATCCCAGGAATGCAAGGATTCTTCAATATACACAAATCGATCAACGTGATATACCATATTAACAAATTGAAGGAGAAAATCCATATGATCATCTCAATCGATGCAGAGAAAGCTTTTGACAAAATTCAACACCGATTTATGATAAAAACCCTGCAGAAAGTAGGCATAGAGGGAACTTTCCTCAAGATAATAAAAGCCATATATGACAAACCCACAGATAACATTGCCCACAATGGTGAAAAACTGAAACCATTTCCACTAAGATCAGGAACAAGACAAGGTTACCCACTCTCATCACTATTATTCAACATAGTTTTGGAAGTTTTAGCCACAGCAATCAGAGAAGAAAAAGAAATAAAAGGAATCCAAATCGGAAAAGAAAAAATAAAGCTGTCACTGTTTGCAGATGACATGATACTATACATAGAAAATCCTAAAGATGCTACCAGAAAACTACTAGAGCTAATCAATGAATTTGGTAAAGTAGCAGGATACAAAGTTAATGCACAGAAATCTCTGGCATACCTATACACTAATGATGAAAAATCTGAAAGTCAAATTAAGAAAACACTCCCATTTACAATTGCAACAAAAAGAATGAAATATCTAGGAATAAACCTACCTAAGGAGACAAAAGACCTGTATGCAGGAAATTATAAGACACTGATGAAAGAAATTAAAGATGATACAAATAGATGGAGAGATATACCATGTTCTTGGATTGGAAGAATCAACATTGTGAAACATTGTGAAAATGACTCTACTACTCAAAGCAATCTACAGATTGAATGCAATCCCTATCAAACTACCACTGGCATTTTTCACAGAACTAGTACAAAAAATTTCACAGTTTGTATTGAAATGCAAAAGACCCCGAGTAGCCAAAGTAATCTTGAGAAAGAAAAACGCAGCCAGAGGAATCAGGCTCCCTGACTTCAGACTATACTACAAAGCTGCAGTAATCAAGACAGTATGGTACTGGCACAAAAACAGAAAGATAGATCAATGGAACAGGATAGAAAGCCCAGAGATAAACCCACTCACATATGGTCACCTTATCTTTGATAAAGGAGGCAAGAATATACAGTGGAGAAAAGAGAGCCTCTTCAATAAGTGGTTCTGGGAAAACTGGACAGGTACATGTAAAAGTATGAAATTAGAACACCTCTTAACACCATACACAAAAATAAACTCAAAATGGATTAAAGGCCTAAATGTAAGGCCAGAAACTATCAATCTCTTAGAGGAAAACATCTGCAGAACACTATGACATAAATCACAGCAAGATCCTTTTTGACCCACCTCCTAGAGAAATGGAAATAAAAACAAAAATAAACAAATGGGACCTAATGAAACTTAAAAGCTTTTGCGCAGCAAAGGAAACCATAAACAAGACGAAAAGACAACCCTCAGAATGGGAGAAAATATTTGCAAAGGAAGCAACTGACAAAGGATTAATCTCCAAAATTTACAAGCAGCTCATGCAACTCAATATCAAAAAACAAACAACCCAATCCAAAAATGGGCAGAAGGCCTAAATAGACATTTCTCCAAAGAAAATATACAGATTTCCAACAATCCCATGAAAGAATGCTCAACATCATTAATCATTAGAGAAATGCAAATCAAAACTACAATGAGATATCATCTCACACCAGTCAGAATGGCCATCATCAAAAAGTCTACAAACAATAAATGCTGGAGAGGGTGTGGAGAAAAGGGACCCCTCTTGCACTGTTGGTGGGAATGTAAATTGATACAGCCACTATGGAGAACAGTATGGAGGTTCCTTAAAAATCTAAAAAGAGAACTACCATATGACCCAGCAATCCCACTATTGGGCGTACACCCTGAGAAAACCATAATTCAAAAAGAGACATGTACCACAATGTTCATTGCAGCTCTATTTACAATAGCCAGGACATGGAAACAACCTAAGTGTCCATCAACAGATGAATGGATAAAGAAGATGTGGCACATATATACAATGGAATATTACTCAGCCATAAAAAGAAACTAAATTGAGTTATTTGCAGTTAGGTGGTTGGACTTTGAGTCTGTCATATAGAGTGAAGTAAGTCAAAAAGAGAAAAACAAATACTGTATGCTAACACATATTTATAGAATCTAAGAAAGAAAGGAAAAAAAAGGTCATGAAGAACCTAGGGGCAAGATGGGAATAAAGTCACAGACCTACTAGAGAATGGACTTGAGGATATGCGGAGTGGGAAGGGTAAGCTGTGACAAGGTGAGAGAGTGGAATGGACATATATACACTAACAAACGTAAAATAGATAGCTAGTGGGAAGCAGCCACATAGCACAGGGAGATCAGCCCGGTGCTTTGTGACCACCTAGAGGGGTGGGATTGGGAGGGTGGGAGGGAGGGAGATGCAAGAGGGAAGAGATATGGGAACATATGTATATGTATAACTGATTCAATTTGTTATAAAGCAGAAACTAACACACCATTGTAAAGCAATTATACTCCAATAAAGATATTTAAAAAAAAGGTTTTTGTTTTTCATGAATAAAACTCTTCAGATTGTCACAATCCTTTGAAAATTTTCCAGAGTTCCAAAATAAAGTGGCTTTGATAATTTTTCTAATGTTCTCATAGTTTTTATAGAGGAATATATTTTCAGAGGTCCTTACTCCACCATTACATATTTTCCTTCTTCCATATATATACTTTTTCTTTTGCTATTCATTTCTTACTTCTCTTACTGCCATTTGAAATTTTCTATTTTAAATTCCTTGAGCTCCTTTAAATTCCTTGAATAAATTCTGTTTATGACACTTATTTTAAAGTCCTTGTATGATCATTCTGTGATCTGAATCTTCCATATATTTTTTCTAATGACTTTTTGCTTGTCATTTAAATTCAGATTCATGTCTTCTCTAGTTTTTGTTGTATACGTTTGCTTCATCTTATTTGATTTGCTTGAGTACAGATTATATATAAAGTTCAAAGGGATCATATCAGGTTCTGGATGATATATATATTTACCTACAGAGGATTTACTTTTATTTCTGTCAGGCAACTCAGTTAAGGGTGCTAGCAGCTCCAATTGACATTAATTTTATCAGTCACTGAAATGAGTCAAATCTGGGCTTTAGTCCCTCTGAGGGCCTTTTTCTGTTTGCTTTTGTTCTTTAGTGTCTTTAGTGTGTAACCATTCTAGGCGCTGGGTTTTTCTTATATATGGGTCCTGAACTCCAATCCCTGCTGCCCCGTGAGTCAGCCTAAGTGCTTCTCAGCCTCCCCACCTCTGAGCTGCCTCGTTAGGAACCGGTAAATATATTGAAGAGAAAAGAAGCACCCGATGCTGGGCTTGTTATCTGCTCATTCTTTTCTGGATTCAAGTGTGCACAAATCCTCAATCTTCATTACTTAGGTAGTTCTCCAGTGCCTTCACATAGATATATGTACTTTATTTTGTGCAGTTTTTTTTTTTTTTAAACAGGGAAGATTTCTCTGAAGCAATTAATTGTACCATTCTCAGAAATAAAAGCTCCACTCAAAAGTTTAGTTCTTGACCTTAGGTTTCTGAATCTATTTGGTGTTTTTCTTTTTTTCTTTTTTTTCCCAAGAAAGAGTCACTTACCAGGATGAATTCAAGAATTCAAAGAAGAGAATGTTGGCCTCCTCATGCTGCTAGAGACCACCTTAATTAGAATCAGACCTACTGACCTCTGTGTGTAGTGCTCAGATTTGCATTCTATGAAGTTTCTCTTTCATTTTTAAGCAAAGGAGAGATTTGAGAGGATTTGTACCAAAGGAAGAAACCATAAGGATCATACCAACATTGGCTGGTATATTAGTTTGCTAGGGCTGCCATAACAAAATATCACAGATTGAGTGGCTTAAAAAATAGAAATTTATTTTCTCACAATTCTGGAGGCTGTAAGTTCAAGATCAGGGTGCTGACAGGATTGGCTTCTTCTGAGGCCCTTCTCCTTGGCTTGTAGATGGCTATCTTCTCCCTGTGTCTTCACATGGTCTTCTACCTTTACATGTCCATGTACAGACTTATGAAGTCACCCATCATATTGAATGAGGGTCCACCTCATTTTAACTTAATTACTTTTCTAAAGACACTATCTACAAATACAGTAACATTTTAAGGTACTAGGTTTTAAGATTTCAACATACAAAATTTAAGGGAACACAATTCAGCCCATAACACCTGGGGTGATGGATCTTGGCTCTCAAGGAGAAATTTCATTATTTCTATACTTTAGAGGCCATTACAATTTAGATTCAGACCGAGAGAACTCTTACAGAGCCTTTAGGAAATGGCTCTTCATACCAATACACTCAGTGATAAAGTAAAGACACAACTTGCCCCGGGAACGTCAATGGATTCTTATTAAGTCCCTGAAATGGTCATATTTTCTGCTCTTTCGAAGGCCTGGGTGTTCAACCTTTCCTTGAATGTAACGAGATTCTCAGTATTTTTCAAAAACTATCTTTTTTAACTTAAAATTATCTTATTTTAATATCTTAATTTTCAGAAAACAATAGAAAGTTAAAAATGCTTTAACTTCTTTAGCAGACTTTAAAAAGTAAGTGAAATAATTATAACTTTTTCAAAAGAATTTACATTATTCCATCAAACACTAACCCCATGGAGAGCATACATCTTCAGATTCCTGACTACTGAAGCGTCACAAGTATGAAATTATCAAAGTAATAGAGCTCACAGTGTAGACACCATATCTCTAGGATGTAGGAAAATTTCAAGGAGAATTGTTTATATGTAGATAGCAGCACATTTAATAAACACAAACATCTACTATACAGTTTTGCATAGTTTAAAAAGGGCATTGTGGTGGTTATGAAAATCAAAAACAAAAACAAAACCACCCATAAATCCATTGGCCTGATCCTCCAAGGGTATATAATCTGAGGAGACCCTAAAAACATGGATTGTTACATAGCTGTTGAGAGTCATCCTCACACAGAGGCCATACTACCCTCCAAGTTATAACTATCTCACTGCATATATTGTATGGCCAAAGCAAATGTAAGGATTACTGAAATGTAAGGTAGGAAGATTAAGAGTACATTGAATTCAACTAGAAATAGCTGGATTTCCACAAAGTCAATCATTTATGATATCGATAATTCAAAAGAGTATCTAAAAGTAGACAATATTTTGAGGGCAAAATAAAGCTTATAATGGTTATAATGACAGGTCCTGCATTCCTGTTTGACTTCCAGGACGAAAACAGTTTCTTTCTTCATATGTCTAAGACAAAAGAGTAAAAAAAGATCCTGGGAAACTTGGGGTAGGATATTTTAACCATCTCATTGTTTTGACTGATTATGTAATATTGTATAGCTATAGAGAATAAAAGAATAAAAAGCCATCACGTAGTACATACTTTCTTGTAAAAATGTGAATTAAAGAAACATCATAAAGAATTAAGGTGCTTATCATAGTGTCATCTTAGAGGAAAAAGTAAAGAAGCTTTTAAAATGAAAGTACATATGTTTAAGCAAGTATATTAGCATTTTCTTCTTTTTCTACTTTATTAAAAAGAAAAAAAAAAAACACCAAACTGTTCTCTAAATACAGTATTATGACACCACCTACTGGGAATTTAGAAGACAACAATCAAGTTATTTCAGTGTAACCATCCTGTCATCATTTTTTAAATTATCAATTCAGCCGTGTTGTTAAATTCTTGAAGCCGATCCAACATGCTTTCTGTCTCCACCACTCCACTGAAAAGACCCTTGTCAAAATCACCTACTCTTCTGTCCTCGTTTTACCCAGAAACGCTTATCATGGGTGACCATTTCCTACCTTTAGAAAAATTCTTCTGTCTTGGAGTAAGAGACACCAGATCTTCCTACTTTATTGGAGAGTCTCTATTTCCTTAGCTGGTTTTCCCTCCAACATAACACCTTTTAATGCTCCTCAGAACTCAGTCCTGGGCCCTCCTCTCTTCTCTCTACATCATCTTATCACATAACATGAATTCCCTTGACTAGCTGCATCTCAGACGTGATGATTCTCAAATTTATGTCTCTAGAGGATAATCCTCTACCAAGCTCCAGACTTAGAACTCCAATGGCAAACTTGCACAGAAACAGAAAATTAAAACTTACTAAATGCTATGAAATTGGAAGCAAGTCCAGAGGCCTCCCACGTGTCTCTTTCCAATCACACATTTATCTTCCCTCCTGGAGTAACTATTATCTGGACTTACATGGTAATCCTTTGTCTTTTAATTTTTTTTTTCAGTTTTGCCATTCATTAATGCATTCCTATATATTTTTATTTTACCTAGGTTTTTAAATGTTAAATAAATGGAATTTTACTGTATATGCTTTTGTCTGGTTTCTTTTAGTCAGCCATATCTTTATAAGATGCACCCATGTTGATATATGCAGCTGTCACCTTCTCCTTTTTATTGCTGTACAGTATTCCATTATATGAACATACTACAATTTGTCAGTTTATCGTTGATGGATATTTGGGTTGCTTCTAGTTTTTGCTAGTATAAACAATGCTTCCAAGAACATTTTTGTATGGGTAAACTGATATACATGTACCTAACTATCTTTAGGAAAAATACTTAGGAATTACTGAATAATGTACTCATAACTTCAGATGTTTTAAAATAATGCTAAACACTTTTCCAAAGAGGTTGCATCAATTTACACACCAACCAGTATAATTTGGGTGTTCCTATTGCTACATACACATCCCCACCAATATTTGTTTGTTTTTTTGCCAATCTTGTGGGTGTTTGGTGGTATCTCATTGTGATTTTAATTCCCATTTTCCTGATTATTTATGAGGTTGAACACTTTTCTGGTTATCAGTCATTTGGATTTTTTTTTTTTTTTGGTAAAGCCTCTATTGAAGTTCAGGTTTTTATTGGATTCTCAGGCATTTTTGTATTATATATACATATAATTCTTTTTCTTTGTGGCTATGTTTTTCTTCTATGTCTTCATCATAGCCTGAACTATGGTAGCCTGAACTGTGTCAACAATGAAAGTTGTAAGTCCCTATCTAGAATCTCCTTCCTGCATGGTCGCTAGTTAGCACTGGCCAAAAGAATTGCAAGACTGGGAAAGTAGAAGTGAATGAGCCTTGTTTTCTGAAGGTCGTTAGTTAGATGTGGTGACTGACAAATGCAGAGGTGCCAGTAGGTTCTAGCTTGAACCTGCTCTCCTCCACGCCACACCCAGCTTTCTTTGGCTGCTAACTCTGTTGACCAACAGTTGCCCCAGGCCCATTATCATTGCAGAGTTGGTAGCTATACAGAGCATACTTTCTCATAGATCTAGGAGCCTTCTCTTTAGAGTCCCACTTCAGCAGCTGGGCATGCTTGGCTCCCCAGGTTTACTGGTCAGTGATACCTCCTCTGAGTTGCCAACTTCTCTCCTAGAATGTCACTTCCCAGATCCTGCCATAATTGTGTAAGTTTTAATTATTATAAGTATCTTATCTCACAACTCATAGTAGCTCTGCTTCCCTCATTTAACCTCATAAATGTAGATATTGGTATCAGAAGTGGTTCCAGGGTAACTGAATCTTGAGTACATTAATCTATCATGTTTATCTCCAATCCAATTAGATTAAAATGAATTAACATTGCCTAGCATAAAGGCGATGCTGGTAGGCCGTGAATTGCAGTGGCAAAACCGTGACTTAAATTATCACATGAAATCACTTGTAGAAGGAAAGACTTGGAGTGACTAAGTTGCTGCTGCCATTTTTTGTGAAAATTTGTTGTATTAACAGATTGATTGGTTACATCAAAGTGCACTGAAGAATTTGAAGAAAGAAAATGATGAGCTCAGGGGCTTAAATAATTCTCATCTCAAAGTCTGAGTAAAGGACAAGAAAACTGCAACTATCTTAAATGAAACCCTTGTCTCCTATAGCCACAAGGTCTTTTCTAAAACCATACCCAAAGTTTAATTCTGTGCAAGGCTGAATTAAAAAGCAAATTGAGTTCACAGCATTACAGAGGATCTCTTATGTTAAAGTCAGGTCATTGATTGGGAAAGAGTGGGACCCTGAAAATTGGAACAGGGACACATGGGAAGTTTCCAGTGAAGCTGAGGACCTTAAACCCCAAAGTTCTGTTGAACCTTGTCAATAAGAGCAGCCTTCTTCCCCTGTATTGAGTTTGGATTTCCCTTGCCTGAAAAACTTGTAATGGCCTCACCTGAGGTGGCTGTCTAGCAGGGACCTGCTGATCCTCTTCAATATTCACACCACCTCTCATTGTTTGTAGGCCTATATTCAGATTCAAATTCTAGCAGGCCCCAGGGTTAAACTTAAAGTGTGACCCAAGAGGAGACACTATGTACATTAAAAATAATGCAAAATTCTGCCAATTTATATTGAGAGGAACCTGAGGACAATGTGTGAGAATGGATGTTTGATAAGAGTGAGGGAATATACATCGAATATAATGCTAAATTGATTGATATGAAAGCACTAAGCAGAGACCTTGGATTCAATATTTGGCTTCAATGGCTAGCAGCAGCTCTAAGAGTTTTCTTGGTTGGGTGACTGAAATTGGACTCGAATATGGCCAAAACTGAACAAAGTTGAGATGCCAGAACTTCCTTGGTACACTGCATATGGAATTGCCCAAAAGTTTACAGAAACTGCAATGCTGGAGTAGATTATGTATCCCTGCTGTGTCCACTGGAGAGGCCAGAAGATACTCCCTTCATCAAATCCTTGGGAAATATACTGGTGACGTGATCACCAGCATCCTTTAAGAGAGCTCTTGTAGCTATTCTCTGTGCACTAGAAATGACAATGGGAAGTGCTGCCCTCAAACTTGCCAGAATTCAATGGGAATAATACGATCCCAGAGAGGTAGGGCTCATGTAGCATCACTGAACTAGTAGAGACAAGGTAGATATGGTTACTTTAATGGCAGCACAGCCAAAAATAACTGGAAGTCTTGATTTTTGGCAACGTCTAATTGTCATGGTGTCCTAGGACTAAAATAGGTAGACTATTAAAGAAGAAAAGCTTATAAATCTGTTGAATAGACATTTCACTTGGATCAGCAAATGAAGAGTCGTGGCCCCTCAGCCAATTCCAAGACAAGCCAGTTTGCAGCCGCAGAGCCACTTGAATGAAGAGGAGACTCAGTCTCCTTGAGAAAGTCCCCAGTTATTAAGGTGACTGTGCACTGGGGAAAAGGATATAATCAAGCATTTCAGGTATGATGGACATAATTCCTGGGGCTGCAGGAATGTCATTATGGTACACCAGCAAAAGCAGGAGTTCATGCAGGTCAGATATTAAGAGTTTGGGGTTAGGTCTATCTCAACTAGGTTCTATTCCCAGCATTTTCTCCACGATGATGTCTGCTCTTCTGAAGCAATTTTGATTTTGGGCATCTTTTATTTCCTTGAGGATTAGACTGCCTCAGACCCCTCCGATATTTTTGTCCACATCCTTTTGTACTCAACCACAAACTGAAGCCAGTGGAGCCTTCTCCCTGTTTTGCTTATCGTTCTCAGAACTATTTGCAGAAGATTTCGATTGAGGTCTTCTCACTTTATGGTATTTATTGGCAATTTCTGTTTTCTGAGGGTCTTAGGACATACAGAATTTCCTGGTTTTTTTTTTTGTTGTTGTTGTTGTTGTTTGCTTGCTTTTTACTGATAACTCCTCACATCTGCTAAACCTGTCAAAGTCTTGCCAAAATATTGTAGTTGCGTGTAGTTTGGCTCCATCCACTTGTATTTTGTAGCTTATAAGAATTCCTGTCACTTCATTTTGTTGAAAAATCCTATGTTTTTCTTTAACTATCCTTTTCTTAATGAAAAAAGGATCTGGGAACATTTTAGAAAGTATGTTATCATGATTATCTCACCCAAGCCGTAAGTCCATTCTTTATTTTTATTACTGCACTGCCATCTTGCAAATTGCTAATATCCTCTCTCACTACATTGCCTTGTCTTTTCACTCTCTTCCGGGAATCTTTTGATGGACAGAATTCTTAATTTCATGTGGTTAAATTTATCAAAAATTTCCTTCATGTTTAATTCTTTTTCTGTGTTAAGAAATCATTTGTTATTCCAAGATCTTAAAGACACTCCCCATATACTATCTTCTAAAAGATTTATAGACTTCTGTGATTTAGCCATCATGGAACAGTTTAAAAAATATGAAGCAACTCTTTTCAGTGTTTGGAAAATGGACATGCAAGGTTGCAATACTCGAGGGCAGTGTAGAACACCAGATAAGCTTTCTTCCTGGAGACATTTTCAAAATATGGGGTATGGGAAGTGCAAACCAAGCAAAGAGCAGGTGTCTTATTCGGCGAAATTTCCAGGACTATGGAAGGCACACTGAAGTTTGAAACTGTTAGATGATTTTTATTTTTCTAAGAAATTACATGACTACTTTGAAAAATGATTCCTATCTATCTTTAAAATAATTGTGCTTGCTAGTCCAAAGTTTAAGCTAATTCTACGTGTCATGTGGAAGTGTGAGAACAGCATAATTTTCATAATTAATGTAAGGGATGCAGCAGTTATAATCAGCACTTAATTTCCTTTCAAGCCTCAGGTTTGTGATTTAAGCACACCAAACTCCAAAAGAAAAAGGCGGCAGAAAATTTAACTATTTTTCACTTAAAATATATTATTTTGGTTAACATGTTATGCTGATATTTTTATCATTTTTAAATTAATATTATATTGTTTTACTCAATTTCTAAAGTGGCAAAATATCAATAGATATAACCTGCTCAAACAAAAGCTCTTTTAGGTCCTCAAAAATTTTTGTGTGAAGAGGTCCTGAGACCAAAAAGTTGGAGACCTGCTGTTCTCTACCACTAATATTCAATTAGAATTCAATTCATAAACACCACAAAAACATTAAAACACATTAAGATACTTAAAGAAAAATTTTAAAAAATTAAACTCTTCTGAAAGACATGAATCTAATGAAAGGATAGACAATATTGTTTTTGGATAGGAAGACTCATCATTGTAAAGGCTCAATGATTTCTCTATATGCCAATCTATGTAAGCCAATGTAAGCACAATCAAAATGCCAGTAGGATTTTTATTTGAAAGAAGATTGAATAATTCTAAGTTTATCTGTAAAAGAGTACAGAAAATTATGGAAAAAAATGAGTATTAAGCGTGTCTCTGTTGGGTAGTAACACAACATATTAGCTACTAGGAAAATGTGTATTAGTTATAAAACAAGTATTTTAAATCAATGTTAAAACAAGTCATTAAATTAGTAATGGTAGCTGAATAGACAAAAACATTAAGTGGAACTGAAGAGAGTGTTCATAAATTTCAAATATAAAAATTTATTACTTAGTGCAGATTACATTTTAGATCAGTAAGGAAAAATAATATTTTATAGACAACTAGATAATCTTGGCAAAAATTTGTGAATTTTTACCTCACCCTTTAATATAATTTCCAACTGCACTAAAGACATAAAAAACAAAATTATAAAAAAATCAGAAGAAAATATGGGTGAGTATTTTTATAATCTTGAACAGGGAAAATCCTTTCTAAACATGGTATCAAAGGTGAAAATTATAAAGCAGGTCAACAGATTTGATTACATAAAAATAAAGTCATAAGACAGTAATATTATAAGCAAGCTTAAAGTAAATGACGGAAGGTAAAAATTTGCAGTGTGTGTAGTAGTAAAGAATTAATGATTCCTAATGTGAGCTATTGCAAATTTATAAAGGTGAACATCCAACAGAAAAAGTGCAAAGGTCATAAGCAAGTACAAGCGGCCATTAACATATTGAAACATATTCACTCATTAAAAATTTTAAAAATACAATTAATTTTCGGCTGTCCCTGAAAAATATTAAAGACTGATAATATTCTATATTGTTGAACCTGTGAAGAAACACACTCTCATGCACTAGTGGTGGCAGTATAAACAGGAAGTTTGGTAAAGTTTGACAGTTTAGCTCAAAATTTTGTATCTGTATACTCCGTAACTCAGACAGAAGTTATACATCTACAAATTCAGCAGAAAGACAAGAGAGATAAAAGTAGTACACAAAGAGACATAAGTAGCAGCCTACATTGTATATCCATGAATAAATATTGTACATCTTCCTTATAATCAAGTGCTGTAGAGCAGTGAGATATATATACACACTTCCTTGGAAATATGTCTACATCTATTATATTTAAATTTTTATGAAAATCATTTAGATACAGTTGTATGTGTCCATGTATATGAGCACATGCACAGAAAGATGTCCAGGGGGATCAACGCAAAAATGTTAAGTGTCTAACTCTGGGTAGATAGATGAATTTGGGGGGATTATTACTTTTGTCTAATCACTGTTTGTTTTATAAACATACTACCTGGCAGATACTGTGGCATATGGCACACAAGCAAAACGTGTGAATGGGCATGAATTCATATTATATATACATCCTTCCACTGCTGACTTTAAAAATAAAGCATTAAATAGCATCATTAAAAAGTTTCATTTGATAAAAAAAGAGCAACAGGATTTCAATCAGAACTAGTGCATTTACTCTTGAGGTCCCAGAGATAATCCATAGATACATTTCTGAATATTTAGTGTTTTAGTGATTAACATATTTGGATAAAATGAAATCTTTGAGCGGAGACTAGTGTGTAGGTTCTATACCTGTTGTCTCTCAGCTCCAGTTCCATCCACCCTTTTATGCCCTGCTCTGCGATGCTGCGGCTGGGACTCTGCAAGTGCATTTTCCTGACCTCTTCGCTGCACTCCATTTAGGTTCTGTCAATATGAAGTACTAGAGAAAAGTTGGAAAGTAGAAAGAGGAAAACAAGACTTACTTCTTTGTCTTTGCTTGCCAATCCTACCGGTGACCTAATAATTTCAATTGATTCCAGTCTTCAACTGGAACTTAGAGCTTCAACTTTAGAACTTCTAGAGCCATCTTCATTGCATCCCTCAGAAGTAGCAAGAGCACTTAGGTGGTGAACCTTCTCAGAGGTTTGAGCACCAACTCCATAGGGACCCTTTTATTGGAGCTCCAAGGTTCTGGTAACCCCAACTTTTCCTTTTGTTTCCCTACCCCTAGGAATAGTAGCTGCATCCTGCAGTTAGGCTCTCTGGGTTACTCTCTAATGCCTCTACCACATCTCCTCTGTTGAAATACCTTGTGTGGGCGCTCCTGACTGGATATATGATGGTAGAGATGCTCTCTGAAGAGCAGATGTAGTAAAGTGGTTAATGGCAGGATCAAGATAAGGAGATGTAAACGCTGATGGCCAATTTGCTCAGGTTAGCACTTTGGAGGGTGTTTGAATGTTCCAGGGGTGTTAATAGAGGAAGATGTCCATATCAGTAAAGGTCTGAGGTAGCTCTGTCCAATGAAACTTTCTGCAATAATAGAAATGTTCTAAAATGTATTGTCCAATACGGCAGCCAACAGTCACATGTGGCTATTGAGAATCTGAAATATGGCTAGGATGACTAATATTTGGTTTAAGTTTAAATAGCCACAGGTGACTAATGGCTATCATACTAGACCACGCAGGTCTAAGGTGATTGGAGGACCAGACAACCTGCAAGACTGCACCTTTATTAAATTGCCAGATATTTTAACAGGTACTAGGATTACAAAACCAGGAGATACTATTTCCCTCTAAAGGAGTTCAGTCCAGCAATGGAAGACAGATATGCAAAACCTCTTCGAAAGATTATTCTGCCAACAGTATATAAGATGGATTAAAGGGGCAAGGGCAAAGATAGGCCACTCAAGGCCAAATCCAATTGTCCAAATTAAAAGATGAGAAACCTCATCAACAGTAGTAGTGAAGGGATGCATGAGCAAGGTATTAAAAATCTGACCTGTCAACACCTAGTAATCAATGGGAAATAAATGCAAAATTGAGAATAATTCCTTATTTCTGAATCATTATATCATTCACCAAAAGAATGTAAGAGAATCTGGTTTGGGAAGAAGTAGTGAATTCAGTTTTGGATGTACAGAGTTTAAAGTGCCTGTGAAGCATCCAAGTCTCTATGTTGAACAGATAAATGGACATACGTACAGACCTAAAATGCACAAGGGAGGTTTGGTTAGGAACACAAACTTGTGAATCATAAGTATGTAGGCAGCAGAGGAAGACAAACTAGCAGACACGACCATCCAGGAAGGGTGAACAGTTAGAAGAGGGCCAAGTACAGACCTTGCCAACACTGATATTTAAGGAGTAGAAAGAAAAGAAAACAAAGAATGCAGATAGGAATGAGAGTAGTCCAAAGCAGCTTGTCTCAGGAAGGCAGAGATTCTGAAAATCATGAGCAGAAGCCAATAGTGACGAACTATAAAATGGCTGATGATTACTGAACACTGACTTTGTGGCAGACATTTTCTAAGAGTTTTTTTTAATACAGAAACCCATTTAATCTTTTAAAAAAATGATATAAGGCAGTTTTTACTGTCATCCTATTTTATAGATGAAGAAATGTAGGCACAGACGAGTTAAAGAGTGCACTCAAGATCAACACGACAGTGAGGAGCTGAGCCAAGATCTGGACACAGGCAGTGTGGTTCTAGAGCCTACACTCTTACCACTCAGAAGAGAGAAAGAAGTCCAGCAAGTTAAGGACTGAAGAACATTTGAGTGCAGCTTCAGCTGGAGCGCAGACTAAAATGCACATGCAGTATGGCTGAGGGGGGCATCAGCAAATTTATACCCCCTGCCTTTTCACGTGACATACAATAATGCAAAAAGCACATTTCTCCACCCTACTTTAGTCAGGCTCAATTAGTCTCTGAGGGGAGGGCCAGAGGTAATCCTTAGAAAAATTAAAGTTGGACAAGCACCTACCAAATGTTCTCAAAATAGTTCTCACTTTAAAAGGCTTTTAAGAATCCACATGATAGATAGGACCTAGACACCTTTTATAAAGAAAGCTCACCCTTTTGATGCACACCTAAGGTTAAGGATACTAATCTAGTTCCAGATTATTGAAAAAGAACCATTTGCTAAAGGACAAACTGATATTGTACAGGCTTTGGGCTAATACAAAGCAAAACAGTGAGCTACTTTTGTAGTAGAGCAAATATGTCTCCCAAATAACGAACATACTTTTAACTAAGTTTATAAATTCATTTTATACTGAATTTGATTTTATTTATATCTTCCTCATAACATTGGGTTATCAAAAATGTCTATCCCTCGTCACATCCTGGTTAATAATTAACTGTAAATTTACAAGTGTGGAGGTGAAAAGTTGAAGCGGTTCATATCCAAGCTCCCCAACTTTCTTGGTAAAGGTGAGATCATCCTATTTTACTGGAGCTGCATTGAATAGGAGGTTGAAAATGGTAGTGAAGGTGTGAAAGAACTTTGCATGGAGTAAGTTAAGGATATTTGAAATTCTGGTGTGTATGTCTGTGTGCATTCAATTGCATATGTAGTTCTCTCAATCATGACTCATTTACTTTTATTAATAATATTATAGTACTTATTATTTGATTATTGTAAGTCACCTCTATCAAATGGCTAATTAGAAAAAGAAGGAATTGGAGGCTAGAAAGTACAGGAGGGGGTAGGGGAAAGCATATGTAAAATAGATTTTTTCATTTTTTAAAAGCAATGACCCTCTCCCCTTCCACCCTCCAACCCCCCGCAAAAAAACCCCACCAATGCTTATATGTATGCACCGCATAACATTATCCAAACATGGAAAAATATGTGTCCACAATGGTTAACACCAGTGCCTCCAGTACTGGCTGGGGAATAGGGATATAAAGTAGGTAAGAATAAAAACACCAGCAAAACAGAAACAGATCTATGGTATAATGTTAAGTGAAACTAATAAAATAAACATGAACAAGGGCAAGTCAACATGAATTATTTCATTCATTCAGCAAAAATTTGTTCAATGAAAACATACTGAAATGATTAGGTGGATGCATTGTGAGCAATTTCTAACTTGGTTTGCTATAACTTTGATATGGTTTTTAGAATAAACTAAAAGAAAAGCAGATGAAAGAATAGAACTACAGATATTTGCACAGTGATCTTGTAACTACAATACTTTTGTGTCTGCAAAGGAGGTATATAAATTGGGCCATCACATACTGTGGACTGAATTGTGTCTCCCACCCCCAAATTCATTTGTTGAAGCTCTTACCCCCAAATGTGACTGTATTTGGAGACAGGACCTTTAAAGAGATAATTAAGATTAAATGAGGTCATAAGGGTGGGGCACTAATCCAGTATGACTGGTGTCCTTATAAGAAGAGGAGAGGAAGAGACATCAGAGATGCACACATGCACAGAGAAAAGGTCATGTGAGGACAAAGTGAGAAGGCTACTTTCTGCAAGCCAAAAAGAGAGGCCTCAGGAGAAACTAAACCTGCCAACATCTTGATCTTGGACTTCCAGCCTCTAGAACTGTGAGAAAATAAACTTATGTTTTTAAAGCCGTCCAGTCTGTGGTATTTATTATGGCAGTCCTAGCAGAAAAATACACATGCTTTGGATGAGGTTATCATTGGCACAACAAATAATATTTAATCTGTTTAACAATGTAAAGTAAATTAAAAAAAAATGATTACACAACTGTATCCCTACTTACTCTTCCCAAGTATGCTGTGTGATTGTACTTCAGAGGGAGGACAATAGGACTCAGAAGCCAAAGTCAACAATTCTGAATCATAAAACAAAGACACTGAACTTCTGGAGAATTAGATATAGGAGGAGAGAATCCACCTTAGTCTCAATAAATCTAAGCAAAATAATTTTTAGTCACTTCTTTGAAATTGCCAGTGAGGGAAATAATGAAAAGTTTCCAAGAAATGAGGGTTCAAAAGTAAACAGAAATTAAACATCAATTTAAGGTACATAAAATGCTACTGATAGTTTTATTTAGTGCTGTAGTTCTCAACCTTCAGCAGATATCAGAATCTTCTGAAGGACTTGTTGAAACTTGTTAACTCTTCAAGTTTTAACATGTGTTAGTCAGTAGTTCTGATATGGGGCTCAAGAATTTTCAGTTCTAACATGTCCCCAGATGCTGCTGAAAAGCTGCTTGTCTGGAGACCACACTTTGAGAACTACTTATTTAATGTATTTAGTGTATTGTATTTTAACGAATCTGCAAAGTATTATGGGATCTCACAGGTTCACTCATGGCTACAGTCTCCTTATACAAGATGTTTGTAACAAGTTCCTAAAAATCTTCTCTATCTGTTTGAATTCTACCCTAAATTATGTCAAAATGTAATTTTGGGGGTGTGGGAAGGGAGTACTATAGTAATCAAAATGAGAGTCATTAAATCAAAGTGAAATCTGCCATGGACAACAGTTCTATGAGGTTTCAATTTTTAAATTACTAGCCATAAGTTATATTTAATCCAGTAAATAATGTTAAGAAAATTTCACTAACCTAAATCTTAAGAGTAGATTAAAAGCTGATATAAAAACAAGCTGTTTCCCTAGGTCTTGAAAAAGGTCCCTTTTTAAAATAAGGACTGCAGATTCATAACTAGGAATGAATAAACTGGCTTTTAAGTACAGAGTAAATATGATAATAATACTTACCTGGATGTGCCTTGTAAAAGGAGTAATTTCCATATGGTGTTTAGCAGTTTGTGTCTCAGTGGTCAATTATACACATAAACACAAACAACTTTACCATTATGGTAGAATATCATAAAATACTGAAGATACTTTATAAATGCTTTGATGATACATATGAAGTTTCTAAACTTGCAATAGGACTTGAAAACCGATGCAGAGCACTAGTTCTGCTCAGTAGAGAGCTTGAAATCTAAACCAAAACACATTCTGATGGCTATAATATGCAAAATCTAACTTTACAACAGAAATAGTACCAATTCTTTGTCATTAATACCTTAGCAGTATATTGATACCTTTATAAGCAGTATTATATAACAGTTTAATATTTTCTTGTTCCTCTTCCACCCAGCATCTTTTATGAGAGGCACTTATGAAGAGCACTAGCTTTGGCGACGCTATAAGAAACATACACATAGTATAATGATATATTTTACTACACTAACAAAGTATCACTTATAAAGAATTTTTATAAATTCAAAAATAGGTTGTTGGTAACAATGATTACCTTTAAAGCATTGAATTTCATTCACAATATTACTTCATTAATCTTAAACAGCAGTTCCATCTACAAAATGTTCTACAGCTTTTTCCTTTTTGAAAAGGAGGTAAATAAATGCAGGTAAGATACTCATAACTTCTAGTTCAACAATATCAACTTCATTTCACAGCACTGATTAGTAGAGAACATTTTCAAATAAAGTAGTATACAATTTACAAAAATAGAACGATTATATAATGCAAACACTGTCCTCCATTATGAAGAATATGTGTGTGTATACATGTGTGTATGTATGTATATATACATATACATATTTCTTATAAGTTTCACTATTAAATAGCCCTTATTCAAGTACTTTTTTTCTGTTATCTCTTGAAATAATCACCTTGCTATATTATATGTAAATACATAAAAAAATAAAAGGTTAATCTAAGAAAAGGTTAAAAGTTTCAGTGTGGTTGACTTAAATATCAGCCGCTCACTTCAGTGAAAACCTGATTTGAATTCAGAACAGGTTTAGGTGCCACACTAAGTTTAACAACTTAGTCAAAAATACAGATATATTTAAGTGTCAAGTACTCAGTAAATTTCTAATGTGCTAACATTAGAGCAAAATTAAAAGTGTGTATTAATCTATTTATCACCCAATCTTAAACAATCCCCAGACAAAATTCATTTATATAACTAAAAAAATACACTAATATATAATATACCTGCTTACAAACACATAGGTAGCCATAAATAAAACTTTATTCTTTAATTTCATTTACAAGCTACCAAATATTATGTATTGTACACAGTGCTGAACACTTAAATGGCTGTAGTCATGGAGGATCCAGACTGAATGGAAAGCTGTAGATAAAGAAAAGATAAAAGCAAAGTAATACTGTAAAGACAAGTGGCAAAAGCATGGTTTTGCCATAATAAAATCAACTGGATTTGTAATTATACATCAGTTCTGGTTAAAACAAAGTCTGAGCGCCATGCGATTCTCAGCTTTGTTTGCAGTCTGGCTAAAGTCTGTAGAGTCCTTTTGTCTTCTGCAGTGATTAAAATAAAAAGTTAAAAACTATAGCAGCAACAAGCAAACCCTGTAACAGGAAGGCAAGGGTTAAGAACTAAAATAAAGTTTATACAGTGTGTTTAGGGAAAGTATGTGCAGTTTATCTTCCATCAGCAGGAGTCCGACTGAGGGACAACATGATTCGGGCAAATCGCTCACAGAGTTCATGCGTGGAGTACGGAGGTAACTTCGGCGGCTCATGGAAACCTTTAATCTCCGTAGAACAATCAAGCAGTTTTGGCAGAAAATCTGTCAGCTTCTCTTGGAGGTTTGCTGCAAATATAAACAATTAGATGTAACTAAAGATCGACAGGGAGAGAAATTATCTTCAACAAGATTTATTAATTTGGAGTGGTCAGTTGATGTTTCATTTCAAAACATGTAAAATCATTACCATTTGGGGGGAAGAAGTAAAACATAAATGGCAACAGTAGTGTGCACAGCTTAGTTTGTAAATAAGAAAAAAAACTGATGCGAATATAAACATGTTACAGAATATAAAAAATGATAATAACTAATATCTAATTCTAACTGCTTTTAATCCCAACACCCCAGGTGTCCACCTGCATTGTTTAAACTTACATTCCATTTCTTGTCCAAGATAGGAACACCATCGATTTCTCATATCTTCCACAGCAAGTATATCTTTCTCTTCCATTTCATCCACCAATAACAAGGGCAAAAATGGGACAATAAACTCATTCATGATAATCAGACCATTGTTTACTTCTCGATCCTCTCCAGATTCAAACAGTTCTGCAGCCTGCTCATTTAATTTCTTAACGCAATGAAAAAAAGAACAACAGGTTTGTTTCCTTTTTTAATTAAATAAAAATGTAAGTGTTAATACTGAAGGCAACATAACAAGCATGTTCGCAGACAGTATTAGAACAAATGGAAGTCACAAAATGCAACCTCAACCTATTGAGCAAGAAAAGTCTCTTAGAAAAGGCTATGCATATAACAACAGAAACAAAATCAAAAAAGAAGTGGGAGAAATAACGTTGCCATGTTTTTAAAGCTTAAGTTCAGTTTATTTTACTTTGATCATCACTATAGGGACCATTTTAAAATTTGTTCTCCAGGGGTGAATTTCCCCCTATTCTAAAATTTGACAAGCACTCAAGGTAATTTTAAAAACGAAGAAATTTTTGAAAAACTCATCATCTTTTCCATAAATGTCAACTCAACAGGGACTGTTATATTTCTTGATACAAAAATATAAAGGTAATCCATTTAGTTCATTTATTCCTTCAAAAAATTCTTACTCAGTACATGCCATGTGCCAGAAACTGTTCTAGATGCAGGGGTACCCAAGTGATTAATACAGAAAACTCTCATGGAGCTTACAATCCCTTACAGTACAGGGATCAGTAAACTTTTTCTGTAAAGGACAAGATAGGAAATATCTTAGGCTTCGAGGGCTATATCGTTTTCGTTGCAATGACTGATCTCTGCCGTTGCTGCACAAAGGCAGCCATATGTAAATGAATGAGCATGCCTATGTTTCAATAAAACTTTATTTATAAAAACAAGTGGTAGGCTGGAGCACAGGCCAAGTGTGCTGACATCTAATTGAGTAGAAGAGAGAAATCCATGTGATAAGAAACAGAGACATAGGAGACAGATAAAAAGGTACAGGTATAATAAGACGTTTATGTCTGAAGTCTTATGTTTACAGAATGATAAATATGATTTTTAAATAGTTTTAAGCTGAACTTCAAATACAAAAATTTAATTATTTCTTATGGTTATGCTATGTCATTCTTGTGCAATTTATCTTGATTTTGTAGAGAGGCTTATGCTGAAAGTCCAATCCAGCCACTAAGCAAATTATTTAACCTTCAGCAAACAAGTACCTTCCTAGCTTCAGCGTCTTTATATGAAAAATGAGATATTACTACCTTCCTTACACAGTGGTTAAGAGGATTAAATGAGGTAAGCCTTTAAGTATCTAGTGTAATTTTTATAATTTGCATTCAAAGACATATAATTATTCTGAAATTCGATGTTAAGTTCACTAAATCAAAACATATCCTAGAAACAACTCAAACATAGTATGTCCAAAGCCAACTTTATTCATTCTCTTAAGAGTCCCGAAAGCCAAAGACAGAACTAGTAAGTCAGGCAGCCTTAATGCTTCTATTTCCTTCTTCCCACTCATCTAATAGTTACCAAGTCCTTGATTTCATTTCCTTTACCATCTTATATACCCTCTCTTTCATATTCATTGTACTTCTGCCTTAGTTGAGGCTCTCGCCCTCTCTTCCCTGTCTATCTCCTCTAGCGTTCTTCATTTCAATCTTTACTCCTTTCCAGTTCATCTTCTAGTATACGACTGCCAGAATGATTTTCCAAAACCTGATCAAGCCAAACTTACACCAACTTTACAATGGTACCAATGCATTAGAATGGTGCATAAGCTTCTTCACAGTCTAACAACAAATCCTGTTGGCTTCATCACTTCCACCTAACCCTGTTCCTCATAACTTAGCCACAATGGATTTATCTTCATTTTCTGTTGTATACTTCCCATGCCTTTTCATATGATATTCCTTTGTCTGGAATGTTTTTCTCTCTTCTCTACAAGGCATTAAACTCTTATTTATCCATCAAGATCCAGATCAGTGTTTATTTTATCTCTTAAGCTTCTCCCCAACAATTCCAGGCATATTATTTTGCATATTTCTCATAATAATACTTATTCTGAAATATAAAAATTATCTGTGTACATCACTCACCAGATTGAATTCTCTTAGGATAAATAATAGGTCTTATTTATCTTTGCATCCCTCAGAATCTGACACTCAGTAAATACTCAATGTAAAAAAAAAGAAAAACCTTAAAGGAACACTAAAATAATCCTCCTGAGGTTTTATTTAAATCCCTATGTGAAACAACAAAGTGTGGCTGGTTTACTAACCTAAAATGATAAAAGAAACACATTCTACCATTTTATAGATGTCTTAGAATAACCATCAAGTTTTTTTGGTTGTATTTATGTTTAAAACAGTTTTACCAAAATATTTCAATATCCCAACACTGTAACGTTTTTACATTAAAAATTGCTTTAACTCATTCAATGCAAAATTTTATATAATTATATAAAACTGTACTTTTTTAAACTGAAATATATATAATTCAGGTCTTCCTTCTCAGGGGTTGATTAAAAACCTTTTGAAACTGACCAAATTAAGAATACCATCCTTAATGGATACAAACCATCAACAATTCAAGTCTTAAAATACACTCAAATGCAGCAAAATCAGCTAAGAGAAAAATAACAAGATCACAAGCCTCTAATATTCACATTCAAAAATTCCAAAAACATACCGCAGACTACAATTAACATATACTATGTAGTTCTACTGAAAGAAAACATTTCACCAGTACACCTACTTAAAGTTTTTTAAAGTACACATAAACCAAGTAACCTATATAGATTCAAAAATCATACTCTTGAATACCTTTATATATTTTATAGAAAAAAACTGCAACTTAGAAGTTCACAATCTATAGTCATGTTAATAGCTAAATAAAATCTAATCAGAAATAAGTATAAAGATGGAATTTGTAATTTTATACATAACGGTTAGCTGACTCAAGAAACATTAACAAAGTACTCCAGGTATCTAGAGAGTAAACTGGTAGGGGAAAAAAAAAACTTGCTAAAAAGATTTCTTAAAGTTTGTAACAACAATAATATTTCAGCACATAGATAGTAAAAATATTTGAGGAAAAAAATTCCATTGACTAGGTGAAAAAAACGATATTATACTACAATGAATCCTTTAACATTATGTACACCAAATATACTATTTATAAAAACTCAGAAAAATCTATTTTTTCTGGAATAATAATGATGATAATTCATCATTTAGGCCCTCTTCTGTCATCAAAAGAGGGAATGGCAGAATGAGAAGAAATCTAAATATAAAAATGTAATTATTCTGATCTCATTTTAAGAACATTTCTGGTTCATCATCTGTAAAACTTAAGATCCTTAAAGAAGAAGGGATAAAGAATTGAGTGTATTTTCCCACCTCAAGGGAATAGACTCAGATTATAGACATCATCATGACACCCCATCAGAATTAATAGTCAATCACTTATATATGAGTCTGGATAACTGCCCCAATGTAAGACAAAATGATAAAGTAAACACATACTATGTACATTCAACTTACTAGTAAACATTCTCTTCTATAATGTGATATCAATTCTTCATCATGTCCTCTGTATGGGCCTTTGGACAAGAGTTCTTTGTTATTCTGATAAGCACAGATAAGGAACAGCAAGGAATCTATATAACTTAAAAAAAAAAAGTATAGCATTACTATTTTATCTTTGTAAAAAAAGGTCAATTACAATTTTAAAGCATTTTAAGTATACATTTAAATTTTGATTATCCAGAACAACATTAAAATAAAAAGTATCATCTGATGATACACTGTACGCCTGAAGGCATCTTTTGAGTAACAGCCACATCTGAAACCAGCAGATAGTTGTCTTAAAAGTAAAACAAACAAAAAACAGAGCTAGGAATTAAGAAAAAACTGAGAAAAAGGCCATAATTGATGAATTCAGAGTTCCTTCTGTCTTCCTTGGTATTTATTTCCATTTAGACTCAAAATTAACACTGATGTGAAAGTCAACGATCTGCTTTTTTTTTTTTTTTTTTTTTTTTTTTGCGGTACGCGGGCCTCTCACTGCCGCTGCCTCCCCCGTTGCGGAGTACAGTCTCCAGATGCGCAGGCTCAGCTGCCATGGCTCACGGGCCCAGCCGCTCCGTGGCATGTGGGATCTTCCCGGACCGGGGCACGAACCCGCGTCCCCTGCATCGGCAGGCAGACTCTCAGCCACTGTGCCACCAGGGAAGCCCAACGATCTACTTTTTAAACAACATAATGTCATTTTTGTTTGAGGGAAGGATCAGATTACTTTGTTCCTTTATAACGAATAGCACTCGATTCATTCAGTGACTCTTTTTTAGTCAGGTTTTTTTCTATGTGAGGGCACAGTTCTACTCATTGAGAAAAATGTAAGAGGGGAGAATATCCAAAGGAGATGGGTGAAGTAGAAGGGAAAAAATGCTTCTAAATCTGGGAAATCTAGTGGGATACAAACAGACAAAAGAAAACACTAACATAAAAGGCAGGCAGGGTTAGGCCTTTGTTTTATAGTTAATATTAATATGTTATTGATATAAGTCTAGACCTTAAGAAGTTCAAACTAGGGGCTTCCCTGGTGGCGCAGTGGTTGAGAGTCCGCCTGCCGATGCAGGGGACACGGGTTCATGCCCCGGTCTGGGAAGATCCCACATGCCGCAGAACCTGCGCGTCCGGAGCCTGTGCTCTGCAACGGGAGAGGCCACAACAGTGAGAGGCCCGCGTACAGCAAAAAAAACCCAAAAAAAAACAGAAGTTCAAACTAGGTTTTAAAAAGGGAATACGGGAAAAATGTTTGAGTACTATATTTGTCTCTAAAATGATTATTCTTCTCCTAACATGCTGTAGGAAAAAATATATACAGCTACATATTTGTATAACTGAAATATGAAAGATATTTTAAGATATTTCCTATGTGTCAGATTTTCCAATCATAATGTATCTTCTCACAAATTCAGAAAAATGCAACATCCTAAAAAGTGAAATACTGTACAGAAACAATGTTTACTGCCAATCAGTGTTACTGTTTATTAATTTCAGGTGCTCAGAAACAAGTCTATAGTCCAAATGTTAAATGTAGAATTATGTGGAAATTAATGTACACATTCATAACAAATCAAATTACACACCTGAAACTACTTCATAAAAAATAAGTTCTTTTAAGTTATGTTTTGAAAACAGCTTTTCCGAGGAATTTGTTTTTGAGAAAACTTAGGGTATGAAATCTTATTTTGAAATAATATGGGTATAGTCTCAGCTAAAGCTTTTTTTGTTTAAAGAGTGATAATAATATTAAATGTTGTTTTACGTCACTAAGTTGAATTAGTTTGCTGGCACATCTACCTTCCCTATTATAGCTATTAAGTTTCCTGTTGAAAGGTCTCCCCTGAATGACATCCATATCTGGCTTTCTAGACCTGAGTCATCGCTCTGAGAATAGCTCTGAAACTATGAACATGTTCCAATTTTCTAGTGAAGTACACAAAACGTTCTACATTTTATCAACGTTTAAAGTGCTTACATTTCAAGTAATCAGAATAAAATTCAGCAGTCCAGTTACCAAATTCTTATTTAAGATAAAATAAGACTATGTAGCCTGATAGATTCTCTTTATCTTCCATTTTTACTGCTGTAAAATTATGGTTCCTAAAAACATGATTTCATTTCACTACTCAGAGAAGTAATAATGACCCATCAATAAATAATTCAATTTATGGCTTTCAAGTGCTAAGTTTTCATTAAAAACAAGTTTGACAGAACCTTTTGGCAATGTTTTATACACTGCTAGTAACGGTAACCGCTATATTTAAAGTGGTAAAATTAACATTTCTTTTTACAATATTCCATAAATATTATTTGTCACCATTACTAATTTTCTAGCTGACCTTTCACATTTGCTATGCTAAGAATATTCACTTTACCAACAAGAACATATTTAAGAATAAGCAAATTATGAAATTTAAACGTAATTCCAAGTTATACTTAAAGTCCTTTAACAAATGTTAACTCAGAAAAGCTAATGTAGAAGCTATGCAGAGAGCAAGAAAATGACAGGTTCATCTTGTTAATTCTTATTGAGATAATGAATACATTTTGTCCTTTTCTGATTTCATTAAATTATACAAGAATACAGAGGTCTCTATTTCAATTTTTCTCTCCCTAGTTAGTCATGTGACCTTGACAAAGTTATTGCAGCACTGTGGAGCCCAGTTTCTTTACCTATAAAATGGAAATACCTTTTAGATACTCTATTCAATTGTAAGACCATATTAATATTTTTCTCAGAAAACTTAATCTCCAAAATCCTAAAGCTAATTAGAATATCCCTATTAAATAAAACTTTGACCAAAATATTAATAAAATAGAGCTACTGATCAAAACAGTTTTCTACTTCAGTAACCAAAGTAAATTATCTTAAAAGTACACAATCACTAGGACTTTAATAATTTGTATCCAAGTATTAACATTACTTTTTACTTTTGTGTGATAACTTTTAAGATTGTGATAAGTGTAAGAATGATGGCATTGTGTACTGTCCAACGAACAGAGCAGCACTGTCCAACAGAACTTCCTGCAATAATGGAAGTGGTGTATCTGTGCTGGCCAGAACAGTAGCCACTAGTCACGCGTAACTACTGAACATTCAAAATGTGGCTAGTATGATTGAGAAACCGAATTCTTAGCTTTAAAAATTTTAATTAATTTATATTTAAATTTTTGCATGCGGCTGGTGGCCACCATGTTGGACAGCATAGCTCTAGAAGTAATGTTGCATGTTGGCATTTAAAAAAAACAACATTATTACCTCAAGTGGAGGTTTCTTATACTTTACAGAATAAAAAATAAAAGGAAAAAAAAGAAAGAAATCAATATCCCTTTTACTTGGCGGCAGTATTACAGTGTATTTTAAATATAGCACATAAAAAAATCCTTAGTCAAGTAAATTAATGTTAAAGGCTATGAATTGAGAAATACATGTGTAATAAGTAAATACACATTAATGAATAATCTATAATGGTCAATAAATCAATATGTATCCTTTTCTTCTCGGTAACATGATTGCAATTTAAAAAGCAGAAATTCCTTTAAAACCATCTGTAATTTGTATGAGAAGTAATCTAAAATATTTACAGTCGCAGTATTTAGAAGACAAGTGATTAGTTTTCTACAGCTATATTTTTTATAGTACCTCAAAGTTCAGAGAAAGAGACAGATTAGAAACACTATCTCTAATTTGAAGTCAAGATTAAACTCAGAAAGAACAGGAAAAAGGCTAGTGACTGGAAGGTAGATGTTGAAGAATACAAAGAATTCCATTTGCTGGGCTACCAGCTTCTTCGGTCCCCAGCAAACTTCTAGGCTTCAGTCTAATCCTATTCCATTCTAAGTTTCAATTGTAGTGTTTGAGAGCTGATAAAAACAATGACAATAATGCCAGCTTTACAGATTTAGCTTAAAATGGAAAATATATTGTATGTGGGGTATATGGGAACTCTTTGTATTAATTTTGCAATTTCTCTGTAAATCTAAGACTGTTCTAAAATAAAACATTTATTGAAAATATACACTGTGAAAAAAACCTTTTCTATAGATGAGGTCACATCTGAATAGAATACAAAAATTAAGCTCTCCTTTTCATGTGTGTCCATCTTGCCTTACCTTTCTCTTTGAAAATTTTCTAGTCCAATTATGAGATACATGGTTGTTTCCCTGAATTTTCTATAATCCTGATGCCATTCCTGTAGGTGAAAGAAAATAGTAAAAGTATATAGATATTAAAACTACAATGAAAACTGCTTATAAATACATTGTTTTGATAACTGTTTGAATTAACAGAAGCAAAGAGTTCATAATTAAAGATAAACTAGACCTAAATCAAGACTTTACTGTCTTACATACAAAACTATTTATCGGTATAATAATAAATGTAAAAATTATTAGACATTGATGAGAAATTAAACAACAATGACTCACTAGAAGAAAACAGAAATACAAAGGCAAGATAATCAGTCAGGTAGGTCATCTCTCTCTCTCAAAAATTCTTCATTGTAAAATTTTATTATTAAGATATCATTATAGAATATTTGGGGTGCATGTATCTTTTCAAATTAGTGTTTTCATTTTTTCCAGACATATACAGAGGAGTGAATTGCTGGATTATATTGATGGTTCTATTTTCATTTTTTTGAGGAACCTCCATACTGTTACCCATGGGGAGAGGGAAAGGAGGAGTGCGATAGGGGTACAGGATTACAAAATGCAAACTACTATGTATAAAATAGATAAGCAGCAAGGATATATTGTATAGCACAGGGAATTATAGCTATTATCTTGTAATAACTTTTAATGGAGTATAATCTGTAAACATACTGAACCTATGCTGTACACGTGAAACTAATATAACGTAAAGCAAATACACTTAAATTTAAAAAGTATTATTATAGATCTACATCACATTGAAGGTAGAAGGTAAATGAAGCTAACTCCTCTAATAGGAAGCAAAGCTTGAAGACTGTTATTTGAAGCACAGTTTTAAGAAACTGAAAGAAAAAAAAATGTTACATCATAATAAAATTATTTAACCTTTTAATTTTCCCAAATTTGTGTTAAATTTTAAATGTGGTTGCTGAATACTCTTTTCAGCTGAGCTATGGTGAAAAAGATAGATGCATTTCACATTTCAACAGCCTCTCCCTCCAAAACAACTCACAATTATTAGGCATGTAATGTGACTAAATGATTCAGAACTCACAACTTATAACTCTAGAAAATGACTTAAAAAAATAAAATCAAGATTTTTTTCTTAATAAAAATTGATTCAAGGAAAATCATAACTAAAATTCAATATAGGACTAACCTAAAGGAGATAGTGATGATAGAAGTGTGAAAGCTTTTATATACATATTATTATAAGTAAATGAAAATAAGAAACATACAGGCCAGTTATTGACCCGCTACATTCTACTTGAATATGAATCATTTTAATTTTTAATTTTAAAAGGCATAATTTCCACACTATTAGTAGACCTTAATAACAAATAAAGGTAAAATTGTCTTGCAAGCATAAAGCTAACTTTTCTGGGGGAAGTATTCAAATTGCCACTCTATTGTCATTAGAATCACCTTAGAAGTTGTTAAGTAGGTAAACTTTTTCTTTAAAGGGTTAGACAATAAATGTTTCTGTTGCAGTTACTCATCTCTGCGGTTGTAGTGTGAAAGTGCTGATATGCAATACCTAAACGAATGGCTTGTGTTCCAATAAAACTTTATTTAAAAAAGCAGGTGGTGAGCTGGATTTGGTCTGTGGGCAAGGTCTGCTGATGTGTGACTTAGAGCAAGACAAAGATATGTGGGATATACAGAATCCAAAAACATGTCATGTAAATACCTATAAGACTTAGTGGCTCTGCAGTTAGAAAAAATATGAGACGTTTTCATAATAAAAATATGCTGAAGCCAATCTGATGAAGCATGCTTGTAGAGAGACTGTAGAATCAAATCACAATTAAAAAATCAAGTCCCGGGGCTCCCCTGGTGGCACAGTGGTTGAGGGTCCGCCTGCCGATGCAGGGGACGCAGGTTCGTGCCCCGGTCCAGGAGGATCCCGCATGCCGCGGAGCGGCTGGGTCCCTGGGCCGTGGCCGCCAGGCCTGCGCGTCTGGAGCCTGTGCTCCGCGGCAGGAGGGGCCGCAGCGGTGAGAGGTCCGCATACCGCAAAGAAAAAAAAAAAAAAATCAAGTCCCATGTTACTTGAATCTTGGAGACAAGGGTAGAGTTAGCAACCAATTTGCCTGCCATCTCTGGCATGTATTGTGTGTCCATTTATTTGTGGCTGTGTTCCTAGATTTTCTATTCTGCTTTATTGCTCGAATTTACCTATTCTTATGCTAATATTATTATAAAGCATAAAGGTTAAGATAATTTGTATTGATTTCAAGTAAAACAGCCTTCCTACCTCGTTCTTCTTCAAGAATGTCAGGACTAGAGTGAGATCTTTGCATTTCCATAAAATTTTTGAATCAGCTTATTAAACCTCCATAAAACAACTTGCTAGGAGTCTGACAGAAACTGCACAGTATCAATAAACCATTTTGGGGAAAACTGACATCTTTACAATACCAAGTTTCCCAAACATGATACGATACATATATCCATTTGTTTAGGTCTTCTTTATAATGTCTCCTAAAGGCATGCACAATTTTTGCTAAATTTGCTTCTAGGTACTCCACAGTTTGGGTACTACTAAAAATGCTGTTATTCTTTAGAATTTCTATCTGATTATTTGTTACTGGTATAAAGGAATAAAACTGATATTTGACATAAGACTTGCATGTTACAGAGCTCTCTTATTATCTTTATTTATCTCCAATAAAATTATCTGTAGATTTTGTATTTTCTAGGTATAAAATCTGCAAATAATGAAAACTTTGTTTCTTCTTTTGCAATCTCTTACTTTTTGCTTTATTTTTTGTTGCCTTACTGTCCTTGAATTTCCAGTACAATGCTGAATAGAAGTGGTAATGGCATACATGCCTGTCTTTTTCTTGATCACAAAAGGAAAGCTTTCAATGTTCAGATTTCTTTATGATATTTGTTTTTGTTTTTCAAGACACTCTTTAGTAGATTAAAGTCGCTACCTTGTTTCTCCAAAGAAGATATACAGGTTGCCAAGAAACACATGAAAGGATGCTTAACATCACTATCGTTAGAGAAATGCAAATCAAAACTACAATGAGGTATCACCTCACACCAGTCAGAATGGCCATCATCAAAAAATCTACAAACAATAAATGCTGGAGAGGGTGGGGAGAAAAGGGAACCCTCTTGCACTGCTGGTGGGAATGTAAATTGATACAGTCACTATGGAGAACAGTATGGAGGTTCCTTAGAAAACTAAAAATAGTACTATCATATGACCCAGCAATCCCACTACTGGGCATATACCCTGAGAAAACCGTAATTCAAAAAGAGTCATGTACCACAATGGTCATTGCAGCTCTATTTACAATAGCCAGGACATGGAAGCAACTTAAGTGTCCATCGACAGATGAATGGATAAAGAAGATGTGGCACATATATACCATGGAATATTACTCAGCCATAAAAAGAAACGAAACTGTTATTTGTAGTGAGGTGGATGGACCTAGAATCTGTCATGCAGAGTGAAGTAAGTCAGAAAGAGAAAAACAAATACTGTATGCTAATACACCTATATGGAATCTAAAAAAAAAAAAAGGTTCTCAAGAACCTAGAGGAGGACAGGAATAAAGATGCAGACGTAGAGAATGGACTTGAGGACATGGGGAGGGGGAAGGGTAAGCTGGGACGAAGTGACAGAGTGGCATGGACATATATACACTACCAAATGTAAAACAGATAGCTAGTGGGAAGCAGCTGCATAGCACAGGGAGATCAGCTCGGTGCTTTGTGTCCACCTAGTGGGGTGGGATAGGGAGGGTGGGAGGGAGACACAAGAGGAAGGAGATATGGGGATATATGTATACATATAGCTGATTCACTTTGTGAATAGCAGAAACTAACACAACATTGTAAAGCAATTATACTCCAATAAAAATATTAAAAAAATACAACACAAAACAAAAAATAAGTGGAGAAAAATAAACGACGATTATATTATAAAAAAAAATGACTGTTTTCTGTATCCTTCCGTTTATCTGTTAATGTAGTGAATTACACTAATTGTTTAAGGGAACATAAAGTAATTAAGTTTGTAAATGAGAGCAGTCATTAATCAAAGGCACTCATGAAAGCAAGTTAAAATTTACCAAATTTATAAGTTTTTGAAAAGACAATGTATAAAGTTAAATTTAAAAGCTTGAAAAAATACTAGGTGTTTGAATTGGTAACTTAAAAAAATATTAGTTTTAAACCAAACTTAACACAAAGAGAATTTTTTGCACAAAAATTACCACAGGCATGATACGAGTACTCGTGTGTGCTCGAGATCTCTCACACAACACTGTCCAATAATGACAAATATATATGGCATACAATGATTAAAACGAATTTCTAACTTCCCCCCAAAATATCTGATGAAGCAAAGAAAAAATATAGCATGGCTTCACTGTAGTACAGTATTTAAGAACATAGATTCTGTTAACAAAGTTGTGACGTGAAGCTATGAGAACTTTAGGCAAGTTACTTCAACACTCTATGTCAAATTTTCTCACGTGCTTAGCTGTACTGAAATGAAAGATTACTGAATTAAACAATTCCTCAATCTACAGTTCAACCTCTCAAAAGGCACATTACCTCATACTCCTCCAAGTTTACTTCTTCAGGTTTTATCATTTCAATTTTGGCTTGAGCAACTTTCATTATGTTGTGACACCTTCAAATAAAAGAAAGGTATTTCTAAATCAAAAGCAAACTCCGTAAAAACTGAAAAACATGTGTCATACAAAACTAGACTACCCAACACATATGAAAATGAAATCCACTATCACTGAGTAATATTTTTTTGAGGAAACAACTTTCAAATACTTAAGTGAAAAATGTGTTTTTTGGACAATACCAGATAGTAACAAAATATATAAAGAAGACAGAAGCAATAATTCTAATTCAAATTTACCATGTTATATTTATTGATACATATGGCTTTTAAATTATATTCTATTAATAAAGATGGAATATGTAAAAAAAATTTAAAAATTTATAATGTATTATTAAGTAAGCTCCAGAGACATGAAATCTTATTTTCCCCCAAATGGTATTATTCATAAATAGTAAAAAGGAATCCAAAATGTGCCTATCATTTCAGGTAGGAATGGAAACATTTCAATAGATTTTATGATCAGAACCATTGCTAAAGAATCTCTCCAAAATATATTTAGTTATCACACACATTTTACTCTGGATTTCAAGCACAAGAGAAATTAGATTTCTTAAAACAAACTATTTTTAGTTGCCAGGGCAAATAACTGCAAAAGACTGAAAAATCAACGTGAGTACTCCATAAGTATCTTCCCCAAATTCAATAGCATATACTCATTGGAACATAGTACACTGACAGTCCAGATAATGAGGGTTATAGCTTCTGAGCTCTTCACAGTTATATGTAACAAAATAAGTGATGCCAACCTTACTACTAATAAAAATATTAATAGCCAATACTCACTGAGCATTTACTGTCTACCAGATAATGCTCAAAACCATTTACCTGTATTATTTCACTTAATCCTAAATTTCACAGCAGACACATGGTGAGGCAGAAATTAAACCTGGATGCTTTGTTTTCCCTCATACTCTTCTCTACTCACATATTTTTAATTCACTATTTTTGAGACATTCATGAAAGGATAATCATTTACTTCAGAATTAAAATGTGTTTACAATGAACTCCAAGATAGTATAAATGTTTCTGTATTCTAAAATAACTTTTCAGTACTTTGGATCTTTACCTAAGGCCTAAATTTTTTTAAATAGTATTCATTCTAACTAGATTAAATTTAAATTTTTAACATTAGTAAATAGTTTTATAGGAGTTTCTAAGAGAAAACAGTTTTTGGTAAACCAAAATTAATTTAACCATTCTAAGCCTTCTCTTTATGTCAGGAGATGTTTAATTACTTTATTTGTACATATAATTACTTTTCTCCAGTGGTTCTCACGCAAGGGTGATTTTGCTCCCTCAGGGGATATTTGGCAGTATTTGGAGACAGTATGGGTTGTCACCAGTTGGAGAGTACTACTGGCATTTTGGGTAGAGGCCAGGAACATTACTAAATATCCTACAAATTACAGGACAGCCCCCTCAAAAACAAAAAATTATTTGGCCCCAAATATCCATAGTGGAGAGGCTGAGAAATTCAAATATTAAGTCCCAAAAGGGCAGTGATAATTATATTATACTCTTCTGTGTATCTTTACATTGCCTAGCTCAGTACCTTAGTTCACAATTAAAATGTACTAAAGCGATCTAAATTATTTTTACTTCAAACTTTTAAAGGTCATGATTATAAATCTCAAATAAATTACAAAGCAATTGTTCACATTAAGTGAAGTCAAATTTTGTACTGCATTTATTGAAATATGTCTGTGTATGTGTAAAATAAACATTCAAAAATTGCACTGGGAACTATAAAAAAGACAAGGACAATTTGAGCATACGAATAAGATATTAAACATTTTCAAATTACCTTTCATCAAAACTCAAATTTCTATCTCCAAATTGTTCTAGCAATGTTTTCTCAATGATTTTCTTTGGAGCCTGATTCTGGATAAAGTAGACTACTACATGATGTAATCGATAGTCTGTTTCTGGTGGGGTATCTTCTTGGGCCAATTTAACCAACCTTGAATATTCCAACTTAATTGCCTAGAAAATACAAGACAATGTCAATCTTGGTTAATTATAATAATTAAAATCTTTCAATATTATAACTTAATTATCCTTATAGTGAAATATGCTTTTTTCCTTTTAAAATATTACAAATAAGGTAGTAGTACATCTAAGCATATTGTTCCATGTTCCATAGTTTAAATACATCTTAAGCTTACCATGTGAGTAACTTCGTAAAACTTAGCAGAGCCTGGTCAAAGTCTATTCAGAGGCATAAGACAGAGATACTAGGTATACCACCTAACCTACGCTCAGTTTGATGTACCCCTCTAATGTTTCAAATTCTAGGGCTGAACTGCAGTTCCCTAGAATACCCATATCTGAAAGAAAATGGCTGGCTCTTAAATGCATAACATCACCACAATTAACTTCAACTGCAGAGCTGACAAATAAGGGATGAAAAGCAAGTTTTTCATTTACCATAAAATAAAATTTTCATTGTTTCAAAAATATTTGAATTTTATCAGTGTAATGATTATTAATGCATAATATCACTATTACTACCTTGATACGTGAGCTTACTTTTTCTTTACAAACACCTTAGAATTCATATTATAATGGGAAACAATAAATACTAATGCATGTTCCCACACATAAGCAAATGATTTGAAAAATATCTGCTCATAAAGAAATGTGTACAGTTATATATAAAATACTACTATAAATAAGAAGCCCATATAGTTAAACATAACACTTTAAAAATATTCATTTATATTAGACACATCTAAATTCTAACTCTGCTAACCATAAAACATTTGGGGCTACATGCAAAATATACTTTACAAAAAGTCCATTCTACTGGAAAGGGTTTTTCTCTTTTCTTTTAAATGCATGCCTTTCTTAAGCAATTCTTGGCCATCCAGAAACTACCACCTATGGGGCTGTATCTTATAGAATTGAGAAAACGTAACTGAAAAACAGTAAATGAAATATTCTAGTTATATATTCTTAGGGGAGCTAATAAGTCCTTTCTATTGATATATAGCTTAGCATTATAAATAGAGTAAGATAATTACTCTATAGCTAAAATAAATTATTCCAATTTTATTTTCAATATACATGTCATTCTAAAGTGTTACTGCTGTGGTTAAAAACAGCCATGAAAATTAACTATATTTAGTCATGTAAGACTATCATGGCTCACTTTACTGCATGTTTTGCTTATAAACTCTTTAATCTTCCCAATTTGAGATTAAAAATGTTTCCAATTTGAAACAAAGGCACATGATCATTTAATAACTGAACTATACGGAATTTGAGAATAAGTGTAAAAGAAAAACAAATAACTGTTCTTCCTTATTATGGCCCTTAGACAATGATTGCCATAGGCTATTAGAAGGTTTTTGGATATTTAAGTATTTCAGATGTCATCCTTTTGGCCGAAATTAGTATGACCAGAATAAAATAAATTTGTCTCTTAAATAATATTATAGGTTTAGACATAAGGAATTACAACACTAAATGATTATCCATTCCCCCCCGCCGCCTTCAAAACACAGGCTGTGATTTTTTTTATAAATAGTAAATAGATTTCTATTAGAGCTAGAATATACATCGCCTTTAACTCTACGATTATGTTTATCTCTTGATTTTTCTCTATTTAAGATTCTCCCAATTTTAATGAGTAAATGCCAAAGTTATAATCTATAAGTGTTTTATTAAACCAGTAGAGGTAGAAAGGTACTTCTAAATAGGAGCAATTTTTCAACCACAAAATACCACATTTTATCAGCATAAATTAATTTATCAACTATTTTTTTTGTTTATGAACTTCCTTCTCAAGAAATTTCCTGACTTCTACAGTATACTGCAACCATACATATTCCTTCAGAGTTTCAACAAGGTGTTCCACACTGGTATATTTAGGAGAGCTGTACACAATCTACTGTTAACATTTAACATGGTCCTACTAATCAGGCTCAGTGTTAACCTATTTAGCTTTATTTCCTGTTACTCTTCTACCCAGATCAGGTTCGACTCCGCACAAATGCACACGTGTTTGCTCCTTAAGTTCTCTACATGCATGATGTCCTTGATCATTCCCCATCTAGCCACACATGACTCATTCAATGAGACTAGTTAAAGTCTCTCTCTTTTGAAATCTTCTTCCAAACGATTTCTACTTAGACTTTTTTTGACTTTTCTAAATCATACGATAAAACATATTCTAAATTTATAACTTCTTACAGACTATTTTGATGTAAGTATATGTATACACTAGAAAATGTCAAAAATACAAACATACAGTATACTCTGGAGGCAGTAAGATCTAAGGGAAAATCAGCTGGAGTAAAATTCAGAAAGCTAGGTATATCATTTTATTTTTAAAATTGTTTATTTTAAAAACTGATAGTGTACTACGAGATGAAGAAAAACTACTTCAAATTCCAGAGGGTCAGAATCATATAGGTTATATTCTTTGAGCACAATGTAATATAAATAGGAATTAAAAATAAAGATAATTCCCAAATTAAACACTTAGGAATTTTAAAATACTGTTCTAAATTATTCTTGGACCAAAGGAATCAAAATTATATTAATACTGGGAATATGAGATCTCAAAACCTAAAGGACACAGCCAGATTGGTAAAGGAAAATTCCAGCTTAAGCAATACAGAATAACATTTACTTCAAGAAGCTAGAAAAAGAAAATAAACCAAAATAAAGTAGAAGAAATTAAATAATGTGGCAATTAGATAAAGACCACCAAAGGCTTTTTCTTTCCAAAAAGCTGAATGGAAGACCAAAAAATGGAGAAATCAACAGCAGAAATAAGGAAGGTGGTAATACCAAAAATACAGGAAAAAGTTTTAAAATCTATAAAAGAATAATACATAACTTTATGCCAATAAACTATAACATCTTCATTAAACAGATGATCATCTAGGAAACTATAAGTTATCAGAATTACTTTAAGAGGCAGAAAAACTGAAGAGATGCAGAGAAAATATAGATAATTGAAAAGGTTGCCTAAGATCTATGCCCAATAAAGAAATCAGGCCCATTCTGTTTCAGAGCTGTGCTGTCATGTCAGATCTTCAAAGACAAGATGATTCCTATATCTAAACTGCTCTGAACCTGAAAAAGGGGAAAGCCTCCTTAATGATTATATACAACTAGTATAATCTGATATCAAAAATTGACAAATATTTTTTAAAAAAGGAAGTATAGATCAATTTTGTCAGTAAACATAGATGCCAAGACCCACATCTTAGGGGAGCTTGTGTACATAAAGAATATATAGGAACAGATAGTGTTTACAATGATTAAAAAAAAGATAGACGAATGCTAAGATCCTTACTTTGCAAGGATTAAGGAGAAATCTGTTCAGCATCTCAAATAGATGCATTAAAAAATTATCTAAATTCCAATACCAGCCAGTTTAAAAGAAAACTCTTAACTGTAAATTTAAGAAAGTGCTTTTAAATTTATGAGAGGAGCTGTAAAAATCCAATACTACACATTCTATTTAATAATAAAACACTAGAAACATTCACATTACACTCAGGAACTAAACAAAGGAGTTTACTACCATTATTTTGTTATTTATATTCTGAAAAGGCTGGTCAACATAATAAAACCAGAAATAAGAAATAAGTATAATGGAAATTATCCCAATAATGAGATAGTTATTGGGAGGCAGTTTACTGAAATAATCAAAAGAATCAACCAAAAAATTATTAGAAAATATAAAGGGTTCAATAAAATAATTGGATACAATATAAATACATGAAAGTAATTAGTTTTTCCACTACCTACCCTACCAATAATTTGGTATTAAAAGTGAGGATAAACAACTCAATTCACAGAAATAATTTTTATATATCTAAGATTAGATTAAAAAAGAAGGTATAAGACCATTATGAAGTAAAATTATAAAACCTTACTTAAGGACATAAGAGAGGACCAAAAAACTGAAGATTCATATCATGTTCCTTTCTGAGAAGACTAAAAATACTGAAAAATATAATTATCCACCTCACTGTAACTTAATATAATGCAAGTACAATCAAATTCTGAACGGATTTAAGGAGACAAGTTGCAGTTGGTTAAAAATTATCAAAAAAGAAAAAATGAAACTTGCCAAACTTTCCATTTATAAAAGAAAAAAAATTAAGAGGTGTTTCTACTACAAAATATATTACAAATAAATGGTCCATAATGTAAATAAGTGTAATGTTCAACAACAGAAAAATGACCAATGGAACAGAGAGACCCAAAGAGACCCATTTATAAATGGGATTTAATATACAATACAGTATTTTAAGTCAGTGTGCAAAGAATGCATTAGTCAAAGTGTTATTAGTCATGATACGTTTGGATTTTTTGGATATTTCTCTATTTGGAGAAAACTGAAATCTCATATCTGGGAATCAAACAATAAAAATCATTAAAGTAACAAAGATTTGCATAATTTTAGAAGTGATCATATAGTCTCGAATCCATTAAGGAAATATTGCTATATTTTATAAGATTAAAAACATTATGTACAGTTAAGACACCAAAAACAAATTTAAAGATAAATGACAAACCACAAAATACAATTTTCAAATTATAGATGAATCAAATTTCTTAGCAGATCAGATGCTCATTTAAGTTAAAAAAAAGATAAAAACAAAAAAAGTGTGCAAAAAATGGACAGGCAGTTAACATAAGAAATACCAACTGCCAAAAAATTTACAGAAAGATACTTAGCCTAACTAAAGATCAAAGATACATAAAATAATGGGATTACCCTTTTTATATCATTTTGTCAGCTAAGCATCAATGACAGTACATTGGAAGTTCTACTACGCTATGTTCACATGAGTTTTCAAATGATGTATGTACAAGAATGTTCACAAAAATACTGGAAATGACCTAAACCAGCAACAAAAATGGTAATGATGAATTTAATAAAAGTTACAATTTGTGAGTGTTCTTTATGTGACACTGACACTTTATGTGATAGACACTGTCCAATGATGTCTACATGGATTATCTCATTTAATTCTCAAGATAACTTCTCATTTATAAATAAAAAACAATGGCCATGATAATGTCAGTAAATTGCCTAAGATCACACAATTATTAAGCGATAAAGCTAGAATTTAAACCCAGGCATCTGAACATAGAGCCTTTGCTAGTAACAGCTCGCCTGGGACAGAACTTTCTAACCTAGGCCATGAATAAGCTGTAAGAATTCTGAGATACTAATCCCATCAGCCTTTATGGTGGCCAGATCCATCACTAGATCCATCCATGTTTGTCATAACAAGGAAAAAACTGGAATGCCCTGCTCTAAAAAAATGTTTAAATAAATTTTGGTAAGCTCAACAGAAAATAAAATGTACTTATGAAAAACAATAAATCTACAAATCATGACATGAATAATCATCCACCACATTACATGAAAAAAAAAAAACTAGAAAAAGAAAAGATAGAAAGAGCATACTTCTATTTTTATTTAAATTATAATGTACGGATGAGTACTGAATATCAGTCTCATTTATCTACCTAAGAGTATATACAAGAAATAATCAATAGAAGCTAACTGTGGAGTGAAAATTAAAAAGTGAGAGAGAAATGTTTTCATTCTATGTTTTGGTATATGTATATTTTATTAGTTTAAACATCGCTTTCTCTAAGAAGCCCTCTAGATAACAGCTCTGTTTTTCCATTATAAGGTCTCTTTCCACAAACTGCTCCTTTAACATACTAATTATGACTCTAATTAGTGTTTGCTTCCCCCTAGAAAATAAGCTTCATTAAGGCAGGAACTCAGTCCATCATTTCCCCAGCTATATTCATTGGATTTAGTACAGTACCTTGATATAAGCAGGTAATACCTTTTGAATATGCCCATCAACAGAATGGAAAAAAAAAATAGTGTAGTCATACAACAGAATACCATAAGAGAATGAACAAATTCTAACTATATCCAATAATATATATGAAGCTCCAAACATGTTCCTCAGTAAAAGCAGCCAGACACAAAAGTACCTATAGTAAAAGATTCTAGGTATATAAAGTTCAACAAACTTACATTGTTAGAAGTTCAGATAACATCTACTTTTGGACTGGGGGAAAGTGTAGTTCATAGAAAGAAGAAACAAAGGTAATTTCTGGAATACTATAATGTTCTATTTCTTGGCCTGGTTGATAGTTACATGAATATGTGCACTCTGTGATAATTCACAGAGCTGTAAACTCAAGAACTGTGTTCTTTTCAGCATGTTTTACATCTTAATAAAAATATTTTTATAACTACTGAATAAACAGAGGGGTAATAATAATAGGCATTTTTAAAGTAAAAAACAAACTAATAAAGTTATGTCAACTGGGAACAATTGTTATGAAGCAATGAAATAACCAGTAAGGAAAAATAGTTTCATAATATAGAAGCGTTACTGCTTCATTAAAATCCTAAGGGCACTTTAATAGGTACAGACAAAAAAAAAAAAAAGTACAAAAAAGAAATTTTAATGTGTTTGAAAGTAAATGAAAGAAGTTATACTAATCCCATGATTATAATTATGATGTGACCCTCCCACTCCCACCCCTGTACATATACATACAGGCAACTAGTACTTTGAGAATATTATTCCTTTTTTTCCTTCTGGCTTTTATTTTTTGCTCATCACAGTAGCCTTGTACTGACTTTCCCTGGATTTTGTTTTTACATGACAGAAACTTCTGCCTTTAAGCCACTATGATTTGGGGACTTTCTGTTAACAGTGAAAACTAATCTTAATAAATAGAGTCACAACTTGGGAAAAGGACTTAGGTAAATGTCTTTTCTCATTTGTTTTTCCAGATCTGCCTGCCTATTAACTCTTTAATATTCTGTGTACAGGGGCAGACTCCCATGTGGGAGGGCCTGTGGTTGAAATAGGAACTGTGACTGACTGGGTTGGTAACCCTTCCTAATTTAAAAGTTAATTCTTAGCAAATCCACTTACCCAGCTAGATGTAAGTTTCATTTCCCAACTTATCTTTTTTATCAGTAACAAAGAGAACATTTTCATCACATGGTTTTACTACTAGCAAACATACATAACATTTTAAAAATTGTTGATAATAATGCATAAGGAAATCCATATACAGAAGTACTTAAACATGCAGAGTTGAAAAACTTCTTCTCACAGCCAAAAAGCTAATATAAAATAAACCCAACAAAGTTTTTTTGGGTAATGTGACAGGATAGAAGAAAAAAAAAACAAAACTCTTTCCCTCAACTTATAATAAACTAAGCATTAAAAAGGAAGAAAATTAAAACTATATTATATCTGATTTAGGGAACATAGGAAGACAAAAGGAATCATATGTTAGATTCTGTGCTATGTATATATTTTGTGATTTAAATACTGAACGTCGATAATGATTAGAGTCAATTGCCAAGAACATATGGAACAATCAAAAGGTCAACTGCTGTAAAAGGAACCAAAAGTCTGTCAAAAGACCTATAACCAAAAAAGGGGCTAAGCTCATATGGTTTTACGAGTGAGTTCTAGTTTACTCTTATGGAACAGTTAACTACACTAGAGTTAAAGAAAAACAGGAGAGCTCAAATCCATTTACTAAATGAATTTAGTAAATGAACTTAATAAGCATGACATCAAACCTGAGGAAGACAGCCCCCAAATAAAAACTTAGAGCAATTTTTTTACTAACATAGAATGCAGAAAGCCCAAATAAAATGCTACTGAGTTAAATGTAAATAGGGTATTTTTAAATTCATGAAATAAAAATTTATTAAGAAAAGTATTTTAAGAAAATATTCCAGAAAATTTATAATACCTTAGGTTGAAGAAGACTTTTTGTATAGCAGTGAAACTCCAGAATCCAGAAAGGAGAAGAAAGACAGTATAGATATCACAGTATTTTTAAAACTTCTTTATGGAAAAAGGTACCATAAACTAAATTCAAACAGAAATGGCAGACTGGGAAAAAATATAGGACGTACATCCACAGAGAGAGTAATATGTACATCTATACCATAGAATACTAAATGCAGGTGGTGGTAGATATATTGTCTTAACTTTAAGAATACCCACAATATATTTCTGAGTGATATAAGTTACAAAATAATATGAAGAGTAAAAGTTAAAAAATTTCTCTATATATGCATGTTTTTAAAAACAAAAGGAAAAAACCAGAAAGGTTATACAAATGTTAGAAGTGGTTACAACAGGGCAGAAGCAGACTGTTGTTATTAGTTTTACTTAAGACACCTCTATATTACTGAATGATTGCATTTGTATACGTTATTTTTGTTATTTATATGACAAATTTTCTCAAATTTTATATTATCAGCTAGAACTTTCCAAATGCTAATCATTTACCTATACCAAAAGTATATACATTGATTATAAACTGATAATGTTCACCTACATATTCCTCAATTACAGATAGTTGAAAATATACACAAATATAAACTTCAGAGATTTTGTGCTGCTTCAAAATCAGAGGGTATATTTAAAAAGACAAATATATGAGATATAGAAACTACACAAAGGATAAGATGCAAAGGGCATCCCCAAAGTGATGATGAAAGGAGATCTCAAGACATCAGTTATATACCAGGAATAAAGGAAAACCAATGCAAACTGGAGCAGGTCATAAAGCTCCAGAATAGAATTCCACAAGAAAATAAAGCTGACAAAGAACAGAGCAAAAAGCTAAGCAAACAAAAAACAAAACAACCAATTCCAAGGAAAATGAAAGATGAGGGAAAAGAAGTAAAAGTAATAATATGTATGACTTAGTTCAACCCTGAGTAGCACACAAGAAATAATAATACAAGCTGAGAATTCTGAATTAATCAAATGACAAGATTCTTATACACATATTGCGTGTGTGTGTGTATGTTGATGGAGGGATGAAAACTGTATGTGCTGGTGCGTGTATATGGGGCAGGAGAATAAAGAGGGCTCATCATTCACGTCCCATGGTAGGGAATTCAACAGGAAATGTGTAAACTAAGAATCACAAAATCACAAGCGCTCTACTTAAAGATATAGAATTAATGCCAAAAGGATTTGATGAAATAACTGAAAGCTGTTACCAGAGCTGGGGGTGGGAGGGATATGATGTGACTACTGTTGTTTGTAGTATGTATAATTAGTTGGCTCTTTAAAATATAGGCAGGTATTAATTTAATAAAAGTTAAGTTTCCAGTTCAACTGGAAAATAGATACAAAGATACCCAACTTGACAAAGATGACAATGGTACTATCAATGACAGATAACTCTTCCATAAGAAACAGAAGAAAACTTTTGAACACACATATTTAGTGTTTTCTAAGAAAAGAAATGTAGACTGCCCGGGAATAAGGATTAATTTTTAAACATAAAAGTTGTTTTTCTTTTCTTTCTTTCTTTTTTTTTGATAAGAGTAGTTTTCAACCTCTCTCATGGGATCTTAACAGAGTGAACAACTCATCTTGGGACCAGCCTGCCAGAACTTCAACAGTTTAGCACCTAAGTCCTATATCCCAGGAAACCCTTCAGTCCCAGGCATACCAGGATGATTGGTCACTCTAATTCTAACCAGTTCAAAAGTGTTTATTGATATAAGGCTACTAGTCACAAGGCCTTTGTTTATACTACATACCGAAAGAAACACTGAAAATAAGCAGTTTCTTAAAGACTGCATGAATGGTGGTATAGAACATTAAGGGAAAATTTTAGATTTTAAATGTCAAGAAAGGGAACATGTAGCTTTGTTGAAGTGAACTATACCTCAATAAAGCTGTTTTTTTTGTTTGTTTTTTTTAATAACAAACACTAAAAGGGGCCGGGGGGGTGGTAAAGTAATGAATTGGCTTTGGTTAACCTAAAGAAAGTGACAAACCAAACACAGCGTTTTCATCCTTCAAATATATAAGAACAAATAATAATGTAATCAAAACATTAGATCTGGTATTAGAGGGAATAAAGATTTAGTCATGGAATAATGCATCAGCTTGATGGTCTCAAGTCTTGAAATGACAAGGATATTAAAATTAATTATGGAGAAAACAAGAAATATAAGATAATAAATGAATCATTTTAGAAACAACTAAATGAAGAAATCAATTTAGTATGAAATGATAATAAAAGTAAAGAAAAATATTGTAATATTGACTAACAGTATTACCAGAGGAGAAAATAAACTATTACCAGAAGCATTTACTCAGTTCCTATTTTTGCCCATCAATACCCTTTATTTGCTTCAAATACAAATACAATAAATTTCTGCTAACAAATCAGAGGTGTACTATTAGGATAACTCAGGTAAATTGCTTTGTTTTTAATTATCTGACTTTAAAAAGAATAATCAGTCTTAGATTCATGCATAAAAGAAACCCCTAGAACATTATGTGGCCATGATTAGCCATGGATAGGAAGAGAGAAGGTATACAGGAAAACAAATTTAATTCAAGGAAATAAAACGTTTTAAGAAGTTTATTTAAAAAATAAATAAATAAAATGAAAATGTTCATTGTACCTTAAAGAACCCTGCTTCAGGGCCACACCTGTCATATACATTCCTGGATTTACCTATCGCCATGATAATACCTTGCATGTTCGGTGTCATCATGATCTGCCACAAGGAATTTAAAGTAAGAACTTTTGAATGGTTATCATAAAAAAAAAAAATCAAAAAACCAAAATAATTCCTTTACATGCAAGTTAAAAGTCCTTTGTTTTTACATGCATGTTAAAAGTCCTTTGTTCTTCACTATTTATAAATCAAACGTTGCACTTTTTTGTAGCAAATGTGATCTGATATGCATATAAGTATCTCGAAATCTTCCATACAGGGCCACAGTTAGCTGACATCGTGCCTTTGTGCGAAGTGCAAAAAGGCATACTGTCTGAACTGAAGAATTTTTTTAAAAGGCACCCCCTTCTTGACAGACAATTTAGAAAAATGTGCTGCTCTCTAAGAGAACCATTTAGAAAAAGCAACACTCTTTTTATTAAAAAAGATGCCTCTTCTTTAAGGCTCGGGGAACTCAGCATTAGCTCAATTCCAACTCCACTTCTGCCAGTTGGCCCGGCACCCCTGCCTGCATAACCATACAGTCTAAATATCTAAGCAGCAGCACTGTACCCATATGACTCCTTTTTAAAAGTTACAAGGCACATGCACTGTTAAACTACCGTTCCAACGAATTAAAAAAAACATATACACAAAACACAAAACTCTGCCAAGAGCATAAGCACTTGCACAAAAGGTAGTGTTAAATGATTAATCACAATTCTACTTTTTTAAATGCCAGAAGGCTCACCCTAAAACAAGCACTAAGGTGCTTGATCAACAAATTAACATTTTTACTAAAAACATGCCAGTTTCCATAATCTGCAAGCACCAACATGGGAACAGTTAAACAGAAAAACGTACTGCTATTAAGTACTAAATATTTAAGTATTTCTTTGTCTTCATAATAGTTTATTATGTACTATGCCATTTTGTATAATGGACTTGGGCAACTGTGGACTTTCGTATCTGCTGGGGACAGGGAGGGTACTGGAACCAATCCACCGCGGATACCAAGAGATGACTGTATTCTTAAATGTTTGTATTTTAAAATATCTGCAAAGTGAAACAACTCAAGACACTATGAAGCTATCATATTAGAGCAATAAAGAGACTGCATCCATTACCTTTGATTCACTGAATCTATTACCCATAGTATTTATTTTGGAGTACACACTGACAGTTGCAATATACCTAACATTAACTGCTTCAGAAAATCCTTCTGGCCAGTTCCTGACTCACAAACCTGCTTCTTATTCTCTTTACGGCCCATGCTTTCTTACAGTAGCACAGTAATAGTAATGTCTTTATGACACCTCTGATTTTGCTGATTAACTCATATAAGAGTTTAATTATAACCTTGAAGTAAGTCTGAAAAAAACATTACTTGGAAAAAACTATTCAATATACATTCAATTCTCATCCATGCCAGTAAAAACTAACAAATGATAGAATCCAGGGTCTGTCTTTTCTGTTGTTACTATTCAGCAACAGCTTTACTGGCCCCCTCTCAAATACAGAAAAGATCAAAACTGAACAATGTAAAGAAAAACATGGTAAAGGGGAAAAAATATCTGATGGGATCAGGGCAACAGCAATTTTCATCTGGATTCCCAAGAACCGTATCATGGGAAACAAAAATGCCTCCATACTGTTAGAAAACTAAGTAGACGAGAATTAACAGTGGAGCAGTAAGAAGAGATAAGATGGAGGTGCCCAGTGTATACAACACTGGTAGGCATTCGACTATGTTGATGAATCATTCAATTCAGTCACACAGAGGGTGCAGAAGAAAAAAAAACAAAACAGTTATCTATACACTAATCTGTATCTAATCTATATCTAATCAGATTGTAGGATCTTCTGGTAGGAAATGGTGGGCAAAGTATTATAATCCATAATTGAAGGAAAGTAGGAAAGGAAAATATTTTTAAGTGCTCAAAATTTCTGCTATTTAATTAAACAAACCTTATCAAAACCTATCAACCCTAGAGTAAACAAATCCTATGTCTGCACAAAAGAATTAACTCTAGCAACATAAAATTATTCTTTTGACAAATCCATTAAGCTTTCTACTTAAATTTTCATTTGAAATTCGAAGTACTGTCAGCAATTGGTAAGGTAATTTCAGACTGTGGGTGGCAAAGCTGTATGTTATGCAGCAACAGACAATGTAAGGGTGCAGGCATGCCCAAAGTGCTTGCATTAAATAGCAAAAAACAAGTGGAAACAGTGCAGAGGGCTATAATAAAGGTACCTCGTCATCATAACCCCCCTCCTTTGACCCAATCATAAATTTCCCTACATGAGGAATCGCCACCTCTACAACTTGCTGGTTAGAAGGTGGTTGGCTTGTGGTATTTTCAGGTTTCTGCAGAAGAAAATCATTAGTGTGAACATTAGAAAAGAGCACAATGGAAGCGCTCAGTTTAAGTGCATAGACTCTTGATCCTTTTAAAAATACCTGCATTTTTTTAGCATGAAATGAAAACATCTAAAACTGAGCACTAAAGCAAATGCATTAATCAGGTAATAATACAAGATTTCCAGCTTTCACTTTGCATCTCAAACACTATATTAAATTTTAATTTTTTTTCCCACAAAGCATCTTCAAATTCTTGAAAATAGTTAATACTGAAGTTGTATTTCCTACTGCTGTCCTACAGGTGAAAGTTTTATTTACTTTTTTATTTTTTAATATTATTTTTTTTCCTGTAAGCGGGCCTCTCACTTTTGGGGCCTCTCACTTTTGGGGCCTCTCCCGTTGCGGAGCACAGGCTCCGGACGCGCAGCTCACTGGCCATGGCTCACGGGCCCAGCCACTCCGCGGCATGTGGGATCTTCCCGGACCGGGACACGAACCCGTGTCCCCTGCATTGGCAGGCGGACTCTCAACCACTGCGCCACCAGGGAAGCCCTCATTTACTTTTTTAAATTCTAATAACTCCACAAAGCCTTTCTAGATATCTCCATCAAAATAAGATATGACCTCCTCTGAATCCAGGAGAGTCTATAAGTTTTCTTTCTTATGATTTTACCTTTCTATCCTTTCTAATAATCGATTGTATAGCCACTTAATATCCACACTCTACTGTGTTTAAACCCACTCGGTCGCAGCCTATGAGACCTAGTACAATCATGAGTGTCCAGTGAATTCTTGTTTTGGGGAAAGCTGCTAGAAAGTGATATCCATTTTTAAAAACTCAGATTCTTCTTCTTTTCTTTGTTAACAAATTCTAAGAATTTCACTAACCCAAACTAATGGAGTGGAAGCCAGTGTGAAATACAGAAAGTCCACTCAAAGACACTAATATGGGGCTTCCCTGGTGGCGCAGTGGTTGAGAGTCCGCCCGCCGATGCAGGGCACACGGGTTCATACCCTGGTCCGGGAAGATCCCACATGCCACGGAGCGGCTGGGCCTGTGAGCCATGGCCTCTGAGCCTGCGTGTCTGGAGCCTGTGCTCCTCAACGGGAGGGGCCACAACAGTGAGAGGCCTGCGTACTGCAAAAAAAAAAAAAAAAAGACACTAATATGGTTCATTCAAAACACTGTTCAGATTTCACAAGGATCTTACTTTACTGAATGGATTTATAACTAGCATATTCACTATTTACCTACAAACAAATTTCAGAAGTAATTAAGGTGCTTGAAAGCAGCTTGCTTAAGTAATTTCAAATTGCACCATAAAAATTTCCCTAAGCAAAGATGAACTTTACTTTTGACATCAAATAAACAGAAAATTTTAATAAAAACAGAGTGGTTTTACTGCAGTTTAACATACAGGTAAATTTTAGTGATGTGAAGATTTTCTGAATATTCCAAAGTACATATGCAGAAAAAGTTTAACTGAACAATAAAACAAGAATAATGGCCAAGACCGGCATTGCTTCCTTTAAAAGAAATGTTATTTTTAACCATAACATTTTCAGAAAAGCTTTCCTCGTTCTGTTTGAGTCCTCAATTTTTCAAGAGGAAGCAACCAACCTGCATGGTTGTCATGATCTTGAGAGCTAATATTCAGCTAACCCAAAACCTGACACATTAATTGTTGTTCTATAAATGATAGGTATTACAAATATTATACTATTATGCTTCTTGAAATTGCTTATACCGGAATAATCCTAACCCAATATTACTACTTACAGAGATAAGCTTGGTCTATGACATTTAATTAAGGATTTTTAATCCTTCCAGCATTTGAGAGAGGAAGAATTGTCCTACGTCTCCATTCACAAGAGTGAAATATAAGCAGGTAAACTAAGAAATTTGTCTTAACTTTTGGTGAAAAATTTCTCATAAGCAAACCAACCCAAAACAATACTATATTAAGAAGAAAAAATACAAATTTAAGGCAACCAGCAACCAGAAAATGTATTCCTTAGAATACTTATCCTTAAAAAATGACATGTTTCCTTTGAAAAATAACTGCACTTAGGAAAAATAAATGTTCTACAATCCTTTCCAGTTGCCACAGAAGAGTTTCAACAGCAATAACACTAATTAATTATTTGGGTGAAAGTTAAGAAAGGGAAGAAATTTTGGGCATATGTAGTTATTCTGTGTCCATCAAGTTTAGATATCCTAAAGTACCATAAAAAATTTTCATATAAAGAATTTTAGGGTTCACTGAAGTACATTTATCTTTTCCTTTTACTGTCAGGTCCCATATGAACACCTTAACAAAGGCTGAACTTGAAAGAGATTAAAGATAAGTTCCTCAGTTAATAAGTTGTAAAAATAATTAGAACACAAAGATTTTTATTAATTGCCTGAATCTATTAAATACATGATTTTTAAAAAAAGTGGTCCCATAAAAGGGTGATTAGAAAGCTATATATCTTCAACCCCTTTGGCTCCCTTAATATGCTCATACCATTTTAACCTACTAACTTATGGGGAATCTAGTCTAAAGAAATAACCAGAAATATGGAAAAAGTTTTATTTTTAACAGCCTATTTATAATAATGTAAAAGTAGAAATCAATATATAAGGGGGAATGAGTAAGTAAGAATTTAATCACTTAATGGAATACTATTCAACCATTAAATGTTTTTTAGTTTGTAACATGGGGAAACGGTTATGTTCAGTGATTAAAAGAAGAAAAGTTAAGGTATAAAATTTTATATACAGTAGTAACTCAATTACAAAAATAAATCCCAAATCTGTATATAAAAATAAGAATGAAAGAAAACATACCAACTTATTAAGTGATTAACTTTGGGTAGTGGAAATATGCATGATTCTTTCTTAGAGTCTACTTTTTTGAATTTTTAAATTTTCTAAAATATTTCACTTAAAATGAAAGACATTCTTCTAAAAAGCAAGCTGTCTAAACATTTGGAGAGTATCTCTCTATGGTTTCTGTGATTCTAAGCTTTCCAGGAAATTCTTCTACTAAGGTTGGAACTTTATTGTGTATTTGTGAAATGTTTAGGATTTAAGTAACAGAAGGAAATTAAGAGAGACTTAGGGCCTACACTACATGCTAGGCACTTAAAAAAATGATCTTAATTCATCCGACAATCACCTCCATTTTATATAAAAGAAAACTAAGGTTTAGAAAAATTAAGCAACTTATTCAAGTTTGCATAGCTAACAAGAAGTAAAATTAATATTCAAAAACCCAGGACTATTTAATCCCCAAATCTGAAGACTCTGAAATTTAGTTTCTAAGGTATACCTTTAAATGAGAAAACCCAGTAGGTGGTTACCATGATCCTAAGCAACTGACCATGAGACCAGGAACCACTGGTCAGACAGTCATAATTAATATATTCTCAGATATGCTGCAGAATTTATACAGACAATGTGGCCAACTATTGGTGCTACACCAGAAGATATGCCAGATAGAAAAATATATATGCTAGCTATCATATTCCCTCAGTGCCATCTTTTTTCAAGTAAAGGTGAAGCAGCAGATTGCTAGCTTATAAGATGATATCCATATGAATAAACTAATCAATCAAAATTTAAGTGCTGATTTCTACAAATTTAAATTACACATGATTAGCCAAGCTAAAAAAAAAAAAAATCATGATTCTACATTAAGCTAACTAATGCTTCCAGCTTTCTGATACCAGTTAAAAGAATGATACTTATTAACCATAATGTAGGCTCTAACAAATAAAAATCTTAATTAGCAAAAGTCCTGGCAAATTATTTTTTTTATATCAGGCAAAAATGTTTCTCCCTTGTTATCTACTCCTGTGTTTTTTCTCCCTCCCTAGGGTTTCTTCTACCATCCCCCAAGAAGTAGAAATCCCAGATCTATTAAAAGAAGCATTTTTCAGGAAGTGCTTTAGAGTTAGCAGTTCCTCATCTCAAGTTTTTTAGTCTCTAGGGACATTTGCAAAATTTGAAATGATCAAAAAAAATCTATATTAATACGTTTTTTAATGGTAAGATGATATATAATCAAACTTTTTCAAAAAGGAAATTAAATTAAAAAATAACTTCTCATTACTTTGTTCATCAAAACATAATTAACAGAATACCCTATTAATTGAACATTCTGGTTAATCAAGATCTTATCATATTAAAGACATCACTGTAATTAGCAGGCTATTGTTGAGATTAAATTCACTCAGTGGAAAATTATGTGTTGAAAAATTACGTGCCCTGTTCGCTTTAGCACTCTAGGAGTGGAATCTTCAAATCCTAAAATTAGCTATCATGAAACTTGTATTAGAGTTGCTTGTGCTCACTAATAAAATAAAAAATAAATGACTATAGCAACTGAATAGTTTTGTAGTATGAAACTCTTGAAACAACATCTCTCAGAATATCATATTCATTGAAACGTAATGCAATACCAATGTGCTCAACTTACTGTTATAAAAAGACACACTTGAATACTTGAAAATTAACAATAAAGGAGGCTTATAATGACAATTTTATACAGGACACAAAATATGCATAAAGTGTTTTATAATATCATATTTATTCTACTAATAATACTCTAACCTAGACTATCTAGTATTTTGTTAAACACAGTCCATGAAACAATGAAATTTATACCTTATATTACCAACTATTCCAATGTAGTAAGACTAAAGATGGGAGGAGGGGTTGAAAGAAAAGAAAAATAATGCTAAATTTTGTACTTCTCTTTTTTAAGTTCCAAATCAAATGACTAGTTTAGTCTATGATTATAATTTTTCATAATCTCTAACAGGAAGATAGAAACTTATTTTTTTAAAAAGAAGCATTTTAAAAATTACAGCTGAGGAAATTACAGCCTGGCAGTTAGGTGACACCTACAATCATTCATCATGTTCAAGCAAAGCCGTCCTTTGGCCTGGTCTCTCCTGACTCCCAGACAGGTCATTCTCCTTATACTGCTAGGAAACCTCGTGAACACTGATGGGTATGTTCAGAGAGCTAAAAGAAAAACTCTTACCGACTGTAAAACTGTTTCAGGACTTTTATCTTCATGCTCATGTGATGCCTTGGTAATTATTCGAATAGTTTCTTCTTTCAAGTGCTTTGAGAAATCACTTCTTGATGGCTGCTCTAGATATTCTGGTTCTCCTGCTTGTGCTTCATGAGAAAAGAATCAATTGTACATCTAATATAAATCAGTGAGTCTATACTGAGATATATGCTATTTATTTCTCATTTGAAGTTATACAATAATTAATTTTACTTTACTTACTCAATTTAAAGTAATACATGCTTCAATATACAGCACTTCCCCCAGAATTTACCAAAAGAAAGAATCAGATCTCAGAGTAGTCAAATAATTACTGAAGAAAGCACTCATTATAGTTTATGCTAAAAAATTCATAGTAAATTTCTCTGTCATGATAAGTATCAAAGTCTAACTTTGGAAAATCATGAGCATTCTACCAAAAAAAAAGGAAAAAAAAAAGAGGTAGTGCGGGGTGGTTTGTACAACAATCCTGGTCTGAGTTTCTGTAGAGAGCACAGTAGCTGTTTTTCTGGACACAGTATCCTTTTTCATACTTACCTAACAAAATCCTAACCCTGAATGAACCCAACCTTCTATCTTTTCTGAACCTGTTCCTGGTAGCTGAGTGTTGTCAGAGAAAAACAATTACAACTTGCCAAACTGGTACCAATGTAAATTCAAGACTTCAAATACTACTTCTGTGAAGAACTCCTAAAGTTATATCTACTGCCTATGTTCTGAGTTCAAAACCCACAGATGCAACAATGTACTCTGAATGTCCACTGGGTATTTAACAGACTACCCCAAAATCCTTATACGACCTACAAGGCATTATATAAATGGGTCTCTGCCTATCTCTCCAACATCGCCAGGTGTCCTTTGCCCTTTACTCAAAAAGGAACACATACCAGACTTTTTTCAGCTTATCTAATACATCAGAGAAGAGGTTTACCTTCCAACTTTTGTATCTTTCCTCATTTTCTTCCCTTTGCCTGTGTGTTCACCAATTCTCATCCCCCCCCATCTAATAACTTCTATATATCCTTTTGTTTGAATATCACTTCCTTATGGAAGTATTCCTGATAACCCCATTTCTAAAGCAGGGTTGCTCCTCCTCAACACTACTGACATTTTGGTTCAGATGATTCTTTGGTGTGGAGGATTGTCCTGTGTACCCAGGCATCTACCCACTAGATGCCAGTTGTACTGTCTCCGCAGGTGTGACAGCCAGCAATGTCTCCAGTATTGTCAAATGCCGTCTGAGGGACAAAATCACTCTCGGGTGAGAATAACTGCTCTAGAGTAAACGTATACTTTCTTTTTAATAGCACTTACCACAATTGTAACTTCATTATTTTTGTTAAGTATTTGTTTCAAGCCCATATCCCCTGCTAGGCTGTAAGAATCCAAAGAGCAGTGATGCTATCTCCCTTTTGTATTGCTATTTCTTCAATACCTAGCATATAATAAGCACACAATAACTTAATGGAACAAATGAATTAATAAGCTAATGAATGGATAAAAAGAAATAAGAAAGTACACTAAAATATTCTACAGCGTTACTGGGATAGGATGAGTCCTTGCTCAATCAATTGGTGGGACACGACAGGATTACTGTCAACCTTTCCAATATTTTACTAATTTAAAACTCTTCTCAAAGTGAAATATTATTCAAAAAGAAATAATGTAATTTCAACATAGATGCACGAGCATTCATTTATCCAATGAATTCTAATTAAGTGTCTAACTATGTGCCAGGCACTGGGACTCTGAGTGTGAACAAAGCAGCCAGCCCCTACCCCCATGGAATTTATAGTCAACTATGGAGAAAGTTATTAACCAAAGAATCACGCATATGAATTGTGACAATATCATAATAATACATTATAGGAATAAAATGGGGCAAGGGTAATTTAGGTTATGGGATATGAGATAAACTGACTTTTTAGCTGAAGTTAAATGGATTAGGTTTGAAAATGGAAGAATGAACAGCCCATGAAGTGAGCATAAGCTCAATCCAAAAGGCATCTAGTGTGGCTGGATTATAGTATTACAAGAGGGGAGAGGTGGCAAGAGATGATGCAGATAGGGACAAAACGGAGGCCTTTGAGTCACAAAAGTTTTGAAGGGCAAAGCAAGTGAATAAACATTTTAAATACAATGGCAACATGTCAAGTTTAAAGAACATTATTCTGACCACACTGCAAAGAACAGATTAGAGAGGAAAGTAAAACTAGAAGTCAATGAAAGTACTAAAAGGTACTACAGCAATACGAGCAAGAAACGACTATTCTTTTGGATAACAGAGACAGCAAGAAAAGAGAGAATTGGTTAGATTCAAGATGCATTTTAGACATAAAGGTTTGGAGACTGATGGGAAGATGACTTAAATTTTGGGTATGAGTAATTAGGATAATGGGAGTGAAATATACTATGACAAGGAAAACTAAAGGAAGAAATGCTTACAATGTGTGTGATAGGTAAAGAAGTTAAAAAATGTTAAATGTCCTCATTTCTGTATTTCCTGACTTTGGACTGCAATGTTCTTTCAGTGTCCCTGTATGATAGACAAGGTTAAGAAAATCTTAACCACTACAACTCCAGCTTAGCCAGTCTTCTGCTTCTGGAAGCTTTCGTAAGTGGCTTAAGTCAGCTGCTCTAGGGATTAACAGAGAGAGACTTCTTGTTGATAAAGCTTTCATTACTTGTGTTTTCCCCCTTTGTCTCTTCTCACTGTAATAGATAAAACATCAGTAGTTGATAGTAGGATGTGAGCTTAATGCAATGAGGGCCAAGAAATCCATCCGGTGTGACACTGGTGTAAGCCAGGGAAACCTGGACAATGTATGTAAATTAAGTCCTTAAGAGAAAAAGTAATTTTATCTGATCGACACAGTCAAATACACCTTAGGTCCCCAGCGTCAAGGTTTCCTTCCACATAGGGATTTGAGTCCAAAAACCTTATGTGATGCTGAATGATTCTGCCTAAATGTCATACAAAACTATTTCCTCTAGAATTTTCCCTGTGTAAATATCTTCCAGGGAACTTATTTGAGTGGTACTGTAATCACAGTAGGTAAACCTATAAGGATTCGAGTTCTGGGAGTTTGGAAACAAAAACCCAAACTTCATTCCCAACATGTTTGTTGAGCATATGCCATTTTTAGTACCGAGCTAGGTATTAACAATGGTTAAAAAAAAAAAAAAAAAAAAGACAGAAACTTTACTCACTTTAAGGAACTCTCAACAAAATCAGATAAATGTATACTCCATTACAACACGAAGTACTGAATGCAATAACAGACTTATGCACAAGGTCCTACAGAAGCATTGTGGACCTAATACACACACTTGGAATGATGCTGCATGCTAAGAAAGGAGGAATGTCAACTGAGCTGAGTCTTGAAGGATTTGTAGAGAAAATTATCTTGATGAGAAACAAGATGATTCCAGGCAGAAGGAATAGCATATGCAAAGGCACTGTAAGGACAGATAAAAGATTAATAAAATCCTTGCTATTAATGAGCCTTTACACTGGTAATCAAGATGAAATATAACATAAATTTGGTAGTGAGAACAGATTGGGACTAGAATAGAGGAAAAAAGGTAATAATTGCTACAGGGGTCATTAGGGGGATTCATAAAGATTTGGGGATATGACGAAAGTCTTAAAATGGATAAAATTTCAAGAATAGTGAGGATAAGAGGACATTTTCCAAATGAAGGATACTTCATGAGCAAAGCCTTAATGACAGGAAAATAACCTACAAGCAAGAATAATGGGGAATACCCTGGCTTAGATGAAACATAGAATAGTAGTCTTGGAAGAATTACAAGGGAGTCAGATTATAATAGAGGGTCTTCATAAAAAAGGAAAGAGGTTTTAGCTTCATTTTGTCAAACCAGAAGAGTAGAAAACATGTTCACTAGAACAAAGAAATAACCATAGGAGGAAAATAAAAGGCTCTTTCCACTACCTAGACATAAGCACTATTAATATTTTTAGTATTATATATTCCAGATTTTACCTACCCAAATTTTTTTAAACAAAAAGTTATTCTGAATATACTGTTTTTAACTTAATATAACAAACATTCTTCCTGTCGATACAATTTTTACTGGTTATACCGTGTTCTTCTGTATAAAGGGCTCATACAACTAATATTTTACCATACATTTAGGCAACTTCCATTTCTTTGTTAAAAACAACATTAGGACAAAACATCTGGCTCTTTTATGTTTTTTGCACACACAATAGTTTTTGTTCATCCTGTAACCCTATAGAAGTCTCACGCAACAGTTTTTGTTCATCCTGTATCCCTATAGAAGTCTCATCCCTGCTAGCCTATATAAATGGTAAGAGCTCAATAAACAGAGACCACGCTGTTTCCTTTATGCACTAACTGGCATTTTATGTACTAACTGGTCCCACAGTTATTAAAGTGTTATTGTTCAGGCTTCAGCTTGAAATACAGCTGGTGATTACTTATGTGACATTTGTTACTCTTAATTCCTGGAAGTCTTCTTTGGTTACCTACCTGCAGCTACAAACTCCTAAATAAACTCATTTCACCGTGAATGACCAGTTCTCTGTAGAGGTATAAAATGTCCCTGTACCTGGAGTATCTTTCTAATCATTTATTTAGTTTATGGATGCTTCACTGAGATTTTTGGATGGCTATCCTCCACATAAGATATTTTCCAGCCATGTTCTATGTTGATAATAGAACTTATTCATTCACCTATTTGGCTGTTATATAAAATCCAACATTCTGAGAGTACTCAGAACTTGCTCCTTTAGTCCACCTTCATGTTGAAGTAAGGGGTTGGGAGGACCTTGGGGGTGTTCTATGCCTGTTTCCTGGTTATGGTCTCTAGCATTTTAAGAGTCAACTTGACAAGCAGTTGACTTTCTGTTAAAGCATAAGGATCTGCTCTCTAATCAACTATTTAAAAAAAGAACAACAACTCATATCTTTCAGAAGTATTTCATACCTTAACTTACTAATGAGTCATACTTATTACATGAACATTTAGAACAATATTTAAAGAGTACTGCATCAAAGAATAGCAGCCCATTTTTCTTACAGAAATGTATTTAAAATCAATGATTCCCCAAAAACAGCCTATAAAGAGCCATGCTAAGCTGGCTGCATAGAATCATCACAGAAACAATTTTAAGACTTCAGATTCCTAGGTGGCACCACAAACAGAATTCTCAGCAATGTGGGGAGTAGAGGCTTAGGAACCAAAGTTAAACCTAAAAATTATCCAGGATAGAGCTATATCTGCACAACATACTTTTAGCCTTCTTCCCTAATGTATAGTTATTTGGGCTATCCTTTTTTTTTTTACATATACATCTTTACTGGAGTATAACTGCTTTACAATGTTGTGTTAGTTTCTGCTGTACAACAAAGTGAATCAGCTATATGTATACATATATCCCCATATCCCCTCCCTCTTAAGCCTCCCTCCCAATCCCACGCCTCTAGGTGGTCACAAAGCACCAAGCTGATCTCCCAGTGCTATGCAGCAGCTTCCCACTAGCTATCTATTTTACACTGGCTATCCTTTTTAAATGGTTGCATTCCCATACACTGAGGATCACCCCTAGGAAACTCATTATTGCAGTTTCCATAGGGAATGAAATCAAATCAGAAAATATTCAAGGGGCATCAACCATTTGTCATTTATTATGCTAGATTCTGGAGATTTAAATAAGAACATCACCTGGTCCCTGTTTTAAAGGAACTTGAAAATATTGAGGATATTGTTCATTCTACCAGGTCTGACTCTCAGGAACCAGCTGTACTTTCCTGGAATATCAGCTTATTTCTGACTTGTAGACCATTTGGTCTACAAGTCAAAAATAAGGTCATTTTTGTCAAAAATGAGGTCATTTTTTGGTTTCAGCTCCTTTCTTTTTGTTTTTAAAATCCGAGTATGTTATATATATTGTAAGGACTTCAAATAGTTTTTGAGTAAGATATGGGTAACACAAGCAAAACAGGCAAAGCTCTCTCTCCTTCAGAATAATTTGTTTTATACATACAGCCTAGAGCCATGCTGCTTAACCACAGGTACACCTCAGAATTATCTGAACATCTTTTTAAAAATATATATTCTGGACCCTTCCTCCACTGATTCTGAGCCCAGTAAATCTTAGGTGGTATGTCCTGTTTATACTCAGAAAAAGTCCCCCAGGTAATTCTGATGTATCGATGTATACCGTGGTAAAGAACCGTTGGCTAAATCTCTAAACATAAGTGTTAAGGTAAGTTTTCTTTTGCAGCAGGCAGGTTAGGGAGGTAGTGTGAGATGGACTAAAGAATACTTTTCTATCATTTATTATTTAGTTTCAGTAAGACAATGAATCATGTAGGAGAAGTGATGCCTATGGATTTCTTTGTCACCTGTTAAGAAGAGGAACAAATACTCATTTAATTAATACTATATAAATTAATATTCTTATTTGGAATATCACCCTTAAGAAATTGGATTTTAATGGTTCTTAGGTTACAGCTTTACTGAAAAGATTTGCAGGGAGATAAAAAAAATCACTCTGATGGATTTTATAAACAGGATTTCCTTGTATTACTTCCACTAGTCACTCATAATCCTAGTGCACACCTGAGAGATTTAAACACAGGTTCTCTTTGACAGTCTGAAAGTATTATACCAAATTAAACAAATTACTTTGAAAACTGTGAGGAGAAACAGGAAAAAGATGGCATAGGCATTAAAGTAAAATTTCTCTACTTATGATAGGATGTTAAGTGATTCCAATGAACACTATAATATATTCCCTCATTCAACTGTGGTATGTTAAATTCCCCTGTAACAGAAGATGGATTTCTTAATATGATATGTAAGATAATAGACACCAATCTTTTAAACAATAATCTCACCCCCAAATTTATAGATTTAGAACATTCTATTTCTACTAACTCAAAATGCATATTTCTAGCAAGCCTATACAGGACACAATGTTTTCTACTGAGGCAGTATTGTCACTGCTTTCTGAAAACCCAGTCTGGAAGATAACTATCATAGTAATTACATATGAATTGACCTTTCCATCTCTTTATTTTTTAGTTATTCTGGCTCCTTTCAGAAATACATCTGTATTTCTCTTCAAGTTTTTTTTTTTTTTAAATACTAAAGAGGGACATGAACATATATGCCCAATACCTACTGCTGAATTTTTTAAAACTTACAAAACACCATATAAAGTGTACAATAGGAAGTACTGATCAGGATAAAAACGGTGTGGAGCATACACACATGTGGCCTTTTCATAGCGAGGGAATATAAGATGACAAATGTAAATGATGGGGAAAAGTTGGCTAGTCCTGTCAGACAGGAATATTAGTGGGGAATATGTATTAGTCTGATTTAGTAAAAATAAAATGTGTTAAGTCTGTAAATTTAGACAGTCTTGTGAGAAACAGAAAAGATGGAAAAGAGACTGTATAGAATTTAATATTTTGATGTTACAAAATATAATTGAGCCAAGAATAATAGGGGTGGAGCTTAACCAATGACTGGAGCACTCACCTTCATCTGAGTGCTTAGGTGCCACTATCACGCCAATTGTGCAGCCCTGTCCTCCCACTAATAAGATAAGAAGAGCCATGTGCAACTGGAGCACTTAAAAGTTAAGCAAAGAATAACAGAGAAGCTCCATCTTGGGGCAAGTTCTAGGGAGTAATTTGGAAAGGATATGTACAGAAGACAAGGGATGAAATCACAAAGAGATGGAACTGATTCAAAAATGAAAGGAACTGTAACATAGTTACTACACTGTGATTTGAACTCAGAAACCTCTTGATATCTACTGAGCTATTTTACTTCCTACTAATATGGACAAAGTTACTATAATGAAACTGCATTGTTGTGAAACTATAGAGTTTCACCTGTTCTACACAGTGGCCCCTGATGTCCAGGAAGAAAGTACAGTCCTCGTCTGGTAGAGCTCACCAGAGACTACAATGGTGGTATTCAGATATACTGTACTGCATTTCTGTATCAATATGTTGGTATCTTTGTTGCTATAATACCATTATCTTGGTCTTTTAAAAATTCTGAATCGATGTCACTTAAAATCAAGATCAAGGACTCAACTATTCAATTCATATGAGAACAAGTTCCAAGTCTGGAAAGATCTGTGCATGCCTACATTAGTCACCATACCATATTGTGGTATTACAAACCTCTCATTGAAAGAATAATTCCTTCTAAAGTTCAGATGATAATGCTGAAAACTACCTAGGTAAAGCTACATGGGAATCTGTCTATAAAAGATGAAATTAAACAAACACCTAAAATGCTTTCTTAAAAAATAAAAACACACAGATCTTACAAAAAAAGGGTGATTCAAAATGATCCACTCAGAGTTATTTAAAAAAAAAAAAAAAAGAGAAAGAGACAAATGGGGTTAAGGAAAATATCTATTTAATTTATCTCTTCTCATTTCCCCAACCACTAAACAGAAAGAGGACCTTTCCTACAGTACAAAATATCATCCTAAAATATTTTGACAACTTAGTGATGAGATTAATCTTAAAAAAAAATCATTAGACATTGTATTTTCAGCTTTGCTAGAAGATACTTTTGTACAGTGTTATTCTTAATATTTTATTGATTTTATCACCTAATAATTGTGGAATGTTTAATATTTATATTTTTATACACTTATCTTCTCATTTGTTTTACAGATCTATACAGATTTTTGCTTGGAATATATTAAATATTTAGTTCCTGCTAATTTTGTTTTTAACTTTAAGAATTCTGAAAAAAAATCAAATAAATACTCTATATGAATTAATACTATTTACCAGTAGTGTTATTTTGCTCAAATATGAAATTATTAGAGTTCATTCCTTTGATAGCTTTAGTGAATTGGCTTGGGTTACCTGCAGTTTCACAGTTTTTCTAAGCATCTTGCCAAAAAAAGTCAATCAAAGTAGGCAGAATAGGTAGAGGGAGAGTTAGCAGAATCACCTCACTTAACTTGAAAACGATATATATGTACATACAGTGTTATCTGGCAAAGGAGTAAACTAAATTGTTGCCTTTTATTATCTCTGAGTGATGGAATTTCAGATGATTTTTACTGGAGTCTTCATATTTTAGGATAACTAAAGTTTTATGTTGTTTTTGCTTTTTCAATGAGCATATCTTATTTTTATAATAAAATATCAATAATAATCATGATATTGATAATAAAATGCAATAAAAGAGGACTAACCTGTTGTCACAGAAGACTCTGACTCTCTCAATTTCTGAGATGCTAAAAGTTTTTCCTGCAAAGCTTTCTGGGCAAGTTGTGCATCCCATTCTTCTAGTTCTTTCTCAAATCGCTGGTTGTCTTCCTCAACAAAATCTCTTAAGTCTGGCGGTAGTGTTTCTATTCCAACAAGGGCCTGCCCAGTTTCTTTATTAAACTCCTCTGCAAATCATATTTCAAAAACTATTATAAAATTAAGGATTAAAGGAAAAATGCAAAGCTCAAAATAGAAGGTGTTTCAAATGTATTTAAAGTACAAATTATTACTACTTGGCGAATCAATATTACCTATATATTAAAAGAAAACTCAAACAAATGCTCAGAAAAACAATGATGCAAATATTTGATAATCCATTATAGGTAATGTTCTCAGCTTTTACTTTTAGGCTGAAGAGTAAAAAAATGGAACAAGACATAAGGCCAAAATTGTTTGCTACTTTTCAAACACTGACATAGTGCTACTTTTTCTATTATAAAATACCAGACGTTTGATTACTCACGAAGTAAAACCACAAAATGAGAAGAAATAACTCATAACCTCGAAAGCTCAAAATAGAACTAAAATTCTTTTTCATCTGAAGCAGTTAAGTATAGCAATATACTTATATGCAATTTGAAAACTAATCAATCAATATAGCAAGATTTCTTTCAACATCACATAAGTAGTGCTTAAAAGCGTTACTCAACCTCTACCACACACACACAAAATAAATTTTAGCTTTCAGTCATAAATGAACTGCCTAACTAGTTTTGCTAAATGGTTAAATACAAAAGGAAAGTTTAGTTTTATCAGTCTCAACAAACCTTTATTAAGTGCTTTTTATATGCAAAGCCTATATTAGAATATGAGAAATAAAAAGATTAAGACACAGTATGAAACGCTCCCTGGCTTTGAGCAGACCAGAGTCAAGTGCGAAAGACAAGTCAACATACAATTCCAACACATAATAAGTGCCCAAGAGAGGTATGCTATGAGAACACAAGGAGGGATACTTTTGTGGCAGGTCAAGGAAAACTTGGCAGAGCAGATGACATCTGAATTGAATCCTGAGAGATGAGAAAGAATTAGGCAAAAGAAGAAAGAAATAAGATCACTACTGGCAAAAAAATAAAAACAGAAAACATAAGAACATATAGATATAAATGTGTGAAATGATTTGGTGGGAGCCAAAGAAGTTCAAATATTAGTAAAGTACATAAAGTTTGAAATGAACAATGGTTATAAATGAAGCTGGAGAGACAATTAGAGGCCAGAAAATGGAGGCTTTTTATGTTAGGTTAAGGAGCTTGAATATGAGTCAATGTGTGACATAGTCATTAAAGGGGTTTTAACAAGGAGAAAAAAGTCCGATTTACATTTTATAATAGTTACTAAATAGTTAACTTTGAATACAAAATATATTCCAGTTTTCAGCCCTGGTCACATTACTTTTCAATTCCAGTTTTCTCACCTACAATAACCCAGCAGCATTTCCTAATCATATTCATCACACTCTTTAGTAAACTACACTTAACTAATCACACCAGAGACCAGAGTCACATAAAAGGGTTACTTATTTAAAAATATATACCACCCTATATATTTCATATTCTTACCTTGTATTAAGAATTGTGGCTTATCATTTATGTACATTAAACAGTATGCACTGGCATTTCTATAACCACCAAAAGAGTCCCTCACTAGCTCTTCCCATGATGATTTTGTTACAGCAATATCATTGTACTTCATCCACCTGTTTTCACGATGATCAAAAATGTATGCCCAGTAGTGCCCGGCATTAGCTTGGCCTTCATGAACTAAAACAGCATGTAAGCGATAAGGAACCTAAATATGAAAAAGAAGAGTTAAACTGTAGTTATGTAGTCTATTACACCACATCCCATGAAACCCACAAACCATCTGACTGGAGGATCCCATAGAAGCATATGTTTTTTAACAAGAGTAAATTGGCTGGAATTAAAGTTTTGAAAAAATTAAACTATGAAATAAAAGAAGGCAGGGGGCAGAGAGGATAAGCAAACTAAAGACATGTAAAACAGACAGGTATGTAAATAAGATGATTTTCAAAACTTTGGAAGTATATTTGTTGATCTATTTATTTCTTTCGAATAAAGAACTTATGATGAACATTTTTATATACAGCACATGATTTGTTTAAATATTCACAGTTATAAATTGATGGATGAGTTCAGCAAAATGGCTTATATAATAAGCCATTATATGAGCCTCAGAAGTTAAAATGTAACTGAGCCCTTTACCTTCTCCCATAATCTTTTATTTATTTAGTTGTTTGTTTATTTATTTATTTTTGGCTGCGCGGGGTCTTTGTTGCTGCACGCGGGCTTTCTCTAGTTGCGGTGAGTGGGGGACTACTCTTCATGGTGGTGCGTGGGCTTCTCATTGCGGTGGCTTCTCTTGTTGCAGAGCACGGGTTCTAGGTACGCGGGCTTCAGTAGTTGTGGCTCACGGACTCTAGAGCGCAGGCTCAGTAGTTGTGGTGCACGGGCTTAGCTGTTCCATAGCATGTAGGATCTTCCCGGCCCAGGGCTTGAACCCGTGTCCCCTGCATTGGCAGGTGGATTCATAACCACTGCACCACCAGGGAAGCCCCACTCCCATAATCTTAATATCGTTAAACAACCATGTAATTTTCCCATAGAGTTTTTTTTTTAATGCTAAGGCCTTTTAGAAATTTTTGATAAATTTTATTATAAAAGAATAAAAAGGTAGGCTAATAAATACAGTATGAGAATACAACTGAATGAGGAAAATATTAATATAAAAATCTTAAAGTTCAACAATTTTATCACAAAAAGTATGAGAATTATGATAAATAACATAAAGATAAATTAAAATATGTAAATAATTTTGATAATGCTTACTAGCTCAAAATTCAACTTACTTGTATCATAGATTTGTCAGAGTACATTAGTTCAATTGTGCGATGGATTCTAGATATGCTTTCCTGCAAATCTAAGGATAGAAGATGCCATTTAATGATTAACATCAAGTATGTTTCTACTGAGACTTATAAGGTAGGGAATAAGGGTTTTCCTACCAATATGTTAGAGGAATAAGAAAAAGTTTCTAAAACTGTTCTAAAACTTACTATTCAGAATTTGCATAAAATGAAATTTAGTTCTTTATAAAAGATATAGCACAAACGAAAAATGAAAACAAATATGATTTTTAAAATGTGCAGAGCCAATAAAACTGAACTTTGTTCAAATTTATAAAGGAAGTTTCCAATGAAAATTAAAACTAACCCCCCCTACATATTTGTATAAAACAGGAAAAACTTTATTTTTTTCCTGTAGTTTATTCTTTTATTGCCCTAAATCAAGAATAAAGTTCTTTATCTTGATGAAGTTCCCCCTGTGTCAAAATATGTAACTTTGGAGCCAGAGGAAATTAGGGCACATAAGTGGAAAAGGGGAGCTATAACCTATACGAAAACCTTTAGAGTGAAATAAAATAACTTCACCACACTTCACACACACACACATACATATATGTATATGTACAGAAGTAACTGGATAAAAATCCACTTTAATCGCCAACTGAAATAAAGTTATGAGACTCCCATTACTCATTATTTCTACTTCCAGTAGAAATCTATCCTACAAAATTATTTAGAGGTAGGGATGTTTCACAGTTATATTGCCTATAATTGTTTTTTAAAAAGTGGAGACAACCTAAATATTTGTCAATAGGGAAGTGGTTATAGTATAACCACACTATACTATGAAGCTGTTAAACAGAATCAGGAAAAAAACACCAAAGACTACCAAAGAAAATTAGGAACTTTAGGCTAGGGAAAGGCCTTTTACAGCTTGTGAGAAAATCCAGTAACCATAAATGAAAAGACTCCCTCCCCCCAATTTAAGAAAATCTGTTATTATAGAAAGAAAACAAAAGCCAACATAAAGAAAATCAAATGACAAACTGGAAAAATATTATCTGCAGCATACACTACAGGCAACAGGTTAATACCCATAACATTAAAGTTTCTATTAAGCAGTAAGAGAAAGACAAATAGTTCAATATAAAAAATGGGCAAAGGTCACCAATTTAGAGAAAAATAGAATTTCACTCATAATTAATGAAATGCAAATCAAGACCCTGAAATACCATTGTCATTTCAACTATCAGACTACCACAAATTAAAAAGTGCCTAGAGCTAGGGAGAGTACTGGGAAACAGGTTCTCTCACACAAAATTATTGGGAATGTAAACTGCCTCATTGTTTTGGGAGGGAAATTTTTAAATAGTCAAAATGTTAAGTATATACACTTTGGATCAGAAATGGCATTTTTAATATACTCAACTCACAAAGTATGCTAATATGTATGCGGAAGGCCAGCTTTATTGGTAGTTAGTAACAACACAGAAATTGAATAAATTATATCATATTCATATACTGGAATACTATGTAATAGTTTAAAAAATAATGCTAACAGCAAATATCATCAGGGATAAAAGAGAGAAAACAAATATTCCAAGGAAAATCTTTAATACTTGATGCATAGTATTATAGGTCCAAAACCTTACGACATGCCTCTCAAGTTCCTCTAACTTAAAATGGCCAGAAGTGGACTCATCATATTCCTACTTCCTCCCCCAAGGTGAGGGCCTGCTCCCCAGCAGTTTGCTCATTTCCAAAGTGCATTCCATCTATGTAGTTATACATATCACTATGAACAACTAAGGGAATCATCCTTGATCCTCCCCCCCTCTCTCTTCCCTCTTGTCAATGACCCACATCAAAGAATATACCAAAGTCATTTCTTTCCTCCCTCAATGCTACGACCTTGGTGTCAAAAGTTCTTAGCTTTCAGTCTTCTGAATGTAATCTTATGAAAACAAACACAATCCGCCAAGTCCACTAGAAAATTATCCAACACCTAGCACAGTATTCAGGAAAAACTATGTGCTTAATTAATGTTTACTAATGATTTCAAATACAAAAAATTTCCTTATATATGAAAAATACTAAGGAAAATCTTTAGTTACTAATGCTAACTGTTAGTTACCACCACACCCTATTTACTCCCTATTAAATACAGACTGCTCTTTATTTCCATATTGTCTATAAAGCATCTAGTTGGGCATTTAAAATCTAACAAGTGATATTGTTTAGTACAAGTCCAACCTTTTGGTATAAAAAGAGTAACTCCTAGATGTTTTTTTCATAGATCAATAAAATTAGGATAAAATTAGGGAGCAATAATAGGTTATTATATTTTGACATGCAAAAAAAATTATGATAAAACTACCATAAAATATTAATATCGCTTCATTTTAAGAAAAGGAGATTTTAACAACAGTAAAGTAGGATAAAAGTAAAGGAGATAATTTCAGAATAAAGGAGAGTTCCTTCCAAGCATGGACAGATGGCAACTTAACACTAACACACACACACACCCCACAGAGCACTGTCCTTACTTTTCTGATTTTACTACATGCCAGTTAAAACTCGTTATAGACTGGCACTGAGCTAATAGATCATATTTGGAAACCTACTAGAGAAGACTGAATATTAAAATTCACATTTCTAATTCTTCAACCTAAAGAAAATATTGTATCATTTGAACTCACTGCACAAATATCAAGAGAGGTACATAACTGATTAAGTACAAAATCTGATGCTGTGTGATGTTTCACCAATGGAGTACCTGTGAATACCAGTTTGATATAAATTTAGAGCCCTAAACCAGAAAATCAGACCATCTGTTAGGTCATTAATTAGCTAAGTAATACAGGAAAAATCTTTTGGTCTCTCTAAACCTGATATTAAGATCATAAAAAAGGAAGCCAAACTAGTTTATCTTATAGAAAACACTTTGTAGGGGAAAAAAACCTTTAATAATATTTACACATGAAACCTATAATCCATAGGTGACTTCCCTTCTCAATTCTAACATTAATCATGTCCATCTGAGGTAGAGTAGCTCTGCTATGAGAAACTTCTTACCTCTGGTGTCATTTTCTATTTCTGTCCTCCAGCGATGTAAACAGCTTTCTAGCACAGAGAGTTCCTCTTCTGTTATGTGCCTTGGTGCTGGATGCATGGGCAAATCTGGAGGTATCCGAGACTGAGTGAATGGTTTGTGTATTACTGATCTCGACGAAATGGCAACTATTGATGCGGGTGATGTGCTTGGCAGTTCTGAAGAAGGAGCTCCCTGCTGGTCTGTTGTGCTGTATTTTTAAAGTACAGAATATTCATTATTAAACTTTTCAAGTTGAAGCTCTGGACAATGATTATGTGCCAAACAAACAGCATTAAATTGGCTTATAATTTCAAAAAGAAAAAGTTTTTTTAAAAAAAAAACCCAGAAATATGTGGATTAATCTAATAACCTAATGAGATTCTTAATATATGGAACTACATTACTATAAAATTGGGGCTTTATAGTAGAAATGGCTTAATCATATTTATTTATACAAATCTTACATATACCAGAATTATAAAACCTTCCCTTGCTAATACTTAGCAGCTCACATTACAGAAAATTTTCTAATTTAACAGTAGTATTTTCATGGATGAAAGGATGATACATATAACATACAACCTGAAGTATAATTCTGAATGGAAAAAAGTATGATGAAAATTTCAATCCACAACCATAAAATCCATTGAAACAATGAAATAAGAAAGCCCCCAGAAGCATACAACCTTCTATGTGAATGTCATCTTTTTAGAGTTCACTAAAATAAATCACAACATGCATTTTATAACACCGTCTTTAAAGGCATCAATTATGTTATTACATAATACAGTAACACAGCTGTCTCTTCTATCAAGAAAACTTTTTACCTTGGTAATGTCTGTGATGGTACAGAACCACTAGATGGGGAACTAGCATCAATATCATCAACAGGAGAAGTGCAAACAGGTTTACTTGAGGCAAATTCCAACGCATACTGCAGAACATCCACCAAGGGGAATCGTTTGGGACCCGAACCATAGCTTAAATACCTATTAACCATAAAATGTATGAATGCTTTCATTTGTGTATAAAGCACATTTGTTTTTTTTTTCAATAATTGTTATAAAACATAATAAAAACACTTCAATAAATATTCCTCAACAATGAAATTAATTCTGCTTTCAAATGAAGATGGTAAAACTAAATGTACACTCAAGAAATAAATTAAATGTTCTCCAAAGGAACACAAAACCAAAGCTGATTAAGACTGAATGTGTATATACACTGTTATAAATTTTAGATGCTGCTCTAAGTTGTAACCCAATAGTAAAATGAAAACTGACATTTCCATCTCCTGAGACTTTTATTTTTAGATCTGTTATCTGGTCTCAAGATGGTGACTAATATTATCCTCCCACCGTTTATGTCGGATTATTTTTCAATATGATTACTGATACCTTTTAAGAATTAAAACTATTGAAAAATAACATATTATTTTGTATAAAAAGTTTTAGGCTATAACTTTTAAATTAATACTAAAACAAGGGAATACAGATTAGATCAGAGGTTGCAAACTGGGATCTTTCAGACCACATTTCAGTCTGTAGACTTCTGTCTGAACTACAGAATATTTCATACTCTAGATTCTGGCTTCTTCTGGAAACAATGCGAAGCTATAGACAATAGGAAGATGATGTTCACGCGTGGCACCGCCTACTAGTGCCGATAGCAGCCACCCTCTCTCCACAGGGATGTGCTCTCTGACTCCCTTTGCCCACCAGCTCACGCTTGACTTGCTTCCCTTCTTTATAAAGCCTCCATGAGCCTCTCGTAGGCATCTGAGTTTGTATCTTCTGTGTTAAGGAGAAACACTCAGTTACCGTTAGTTTTAAGGGGAATCTCAAGAGTAATATTTAGTCTCAGACAAGAAGAAATCTCAATCATAGATTAGTTTAACATCTATTTTTAGTACCATGCGTATTACCTCTTTATGGTAGGAATATTTAATTTTAAACAATAAAATCATCTTCTAATGCCAACTATGAATTATTTTAGTCTCTAACGAAACTCAAGCCTAAACTATTCAAGCAAAATATCAATCCAGAATGATTATTTACTCCTAGAATCACAAATCATTCAAAGCAAATTTTAAATTAAAGCTCTAGACAGTCACTAAAAATATGACTTCCTATAGTTAGCTCATAATTTCACTAAAGTTTCAATACCTTTCAAGTCTCTGTTGTAATACTGTGAGGTAATCTTTTAGCCTCTTGATCTCTTCCCTCTTAATTCTTGTTATTTCTCTGTTTCTATGCATGTATCTATCAGGAAAAAGAAATACAGCAATTATCAGTATTTGCAAATACAGAAGCAGACACAATATTAAGTCTAGCCATCACCACAGAAGATCAACTCATCCAAAATTTTATAATAAAACATCATACAGACAATACAAATTAGTATTTTTCCTTATAACATTATTCCCAGTAACTATCCTTTTCTAAATAAAAAGAGAACTCCATTTTCCTTGACAAATAGTATTAGATACATTACGCAAAAAGTAAAAATTATTTTAAGGAAATTAAGCAAAATTTTCTCTAAGCACAATAACTCTTCGGATACTGAACTGTTTCAAAACTAAGTCATGCTGTATACCAAACCATACCTGTCCAGATATAAAACTTGAGGAAATTCCAATTTGTTGTGAATTTTTTCTGGTCTTCCCAATGCCTGATTAAATTCAAATCTTGACAATTCAAACGTTAACACAGGTGGTAGTTCAGTAAACCAATGCTGAAAGAAAACAGTAACAAAACCCCTTAATATCACCTTTCTGTTTTCTCCATTGCAATTTTAGGCACAGGATGTTAGTTAGCAGTGGCATTTTTATATGCATCATAATAATGCTAACATGACAAATAATTGATTGGGTATGCAATTTAGTTAAAACTCAACTTCCTCCTAAAAGTTTTTCACACCTTTTGAAAATTCCAATGGGGTAACACACAACCAGGAAAGAGAAAAATCTTCTAATGACTCTCCTTCTTCAATGATTAATTCTTTACATTAGAATTTCTAACCCAAAGAGAAAGACACTGAATAAAAGTATGGCTTAGTGTCTCAAGTTTTCTGGCTTCTTCAATATTATGTCACAATTACTACCAGGAATGGCACATATACTTAATACAATCAACCACACGGTCAAAAACCTGTGACAAAGTAACATGTAAGAGGTAGTACACTAAAGAAAAAAATTATTTTATAGCATAAATGATCACAATTCTCATGCTAAAACTAGAAACTGATACTTTCCTGTTTTAAATTTAATGTTCCCACTGGAATTTTGACAAATTTGAGAAAAAGATCTATCACTAGGAAAACAGAGTTTATACTGGATAACTACATTTAATATTTTTAAAAATGACTAGTGCTTAAAGAATTGAATGCCTCACTGCTATGAGGCACTTCCTCCACACACTTTGGCAACTGTTCAGTTAAGCGTGAAATGCAACAAAACTTCAAAATTATTTCAATAAACAGATTCAAGCTTTACATAAACCTTATTTATTTAAAGAGAAAGAAAAAGGAAAAAACTTGTGAATTAACAAATACAGAAGTATAAAATAATGTAACAAGTATTTCCGAAGTGCTTATTTTAAGCCATGCAATGTACTTCTGTAAAAAGAAATTGTTGCATACTATATCGTGTATGGTATTTTCAAGTGCCACAAAATGTCACCACATAAATGTCAATAAGCTAAGAGTATGCTAATTTAAATTCAAACGTTCAAGAAAAAGAAAAGCAGAAACTGCACATGTGGCAAACTGAATATGATCTTGAAAGTTGCTACTTTTCTGTAAATAAAATCAATAAAAATAAATGGTTATTAAAAACTATTTCTCCCTCCCAAAATGCTAATGATTACCTGAATTGAGATTTCCTGAGTTGGGTTTGGTTTACCTTTTACTAAAAGTTGAAGTTTAAGGAATTTGCTTTATGGATATTACCTGAAACTGACTAGGGAAAGTTATGGAAGATCTAATATTAGAAACAACTCTTAAGTTTTAAAATTTCTTGAGCAAAGTTTGCTTATTTGCTTTGTTCTCCCATGGCACTGGAAAGAATTTTTTTTAGTTAGCTTTAATCCACACCTAAAATTACTATTAAGAATTAAAATATACCCCACACATATCACAAGGAAAACGTCTGATGCCTTAGGATGATATTCTCTATTCCATTTTACAATACTCAAACAAGTAGATTTCAAGTACTATTACCTTCATTTTTTTGCAATGCTTTAAATGTTACTATTTAAAATTAAATCTAAGTATTAACTTTAAATAGTTAACATACTTTAATTCACAGGAACCTACAATGGCCAGCAGAAATGAAATGACCCAAATTGGCGGTATGCTTCTCTGTAAACCATAAATAGTCCAGGAAATAGGTTCCATATCTTATGAAAGAATGTTCATAATATATTATGTAATATGTCTCTGTATGGATTTGTTTCCTCCAACAGCAGTGACAGTTTTTTCCTACTACAGGAGTGGAAGGATTTCACTTTTTCATTATCATGCTGATCAGGACGAGAGATAGCCACACCATTCCCTAAATTCATTTACAAAAATACTATGGGTATGTCTAGCTCTGTGATTTTCAGATCATAAGTACAGCAGTACATAAGTAGAATCTCAAATAATATAAACCAATGACACTTTTTTCTTTCAAAATATTTTTCCATTCAGTAAAACTCTATACTTTATCCCTAATCTAACCGGTATGCCATGCTGTGAGACACAGGTCATTAAAGGTAAAAATGATGCTTATATTCTCCATATCTCAAAACACATATCATTATATGATTACTATTATTATTACTACATTATAAAATGAACTGACAGGGGTAATAGATTTCTGCAGTTAATGAAAAAAGGACTTAGATAATCAGCAATGCCAACAGCAGTACTCCTGAATTTACTGTAAATATAAATCTGACCTGTTAAAATATTTTCTAGAGAGAATGTGGCCATTTTTATGAGTAAATAGCTGATTTTTCTATTAATATGTTTTAACTACCTTGCTTTTGGAAGATTACATGAATATGGGGGGGTTGGGGGGAGGAACAAGAAAAAACAGACCTATCATTGCAAATTCCCCACAGAACACCAAACAAAGCTAGGATATAAACTAAGCACGAGAAGAGAAAACTTGCAATTTCAATTCAAAAATTAGTTTCAGTCATTTAATTGCCTTCACTCCTTTGCCCTATATATTTCCTATATAATATCTCCATATATCTAATATAGTACATGTAGGTATTATTTCTATAACTTAGCTTTTTAATTAAAGCTCTGTAAAATTTCTCTCAGCACTTTGATTATAACTTGGTACAACTTTGTGAAGGGAAATTTAGCAGTACTTACATTTTTAAATGAGTATGCCCTGTGACCTAAAGATTCCACTTCTAACTATCTTTCATTCCTAAGTGCTCAAGGGTATTTACAGGAAGACATTCTTTGAAATAATTCTTTGTCCAACTACTGTCTCACAGAAGAATTACAACAATTTAATTTTGTAAATACGGGCTACAATGATACTATGCAGGTTCTAAATAGAATGATGTAAAGCTATATACTGACATGGAAGGATGCTCACAATATACTGCTAAGTAAAAAAATGCAAGTTTCAGGACAGTATGAACAGACAAATACAATATTTATATGTGCATAGCAATCGTCTAAAAGGATGTACATCATACTATTGGTAGTGAATACCCATACCAGAAGTGAGGTGTTTACTCTTTGAAATTCTTTCTCTCCAACAGGCAATCAAAAAGTAGCTCCAGGTTTCTTGGAGAGTATAACTCATTTACAATTGGCACACCATTTAATTAAAATTTATGATTTAGAAAAATATCTTACATATAATCATTTTTACTTTATTCAGTTGCCTCTTGGTATTACAGAAATGTAAACTCTTACAGCCCACTCGATGTTTTAACATGAGCAATTCTGGAGACTAGAGATCTTCCTATATTAGTTGGCCCCAGCTATTTCAGAAAAAAAAAAAAAAAAGATGTTTTCTATATCAAAGTAAAATCAATAATTTTTATTAAATAATAGTGTAAGAGATAAAAGGTATTAACATCGGGGGTTATGTCAATTTTGTTTAGAAACAAGCCTAAAATGCTACTCATTGGCCTTTATAGAGAAACAAAATAGCTTTTCTGAAGCACATAATAAGACTATAATTTAAGGGTGTTACTAAAAACTTTTAAGATATTCTGCTCTAGTCGGTGAGAGTCATTTAAACCAGGTTGAATTATTATTGAAACTACTGTGTTCAGCAAATCTAGGCAACTGGTACTAGGAATCACAGGTAATCAAATTTGCTATTATTGAGACGGCTTAGAAATTGAATTCAGAGATGACAACAAACCACTGTGTATCTTAGGTTAGATGGGAAAACCTAGGCAGAAATTATATATTGTGGTATAGGGCATTCAGAGTATGAAGCCAAAGACAGAGGACAAACTAGATTTTTAAAAAAATAAATAATGACAATCAGAGTCAATGTAAGAAAAACATTTTTAAAAGGTAGGAATATGTGAGAAAGATTATTTACCAATTATTAAATTATTTACCAATAAACCATAGTGTGTTTCATTTATAAGCTACTTTGACAATGTGAGGAAAATGCCATCCCTTTTTTCCCTGCCCAAACCCATCATTCTTTTGTTTAATAGAAAACAGATTGCACTTCATGGGGCTCTGCACACCTGTTCCATTTTGGGATCCTTGGAAAGGCCCAATCTTTACAGATTTGTTTCCCAATCAATAAAATAAATATGCTTAATTTAAGTATTCTTAATTAAAGGTCTATATCAGAGTTATCTGTGGAGCTCTGGTGGTCATATACCATATCCCTACCCTAGATTCTGATTCGATAGCTTTGAAGTGAGGTGTAGATATCTGTTGAGAATCACTGAAATAGATGCTCTATGATGTAGAGAGAAAAACTATTTCAAATATTTTCTCTCTCTCAAAAAAACAGCCAAAAAATAGTAAATATTATTTATTTCCTTTTTTGTTTGAGGGAAGAAAAGGAAATGAGGATGGCGTTAGAATTATATCTTTTTAAAAAAGCATACAACTCAAATAAAAGCAATTTATTCTGAAAAATACAAGAACCTAGTCCCTTTTTAGATAAACAGAGATGCCATCACTTAATATTTATTAAGTACCTATTCAGAATAAAGACCTTGGCAACTTTTTTAATATGACTGAGACATTTCATTCAGTCAGTCAATATGTATTATGTAATTTTATCTGCAGTCACCACACTGCCCTAGGGATACAGTAGTGAATGGCACAGATGAAGACCCCCACCCTCATGCACGGAGTTTACATCTAGACAGCTATCAGCAATTGCTTAATGATGACTGATTTTGGCACACATAATCTGTCCTTTATCGTTTACTCTATTATTCTAGAAGAATATATGGATGGAAGGATATACAGATGGAGCTAGAGAGATGAATTGAGAGATGGAGATAGGTTATTAGACAGAGACCAGTGGAGACAGATAAATAGGTTTGTAATATATTTTTTAAATTCTTTCTTTCTTGAGAAAGCAAGTTTTTTCATCTGCTCTTCAGGCAATCACACAGTAATTTTACAAGAAAAGGAGTGTGGTGTTGCCTACTTGGGTGTGGACATATTCCAACAATATTTGATGTAAGTAACATATGTCTATATAAAATTCCACTCTAACATCAGTGTTTTTCTTCCTTACTTCCAGGACTAGCATGCTGTAATGGCCGGTACCATGACTGAAAAGTCTTAAAAGACTGAACAGTGTCCTAAAGGAGGATTTTAACATCAAATTTTGAGAAAAATTTTAAATGAAAATTTAACTTAGATTATAGAGTATATTGACTCTGCAGGTTTCCCAAATATGTATAAATTATCATAATTAAATCCAAGTACATTTTCTGAGTATTCTCTCAATTATTAGTAGCTATATCCTTAGAGTCTTAAATTGCACTTCACAACATTTTAAGAAAGACCTGAAGGGGGAATAAAGATGCTAAACTCACCTCTTGGCCGGACTTTCCTGAATTTTCCGAATGTAAAGACTCAATTTCTCCTTCAATCATGGCAGCTTCTAGGCACTCATGTAGATCTTTGAATCCATTGACCTGAAGTGGGTACTGACCAAACATTTCAGTATTTTCAAATTTTTTACCTATAAGAGGGGGGAAATTAATATTCCTCAATATGGCCTTTTAGCTACTAAAAGTAAATAGATGTATACAGTAATTATCTCCTGAACCTGAAAACTATAACTGTTTATGGTCCAGACAGTAGTAGTTGGTATAATTTTCCTACTGGTTTGTACATGTACATACGTATATCCACATCCAGCTATGCTATAGATATTACACACCCCTATGTGTGTATGTAATTATATACATGCATATGTAAGTACATATTATGTATATATGTGTATAAACATACATATTTATATATATATATATATGTTTATTCTTTTAAAAAGTACCTTCTAAGGGTAAGAGAGTGTGCTAACATTGAGAATATATATAGCAGTGCACAAAAGAGATATGGTCTCTGAGCCGAGGAAACTCCTATCCTCTTCTGGAAAAAGACATTATACACATTAATTGTACATATAATTATGAACAAACAATTGTTTATAATTACAGATGTTATAAAAGGGGTGGTGAGACAGAGTGCTGTGAGAAGGTATAAAAACGGGGAACAAACCCAGTCTTTAGGGCTGGAGGGTGAAGCAGGGAAAACTTCCATAGCAAAATGACATTTATGCTGAGACTGTAAAGGTGAATGGGAGTTGGCCAGGCCAGAACGTCGGGGAGCCAGAGTATTCTTGGCCAAGCAACAGCACACGCAAAGACTTTCAGGCTGCAAAGAACTTGGCATGTTTTAACGAATTAAGGGAAGGAAAGTATAGCTTAAGGGAGCAAGATGGAGATGACAATGAAGAGTTAGGTGAGGGATCAAAATCAAATTCTTAACGAAGTCTAGTAGCCCTTGTTGAGAATTTTTTTCTAGTATATTCTGAATATAATGGAAAGTCACTGAATAATTAAATCTAGGAATAAGAGGCTCAGATTTATATCTCTGAAACATCCTTACGGTTTCTGTGTTAAGAGAGTGATAGACTGTCAGGAGACTATTATAGAATCTATCTAAAAATAAAGGTAGCATTGAATAGGGTGTTAGTAAAAGTATATAAAAACAGATGAAATGACATACACACATTTATAAATATATACAAAAGGGAGCACCGATAGGACTTGACTGAATGGCTCATAGGCAGGATGGGGAACAGAAGAGAAAGGAAGGTATCAAGAATGATACTCAGATTTTTAGCATGAACAACTGAATTGATTTTTATGTACTGAAAGGGGCACCAGTGAAGGAAGAGTAGAGGATTTTTTTTTTTTACTTTTGTTTTAAGGCAGCAGGGAAAATCATTGGTTTCGAATGGCCCATAAGATTTCAAGTTGAAAAGAGGTGGACATAAATAAGTCTGTAACTAAGACTGGTGTGAAGCTATAAATTGGAGAATTGCTAGCTTATTGATAGCAGGAAATCAAGGAAGTGAATGAGACTGCCCAAGGAATTATCTGACAGGAAGAGGAAGAGGACTTAAGCTGATTCCCAAGGATCTCACCTTTAGATACAGGAAGAACTATAAATATAACTCATAAGAAGTACCCACAGAGGCATGAGAAAGCCAAGATAATATGGTGTGATAGAAGCCAGAGAAGTGTTTTTAAGGAAAGAGTGGGGAAAAGGAGGAGAAGGAGAGAGTGGAGTCAACAGCATTAATAGTTGATAAGAATTCAATAAGAACTGAGAGGGATCCGATGGACTAACACACGTGTAAGAAATCAATAACCTTAAAAAGCCCCTTTGAGAAGAGGTCTGGGGACAGAAAATGAAAGTGGGACAGGTAGAATAATTGGAGAGATAGCAGGTGAAAACAAACTCCTCACTTTAAAGGAGCTTATTTCTGAATAAGATTGACTGAAAAAAAGCATGTGAAGGGAGATTTTTTTTTTAATTTTAAAGATGTGAAACACCAGAGCATGTCTAAATATTGATGAGAAAGACACAGTGAAAGGAAGAAGCTAAAGATACAGAAAAAAAGCAAGATAATGGACAGAATAAGGCCTGAGTGAAAACATGAAAGGATGAGATTCTGAGCACATGTAATGAACAGCCATTGATATTAGACTAAATAATTCCTCTATTACCTGGAGGGACAAATAAAAGAATGTGGTAGAGGTTGGAATGGATCCAAGTTGGGAAGCCTGAAGCTCATATATATGAGGAACTCACTTTTAAGAACTATGATAAAAAAGTTATAAGCAAAAAATTAGATTCAGAGCCTTAGCCAGGACCCATGGTTAGGCTTCATTAACTTCATGGTAAATCCATGAAATTTGAGTTAAGATCTTTCTCAGAAAATGAAGAGACAAAGAAATTAGATTAGAGGTAGAAAAACTGGAAATAGTTATTGCAGAAAATGGGAAAGAAGACAGTGATTAAACAAAGATGACTGCCAGGTAGGATTACAGGCTTGGGACCAGTGAAGCTTAGAGTCACTACAACTTTATGATCCATTACAGTTAGCTCATTTGAGTGACTTTCTCCTAGCAATGGTCAGGTTCTCAGTACATGCAGAGAGAAGAGGAGTAGTTCCATGAGGGTCAGAGACTAGCCAGAGAAGTGTTGCCAGAAGGGAATGAGGGGAAAGAGTTTTAGAAATGTATAAGGATGATCATAATGGACAAGGAAGGAAGTAAAGCAAAGACTGAGAAGAACAGAATGGAGGGGTCAATGGCCTAGAAATTCTAGAAGAGCTGAAGAAGTTTTGCAATAGAGTACTTTAGTAAACAAACTGAAAATCACCCCTAATTGAGAGTCACTAGTCTAAAAAAAGGCATTAAGAAGATATATGTAAAAATAATAGTGTTCTAAAATAAACTGTTAACAAAGCAAACACACAGTTCACCTGGAAATGTATTAAAATCACATTTATGCAGCACAGTAGCCTTTAAACAACTCACCAAAACCAAGTACAAAGACTTCACTGACTGAGAAATTTTAATAATCACTTTTAAGAATCCAGATAATATAGGTAGAAGTGCTCATGAGAAGTATTACAAATAGTGCCCAGTCACAACCTGATTAGAGCTCCTCTTCTGCTATATACAGTGTTCTACTTCAGATAAAAACTGGTATGATAGTGTGGACATCCCAAATTGGAATACAATGCACTATATAAAATATTCCACTATTTATATAATGAATATTTAGCATTTGAGGCAAACAAAATGTACTAACACCTCAATATAACCTTTAGGACGTCTGATTAAATCCTGAGTTAGTGTCTACCTTTTTTCCAAATCTCAAATATAAAACTACATTCAAACAAAACTTCATGGAACTCCATCACTTAAGATCCTGAAGAAAAATTAATTTCCCAAATTTTATACTTTGGGTGATTTGGGTGAACTTTCAAAAGTTGATGTATAGGGTCATTTGGGAATAACAATTTTTCAAAAATGTATGCTTTGGGACTTAGTAATATTATTACTTGAAGTATATCTTATGAGTCAGTTCCCTGCCCTTGTTAGGAAAACCAAAGAGTAACTGGTGAGGCCTGGATTTTACATAACAGGAATAGTATCACTCAACTGATTTTTCAGAAGACAGAGTACAACTCTTTCTTGAAAACTATATTCTGAAGAATTTTATAATCACCCCCAAAATGGAAACCCTGCAATACCCTGACTATGCTAAATTGCTAAGTACAGCTTTCAACATGCATAGACTTGAAACCCTCAAAAACAGTGACCATCATACCAAGCCCAGTATTAAACTCCAATATTATTTTTAAAAGATCCACCAATTGCCCCATTAATCCCTGTATCCTAACAATTCACAGTATCACAGAACCCGTCCCAGGCAAAGAACATCAGGACAACATTAACTAAGTACCAAGTAGCATATGACAATATACTCTGTACTTTCCTTTACAGGCACTCAATTCTTTGCTTTTTATATAAATGATTAGCAGTAGCAATGCAGCAGAAACTACTAGACAGAGAAAGTCACATTAAAATTAAAAACCATTCCACAAATAAAGTCACTATCATGACAAAGGAGCTAAAAGCTAATAATATCTCAATTGTAATAAAAAAGTAAACATGTGTAACTATACCTTCAAGCACTCCCACGGCTAGGAATCTTCCATAGAACAACTCTACCATGGGGTTCTTTGGCTTCTCTTCATCCCTAAAAATCACATTAAAAATATAAATGTGGTTATAATTCTTAATTTTTAGAACTGTAAATAATAGAGGAAACATTAAAAGAATAATAATGTATGCCAAGACAATAACATTTATGTGGTTATCATGTGTTTGGCGCTGCGACTTAGTGTTGGGCCAAGGTACTTAAATTTATTTTCCGTTTCTTCACCTGTCAACTGAGGATAGTAATAGTAATGGAACTCACAAGGTTGTTGTAAGGGTTAAAATGAATTACTATGTGGGACCTCGTTATAAGAAGACCTGAGTAGAGTCTGTATTCAGGAAGTGCCTGATCTTTCCATTATCATTTCGACCTTGAACTTTTAGTCTGTACAATACATGCTTATCTGGACTTGTTGGGAAGGAGGGAAAGCCACTTTTAATCAGAATAAATTTCTATAAAATTTTAATAAGTCATTTCCCACATTTACCTAGAAGAATGAACACTAGCCATCAGCAGTGAAGGAGAAAAACACCAGCTTCAACCCAGGTAGCTAAAGAGAAACTCCATAAAGTTTCATGTTGCTGGTAAAATCAGTCATCTGTGAATTTTCCAAATTCTTTAACATATAAATTTGTTGTTTTTCTTTTTTGCTTGAAGCAAATAGAAACTGACAATTTTAAACTTTTTTTTTAACGCTTTGTACCGTGTGGTCTAAAAACACAAAGTTTATTTTGGCCTTGCTATATAAAAGTATGTTGTGTCCACAACTGCAGAGAGACTTTTTCTTCATAAATTTTGTGTTTAAATTAGTAAAACTGATTTATTTTAAAAAAGAGAGAAGGACACTATCTGTCTCTTGATATATGTGTTACATTCACCCTCATTTAAACCATAAAATAATTGGTGGGAAGTACTTCACTTAATCTCTGGAACAATCCTATGAGGTAGTGTGGTGGTCATCAGTGCTATTCAAAAAGATTTCTGTCCCTCTACTTTTAGGTACATAGTAAGAAGCACTTTCCCATTTACTTTTTATTGAAATTTGAAAAAAATCTGAACTGTGATAAAATACACACAATATAAAATTTACCATCTTAACCATTTTTAAGTTTACAGTTCGGCAGTGTTAAGTATATTCACACTGTTGTACAACCAACTTCCAGAACTATTTTTCATCTTGAGAAACTGATTAAACAACTCCACATTCCTCCCTCCCGCCAGGCCCTGGCAACCACCATCCTAACTTTCTGTTTCTTTGAGTTTGACAACTATTGACACATCATATAAGTGACATACAGTGTTTGTCTTTTTGTGACTGGCTAATTTCACTCAGCATCATGTCTTCAAGGTTCATCCATGTTGTAGTATGTATCAGAGTTTCCTTACTTGTTAAGGATATTCCATTGTATGTGTATAACACATCTGTATTTCCATTCATCCATGGACACATCAGTTGCTTTCACCCTGCTATCAATTCTTTTGGATATAAATTCAGCAGTAGAATTGCTGGATCATGTGGTTAATTCTTGTTTTTTTCATCTTTATAGATACAATTGACCAACAAAACTGTAAGGTATTTAAAGTACAATGTGAAGATGTGACATATGTATACACTGTGAAAGGATTCCCTCCATCAAATAATATTAGTATTAATTTTTTGAGGAACCACCATGTTTTCCACAGCAGCTGCACCATTTTACATTCCCATCAACAGTGCACAAAAGTTTCAATTTTTTAATATCTTCATCAACACATGTTATTTTCTGTTTTGTTTTGGTTTTGGTTTGGTGAGGGTTTTTTTGGTTTTTGTTTTTTGATAGCAGCCATCCTAATGGGTATGAGGTGTTCCCACTAGCTCTGAAGTTAAGTAAACCACATGACTTGCTCTGCACAACAAAATGTGAGTGGAAGTAATGTGTGCCATTTCTGGGCTATAACTTTGAGAGCCAATATACCTTCTACTGATGTGGTAATCCCAGAATCCTGTGATGAGATGAAGCCTCTGTCAGCGTAAGGCCCTGTCAATGGATGTGCAGAGCCCCTTGCTCACACTCATTGGGCATAGCTAAGGCTATGACATAAACCTCTGAAGTTTGGGGGATGTTGCCAAAGGATTATCTAGCCCACCCTAAATGGCAGCAGGTGGCACTCTTACCTCTATTGCACTGGTAATAAAACTGTAGACTACGCTAAGTCACTTGCCCAAATTCACACAACTAGTAAGTGCTCAAACTGAAAAGCAAACTCAAGTCTGCCTCTAAAACCTATGAATCCTCCCACTATGCATACTTAATCTCTGGGCATTTTAACTCTATGAAAACAGTTTATTTCATACCTTATTTTTTACACTGTGACTTGAGACTGATATGGGGGAGAGGAAGAATCCAAAGATTGTCTCTCTTAATGTAAAAGTCTATGAATCTTTAAACATATTAGTATATCCATTTCCACAGGTCACATTTCCATGTAGAAAAGCAACATTCCTGGTTTCTCTCCTTACTGTCACATACATACTGCATAGAAAGAGCAGTGACATACCAGGTTGGTGACTTTGGCCGAAGAAACTGGGTAAGAGCTGCTCGACTAATTCTGAATTCTCTTTCCAAATCTTCATATCTGAATTTTGGTCTGCTCTCCACTGACCTGTGGTATGCACACTGACCTTCCCTAAGGAGTCAGACAGACCAATCTTCTAGAAATTGTTTACCCTGTCCTTCTTTGCAACCTCTCAGAGGTCTTACTCTTTACTGTGCATTTAAGCTTTGAACATCAGGGACTAACACTGTGGTTATCAACAGAAATGTAAGGAACCCAAGTGAAGAGCAATTTAAAAGATGTGAGACTTCTATTGATAAAACAAAAATTATATACCCACCACTCGCATGAAGAAAAGCTAGATTGACACAAATAGCAAAGGGCAAAAGAAATCACTAAAGAAAACCTGTATCAGGGACACTTTAGCCTTGGGAATTAGGTCGACACAGAAAGAGTTCAGAGATCTAGGGCAACTGATAGAGTAACCTACTCAGTGCTTCCCAATCTTTTTAATGTCACTGGCACACAGATAATATATGCAGAGAACTCTGGAATAAAACCACGTTTTCTCATGATCACAGAAACAGGATCAATACCTCCACATACCTATAATCTGGCTTACCATGGCACAACAACTGGAAAGCTCTGTTCTAGATAGGCAGAGCATAGTGGTTCAAAAAGTTTTAGCTTGGGGCTTCCCTGGTGGCGCAGTGGTTGAGAGTCCGCCTGCCGATGCAGGGGACACGGGTTCGTGGCCCGGTCCGGGAGGATCCCACATGCCGCGGAGCGGCTGGGCCCGTGAGCCATGGCCGCTGAGCCTGCGCGTCCGGAGCCTGTGCTCCGCGACGGGAGAGGCCACAACAGTGAGAGGCCCGCGTACCGCAAAAAAAAAAAAAAAAATAAAAGTTTTAGCTCCATAAACAGTAAAGAAAAAACAAAACTACTGAGAAATGAATGAGGAGAAGGACATATTTCAAATAAGACAATTTTAGATGAAATGGGAAAGTTCTAGCTTCTTTTAAAAGTTTTAGGAAACGGGGAGAGAACTTGTTAGTTACTAGATCAGAAAAGTTGACACTGGGACCCAAAGAAATTTTTCAAAAGTAAATGGGTAATAAGGAAAGATCTCCAAAATCAGAAAAGAATGATCCTTTCAGAAATAACCAGGATTCAGGAAACAGTCAAGTGGCAGTCTTCTAAGGCTAGAGATAAAAAGTAATCAGGGAGTTGTGTTGCAGATAGGTTACTATATGGGCTGCTTATAGAAAATCTGGATAGATTTGAGGAGAAACTAGGGATTTCAGGGTAAAGCATTCAAAGAATTACTGAGAGAACTTCAAAGAGACTCAGTAATCATTGATGGGGATACAGATATTGTTCACATTCTGAGGAAACACGCTCAATAAATTTTGGGGGTTGGAACTCTAAGGAAAAGTACAAGGAATGTGAGTTTTACTAAAGAGGAGCCAGGGTGGACAATCATAGATCAAGTCCACACATGGGCTGTCTGCTGGTCTGACAGGACAGAACCCTGGTGGAATTCTGCAACACAAAAGAGGTGAAGGTGGACAATGCATGTTTGAACAATAAATTACTTGGGCATACTCCTAACTCATATTTCACTAGCTCTCATTATGAGGGCCCTATCAAGAAAATACAGAGGAACAGGTTAGACAAAAACAAATTTATAGGTCAGAAAACAAAGTCAAAAGAACAAAAAGAGAAGATACTCGTCCATCAAACACAGCTGGTCCTGAATGAGGTAGAAGCTAAGAAGCAGGTTAAACTATTAAAAATTCAGCCAAGCCTTCCTTAAAGAAGAATGAAAAAAATGTCTATGTAACTGAACCTTAAAGGGCTATCCCACCCAGAAAAAAAAAAGTAGCAGAAAGAAATATAGTCAAGTCCTAGAACTTTCAAAAGCTGAGGAAAGAGCATATCATAGAGATGATGATCTTCACTGGATGCTGGAACTCAGGTTTCAGAAGCATCAACAGCAGATTCAGTTCAGCAATCTGATGGGGAGATTTACAAATGAAGCTAACATGAAGAGAAGAAAGAAACTACCTAGAAAGCATGTTTTACAGGCCTAAACAATCCCATACCAATGCAATGGCAGCAACTACTGGGCACAAAAATATGTTATTAGAAAGAGCTTACATTCAATGCAGCACTGAGGGCCAGAAAACTGAAGCTCGTTAAGAAAAATGTAACTTAAGAGTTTTGGTGGACAGAAAAGAAGGGTACCTGACCAGAGCTGTTAGCATCATAAACTTCTAAACATGCCAAGAAGGAAGCGGCTTTGTTCAATGCCACATTCTCAAGACAGTTTCCAACAGTAGAATTTTTTCCCTCAGATACTGTAGATTTAGCACCATAATCTCGAGAGATTTCTTCCAACGTAAGTTTATAAGTAGTTGTCTAAGACCAATTGGCCCTTAATGACAGGCATCTTGGCAGAACTAAAACCATGATGATTGCCTCCATTTATGACATTATCCAGATTTTCTGCTACAGTCTTTAGCAACAATAACTTGAGTCTGGATTGCACTAAGATCTAGGAATATTATAGCTGGACTGAAAGTTAAGGGCTGAAGCTCTGCTTTTGTTTCAAAATTTCAAAAGTAAGAGATCAGTGTTAATCATGTGTCCTAATAATCCTTCAAAATCTAAAATTAGGGTATACGAAATTCAACATTTGAAGGACTGAAAGAACTACACACATACAAGTGAAAGAGAATACAGGCTTCACCTGAAGAACCTCAACTCAATTCAGGCACAGAATTCAACTCAATTCAGGCCTGTAGTGTAAAGGCTGAACAAACTCAGAAAGTCAAAAATGATTTCTTTTTTGTTAGACTGCAACAAAAGGGCAAAAGAATCTGACTTTCAAGTATAATTTGTTTGGATTTCTCCTTAAAAGATCAAGTAGATATAATTTGGAAACTTATTTTTCCCCTGAGAATTTGAGAACAAATGAGGAGGGCTATATAAAATTTTAGAAGCATCTCCTAGTTGCTAACAATATATAATTAGAATATTTTTACTTTAATTCAATCTCATTGCAGACTACGTTATTATGCCTTTTTTGGACAATAAGGCTGGCCATAATTTTAAAATAGAAAAAGAAATGATACATCTAACTAAGAAACTAAAAGAGCTGTACTCAGAAAACTAGGAAACTGATGAAAGAAACTGCAGACATAAACAAATGGAAATATATATGGTGCTCATGGATTGAAAGAATTAGTATTGTTAAAATGATCATACTACCCAAAGCAATCTACAGATTCAATGTATCTATATAAAAATACCAAAGGCAGTTTTCACAACACTAGAACAAATAATTCTAAAATTTGTATGGAAACACAAAAGACCGTGAATACACAAAACAATCTTGAGAAAAACGAGCAAAACCAAAAGTATCAAGCTGCCCCTAGTAACCCAGCTGGAACCGGTCTGAGGTGGCACAGGGCCTGTGAATTTGGTTTTAAGTGCCTGGTGGGAAAGCACATGTAAGTGTAACTCCTTTCTTGGAATGAGAAAATTATTGCTCAGAAAGGCACAACTTGTCTAAGTTTACACAGCTAGTTGGCAGATTGGCTAGGACTTGGTTTTCGTCATCAAAGTCAGTGCTCTTTAAGCTATCTAGGAGCAGACAAGATGGCCGAGTAGAAGGACCTGAGCTAGCCGTCTCTCACACAAACACCAAAATCACAACTACCTGCTGAACAACCATTGACAAAAAATGACTGAAACCAACCAAAAAAGGATACTCTAGTTCCAAAGACAAGGAAGAAGCCACAATGAGAAGGTAGGAGGGGCGTATTCGTGATCAAATCCCATACATGCTGGGTGGGGAACCCACAAACTAGAAAATAATTATACTGCAGAGGTTCTCCCACAGGAAAGAGAGTTCTGAGCCCCACATCAGGCTACCCAGTCTGGGCATCTGGCATTAGGAGGAGGGGCCCCCAGAGCATTTGCTTTGAAGGCCAGCAGGGCTTGATCACAGGAACTCCACAGGACTGGGGGAAACAGAAGTGCTACTCTTGGAGGGTGAACACAAGGTCTTGTGCACACCGGGACCCAGGGGAAAAAGCAGTCACTTCACAGGAGCCTGGGACAGACCTACCTGCTGGTCTTGGAAGGTCTCCGGGGGAGGCAGGGGGCGGCTCTGGCTCACTGCAGGAACAAGGACACTGGTGGCAGAGGTACTGGTGAGTACTACTCATTGGCGTGAGCTGTCCTGGAGGCCACCGTTTTGAGCAAAGACCTGGTCCCACCCAAGAGCCCTTAGGCTCCAGTGCTGGGATGCCGCAGGCCAAACAACCAATAGGGTAGGAACACAGTCCCACCCATCAGCAGACAGGCTGCTTTAAGTTTTCCTGAGCCCACAGCTGCTTCTGAACACACTGCTTGACAGAGCCCTGCTCACCATAGAGACAAGACCCAGCTCCACCCACCAGTGGGCAGGTATCAGTCCCTCCCACCTGGAAGCCTGCACAAGCCTCTTAGACCAGCCTCACCTACCAGGGGTCAGACACCAGAAGCAAGAGGAACTACAATCCTGCAGCCTGTGACACTGCAAATACAAAGTTAGATAAAATGAGACAGCAGGGCTTCCCTGGTGGCGCAGTGGTTGAGAGTCCGCCTGCCGATGCAGGGGACACAGGTTCGTGCCCCGGTCCGGGAAGATCCCACATGCCTCGGAGCGGCTGGGCCCGTGAGCCATGGCCGCTGAGCCTGCGCATCCAGAGCCTGTGCTCCACAACGGGAGAGGCCACAACAGTGAGAGGCCCACGTACAGGTTAAAAAAAAAAAAAAAAAAAAATGAGACAGCAGAGGAACATATTCCAGATGAAGTAACAAGATAAAACCCCAGAAGAACAACTAAGTGAAGTGCAGACAGGCAATCTAACTGAAAACGAATTCAGAGTAATAGTAAAGATAATCCAAGATCTTGGAAAAAGAACGGAGGCACAGACCAAGAAGATATAGGGAATGTTTAACAAGGAGCTAGAAGATTTAAAGAACAAACAGAGTTCAACAATACAATATCTGCGATGAAAAACACACTAGAATAAATCAATAGCAGAATAAATGAGGCAGAAGGATGGATAAGAGAGCTGGAAGACAGAATGGTGAAAATCACTGCTGTGGAACAGAATAATGAAAAAAGAATAAAAGAAATGAGGACAGTTTAAGAAATCTCTGGGACAACATTAAATGCACGAACGTTCGTATTATAGAGGTCCCATAAGGAGAGGAAAGGGCCTGAGAAAACATTTGAAAAGATAATAGCTGAAAACTTACCTAACATGGGAAAGGAAACAGTCACCCAAGTCCAGGAAGCACAGAGAATGCCATACAGGATAAACCCAAGGAGGAACACACCAAGACACATATTAATCAAATTGACAAAAGTTAAAGACAAAGAGAAAATATTAAAAGCAACAAAGGAAAAGCAAAAAATAACATACAAGGGAATCCCTATAAGGTTATCAGTTGATTTTTTAGTAGAAACTCTGCAGGCCAGAATGAACTAACACATATATCTAAAGTGATGAAGGGAAAAAAACCTACAAGTATATTCTTATACTCTACCCAGCAAAGCTCTCGTTCAGATTCAAAAGAGAAATCAAAAGCTTTACAGACCAGCAAAAGCTAAGAGAATTCAGCAACACCAAACCTACTTTACAACAAATGCTAAAGGGATTTCTCTAGGCAGAAAAGAAAAGGCCACAACTAGAAACAAGAAAACTACAAATGGGAAAGCTCACCAGTAAAGGCAGGAAAATAAACATACATAAATATGGTATCAAAACCAGCAACTGTGAGAAGAGGTGAGTACAAATACAGAATACTGGAAATGCATTTGAAATTAAGAGACCAGAAACTTAAAATAATCTTGTATATACATATGGACTGCTATATCAAAACTTCATGGTAACCACAAACCAAAAATCTATAATAGATACACACACAAAAAAGAAAAAGCAATACAAACACAACACTAAAGACAGTCATCAAATCACAAGAGAAGAGAAAAATATAGGAAGGGAAGAAAGAAGACCTGCAAAAACAAACCCAAAACAATTAACAAAATGGCAGTAAGTATGTATCAGTAATGACCTTAAACATAAATGGATTAAATGCTCCAACCAAAAGCAAAAACAAGAACCTTATGTATGCTGTCTACAAGAGACCCACTTCAGATCTAGGGACACATACAGACTGAAAGTGAGGGGATGGACAAAGGTATTTCATACAAATGGAAATCAAAAGAAAGCTGGAGTCGCAAAATTCATATCAGACAAAATAGACTTTAAAATAAAGACTGTTACAAGAGACAAAGAAGGACATTACATAATAATCAAGGGAAAAATACAAGAAGAGAAAACAACTGTAAATATATATGCATCCAACATAGGAGCACCTCAACACAGAAGGCAAATGCTAACAGCCATAAAAGGAGAAATCAACAGTAAAACAATAAGAGTGGAGAACGTTAACAGCCCACTTACATAATAGACAGATCATCCAGACAGAAAATCAATAAGGAAGCACAGGCCTTAAATGACACACTAAATCACATAGACTTAATTGATATTTATAGAGCGTTCCATCTGAAAGTAGCAGAATACACAATCTTTTCAAGTGAACATGGAACATACTCCAGCACAGATCACATCATGAGCCATAAAGCAAGCCTCTATAAATTTGAGATTGAAATCGTATCAAGCATCTTTTCCGACCACGACACTATGAGATCGGACGACAAATATGAGAAAAAACTAAAAAAACACCAACACGTGTAGGCTAAACCATATGCTACTAAATAACCAATGGATCACTGAAGAAGTCAAAGAGGAAATCAAAAAATACCTAGAGGTGAATGAAAATGAAAACATGACGATCTGAAACCTACGGTACACAGCAAAATCAGTTCTAAGAGCAAAGTTTATAGCAATACAATCTTACCTCAGGAAAGAAGAAACATCCCAATTAAACAACCTAACCTTACACCTAAAGCAACTAGAGAAAGAACAACAAACAAAACTCAAAGCTAGCAGAAGGAAAGAAATCATAAAGATTAGAACAGAAATAAATTAAACAGAGATGAAAAAAACAATAAAAAAAGATCAATGAAACTAAAGCCTAGCTCTTTGAAAAGACAAACAAAATTGATAACCTTTAGCCAGACTCATGAAGAAAAAGAGGGTGATGGCTCAAATCAATAAAATTAGAAAAAAAAAAAAGGAGAAGTTACAACTGACACCACAGAAATAAAAAGGAGCATAGAAGACTACTATAAGCAATTATATACCAATAAAATGGACAACTTAGAAGAAATGGACACATTCTTAGAAAGGTACAATCTCACAAAACTGAACCAGGAAGAAATAGGAAATATGAACAGACCAATCACAAGCACTAAAATTGAAACTGTGACATAAAAGCTTCCAACAAACAAAAGCCCAGGACCAGATGGCTTCACAGGTGAATTCTATCAACCATTTAGTGACTAGTTAACAAGTATCCTCCTGAAACTATTTCAAAAATTGCAGAGGAAGGAACACTCCAAACTCATTCTATGAGGCCACCATGACCCTGATAGTAATACCAAAGATACCACAAAAAAAGAAAATTAAAGGCCGATATCACTAATGAACATAGATGTAAAAATCCTCAACAAAATACTAGCAAACTGAATCCAAAAACACATTAAAAGGATTATACACCTTGATCAAGTGGGATTTATCCCAGAGATGCAAGAACTTTTCGATCTCTGTAAATCAATCAGTGTGATACACCACATTAACAAACTGAAGATTAAAAACCATACGATCATCTCAATAGATGCAGAAAAAACTTTTATCAAAATTCAACACCCATTTATGATAAACACTCTCCAGAAAGTGGGCATAGAGAGAACCTACCTCAACATAATAAAGGCCATGTATGACAAAACCCACAGCTAACATCATACTCAATGGTGAAAAACTGAAAGCATTTCCTTTAAGATCAGGAACAAGACTAGGATGTCCACTCTAGCCACTTTTATTCTGCATAGTTTTGGAAGGCCTAGCCATGGTAATCAGAGAAGAAAAAGAAATAAAAGGAATCCAAATTGGAATAGAAGTAAAACTGTCACTGTCTGCAGATGACATGATACTATACACAGAAGATCCTAAAGATGGTACCAGAAAACTACTAGAGCTCATCAATGAATTTGGTAAAGTTGCAGGATTCAAAATTAATACACAAAAATCTGTTGCATTTCTATAAACTAATAACAAAAGATCTGAAAGAGAAATTAAGGAAACAATCCTATTTGCCATTGCATCAAAAAGAATAAATTACCTAGGAATAAACCTACCTAAGGAGGCAAAAGACCTGAACTCCGAAAACTATAAGCTGCTGATGAAAGAAATCGAAGATGATACAAATAGATGGAAAGATATATCATGTTCTTGGATTGGAAGAATCAACACTGTCAAAATGACTATACTACCCAAGGTAATCTACAGATTCAATGTAATCCCTACCAAATTACAAATGGCATTTTTTGCCGATCTAGAACAAAAAAATCTTAAAACTTGTATGGAAACAAAAGACCCCAAATACCGAAAGCAATTTTGAGAAAGAAAAACTGAGCTGGAGGAATCAGCCTCCCTGACTTTAGCTACAGTAATGAAAACAGTATGGTAATGGCACAAAGAGTGACTTGCAGATCAATGGAACAGGATAGAAAGCCCAGAAATAAAACCATGCACCTACAGTCAATTAATCTATGACAAAGGAGGCAAGAATATACAATGGAGAAAAAACAGTCTCCTCAATAAGTGGTGCTGGGAAAACTGCACAGCTATATATAAAAGAATGATATTAGAGCATTTGCTAACACCATACGGAAAAATAAACTCAAAATGGATTAAAGACCTAAATGTAAGACCAGATACTATAAAACTCTTAGAGGGAAACAAGCAGAACACCCTTTGACATAAATCACAGCAATATTTTTTGGATCCATCTCCTAGAGTAATGAAAGTTAAAAACAAAAATAAACAAATGGAACCTAATTACACTTAAAAGCCTTTGCATAGCAAAGGAAACCATAAACAAAATGACAAGACAACCAACAGAATGGAAAAAAATATTTGTAAAAGATGCGACCAACCAGAGGTTAATCTCCAAAATACAGAGACAGCTCATGCAGCTCAATATCAAAATTAATAATAATAACCCCATCAAAAAAATGGGCAGATCTAAATAGACATTTCTCCAAAGACAACATACAGATGACCAACACACACAAGAAAAGACGCTCAACATCGCTAATTATTAGAGAAATGTAAGTCAAAACTACAATGATGTATCACCTCACACTGGTCAGAATGGCCATCATCAAACAGTCTACAAACAACAAATGCTGCAGAGGGCATGAAGAAAAGGGAACCGTCCTATGTTGTTGGTGGGAATATAAAGTGGTACAGACACTATGGAGAACAGTATGAAGGTTCCTTAAAAAACTAAAAGTAGAGCTATCATATGATCCAGCAACCCTACTCCTGGGCATATATCCGGAGAAAACCATATTTCAAAAAGATACATGCACCCCAGTGTTCAATGCAGCACTATTTACAATAGCCAGGACATGGAAGCAACCTAAATATCCACTGACAGATGAATGGATAAAGAACATGGGGTACATATATACAATGGAATATTACTCAGCCATAAAAAATACTGAAATAATGCCATCTGCAACAACATGGATGGAGTAGAGATTATCATACTAAGTGAAGTAAGTCAGACAAAGACAAGTATCATACAATATCACTTATATGTAGAATCTAAAAAAATGATACAAATGAACTTTAAAAATCAGAAACAGGCTCACAGAAATAGGTAACAAACTTATGGTTATCAAAGGGGAAAGGTGGAGGGGAAGGGATAAATCAGGAGGTTGTGATTAACATATACACACTACTATACATATAATAGATAATCAACAAGGACCTACTGTATAGCCCAGGGAACTCTAACCAATACTCTGTAATAACCTATATGGGAAAAGAATCTGAAAAAGAATAGATATATGTAAAAACATTGTTAGCTAAAACCAAGGGTATGATGCTTCCTCATTTCAAACTATACTACTACAAAGCTATGGAAATCAAGAGTATAGTACCAGCACAAAAACAGACAGGTAGATAAATGGAACAGAACAGAGAGCCCAGAAATAAGCCCACACTTATATGCTCAATTAATGTATAACAAAGGAGGCAAGAATATACAATAGGGAAAAGAAACCTCTTCAGTAAATGGTGTTGGGAAAACTGGACAGCTACATGCAAAAGAATTAAATCAAACCACTTTCTTACATCATATACAAAAATAAACTTAAAATCTATTAATGACTACCTGAAACCATGAAACTCTTAGAAGAAAACACAGGCAGTAGGCTCTTTGGCTTAGCAACAATTTTTTGGATATGTCTCCTCAGGCAAAGGAAACAAAAGCAAAAATAAACAAATGGGACTACATCAAACTAAAAAGCTTCTGCAGAGTAAAGGAAACTATTATCAAAATGAAAAGGCGACCTATTAAATGGGAGAAGATATTTGCAAATGATATGTCTGATAAGGGGTTAATATACAAAATATACAAAGAACTCATACAATTCAATATATATAAATTTTAAAAATCCTAATTAAGAAAATGGGCATAGGAGCTGAATAGAGACTTTTCTCAGAAGACATACAGATGGCCAACAGGCACATGAAAAGATGCTCAACATCACTAATCATCAGGGAAATGCAAATCAAAACCACAATGATATATCACCTCACACCTGTCAGAATGGCTATTATCAAAAAGATAGCAAAGCAACACCCAGCTCTACCCACCACCAGTCCCTCCCAGCAGGAAGCTTGCAACAGCCTCTTAGATAGCCTCAGCCACGAGAGGGCAGACAGCAGAAGCAAGAAGAATTACAATCTTCCAGCCTGTGGAACGAAAACCACATTCACAGAAAGATAGACAAAATGAAAAGGCAGAGGGCTATGTACCAGATGAAGGAACAAGATAAAATCTCAGAAAAACAACTAAATGAAGCAGAGATAGGCAACCTTCCAGGAAAAGAACTGAGAATAATGATAGTGAAGATGATCCAGGACCTCAGCAAAAGAATGGAGGCAAAGATTGAGAAGATGCAAGAAATGTTTAACAAAGACCTAGAAGAATTAAAGAACAAACAAACAGAGATGAAGAACACAATGACTGAAATGAAAAATACACTAGAAGGAATCAATAGCAGAATAACTGAGGCAGAAGAATGGATAAGTGACGTGGAAGACAGAATGATGGAATTCACTGCCATGGAACAGAATAAAGAAGAAGGAATGAAAAGAAATGAAGACAGCCTAAGAGGCCTCTGGGACAACATTAAACGCCAACAACATTCGCATTATAGGGGTCCCAGAAGGAGAAGAGACCTAGAAAGGACCCAAGAAAATATCTGAAGAGATTATAGTTGAAAACTTCCCTAACATGGGAAAGGAAATAGCCACCCAAGTCCAGGAAGCACAGAGAGTCCCAGGCAGGATAAACCCAAGGAGAAACACGCTGAGACACATAGTAATCAAATTGATAAAAATTAAAGACAAAGTAAAGTTATTAAAAACAACAAGGAAAAAACGACAAATAACATAAAAGGGAACTCCCATAAGGTTAACAGCTGATTTCTCAGCAGAAACTCTACAAGCCAGAAGGGAGTGGCAGGACATATTTAAAGTGATGAAAGGGAAGAACCTACAACAAAGATTAGTCTCCCCAGCAAGGATCTCATTCAGATTCAATGGAGAAATCAAAAGCTTTACCGACAAGCAAAAGCTAAGAGAATTCAGCACCACCAAACCACCTCTACAACAAATGCTAAAGGAACTTCTCTAAGTGGGAAACACAAGAAAAGGACCTACAAAAACAAACCCAAAACAATTAAGAAAATGGTAATAGGAACATACATACCGATAATTACCTTAAATGGAAATGAATTAAATGCTCCAACCAAAAGACACAGGCTTGCTGAATGGATACAAAAACAAGACCCATCTATATGCTGTCTACAAGACACCCACTTCAGACCTAGGGACACATACAGACTGAAAGTGAGGGGATAGAAAAAGATATTCCATGCAAATGGAAATCAAAAGAAAGCTGGAGTAGCAATACTCATTTCAGATAAAATAGACTTTAAAATAAAGAATGTTACAAGAGACAAGGAAGGACATTACATAATGATCAAGGGATCGATCCAAGAAGAACGTATAACAATTATAAATATATATGCACCTGACATAGGAGCACCTCAATACATAAGGCAAATGCTAAGAACTATAAAAGAGGAAATCGACAGTAACACAATAATAGTGGGGGACTTTAACATGTCATTTACACCAATGGACAGATCATCCAGACAGAAAATTAATAAGGAAGCACAAGCTTCAATGACACAATAGACCAGATAGATTTAATTGATATTATAGGACATTCCATCTGAAAACAGCAGATTACATTTTCTTCTCAAGTGCACGTGGAACATTCTCCAGGATAGATCACATGTTGGGTCACAAATCAAGCCTCAGTAAATTTAAGAAAATTGAAATTATATCAAGCATCTTTTCTGACCACAACTCTATGAGATTAGAAATAAACTACAGGGAAAAAAATGTAAAAACACAAACATATGGAGGCTAAACAAACAAGAAAGACAGCAAACAACAAGCGTTGGTGAAAATGTGGAGAAAAGGGAACCCTCATGCATTCTTAGTGGTAATGTAAATTGGTGCAGTCACTATGCCAAACAGTATGGAGGCTGTCAAAAAGTTAAAAACAGAACTACCACATATGATCCAGCAATTCCACTTCTGGATACTTATCCAAAGAAAACAAAAACACTAATTCAAAAAGATATATGCACCTGTAAGTTCATTGCAGCATTATTCACAATAGCTAAGATACAGATGCAACCTAAGTGTCCACTGATAGATAAATGGATAAAGATGTGTGAGTCTGTGTGTGTGTGTGTGTGTGTGTGTATATACACATTCCATGTAATATTATTCAGCCATAAAAAAAGAATGAAACCTTGCCATTTGTGACAACACGGATAGACCTAGAGGACATTATGCTAAGTGAAATAAGTCAGACAGAGGAAGACAAATATTGTATCATTTCACTCATATATGGAATCTAAAAAACAAATGAACAAACAAAAAACAGAACAGAGTCATAGATACAGAGAACAAACAGATGGTTGCCAGTAGGAAAGTGGATGGTGGCGGGGGATGAGTGAAGTAGCTGAGGGAAATTAAGAGGTAGAAACTTCTAGTTACAAAATAAGTGAGTCACAGGGATGTACAGCATGGGGAATACAGTCAATAATAACCAAATATCTTTGTATGATGACAAAGGCGGTCAAAAGGTACAAACTTCCAGTCATAAGATAAATAAGTACTGAAATGATTAATACAATTAACACTGCTGTATGTTATATTTGAAATTTGTAAGAATAAATTCTAAGAGCTCTCGTCACAAGGAATAAATATTTTTTTCTTTTTCTTATATTACCTATATGAGATGATGGATGTTCACTAAACTTATTGTGGTAATCATTTTATGATGTATGTAAGTCAAATAATTATGCTGTATACTTCAAACTTACACAGTGCTGTTATGTCAATTATATCTCAATAAAACTGGAAGAAGAACAAATAAGAACAAAAATAGATAAAAAGAGAAGGAAAGAATTTTCAGCCTTGGATTTTTGCCTGTATTCTAGGTGTTAATTTACGTAATGCATCTTGTAGAATCATATCAGAATCTGTGGTGGCAAATCCTAAATGGTCCACCAATGTTTCAGGAAGATGCACAAAGGAACCAATGTTTGGTGTTAGGAGAGTGGCCTCAGAAGAGTGGGAGTAGGACCACCCTGAAAGTGTGTGAACTTCTTCCCTTAAGGAGGTCTGCCCATATATTTTAAATGACCAGAGTCTTAGTGGTTCAACCAAATGGGCACAAAATAAAAAGCCCCAGGGAATGTTAAAAAGAAACTTTACATGGAAGGAATCATGAATGTCCTCACGATTCCATGTAAAAAGATTTCATCAGAATTATTACTCCTGGCATGTTTCCCTACCACTGACCCATTCTTCTTCATGGAATATGACTTCATGGAATAAGAACTGAGGATGTGGGGTTAGCTTTTTCAGAGATCACTTCTTAGATATCTCTCACTAGATTGACCTTATATTGGACATCTAAAGCTACCCAACATTTGCGGCCATAAATTCCAAAGAGTTTGTCAAAAATACAGATAACATTTGGGTTTCCACACACTTATCTCAGATTCTTATTTCTCTGTTGACACTGAATACATAAAAAAAAAAATGAGTGCTATTTATCGATCTCCTAATTTATCTCCATCACTAAATTTCACAATAACTTACGTCTCCTCTTCAGCTTTCATTTGGAAGGCATCTTCTAACCAATCTAATAATTTGTGTGTAAACTCACTCACGTCTTGCTGTGGGGGGAAAAAAAAGTCTTGTTGATATTCGAGCCTACCAATGAAAACACTAAATACTGCAACATAAAACTTATAGCCAGTCTTTTCAAATGTATAATTAACTGACTCCTCACAACGGTATCATCTGAAATGTTTCACAGCAAATGCAAGAAATATTTATAACTTAACCAGAGCATAAAATCAATATTTGAGAAAAACAAGCATTATATTCATAATCATGTAACTGGGTTTCACCTTAGGAGGGAAAAAAATATGTGTGTGTGTGTGTGTGTGTATATATAAATTCAAACTTATCAATGAGATTTTTAAAAAGAGTTATTACCTCCCCACAAAGAGCTCTCTAATGAATCTTTATAAAATGAAGGACCCACGTTACCAAAGAGTTCTTCATTATAGAATGATTTATTACTGGTTTCTGTCTTAGAAGGAATATGTGTTTTTAAACAATTCATTTTTTCAATTCAACTGTTAACGCACAACTTTTTAAGCCATATCCGATTTTACTAAGATATCTGTTAATTTGGATAGGTTGAGCCTAATTAATCACTGACTCCCCAACTATCAAGTCTACCACCTCATGAACTTCGAACTGATTCTCCAATCAGAACCAGCACAAACTTCACCTTTTGCCATCCCTTCGGTCCTAGATTACCTGACATAGATAAACAGGAATAAGCAGTGGCATTTGTACTTGTCAACTACCATAAAATTCTTTCAACACTCCGACCTGGAGCATAGCAAACAGGTTTGTATAGAACCTGCATGGGGAGTGGAGTGGGCTGGGGTGGGCTGGGGGGATAAAGCAACCCTACTATGACTTCCCAAAGACAGATAAATAAGTGTAAGCAATTTGCCTTTATCAAAATAGTCCCAAATATAAAACAATCTTACTATTATACATTTTCACAGATAGAAGTTTTTTGAAAAGCATCTGGGCCAACCTATTTACCTTTAAAATGTTGAAACTAAGGTCTAGGAAGCTTAAATAAATTGCTCCAAAGCCATATAAAGACAACTAAACTTAACATATAAAGACAACTTCCTTAACAGGAAGGATTCTCCTTGAGAGCCACCGGAGGGAGCACAGCCCTGCCAACACCTTTATTTTGAACTTCTGGCTTCTAGAACTATAAGAGAATCATTTTCTATTGTCTTGAAATCACTCGGATTGTGGTAATTTGTTACAGCTGTCCTAGCACACTAATATAAGACTTTAAAATGACTTTCCATACTTTTCTATAACATTACTTACCCTGCAAGGTTATATCTAACAAGAAACAAAAAGGTTTCCTACTTATCCAATAGTCTTTAGAAGAAAATGTTAGGGGGGGAGAAAAACAACAAATATAAGCAAATTCTGATGTGACCACCTTTTTTGTTCATTTATCTTTGCCATAAAAAGTGAATTAAAAAAAAAAAAAGCACAGGGAAGGCAGTGGCAAAATCAGACATCTTTCAGCTCTCCACACATCCATGTAACAGATATATATCCAAGTACTACAACACCTACACTGCAAACGTAGCAGATTTTTTAAATCTCCTCTCAAGTATCGTCTTTATTTTTTGCCCATTATGTCACTGTCATCTTTTCCAACACTGTTGCTATTATTCTCTGTTACTTTCTTTCCTTCTCTTCCACTTTCCTTCTTTAATTTCTCTGACTTCTCACATTATATGTGAAAATGTTGGTTTGTTTATAGACATTTTCTATTTTTATAGGAAAATTCCCAATATTCTTTCTAAAAAATTGATAAAAAGCAACCAAACAGCACTACATAAAGATTGGGAAATAAAAGAGCAATAAAAGAAAAATAAAATAACAAAGTTAATGTCATTCAGAAACCTTTTCTGAGTAATTATGGAAAACTACTTTCTGCCAGCAAAAAGAGGCATATCAAAAGCGTGTATACTATACTGACACTGGGTTATCACACCTTGAAGATTTTTAATTAAAAATTTGTGAACATTCTGAATTTTACCTACTGCTTTCATTTAGTAATTTTAATTATAATATAAATTACAGCTTCATTTATCATATACCTTCAAGATTATCACTATTTCTTAATTTAAAAGTAAATCTTCCAAATAAACAATGTTTTAAGTGGCTCCAGCTTATTTGTATAAAGATAAATGACAACATCTTTGTCATTTATCTTTGAAAAAAACTGCTTAAGAAAAGATCAGATTAAATAAAAAAGTTAATGAACTAGTAAGCACAACAAAGCTACCTGCTGGGAGTCATTTGATTTGAAAGCATCCTTAAGAATTTCAACTGCTCTTGATGGATCAACATATTTCCTTTTAGTACCAACAAGAAGTGCAAATAGATACCGAAGCTCACGCATAAAAGGCAAATTCCGATGCTCCTATTGAAAAAAAAGAAAAAATCCTTAAGTGAAGATTAAAATCTTTACTGGTAAAGAGATACTCATTTTAAAATTAACCAAAAATTTAACTAATATAGATTAGGGATGAATCTAGCACTCCTATTATCATAAAAAAGGAAGAGTGATCTTGTCATCTAGGAGACTGAAAGAAGGAGTCAAACATGGAAAGAGCAGAGGACCTAGACTAAGCTCACAATTTTAGAATAAATGCCACATATTCACAGTAAATCATGTCATTACCCAGCCAAGAATATCCTCATTTAAGTCTGTTTATTATAATCCTTTCCATTCAGCAAAGCCCAGCTGCTGCTGAGGACAGCAATAACAAGAGCCAATATTCAATGAGTGCTAACCACGTGCCAGGCACTACTTAAGTACTTTACGCTCAATAAACCCATTTAAGCAAAAATCCCCCTCCTCCATGAAGCCTTCCCAGGCCCCTCCAAGTCAATGATCTCTTCAAACTCCACATCTACTGAAATTAATGTTTTTCATTCAGCAATGAATCACTACTGCCACTGTTATGTGAAAATCCTAATTATCAGACACATTAGTCTAATAAGTAATTAGACTAGATCCTAATATTAGACTAATGTATCATCATTCTAGTGTTCCTTTGAAAACTCACTATTGTTTTTCTTCTTCCATAAGGAACAAAAACAACCCACTATTATCAATCACAAACAATTTATTTTAAAATAAGAAAACTTTTTATAAGAATGTAATTCACATGTCTTAGTGAAATACATTATGGTAACAAATCAGACAGGCAGTTCTTACTATGGTTAGCTCCTGAAATAACAATTTTAACAGATAAAGCTTACATATACTATTTAAATATTAGAAAAATTTTCCAAGTTTGCATAGTTTTGTAGCAGTGTGTGTCTGTACAGTTGTTACCCAGAATAATATAATCAATTAATAAAGAAACAGTTGCTCCCACAATATATTAAAGAGCAGTCCTAATAGGTGTAAAGGAATAAAATTGATTCCAAATATTTATTTGATCTAAAAACTACATACCCATTACAGCAATCAGAAAGTACATAAAGTCTAACATAAAAACGCTAAGTTATAGAAAACATGGATTTTATTTAAGCATAATAAATTCCATCATTGATGATAAAGATGAAATGCAAAAGTTTTAAATGAGATAAAAAATTAATCCATGATTTTTCTGTGGTACTTACTATTCCCCAACAAGTGCCCTATATAAACAGGTTTCAAGGGTGTAAATGTTAAAAATTTTAATCCATAAAATAATTTTCAGAAATCTCCTTAATTTCTTGTGATCAATCTCTTCATTTATCACTGTACCTAAGGCAAGGCAGTTTTTTGAGACATTTCTTGCCAAGTGACAAGAATGAAATAAATGACTTTTGAAAATCAAGTGAAATTCTGCTGAGACGCATATGTGAAAAGTTAAATACTTTACTAAAACATTTTTTGCTCTCAGCCAATTCCTGTGGCTAGAAAATCTTGAATTTCAAAAGGCAAAATGAGTGGTTGCTGTTAAGACTAGCCACTGCATAAATTATGAAAATACCACCACATGTAGAAATTATTCAAACACAATTCTTTATCTTTTTTAAAACAGATTTATCAAGATATAACTGATGTACAATATACTGTACATTAGAAAGCGTACAATTTTACAAGCTTCACATATGTATACATCCATGAATGTATCACCACAATCAATAACATACCTGTCCATCAACCCCAAAACTTTCTTCATCCCTCACTCCCCTCCCTAATCATTCCCAGGTGACCATGGTTACTTTACACTTTCTAGAAATTTATATAAATCAAATCATATTCTATGTACTCATTTTAGTCAATGGTTTCCTGCAATCCGCATAATTATTTTGAACTTCATCCATATGTTTATGTACATTAATAATTAATTCCACTTTATTGCTGAGTGGGATTCCATTGTGTGGACAGACCACAACTTATTTATCCATTAACCTGTTCCAGCTGCAGTGGATATTACTGGATGTGGCTCTGTGTGGGCATATGGTTTCATTCCTCTTGAGTAAAGAACTGAAGGGAAATGGCAAGGCTGTATGGTAGATGTTTTTAAGAAACAAACAAACTGTTTTCCAAAGGCATTAAACTACTTTATATTCTCACTGGCAGTGTAATGAGAGTTCTAGGTCCACATTCTAAAACACCTGGATATGGGCTATATTTTTTAACTTTAGTTCTTCTAGTGGCACCCCTCATTTTAATTTGCATTTGGCCTAATGACTAGTAACATTGAACATCGTTTCATGTAGTTATTTACAATCTGTGTATCTTCTTTGGTGTTGTAATCTGTTGAGATATTTTTCCCAATATAGTAATAGGTTACTTGTCTTACCATTGAGATGTAAAAGTTCTGTACATATTTTAGATACAATTCCTTTGTATGATATATGTTTTGCTAATATTTTCTCCCAATCTGTGGCTTGCCTTTTCATTTTGTATGAATTTTTCAAAGACAAGCTTTTCATTCTGATGAAAATATCAATTTTTTTCTTGTATGATTTGTGCCTGTTTATTGTCCTTCTTAAGAAATCTTCTCTTAATCCAGAACCCTAAAATTTTCTATGTTTTCCTCAAGAATTTTTATAGTTTTAGTTCTTTGTTTTAGGTCTATAGTTCATTGTGATTTTTTTTTTTTTCATAAATAGTGTCCTGTAAAGGTTGGAAAGTATTTTTCTGTCTAAGACATCATTGGTTTAAGAGATTTTCCTTTGACCATTGAATTGTTTTGGCAACTCTGATTAAAACGAATTACCCCTATATGTGTTGTTCTATTGATTTTCCTTTGACCATTGAATTGTTTTGGCAACTCTGATTAAAACGAATTACCCCTATATGTGTTGTTCTATTGATTTTCCTTTGACCATTGAATTGTTTTGGCAACTCTGATTAAAACGAATTACCCCTATATGTGTTGTTCTATTGATTTTCCTTTGACCATTGAATTGTTTTGGCAACTCTGATTAAAACGAATTACCCCTATATGTGTTGTTCTATTTCTGGACTCTCTATTCTGTTCTACTGATCTGTATGACTATCTTTTCACCAATAACAGTGTCTTGATCATTAGCCAAATAATTAATTCCTCCAACACTGCCTTTCTCTTTAAAACTGCTATGGCTATTCCACATCCCTTGATTCTGCATATAGATTTTACAATCAATTTGTCAATTCCTATGAAAATGCCTGCTGGGATTATAACTGGATTGCACTGATTCTACAGATTAAAGTGGGGACAACTGATATCTTAAAAAATCTGAATCCCCTGATCCATGAACATAGTATATCTCTTTATTTCTTTAATTTCTCTCAGCAATGTTTTGTAGTTTTCCATATCTTTTGTCTACTTTATCTCTAATATTCCATATTTTATGCTGTCTTACATAAGTACTTTTTAATTTAAATTCCCAATTGTGTGTTACTAGTATTAAGAAATACAGTTGATTTTTGTATGTTTGCCTTGTATCATGTAATGCTGCTGAATGAACTCACTTCTTGATTCTAGCATCTTTTTTTTTTTAGTAGAGTACTTAGGATTTTCTAAATAGACAGTCATATAAATGAAAAGACAGCTTTGTTTCTTCTTTTCCAATCTGCATGCTTATTTCTTTTTCTTACCTTACAGCACTGGTTAAGAACTCCAGTCTAATGTTTAATAGAAAAGTGGTGAGGGACATCTTGTTTGTTCTTGATCTTTGAGGAAAAGGGTTCAGTCTTACACCATAAAGTATTATAATTAGTTGTAAGTTTCTCATAAATGAGTTTTATCAGGATAAAAAAGTTTTTTACTATTCCTAGTTTCTGTGAGATTTTGCCATAAATATATGTTAGCTTTCTTCAAATCCTTTTTCTTCACCTACTGAGATAGTCATATGGCTCTTCTTGTCTAATATGTTAATATGATGAATTATACTGATTTTTGAACACTAAACCAATCTTTCAGTCCTGGATAAACTCCACCTGCCAATGAGGTATTATTATCCTTTATATGTACTACAGCATCCAACTTGCCAAAAATCTGACAATTTTTTCTTCTATTATTCATGAGGAATATTGGTCTGTAGTTTTCTTTTCTTGAAATATATTTTTCTACTTTTGGTTTCAGCGTAATGCTGGTCTCATAGAGTAAATTTGGAAGTTTTATCTCTTTTTCAATTTTCTGGAAAAACATGTGGAGAATTGCTATTATTTCTTCCTTAAATGTTTGGTATAACTCACCAATAAACCTTGCTGCTATTGATTTTTTTTTTGGTGGGTAGGTTCTTAACTAAAAATTCAATTTCTTTAGTATAATATAGAGATACTCAGGTTATCTATCTTTTCATCAGTTTCAACAGCTGTTAGCTTTTTAAATATTTGCCTGTTGTGTATAATATTCCACTATTCTCTTACTGTCTACAGAATATGCAGTGATGTGCCCCTCTTTCATTCTTTATTTTGGTAATTTGTTTCTTCTCTCTTTTTTCTTACTCAGTCTACTTAGAAGGTTATCAATTTTACCAACTTTCTTAAGAAGCAGCTTGTGGTTCCATTAATTTTTCTCTACTGTTTTCCTGATGTTTAATTCATTGATTTATGTACTTGTCTTAATTATTTCCTTTCTTCTGCTTTCAAATTAACAAGATTTTCCCCCCTAATTTCTTGATAAAATCTGATGCCATTAATTTGAAACAATTCTTATTTTCTAATAAGGCATTTAGTTCATGTATTTTCCACTAACCACTGTTTTAGTTAAATCCCTCTAATTTTGATACATCATGTTTTAATTTTTATTCAGTTCAGAATACCCTGAAATTTCTTCTTTGACTTGTTCTTTGTTCCTGGGATTATTTAGAGGTGTAAATAATTTCCAAGTACTAGGGGGATTATCTAGATATCTTTCAAATTGCAAGTAATAATTCTAAATAATCATGTGAATTATAAATATACTTCAACCAAGACATCAGAACAACAAGCTAACCAAATTGTGACAGAGGGAGGCAACAGTCCAAAAAGTTTCATGTAAAAACTGTAATGACTTAAAGGTGTCTGCTTAATTTCTCTGGAAGTATGAGTAGTTGGTCAGGTGATCTTGCTTCCCTTTTGAAAATGGCTTATCAGTGTGACACTTTATGGCCAAAGATTACGGCCTGAAAAGCTGGTTAAAAATCAAATTATATTCCCACTAGCTAGCATTATAAATGTTTCACATGTTTGCAGGAAAAGCAGTTTTCAACATTAGATACTAAAAGGAAAACATAATTTAATAATGTATTATTACTATTAACAATAGGTCACACAAAGTTCAACACTTTACTAAAACCTATAACTTCTTTGTCTTTGCAACCAGTCCCCTTTAGGGCTACAGTTTCTTTATGACAAGATCACTGAAGTCTTACACTCAAGGATATCATCTCCATAATTAATTTTTTTCATTAAGTATGAATTTCTGCATGCAAATCAGTCCTATCTTTTGAAAAGCTAATATGAACAGTATAATAACTAGCAATAGCTGACATCTAGTACTTACTATGTACCAGGTACTTCTAAGTCCTTTATGTGTTTTATCTCATTTAATTCTCACAGCAACTCTATAAAATAACTGCTTTTATTATTTATGCTTTTCAGATAAGGAAAATGAGCAGTAACTAGACCAAGCAGGTCCACAGCCAGAACCCAGGAAATGTGGTCCTAATGCCTGTGTTCTCTGTCACATTATATTGCCTAACAATATTAGAAGTTATAGATTCGCACTGCAAAGACAACCAGTGCAAAACTAACCTTTTAAAGAGCTCAGCTACAGAAATAACTGATAAATTTTTGATTTCCACACAATTTTTCAGAAGGCAACTGAGTAAAGGCCTTGAATTGTAAATGGTAACCTATAAAATTTACTGAAATTTGACATCCAAAAAAAAGAAGAAAGCAATTACTAAAGTGAAACAAAAAAATTGGCCTATTACTGACACACAGGTGAAGAAAAATTCATAATTACAATATACTAACCAAGATAGGAAGTTATTGTTGTAGCTGAGATTAATAGGTTCACATTCAAATTTGACACTATTTCAGATTTGATTTGGCAAATTTCCCAAAAGCAAACACAGATAAAAGAATATGAAAACCATATATACGCTGCTTAAAAATTTTTCATAATTTTACCTTTTGGTTTCGGGGTAAATCTTGAACATTTGATGGAGGCTTGTAATTCAGAACTAGTCTTCTAAATTCCAAAAGATTGAATAATGACTGAAAAAGAACAACAATTTAAGATAACAGAAGGGAAAATTCTATTAACAGAACTATAAAAATATGACTGGCCTGAAAGATTTATTTTATATACAGAATATTTCCCACTAGCACAATAAGGCCTATTTTCTCCCTGAGAAAAAGTCACATTTCTTTTATTCTGACATATTATTCTTGATCATTAACAATATTTACGGTACTGCAAAGGAGAAAATTATACGTGGACAACTCAAAAAAACATAATATATATTATTAAAAGTTTCCTTTCTTTATGTTACTATGTGCCTAAGCAGTTTCCTCAAAATAAAATCTACACAAATGCAAAGTTGAGAACTTTTTAGACATGTTATGTTCAGTATGAGTTTTCTAGAAGTATCAATTCTACAAAAATATAGTACAAATAAATTTATGGGCCAGATGCTAGGTGATAGAGACACAAAGAAATTACGTATTATCGCTAATGGTCAAGGAGACACACAACCTAGAAAGGAGACAGATATTTAATTATAACAATAGCAGTGTTACTCAAAAATACAGTAATATTGAACATGTAGAGCATAATGAAAGCATGTGAAAGATGCTCATGAAAAAGCTTCCTGCAGCTATGTTTTTAAGCTATAGCTTGTAACCCATTAATGTCATCATGATAAACATTAATTTAAAAAACTGAAATAAAATATAATGGAAAATATCAGAACATGTCATAAACAGTCAATTCACCAGAATATCATTTGTAAAATTTTCATTGGTGATATTTTTACATACATATGTATGTGTAAAGTGTTTTACAAAGTAAAACGTATTCCTTTCTGTGAGTCACAGTTTATAAAGTTTGAAAATCATTGCACTGGAGGTTATAATGTATTAAATCTTAGTAAAAGATGGGTTAGCCAACTTGCTAGAAAATAAAAATAGCACCACAAATCCATAAGAAAACAAGATTTTGTTTAGTACTGGGTGTTGGGAAAACTGGTCCATATATATAAATAGTCATATATAGATATAGATGTGGATTAAAGATGTAAATATGAAAGGTAAAACCATAAAACTGATAACTGTGATCTGAAGTATTTTTTAATTAAACAATATGAACATATTCATTTATTTATTCTTTCATTTAACAAATATTTATGGAGCACCTACTACATGCCAGACACAAGGAAGACAGGCAGCAGAGAATAAAATATATCAAGTCTCTGCCCTTGTACTATCTTGTTATTGCAAGTTAAAACAATGAGAGCAGATGTTATAAGTCAGAAATAATAAGTACAATAACAGACCAAAATCAGAAACTTAAGGAAGCAGCATTTAAAAGCCAGAGGAAAAAGAGCTATAAGAAAGACAAAATAAAAATAGTAAAGGAAGTGTGGAGTATGAGATCACAGAAGAAAAAGGGGTAGAAAAAGCTTTCAAACATAGTTGTGTATCAGAATAACTGCAGAGCTTTAAAAATTCCTATGTCAGGAACCTCTCAACAAAGATATAAAGTACCATAGAAGATTCTGGAGTACATCCAAGAATCACTGGCAAATTTCATGAAGGACAAGATTAGTAAAGGTTGAAGGTTGCCACATTCTAGTAAGGTAAGGGCAAGAAAATAATCTTTAGACTTGTCAATTGGGAAGTCACCTTTCCAGTAGAATGGTAGAATGGCAGAATAGCAGCAATGAGTCCTGAAGAAATGGGATAAAAGTAAGGGGGACAAAGTACAGACTGTTCTTAAAAGGAATTTAAATAGGAAAGAGAATATTGACAAATCTGGAGAATCTCAATCCCACTTCTATGCTCTGAGCTCCCACTGGAAAACTTTTTTCTTCTTCCTGAACACCCTTTAGAATTTCCTTTGGTGTGGGTCTCCTGGTAACAAAGTATTTCAGCTTCTGCTAAACTGAAAATTGTGGGGGCCTTTTTCATTTTTTAAAGATTTTTGCTAGTTATAGAATTCTAGACAGCCAGTTAACTTTTCCCAGAACTTTAAAGATAGCATTTCTGTTGAGAAGTCAACCATTAGTCTTATTTTTGCTCCTTCACAGAGGCGATACACCTTTTCTATCTGGCTACTTTTAGTATTTTCTCTGTCTAGAGTGTTTCTCTGTTTTACTATGATGTGCCTTGGTGTAGTATTCTTTACGTTCATACTACCTGGTTCCTATTGCTTCCCTAATCTGTGGCTTCATCTCTTTCATCAAGCTTGGAATATTCTTTGTCATCTCTTCAAATATTGCTTTTATCCTATTTCCCTTTTAGTTTCCCTCTGGAACCAAAAATAAATTGTGTTAGTACAATTTACACCATGTCCAAAATATCTCTTATATGCTCTCATCTGTATCTCATGGCTTTAGTGTGAAAATGTTCCACAAACTGTCCAGTTGACTAATTCTCTCTTCAGTGTGTCTGTATCCTGCTAAACTCTTCCACTGATATCTTAACTTCATTTATCATATTTTTCAGTTCTAAATTTTCTATTTTAGAAATATTTTGTTTTGAACAAAATATTCTATTTTGTTCTTTTTATAGTTTTTAATTTTCTATCAAAATTCTCAATCATGCTTCTAATTCCTTGAGCATAGTAATAGTTACATAACAAATAATTCGATTTTTAGGTTTCCCTGTAGGTATATTTCTAATTATCCATTATTTTCTCTTAATTTTTGGACATGTCTTATTTTCTGATATAACTAATTATGACTGATTTGAGTGCTAGACACTGTATGTAAAAAACTGGAGAAAAGGGGCTTCCCTGGTGGCGTAGTGGATGAGAGTGCACCTGCCGATGCAGGGGACGCGAGTTCGTGCCCCGGTCCGGGAAGACCCCACATGCCGCGGAGTGGCTGGGCCTGTGAGCCGTGTCCGCTGAGCCTGCGCGTCCGGAGCATGTGCTCCGCAGCGGGGGAGGCCACAACAGTGAGAGGCCCGCGTACCGCAAAAAAAAAAAAAACTGGAGAAAATTCTAAGTTCGAGATGATAGTATCTTCTAACAGAATTTACGTTTCCTTCTGGCAGGCAGCAAAACTGGGACTACTTGCAAGCCTAGATCATCTTAACCCAATCAATTCTGAGAAAATCTCAAGCTGGGATTCACAAATTATAAAGCCTGGCCTATTTTTCAGTTCTCAGTTAATTCTAGGGTGTAGCCCTTTAGAATTTAACTGAAAATCTGAGGTGTTTCCTAGGGCTCCAAGCCTGTGTGAAACTTTGCTTAGCTCCCCAGCCAATCAGCAGTCACTTCTGAAATTGCCTCAAAGATAAAATCAGCCCAAAATGTGAAGCTTACTCTCTGAAATTCTTGTTCTCTGAAAGTGTAGCCTCAAAATTACTCACTGCTTTAGGGTTTATGATGCCTTCAAAAAGCTGATTTCATTTTTCTTTTGTTTTGTTTTGGACTCCAGCAAAATATGAGCGGGTAGATATCCGAAAACAACTTAATATGTTACTACCCGAAGTAGAATTTGTGACCACGGATTATCACAACAAATCACAGAAATTTATTTTAAGTACCAATCTATACCATAAACCAGGCATAGTAGTATTAGTCAACACATGCCTTCAAAAGGGGTGGGAAAGAGTAATTGTCACTACTGCCTAAATTGTGTTTGTGAGTCATACACATTGAAAACAAGTATCCTTTCATTCAGTCCAAAGCTAATGTGTCAATTTTGAAATTTGTTAAAGTAGAGTTTGGTTAAACTCTTGCTAATTTCAGAGAGCTAATGGAAGATGAGAGTTTAAATACATAATTTGTGGAAAACAAAAAGAGTGATGACAAGACAGCAAAGGGAGACATAAACTGTCTATAATGAAAAATACTAAGGAAAAGCAACATACATTCTCCTTGGTGGATTTCTTAAAAAATGAAATGGTATCAGATAAGTTTCAATGTGATACAGAAACAGACTGGCAGGATTAAAAACTGAAAGTCTGTATACAGAGCAATTAAAGCCCTATGTCCTTCCCAGACTGAGAAGCATCAGACAAGTACTCTCTCTCTCTTCCTGTGGAATACAGAAAAATTTAAACTTCGAATATAATTTAATTGACTCAGGTTCATAAAAATCAGTCATAGTGTGTTTCAGGGTAGGATGAGATTCAGGGCTACAAATAGGGTTAAGTAAAAGCCTGCCAACTGACCCCCCAATTGTCCCTTCCCCAATTCCCTTTCTCTAGACCTGCTTTTGGAAAGTTAGCAACCATGCTTAAACCACAAAAAAATCAGGATCCAGTCTGGATTTGAGGCACAGAAATCTCATGTTGTAAAGGATTCCCCTCACCAAAAAAAAAAGAAAAGAAAAGAGTTAACATGTTTGAGATGTTTGAGTATATGAAACACACTATGGATAATACCTCAAAAGAGAGGTTGAAGCAGCTGGAAATTTTTAAGGATAAATAAGTATACAGAAAACAGAAAGAAGAAAAGGCGGCAACTGACAACTCCAGGAAAACAAAGAATTACAGAGGGGTAGTCTTAGTAAACCACTATAATGTCTACAAAGTCAAAGAAAATGTAAACACTGACTACTGACTATTTTTAACTGGTGATATAACTATGTTGGGAGATGAAAGGAAAGGCAATTCTAGGTAGGTGAAATGAAAGAGCTAAGTCCTCATCTATCTCTGCAGAAAGGCATGTCATTTATAAAAACAAAGATAGCAAGAGAAACAGAATTGGTTGTAGATGCCTTTAAGAAGCAGGACTATGCTTCTCAGGCAGGGTGGTTTGGAGCAGAGGACTGTTATTTTTCACAAGGCTATTATTGCTATGGGATTTTTGGTTTTCTCTTTGAACTATGTACTCATGTTCTTTGATGAAAATTAGAGACAAAAGCAAGTGCTATGAAAAACACGTTAAATGATATCCTGAAATGTTTTGAAAACTTGCAGCACCTGTTCAATACCATACTTTTAATACATTAGAGTGGTAGAAGCATCTTAAGTCTTCAATTCCACCATAAGTAATATATGCTCCTTTATGGTTCATTCATTTATTAACTCAGTAATTACTTAAAGGGTTCCTCCAACGTGTCAGACACTCTACTATACACTGGTACAGAACAGTAACCTAGATGATGTGCTCTCTGCCCTCAGGATGCGTGTATTTTAGTCAGCTTAGAGTTTCATCATTTATGCATAAGGCGACCATATACTTTATCATCCAACCCATAACCCTTCTGAGTATGAAAAAGGGCTTCAAGACTAATTAATAGGTGCTGATAGATCTACAATGTGAGTAAACTGGGACTGTACTAGGCAAACTGAGAAGTATGAGCACCTTACTTCTGAGCATCTCAGAGGCATCCAAATGGGAATGGTGCTAAGGTTTATCATGAGAATACATGGATTACTTGAACTTAACACCCCAAACCAGAGAAAGAGGAGAACACATTCCTATAAGTAACTACCTAATTCACTGACACCCTAGTGGAAAAAGCAGCCCCAATTAGTACTTTGTACATAAAAGTTCCTTTTGAACAGGATGAAAATAGTCCTGACTAGATAACTGGTTGATACCCAATCTAAAGACAGTCAGGCTAATATTATTAGCATCCAAAAGATTATGTAAGCCATTCTCTGTACAACCTTCTCCTTGCTTACAGTCTCTTTCTGATATTCTGTTCCCCTTTTCTTCCAAAATACTTAGGTCTCAGTACCTAAAGGAACAAATATAACAAAGCTGTACCTTCTGCAGCCTATACTCATTACCTACTCTGAAGTTAGAGATTTCTAATCCCAGTAAACTACTATAATTGGTAGAAATACTTACAAAGAAAAGAATTCCCTGTTGTTTCATACTAGTCTTGCCAACTAAGTATAATAAATTCCATCCCTGAGAAAAGTTTGTAATTGAAACTTCACAGTACATTTATGTCACAGCCTGAACAAGTTCCACCTTGCTTTGGAAAATACAATTTAAAAACTTCCAACACTAATACAGATTTCCTACCCAAATTTTCTTTCATAAGTGAAAAGTTCCATTTATGATGATAAACTGTTATATTTCAGATGTCTGTGAAATTAAGCAAATGTCAAGAAATGAAAAAATAAAATATTTCAATTACTAGAAAAGTAAAAGGTACTTAAAATGGGTTAAGAGACTTTAAAATTACATTCAAAAACAAAACGAAGTTATCTCCAGATAAATTTTTCTTCCCACCCACAATTTTCTGAACTCTGAAGCTTAATGTTTTTCCACATCCCCAAGTCAGTATCTTATTACTTTATTATAATCCAAATTTTTCAAGGTTAGCAGTTACTTCTCCTAGGTGTTTATTCTAACTAAACTATTGATTCTTTAGAAGCACTTTCTTACTTCTTATAGTTTTCTAAGAGAAACAGCTAATCAATGAGCCTCATTTACTGGCTGTAACAGTGTAAAGGTAGCATCTACTTGTCCAAATACAGGCTGCAAAGCATACTCATAAACACTCAGATCAGAGCCTTAGAACTGTGCTTCATATTTTAAAATGATGACTAAATTATGAAATTTAGATTGAACAATGAAATGCAAAAAAGCCCTTACTAACAGTGCAAGTAAAGCAAGATAGCCTATTAAGAAGATCTAAGAGATTAAGATAGCAAATAAGGTTTGAGATATTGTTGGCATGTAAGTGAACAATTAATGCATACTCAAGGCCAAGAACAAAAGTATCATCACAAATTTATGCTAATCCAGGTATTCCTTAACATTTTAATAGGCTGGAAAACAAATAACATACCATATTATTAACTAGTGTATACCACAGTTTATTAAAAAGTGAGGCATAAATCCAGAAAACCAAAGGAAATCAAATTATATAATATTATTTGCCAGAAAAGCAGAAAAGTTGGAAATTATAACACGGAAGTAGAAAAAAAGTTAAAACTACAGGTTAATTGCCTCGAGAACACAATTAACAACCTTGTAGAAATGAACTTAATAACCTGTGAGTTGCATTAATATCATATGAAAGTTTACGCAGTATACAGTTTTGGAAAAGTACAAAATGAATAGATATTTTGAATGTAAAAGAATGTAAATTAGAAGACATCTAATGATTTAAAAAGTACTCATCAGAAATAAACAAGCTACAATTCAGCTGTATTAGGAAAATAAGCACAAATATTAATTTTCCTAAATGGCAATTAAAATTAAGAGCATGTTATTCATAGACTGTTTTATTTAAGGAGACTTTAACGTTTTACAATTTGACAGATAACATTATCAATGTCTGAGAATGGTAAAGATTTATGTCAAAAGTCATATCACATAAAAGTTAAAAAAAAAAAAAAAAAAAGAAAATTAGTCCAAACTGAGAAGATGATGGATATCTATGCATACAAACATTTTTCATTTTAGAATAAGGAGCTCAAGAAACATTTCATTAAGGCCTTTCCAAGTTAGAAAGAAAATATGTTATTCTTTATTTATCAACATTTATTCTTTACGTCATTCTCACATATGTATTGAGAATTATTTCTCAATCTGTTTCCTCCTCAAATAAAATGCTCTCTTACATAAAAATAGTATTTAAATGACTATAATTCTTGAATGATATTTTCCATTATATATAAATAATTCTGATCTGACTCAAAAAAAAAAGTTTTGGTTTCATACCTTGATTACATCCTTCCCTAAATTTGCAGGGATTTATATACAAAAATATTTTCTTTCCACTCTGACAATTCCCAACAAATGGGAAGGAGGAAAAATTAATTCTGAATAAGGCATTAGGTAGTGTTCTATCATTAAAACTCCATACTGGGAGTGAGGAACAAAGTGGGGTGGGGAATACTGCAATCCCCAAACTAGGTTAGTAGACAGAAAGGCATACTAAAACCTGATCTGCAGTTATATATAAAGTATACAGCTTAAAAGAAACACAACCCCAACCCACTTTCCATTGCTGTCAGGCCCACCAAATAAGATCTGCATAAAGACTCTTACCTGAATAACAGCACTAAACCAGCAAGTATTGCCAACATTCTTTAGTCCAACAGGAGCTTTGTCCTGCCTTTTTCTATCATAAGGGTTTCGAGAATCTCTCCAAACTTCAGTAGGTGTCCTCTTCAAACATGCTTTATTTTCTGCTATGCTGGCTTCAAGAACTCTTAAACAATGGGAAGAAGATGATGGGGAAAAAAAGTACAGTATTAATTTAGTGCTGTACCCTAGAAAATAGCATACTATAAACTAAGGATTTTAATAGATTAAGCTCTAGACAATCCATCTGGGGAAGTAATATTTAAAACTAAATTTACTCAAGCGGAGGCTAGTTTTAAGAACATAGCCGTGGCAATGCCAACACATCAAGAGGCATGCAGCCTATTTTTCTCAGAAAAAGGAAACTTCAAACACAAAAAGACAGCATTATGTAATAGGAAATATATTAAATTATATTTCAACAAATTAGAGGCTTAGTACCAGGGATAGAGTACCTAGATAAGTTTTCTGAAAAGTCACTGTATTGAAATACATATTTACAATATAACATAATGACTATTTTTATAAGAATTACTTTGAATCAAGAAAACTAAAAATTGAAAAAAAGTGTACTTTTATTCCTCTGACCATTAATTTCCTTTTCTATTATAAAAAGGGTAAAGTAAATTCTAGGGTTCCTTTCAGTTCTAGAGATCCATGATTCTACAAGAGCTAAATAAAGGGAGAGAATATTTATGTGTTCACTTCTTTACCCAAAAGTTTGCCTAGGGAGAAATCTACTGAAATAAATATCTACATTTCAGAATAATAAAAGATTAACCTCTTCAAAATAAATGCACTTACACAATATCTAAAAATATATCTAAAATATCTAAACACGGCTAAGAGTAATGCTACTTTGCTTAATGGTGTTCTTCTTACTCTTAAACATGTAACAACATGCTGGAAAACCCTAATCCTCACATATAAAACCATGCATTTTTGCCTGCTCAAGACATGTGTTACTTACTATTCTAAATAAGCATAAATAATAGCTAAATATCTTAACGCATTTTGTATTCATTACAAAACCTCAGCAAGAATAAGGTCTTTCAACTTTTTTGGCTTCTTGAGAAGATCTCATTCATGCTACACTATTTTCCTCCTAAAGATTTTGCTCTATCAGATTAATGTCAAAATAATATAGCTATCTTAATTATGCAGAAAAAGTAAATTATTCTTTTGTCTCTAACCTTACAACATGACATTAGATACAATGTATTAGATTCCAAACTAGTATTACTTAAAATAACTTATATGAATGCAGGATAGAGTCTTCTTTGGGAATCAGTAAAACCACATACTGAAAAAAAGAAAGCAGAAAACATGATAGGGACTTCCCTGGTGGCACAGTGGTTAAGAATCCGCCTGCCAATGCAGGGGACACGGGTTCAAGCCCTGGTCTGGGAAGATCCCACATGCCACAGAGCAACTAAGCCCGCAAGCCACAACTACTGAGCCCGTATGCCACAACTACTGAAGCCCACACACCTAGAGCCCGTGCTCCACAACAAGAGAAACCAACCACAATGAGAAGCCCGCACACCGCAACAAAGGTCCCTGCTCGCCACAACTAGAGAAAGCCTGTGTGTAGCAACAAACACCCGACGCAGCCATAAATTAATTAATTAATTAAAAAATAAAACAACATGATACATTACAGTGTAAAGATCAAAGTAAACTCACATATTTAAAAATAAACAGTATACACTTTTAAGAGTGGTCCAACATTAGCAGCAGTACTCTGCCCAAATATCAACTCTCCATGCAACCTCAGCCCATACAAGCTTTTTCTCCTAAACTACTGACCACTAAAAGGTAGTAGAACTCCTTGGAAGGTATTTAGTTAGATGAATTGGGGCATAAGAAAATCAGCATTTATCTAGAACATCCCACTCTTATCAGAAATAAGTTTTAAAGAAAATAAGGGGGAGGTAAGTCAAAGAGCCAACTTGAGAGAATTCCTACTGTTCAAGTTGTACAATTCAACATAATGTAATACAAGAATAAGGATAATCAACTGGAAAAATTAAATTTGTACAAGGCGACTACTTCAAAAGAGAAAAGTTAACACATGGTATACAAAAGGTAAATACAACACCAAAGTCTATTTTATATAACAAGGTATATTTAATTATTTATTGACTTTTATAAATGGGAATGTTTTCATTTGAAAAGTTTGCTCCTTTTGTAACATATGTATATCCAGAAGTATAAATAAAGGAACCTTAATTCTACATTGGTAATTAGAAATGAATGAACTAAAAAACAAGCAATGGGTTCTGGGTGAAGTAGCAACAATAACACAAACAGGAAAGAAGAATTAGCACCAGCAGTCATATATAAGGGACAGAAGAGGCATAAAGCAATTGATTAGCACCAGTGGGCATGTACAATAACCATTAAAAAAGAGGATTCTACAGTATATTCCAAAAGCATAAACTGATCAAAAGTGAAGGAGAACAAGGAGAACTACACTCATTCCTAAATCTTCGAGGTGGATGATCCTCTACCATTACATATTTTTAAACTTCTAATTATAATAAAATACTAATTAGAAATAACCCTTTTCAATGCCAACACACCAGATCATTTGTATCATAATGACCAGGAAACGGGTCACACAGACAACAGTCATGGAAAACTTGAGAAGACCTGATTTCTATAAAATGTGCCGTCTACAAAAATTAAAGTCTAAAAGTAAGTCACATGTACTCCAATAAAGGTTAAAAAAAATAAATATTAAAAATTGAAAAAATAAAAATAAGTCTCATGAAGTTAATAACAAAATGAAACTCAGCCTCAAGACCATATTGAGTAAAACTAGGTCTCCTGTTCCCCACAAGTGTCAACAACCCATCCCAAATCTACAATCTAGACTCCCCTGAGATAATGACATTCTTCTAATTCCAGATCTAGTTAAGATTACTAAAAACTAAAAACCAGAAAGTATTTTTTTAATGGTTCGATACAGTCAGTTCAAGCACCCTCCTCTTCAGCCCCCTCCCACCAAGAAAATACATCTCTCGATTTTCACGTTGTATGAAAACATTAATGTGATAATATAAGCTTTTTAGTTCCCTTGCCTACTTTTGGGAGAATGTATGGCCTCAAATGTACTTTCTAGGACCAAGGAGCTTACCTGCACTTTTTGTTACAAGAGGAGGGAAAGAAAGTCAAGGATATAAACTGAAGATACCATCTCTCCAGCATTCCCATAAAACTTTTTACAGAGGTAAAATTACATACAAACTGTAATAACTGAGTAGAGCTTAAGACATACATGTTCACTGTTTCTCAAAGTGACCTAAAGATATAAAAATTTTTTAAAGTATCCATTTCTAAACCACATTTATTTTTGGTGGGTGGGTATACATACTTAAATGTATATAATTAAATATTCATATAACTCAATTCAGTCATATGGTAGAGATCATCATTCATTATAATAAAAGCATGAGTTTTAAAGAAGTAGATTTATTATAATATTCCTTAAACATATGGTAATATGGTAGAATTATGGTACTAAAAATAGTAGATGAAAGAATGCCATGACTTTGTGATCTTCACTTAGAGCTTATAACACATTTAGTTTTTTAATCACCAAGGACTTACAACATGGCTCCAGTTAGGTTTCCTCCTACCACTTCCTCCTGGATCCTAAAAGACTTTATAAATACATTTATTACACTGCACAAAATTATTAATCAACCAGTCTCTCCCACCAGCAACCAGAGGATAGAAACGGATTTGTTTCATCCCTAGAGCGTACATGATTTAAAAAAAACAAAAACAAAAACAAAAAACAGGGGCTAGGGCTTCCCTGGTGGCGCAGTGGTTGAGAGTCCGCCTGTCGATGCAGGGGACACGGGTTCGTGCCCCGGTCCGGGAAGATCCCACATGCCGCGGAGCAGCTGGGCCCGTGTGCCATGGCCGCTGAGCCTGCGCGTCCGGAGCCTGTGCTCCGCAATGGGAGAGGCCACAACAGTGAGAGGCCCGCGTACCACAAAAAAAAAACCAAAAAAAACCCCCAAAAAAAGACAGGGGCTAAACAAGTGTTTGAAGTAGATGGAAGATTAAAATATTAGATGTTGCTATCTTTTTTTTTTTTTTTTTTTTTTGGCAAAAGCCCAACCTCTAGCCCAAATATGAGCCCTCCATTCCCAAGCCCTTGTCCTTTGCTATAGTCCAGTCCTGGCATATTAATATAAGCTTTATATAAAGGCAAGTCCTCATAAGGGTTCCTTCCCTGGCCTCACCAAACAAAGTAAAGCCAATGACTCTACCCAGGCTTTAAAGTGTAAAGTATGCCAATAGCTACATTTCAGATATTAAAGCTGCAAGTAGAGAGAGAGAATAAAAAAATAACACTGCAAATCTCAGAGCTCAGAAATAGCTTAGAACAAAATGTAGCATACTGAAAAAGGCAAGCCCAAAAGCCACAAATACCAACCCCAACTACAATCACCTTATCTTCTCAACACTAGTCATGACCATGGCATTCAACAATATAAAAAGATGACAAAATGTTTTGCTGGCTCTTTTCCTTCTACACACTATATTGAATGAATCTTTAAAGCACTTACTTATGGTAAGTGTTCATGTTCCTAGTAGAATTTTATTGTACTGATTTTGAGGGCTTTTTTTTTTTGCTTGTTTTCTTTTGTATTGTTATTTAAACTGCATTATAGAAAATATTCCACTTTGGATCATCTAAGTCTATTTCAAGCAAGCAACATACTCACTGGAAAACACGCATATCATTTAAGCTATACAGATCAACCAAAAAGAAAAGAAAAAAGAAAGTGGAAGGAAGGAAGGAAGGAAGGAAGGAAGAGAAGGAGGAAGGAAGGGAGGGAGGGAGGGAGGGAGGGAAGGAGGGAGGAAGGAAGGGGCGAAGGGAGTATTCATCTTCTACAGTTCCTTAAAAAAAAATCTATTGGTATTTTGATTGTGATCACACTAAACCCATAAGTTAATTAAGGAGAACTGACCAGTTTTACAGTATTCAGTCTTCCAATTTGTGAAACAGAATACATTTCCAATTACTTCCATATTTATCAATATGTCTCAGTGTTATTTAATAATTTTCTTCTTAGAAGTTCTTGCACACTTATTAGATTTCTTCCTGGTCTTTAATAGTTTTATGTGTTATAAATGGTAGCTTTTAAAATTTTCTCCTTATCATTCTTTCTTATACATAAAAACATAACCTTTTGTATACTGATTATCAACCAACACGGCTAAATACATCTTTTCTTGGTAAGAGTATTTTATTGAGGTGATTTACATATAAGAAACACAAACCTTAAATGTATAGTTCAGTGAAATTTTTACCAATGAATACCACCCCGCATGTAACCACCACCCAGACCAAAATATAGAAAATTTCTATTATTCCCCAAAATTCTGTCATGCCCTTTCCCAATCAATAGTATCTCTCTAATTCTCAGATAATCACCAATCTGACTTCTACCACAATAAACTAGTTCTGCTTGTCCTTAAACATCACATAAATGGAATCACACAGCAGTTACTCTTTTGTGTCAAGTTTCTTTCACTCAACATGTTAACTTTGTGGATTCCTCCACATTTTTTAAATTACCAGGAAAATGTTTTCCATTACATTGCTTAGTATTCCACGGTGTGAATATACAACCACTGTTAACTATTCTGCTCTTACAGATATTTCGTTGTTTACAGTTTTTAGTTATTATCAATAAAGGTACTATGTGCTTCTTTCTCAAGGGTCTATACCTAGAAGTGGAAACGTGGACTATGCTAAGTCTTAGCATAATATATGTTGAAATACACTAGAAATATCCAGTTTTCCAAAGTGGCTGTACCATTATACATTCTTATGAACAATATATGACACTTCCAATCGCTCTACATGCTTGCCAACATTTGATATTGTCAGTCTTTTTAATTTTAGCCATTATGTTGGATATACAGTGGTGGCTGTTCTCCAATGAGGTGACTCATCAAACTTGCACCACAAAGATTACCACCACTGCTATAATCTATCATCATACCCAACATGGCAACTTGTCCACTTTTAACTTGTCGAACTTATTTTCATGTGTCTAACTGCTATGTAAATTTGTGTCATTTGTCACTTTCACTGGTACTATTTTTAGGATAATTCTACCTTTTTCCTCTGAGTAATTTTAAGATTTTCCCAGTCTTAAGTATTCTGGAGTGTCACTGTAATGAATTTATGTGTGGGTTTCTTTTCATTTTTCTGATTGGGATTTGTTGGCTCATGAAATTACAAGTTATCTCTTCACTTCTAAAAAGTTCTGTGATTATCACTTTAAATTTTGCCTCTGACTCACTCCCTCCTCTTCTTCTGTAACACCAATTAATGTATGTTAGACCTACTCATTTTATTCTCCGTGTCATTCAACCTTTCTCCATATTATTTAACTTTTTAGCTATCTGTTACACACTGGATAATTTCTTCTCATATAGCTTAGTCTACTAATACATTCTTCAGCTATTTCTAATCTGCTATTAAACCTGTGTTCTGTTTTTTCTTTTCCTTTTTTTTTAATTTAGTAATTCTTATTTTCATTTCTAGAAGATATTTTCACAGTACTTTTTCAAGTAGAGATTTATTGAATCATTAAAGTGACACAAATTTCAGCTGTACAACCATGGTACAACTTCTCAGGAGCAAATCTCATCCCCTCCAACAACACTCCTCATAGCTAAGGCAACTGTCTTTGTAGTATTATAGGGGTTTCAGAGGGGGGGATAGTTCTGATTTACCCTTATTTGTGAATATGTCATCCATTGACATAACTTTACGAGGGGAATGATTTCTTATTAAAACTTCCCACCTAATACAGACAATGGCCTTTAACTTCTTTTTCCCACATTCAACAAGGATATCAAAACTGAAATTCAAATTTATACACACAAGCAAATGTCATCATGTCAAAAAGTGACTTTCAGCATTCCGAACTTCCTTCTTTGGGTTCCACCTTTCACTTTGATTTAGTCTGATTATAGCCCTTACTATCTTAACAATTCTATAATACTTTCAAGAGATCTTAAAATATTTTACATCCAACAGAAACAACACATTCTGGTTGTTTCCACTAGAATATCTGTTTTAATCTACCATGTTTCCTGAAACTGTTGAAGGTGTGCTCTTTGTAACAATTTTAACTAGAACCTAGCCCTACCTTCTACCCAACTTATTCAAAGTCATCTCATGAGGCAAGCCATTTTCACAACAAATATGCTAGACACAAACTAGCCACAATGCAGTTTATTAACAAATTTCTACTATCCATACTCTACTTGTTCCCTGTCTGTGCACTGATAACTAAGATAATTATAATAAATGCATCCAATCCTGACATTAAGAAGTAATTATATTAAGAAGTACACTTGTAAAATGTTCGACTTAAGAAATTTTACCATGAAATTTATGGGTGCCTGAACACAAGACTGTAAGATGTAAAAAGGTTTTATCTCATCTAGTTGTACACAATAATGCAGTATTCCAAATGTGTGAATTCATATTAAAGTATGTATACTGAAATACAACCATAGTCAAATGATTCTAGGATTTTACTTGGCAAGATTTTGTCATCTGAACTTACTAGGTAATGAAAAAATAAATTTACTTTTAAGCATAATATATAAATGTTTTCCTTAAAAAATTCACCATTTTCCCTTTTGAATTTAGAGTCTAAGCCTTAATAAAACTCACTGCAATGTTATATTTGTCAAATGCTTAACTAGAATTCTCATATTCCCTTATTTCTAATATAATATGATTTATAAATGTGCTTATTTACTGAATGTTGCAGTTAACTTTTTTTGTTAACTATATATTATAAAATCTATGCATATCAAGGAAAATATTACATTTTGCAACAGTAAATTATTTTTTTTTTACTTCTGAGTATAATTTTACATAAAATTTTGTTATATTACACTATACCAATTCTCTGCAATGCTATCTACAATAAAAATACTTGCAAAGTATTTATTATTTTAAGAGTATACTAAAATTAAAAGATCAAGGGAAAAAAAGGGCATTAACTTAAAGAGTTTTTTTTCCATTTGGACAAAAATTAGTATCTGAAAGAATATATAACATATATTGTAATAGAGATTAGGAATAATCTAAATTTCTTAACTTTTATTTATTTTTACTGATTATCTAATTATGTTATTTTAATTAGAAAACACAGGGTACAAAACTACTGACACTACTTGGTATATAATCCTCCAGACTTTTTTCTATTTATGTACTAATATAAATTAATATATATAACAATATATATACATTTAAAAATATTTGTATCATAGTATATATTCTATTTTATAATCTTTTTCACATACTAGATTATCATTCCCCTTAAATATGAATTGCAACTGCTGTATTTCATGTTTAAAATATTTCTCATAAAGCTTAAGTATTTTCAAATTTTATAATTATTCAAGACAAGTATTTCATTCCAATTCATTTTTATAAGACAAAATCTAACTTTATAATTTCTCCAAATCCTTCAAAAAATAAGCCTAAATAAAATGTCTAAAACTAGCACATGTACTTTTGGTTTTCATTTAAAATTACTGGTATTAAATGATATTAGCCACAACTAAAGAGGATAATGAATTTTAATTAAGGCTTGCCATCTTGATATCTTATTATACAAAGCAGTTTCCAAAGTAACAAAGACATTAAAAAGTATTACTACAAAAAATTATGTGCCTTTGCTAAACATAGCATTTTGAGGCATCTCCTACGGTAATCTCAGATTACTCAGAAAGAAATGTACTATTAATATTGTGCCAAGGGAAATTATCTAAGAAAGCTGGTACATTCTGCTACCAAACAACTCTGTTAACAGGGGAAAAGAACATTGGAGTCATAAGACCCATCTTAGCTGTGTACCTTTGGAAAATCATTTAACCTCTTAAAAGACAAATTTCTTCTTCAGTAAGATAAACTTACCATTGGGTCCAAAGAGTTGTTTAGAAGATTATGTTTAGTTATAATTTAAAGTTTTATTTTTTAAATCAAACTTATTTAATCCTTTGGTGGATCAAATTTTTTCAAACTAAAAAGTTTTGGTAATTAAATCAAAATATGCATTCCAGGGCTTCCCTGGTGGCGCAGTGGTTGAGAGTCTGCCTGCCGATGCAGGGGACGCAGATTCGTGCCCCGGTCTGCGAAGATCCCACATGCCGCAGAGCGGCTGGGCCCGTGAGCCATGGCCGCTGAGCCTGCGCGTCCGGAGCCTGTGCCCCGCAACGGGAGAGGCCACAACAGTGAGAGGCCCGCGTACCACAAAAAAAAAAAAAAAAAAGCATTCCATCACACATCTTGGAATCTTATTTCTTAAAAAAAAAAAACAAAACACCTATAAATATACTATCATATTATAGATCAGAAGTTGGCAAACTATGGCCCATGGGCCAAATCCAGCTGGCCCTCTGTTTTTGTAAATCGAGATTTACTGGAACACAGCCACACTCATTAAATTATGCATTATCGATGGCTGCTTTTACACTACAACACTTGAGTTGAGCAACTGCAACAGAAACCAGATGGCTGACAAAGCCTAAAGTATTTACCACTGGCACGTTACAGAAAAAAGTTTGTTGACCCTGGCCATAAATGACTATAAATTGAATTGGACAATGTATCCAAAAGGAATTAGGGGAAGAAAGAAAAAAATCAAAGAAATATTAAAATATATACCTAAATTTAATGCCCCACAATGCCACTCCAAAATCCTAAAAACAATCTAAGTTTCAAATGCAATTGGATCTAGAATAAGAAAATCTGGGTTACATAAAATATAAAAACAATACTAAGTTTATTAATAGTTTATTTAGAATTGCAAAGTATATCTTTGTGCCTCTTCAAATTAAAGTCAATTATTATTTCTATTATAAATAGTATTTATATCTACTTTATACAAATTATATTTTTACCTGCTAATGGCTTGCTCCTCATCAGTTATTCCAGTCTCCCTGAATGCCCTGTTTGATTCCGCCAAACTCAAGGCAATTGCTCTCTGAAGATCATCTTTATCATCTCCAGTGAGATCAATCACATCTGAAAAGCAAAACTATCTTTCTCAAAATTAAAAGTCAAACAAAATGAAAGGTAATTCTTATAATGGAGATTTTATACCCAATATACCCTTTCCAATCAAAGTCAGCACCAACTTAATTCTGTATAAGAGCCTCTCTGAAGAGAATGCAAACACTTTTTAAATTGGTTATACTTCGAAATTTAATGTTCTTCTCTATAAAATATACCTAAAGCAATTAAGAGTATAAATATTTTTCATTACAGAGGAATCTCAATATTTACTATGAAGTCTCTGATTAAAAGCTAATAAGCAGAAAGACTGCTAAAAACAGGTTCTTTAACAACAAAAACTGAAGCCAACATAATTAAACATTTATATTTATGCTTTCTGAAGTCAACCCAAATACACAAACATTACAGTCGGCTATACTACCTAGACATTTATTAAAGTATAATAATTAAATGAGCTCTCAAAAGCTATGTTTCAGAAACTAATTGACCATATATATCTATGTTTATATACACTTTTAAAGTCTGGATGAATGTATGAAGCTGTTAACAGTGGTTAATTTTGATGAGGAGGGTTATGGGGAGAAGGAAGTATAAGGATCCTTCACTTTCTATTTAATGTTCTATGCACTCCTTTTAATTAAAAAAAAAGTTTTCATTTCACAAAAAAGAAAAATATGCAAGTAAATGACAGGTTTTCTTTTGTTAGAATAAAATAAAGTAGTCTAGATGCTGTAAGTGTTCTTCTTCCAAAGAATAAAGTCTACAACTATTACCACATTCAAAAAAACTGATTTTTAATCCAATTTCCCAATATACATCGATTTATTTCCTTACCTCAAAAGATGTCAATTATACTCCTATTATCATTTAAACAATGATAGACCATAACATGTTACTAAGTAGGATATTACAAAATAATGGGATGAGAAAGAGAAAGAAGTATAGCTGTTACTACCTTATCTTTGCATAGTTGGGATTATGCTGGTTGGTATCCTGGACAAGTTTTATAATCACTTTGTTTATTTGTATTCGAGACATGTTAAAATTAATTTTTTTCTTTGTAATCTTAGAATATTATAAGAGAGAAACAAACAAAAGGGTTGGGGATGGGAGATAAAGTGTCTTCATTTTACCATCTGGCTACAGGGTTATATATAACTACTAGAAAAAAAATATTTTGCACTTAATAAAAAATAAAGTATATTGATAGTTTCAAAAGTCTACTTCTATCGTTATATACACTTTTTTCTCCAAACAGCAGCTTATGAGAATATTAAAAACAACAGTTGGCCACAGAAGATTTTTTTAATGTTCTTAGAGAGTATAACAAAACCTCACAAAAATGTAGTAAATAAGGTCCAAAAAACTCAGTCAAGTAAAATGTGGAACAGAGTTATAGAGCAAGTGAAATGATGGAGCATGCATACGTACGTCAGCAGGCCAAAGGTTTCCTAATTCTGGTTTACAAATTCCGAGTCCACCAAACCACAGCTGTAGATGGATATCACCTGGGTGTAGTCATTCAGTCCAGCTGAAATATTGATAAAGAAGCTAGGACTGGAGAGGCATGAAGTGGCCTCATAAAAATGAGAACTATCATGATCATTAAATAATGACTAGAACTTGGGTGAGTAAAGAGAGAATAATGGAAGTAAAGAAAATAACCTGAAAATCACAAAGAAGCCGTTTTGGGGACACGATCAATTAGCCCTCAGACTCCAATCTCTCATCCTCCTTGTGTGCCTTCTACAACTACAGAAGCTGAAAAGATTAAAACCTATTTTCCTGATTCACCTGCAGTTATGGTTCTGGATAAAATTTAGGTTCCACCAATCGGATGCAACAGCATGAGATTTGGAAGGCAGACTTGAGGGGGGAAGCCACTATCCTGCTGCTTTTGGCTGTTTTTCTCCAGCATGACTGAAGAAATGTGGGCTGTTCCACAGTAGCAATCCAGTATCCAATTTACAGCTTCAGGTATGTCAAGAGATAGAGTAGAAGTGGTAACCAGACTCTGCACTCCAATGCCCAGGCACAGCTCAGTGGCAGTTACCTAATCCGGGCTGCTTGTTCCCTGGGCAGTAGCTATAGAGCTATGTACGCTCTTGAACCCTGTAGTCCCAAAGGCAGTCTCCTGATTCACTATCTTCCTGACTGTGGCAGACGGAATGGCTTCCCTGGCTGGCCAGTCCTGCAAGAATCTAGGAGTCATTTCAGAAAGCTGAGCTAGAGATCCTTCCTCCATTGCTTCCACTGATTTTTTAAAGAACCTAGTTCCCTGTATTAAATTTCTTCTTTGGAACTATCTAGAGTGTTTACTGTTTCATGACTGACAAGTAAACCAAACTGGCTAGAGCAGAACTCACCTAGAAATGGCAACAAGTTATACTTAGAACTTTTCACAATTTAGCAATCGTAACTCAAGCAACACAAAAGCAAAAAACTAGGCAAGATGCTTTTAACCCTATTTCATAAATGAGATAATGAAGTTGCAAGAAATGAAGTCTAATAGTATAAGAATAAAGAATGATACACAGGCTTCAACTTTAAGTCTTCAAATTATTAAGTCCAGTGGTCTTTCCTCCATACTAGCAGTATCCAAGTGTAATCCATGGATCCTTGGGATCCCCAATGACCCTATGAAGGAAGGGGTTCCTTAAATAAAAAATACTCTCATAATAATACTAAGATGTTATTTGCCTTTCCTACTGGGGTCACATTTGCAGTGATTATGCAAAACAACAGTGCATAAAACCACAGCATCTTAGCACAAATCAAGGCAGTAGCATCAAGTTAATTATATTACAACTATGCACACCCATTATTCAAAAAAAAAAAAAAAAAAGCCAGTCTCTCTTAAATTCTTGATAAAATGAGGAAACTAATTTTATTAAATCTCAAACATTGTTTTACATGTTCTTTTAATTCTATGTGACAAAATAGAAAGTATGCATAGTACTTCTGCTGTATATCCAAAGTATTCTGTTGGTAAAGAAAAACACTAGAACACTGCTTGAGTTGCAAGCTGAACTGATTTTTTTTCATGGAGCACTATTTTTACTTGAAAGAACAACTGACAAACTACAAACTATGATTATTCAGACATCAGTATTTGGCAGACATTTTCTGAAAAATAAAGTGAGCCTGTCACTTGAAGAACAAATGAAGAGTATTTGTTGCCAATGATTAGCATGGAATTTTCAAGCAAAAACTGAAACTTCAGAAAACTTGTTTCTACCACTATGAGCTTGACATCTTCCCAATACTTAAAAGGCTTTTCTGGCGAAATCGAGTGATATTAACAATTTCTATTTGTTTTATAATGTAGACTTTCTTCCAACATTTGGAAGAAAACCTCTTCCAAATTACCAATGCGCTGTGTTATTAAATCATGCATGGATAAACAATCCATTCAAAGAGCAAGATAAGACACTAGGAGCATCTTTTGTTCTAATATTTGGTCTCTGACACAGTTCCTGACAGAGAGTTCCTATATCACTTGGCATATCCTAGCTTGACAGGAACATATTTTGCTCTAAGGAGCTGACTCTGGGGTTCCTAAATAGCTTCAGGATGGGCCACTGGTCATCAGAAAGACTAAGCCATGATGAGAAGCTTGGAACTTTGAGCCCTACCTCCCATCCTCCAGGGAGACATAAGGACTGGAGATTAAGTTAATAATCAATCAGGCCTACCTGATGAAACCTCCATAAAAATCCCTAAAATACAAGGTTTGGGGAGCTTCCAGGTTGGTGAACATATCCACATGTTAGGAGGGTGGTGCACCCCAACTCCACATAACAGAAACTCCTGGCTTGGGACCCTTCCAGACCTTGCTCTATATACCTCTCCATCTGGCTGTACATACTTTATCATAGCCTTTATTATATAATAAACCAGTAAAAGTAAGTGTTTCCCTGAGTTATGAGCCATTATAGCAAATGATCAAACTTGAGGGGGTCTTGAGAAACCCAATTTGTTGTAGCCAAGTCAGACAGAATGTGGGTAACCTGGGGACCCACTACTTGTGATTGGTGTCTAAGGTAGGGGCAATCTTATGGGACTGAGCATTTAGCCTGTGGGGTTTGATGCTAACTCCAGGTAGATGGTATCAGAATTGTAGAACACCCAGCTGGTGTTGGAGAATTGGTCGTGTGTGGGGGGAAAAAACTCACATATCTGGTGTCAGAAGTATTATAAGTATGAGCAGAGGAAGAAACAAGCAATTATAGTCTTTAGCGCTAGAAAGGTTAGCTGACCACAGACTATCAGTTCTTAACTGAAAAGCTGGGACTTGTTCCTTTAAGTGATGGAGAAGGTTTATTTATTATTTGTAGTTTCACTATAATTACAATAATTTTCTCCATGATGTTCCCATTACTTCATAAAGCTTCTTCTTTCCGTAGGTCATTTTAGAACAATACAGAAATCTTGAATTATTATCATCTACTCACATACCAAATACATATGATTTTAAGAACAGATATTAAGAAAATAAAACTTTATTTTAATAGAATGGTTAATCCTAAATTTATTTTTCTGGAGTTTAATAGAATGATTTCTGTAAAATATGTAATAAACTATCAATTTCACAATGAAAAATAGCCCTCTGTGATTTTCTTATGTGTTTATTCAAAAAGTAACAGAGAATAAGCTTAGCAGTAAACAATTTCTAATTGGCAAAAGTCAACTATAAAAACTTAGCCTTTGTAAAAATTCCATCCAAATACCAAAGTACTATGAATATTTTTCTGTCAATGCCAAGGGAGGACCTTGGTAAAACACCAAACTTTGTTTGAACCAATCCTCCCTCCAGTATTAGTATTAGCATTAGTGTGAACAGAATTCAAGGGCACAAGTGTGTTAGTGTCAGCTGAATAACACTGCAGAAAATCACGTTACAAAAGCCTATGAACAGTAATCTACAACATTTCAAGATAGACCAAAATAAAACATTTTTTCCTGTAAAGTCAGAAATATATATACCAAAACATAACATCCACCCCAATAAATCTTCCACTCTCCAAAAACTTACACACCAACTACCAAACATTTCTCTGCTAACTCCAAAACACAGAAAGTCATCAACTTAACAATAAATTAGACTTCAAATGTATGAATTGTTTATCACTCATTTTTTCTCATGAAAATGGTATATAAAATGACATGAGGCTTCCAAGTTAGTTCACAAGAGCCAATTTAGCCCATAATCAATTGAATATATGCAAAGATTTTTATTTTAGGAAAAAATAGTTCTTTCATTATTTTCCTTACCTACATAAGGCTAAACCTAGGGGAAACACGTTTTTATTTTTAATAAGCCAAGCTTATATTTACCACCAGCAAAGATTTCTAGGCAGGGGAGTGATATGAGTAGAAATAACTGTTTTGGGAGTTAGAGGAGTTAAAAGTGCTGAACAAGAGTTTGAGAAGAGTTGTAATAAGAGTAGGTACCAGAGCAGAAAAAATCTCTGGCCCACCAAAAGGACAGGGATACCCTTAAGAGTAAAAAGCAAATATGAAGAAAGAGATGGTCAGCCGACTGGAAATGAGAAAAATACCATTCTCACTCTCACTCTGCTTCAACCACGGTTGTTGTCCTCACCATTCACCTCCTGAGCCAAAAACATACTCCTACCTCAAGACCCCAGCCTGGGGCACACCTCCCTAAGACATCCTTGAGGTTCACACCTTCACTTCATCAGGTCTCTGTATAAATGAGACATTTCCCAACCAACCTTCCATCTAAAATAGCATACCCCATGTCTGAACTACAACCTCATCCCTGTCGGCCTCTGTCCCTCTACCCTGCTCTATTGTTCTTCATGAACTTACTATTATCTGACAATACTTATTTATTGTTTACTGTCTTCCCCCTATGTAAACAGAGACACTTTTTGATTTTTTAATGGCCTAAAAGCCTGACACATATTAGACAATCAATAAATATTTGTTAAGCAAATAAAGGTTAATATCTAGACTATGGAATAGAAATAAAAATTAATGAGTCATCTCCACAGTGGCACTAGTTAGAATACTTGAGAATATATACCTTATCCAAAATTTTTTCTAGTAAAAGGACAAGTAGCATAATAAAGTATCATGTTAAAAGAATACTTAAAATCAAGAAGACAAAAGCAATGTAAATTGTGTTGCTCATACCACTCTCCCATTCTCCCCTGCCGTCAGTCAGTTCTCTTAAGATGTTCCTACTTTTCCAATCCTCTCATTGCTAAACTCACATTCTCCAAAACAGTGACGTCCAATAGAACTTTCTGTGATGATGGAAATGTACTATTATCCGTACTGTCCAATAAGGTAGCCACTAGTCACATATGACTACTATTGACCATTTTAAATGTATCTATGGCAATGGAAAAAACTGAGTTTCAGTATTACTTAATTTTATGTTTAAAGTTAAGTCTCCACATGTAACTATTGGCAACTGTATTGAACAGCTCAGCTCTAAATGGTCTTGCTCTGTTTTTAATAACAGCTGCTAAATTTATAATGGCAGCATTACTAAGTAAGGAAAGTAATAATAAAGGAGCCATTCTTGATTTTTGTCATCTGTTTTACTGTGTTTTCCAACTTGGAAAAAAATTAAAAGTTAACATTCTATATTAGTCAACAAAAAGTGCAAAGGCCCATGGCTATCATTCTGTCCTAAAGTTAAAGAAAATTCATAAAGTTATACAAGTAACTCTACAGTGTATGTCTAATATAGAATGTAAGTCTAAATGCATCCAATCAGTTACAAGTAATTTTCATACCATTGTAGCATCTCATTTTTAAGCTTAACATTGACTTTTGGTGAATCATCAAAATAGTTTTATGCATTAGAAATCTCTACAGAAAGAGATTTAACTTCCATTCCACTAATTTTTTTTTTCTATCTGCAGATGCTTGTTTAACAAATTTGGTGAATGGGAAAAATATCAGTATTCAATTAATAAAATCCTAAACTGTTTAACATAAGTGATTTGCCCTCAGCAGGGGTGAGAGCACTAGACTGGGATCTATTTATCATTTGTGCTTTAAATCACTTTTAGGCTAGCCAAGCAATATGACCAAGATTAGAGTTCTAGGACAGAACTTCAACATTTTTCTCACTTTCTATGCAATCCTTACCAAATAATTCAAGTTCTTTAGGAGGATAAAAAAAAAAAATACAGTGTGTCTTAAAAAAAAAAAAATACAGTGATTCTAAATTTGTGAAGAGTCTACCACTTAACACTCACTCCAATGTGTTATACTAGTTTCTCTAAAACTTAAGCCAATATGCGGCATTATTTTCTGTGTTAAAATTACCTACCCAAATCCCTCTTATCTTTTGATCCATACTTTGATTGCTCAATTGTAGCACATCTCGTTCTGGCGGGTATATACCATTTTTTTCCCGTTTTAAAAAAGTTCAAAAGAATTTAATGATCATGAAAGAAAGAATATTATTATTTGATTTCAAATTGGGCAAAAGCCTTATATGGTCATGTCTATGACAGAGTTTGCCATGACACAAAGACTTCACACAATCTCTTCTCTGATTATTAAATACACCTATGATATCTCTATATCTTGCATTGTTTCCTAGTTCCCTTTGCATTTTTAACTTCAAAACTCCTAACACAGTAATTTTATTTCTCATTTAAGCGAGAGGTAGGAGGCACTCATTTGACAATTCACAATATCCAATCTAGACAGGAGATGTAAGTAATTTTAAAAGGTGCCTCAAATTTTTGCTAACAGTACTACAAAATGGTTTGGGTCTTTTCCCAGAATTCAACAGAGTGTTATATTACAGTATGGAATGTTACCAAAGCAATACTTCTTAATTCCTTACTATGCAGAGTACAAGCTTTCCTTGAAATGTTTCCTTTTTCCTCTCAAAAATGAAAGGTAAAAATACACTGAGAAGGCCAACAATTGAAAATGTAATTACTCCTTCAATATTAAAGTTCACAAATATATGCTCTCCTAATCAAATGATATAATTTGCTTTCTCTTCTGATATACTTGGGTATATGAAAATTTCCCAGCAACCCCAAAAGTGGCTTCTATGGGATATTAGTTTGAAAGCTAAATTTTTCTAGTCATCAAAAAAACATGTATTTTTAGATCTTCTAAAAGAGACCTTCAGTTATAAGCTATATTCTAGCTTATAACAATAAAGAACCATTATATATTTAGCATTAGAGACTTTTATCTCAAAATATAGATGTTTTGTCAGCACTACAACAGATGACACACTTAAAGTTAGCAAGGCTTTGTTTATGCTTTAGCCTGGTTGTAACAGACTTTATACTTAAAAAAAAAAAAGAAGAAGAAATTGAAAAAATAAAAACCCTTACCATATTTGCAAGAATTAAGTTCGACTATGGTCAATTTTCAAGTAACAGTGCATTTCACATAAAATTGAGAAAATGCTCAAAAAGGGTTTTATATCTAGAACAATCCCTTGAAAACTTCCTCACACTCTGATCACTCTAATACTCCACACTCCTTCAGCACTTACAGAGTATTCCCCACGAGGCCTGCGTTTGAATATATATATTCATTTATAATTATTTCCTATCCTTCCCACGTTTTACCACCCCATCCAAGAATTAAAAATACACAGAGATTTCATTTCTACTCAGCAATTACAGCATAGTAATTTAAAGAATCTGCTGAATGCATGACATCTACTTACTTTCTCAGTTTTAAACCTTGTAACACTTGGTATTATACAAGTGTCATAACACTTGTAGTATTATTATGACACTACTAAATTTAAATGCTGAACAAAGACTATTTCCTAAAGGCAGCTGTACTTCTTAGAACTTTATGAAAGGTGGTACAAATCTGTTAAATAGAAAATAACTATTGTCACCTCATCAGCTATATTTTTCTGTTTAATATTAATACTATTATAATACAATCACCCCACTATATTTCTACAAGTTTTTTTCTCAATAATCTCAAACCAACTTTATGAATGCACTATCCAAATTATTCAATTATTAAATATGAATTAGCATCCTGGTTAGGACAGCTCATTTTATCAATAAAGAAACCACAACAACGAGCAATTTGCTCAATAAGATAATCAGTAAGATGAAACCAGAAACTCCATCTCTCTACCATTTCTTTCAAGTGGAATATGAAAGTACTTAGTGCATATTTTCCGAGAGCTACACACAAAAAACTTTTTTCAATTATCAACAAATGGGACACATGCTTTCTGAAATCAGGCTGCTTCCTCCCTAAGAGCACCTATTCAAATCTCTCTTTTTGTCCATAACATTTTCACTATTCCTTGTCAAAAGTCTTGAACAGGTGTTAATATGTGACTTAAACAATATTTTCTAATTTTCACACAGCAAATAAGACATCATCTTTAATGACAGTCTTATAATCCTAATTCTCCCCTGCAAATCTATATATGCTGTCCCACGTCTCAAAGTCTACCATCTATATTGAGTTCACAGCTATCATTCTAAAATCTTTCCATCCTTTCAACTAGAACACTGAACCATGTTTACTCAGTTTTGTCTTCTTCATTTTAACCAGGTGTCTTCAGTCAAAATCTTTTTTTCCTTTTTCTACCTAATTTCATTTTCCTCCCAAGTCTCAGAACCTTGAAAGATATGTTATTCTCACATACTAATTCCTCCTCTATTTATACCACTTCTCTTTTTTCCAACTTCTTATAACAAGCTTCTCAACCCTGTTCAAGAGAACTTTCATTGGTTTCAAAACAGCTTTTTTACACATATTATCAAAAACAACTCAACAAACACTTTTTGAGAAACAATAACATCCTATTATAATGGTGGGACTACCAATGGTCTCTTTTAAGTTTAGTTTAGTTTGGTAAGCAAGAAAGGCACAGCAAATAATTTCAAAATAGCACAGTACTCATTAAGACAGAAGTATGCTCTGGGTGTCAGAAAAGCCCTTGGTTCACTCTAGGGGCTAGAGGAAACATTCTAGAGCCAGCAGCTCTTAAGCTATGTCTTATAACATCAGAAGAAATTAGGCTAGGGATAAAGGCTGGAGGGGATTCCAGACAGAAGGAACAACAAGTGTAAAGACAGAAGAAATTAAATAGCACTGGGTGAATGAGAACTTCCGATCTATTCTGCATTATCACAGCGTAAAGTGAGAGGAGGAAAACAGTAGAAAATGAAGGTAGAGATGTAGATAGGGGCCAAACCACACTTTGTCTTGAACTTGGACACAGCAACTGAGTCTGTCTTACATACATAAAGCTTCTCCCATCACCTATTACATGTGTGAGATAGGAGTATCCTAGCTTTGGCTGACATAAGACCATTTTTGGAGCAAAAACACTAAGATTACCTTGAAATTTTGAAATTAAAATATTTTATCAATGAACATTAAATAGCATTTAATGTCAATCAATAGTTATAAACATCTATGTGAATGGGATCTTCCTGGTTGTTTCCTAACTTTGAGAAAGTCTATAAAACAAAATCAAAAATTCTCTTTAAGTACAAGTTAGTAATCAAACTTCTCAAATCCAGAATGCACAGAAATACCTACATTTTATATAATGCTGTTATTACACCATAATGAGACAGAGATAAATGAACATATTTTTCAAAACTCAACTATATAAGCATAAATTATTCACATTATAAAGAAAAATTAGAGTCCCGTGTAAAATTTTCCATATGTATGTATGTGTATTTATTTATTTTGTTATGTTGTAGTAAGCCTTTTTCCAAGATCTTTATTCTGGACAGGGGTTGGAGTTAAGGGAAGGAAAATTCTGTTAAACAGTAAATCTATCAGTAATTAGAAACAATACTTTATCTTCAAAAATAATACTAAGATCTCTACCAATACTTAACATCAATAAAACAAATGACTGTGCCCCATTTAAAATTCCAGAAACTTTTGTTTCTTTAATGAGTAAGACCTTTAGATGTTCCATATTTCAAAACAATAAATACAATATGAAATGTTTTATAAAAGGATATACAACTTAAATATAATCTTTTACTCCTAAACTGAAAACAAATATAGCAGCTAATAAAAACATATGCGCCTTTCCACTACACCAAAAAGAACCAAAGCTGAAGTTGTTCCTTTTTTGTTCTTCACCTCTGTTTAAGCAAAACACAGCTCCAAGAAAAATTTATCATTACATTCTAATTAAAATATTAAGAAAGAGAAGTAAACTTACTCGTATCTGCTTGGCTTCCCACACTGATGTATCTATCATTGCCAGGTAGCGCTGTTTGGTAGTAAGTTGTCTCCTCCTGCTGAGGGGTCTTGGCATTCTTCGCAGTAAGGAAAGCCACTGCTAGTTCCAAGTTTCCGTTACTATCCTTCAAATATCAAGAACGGAACATCAAATATTTTGTAATAACTCTATACATTCTCATATGATTATGTAATTTTCTCCATAACAACTAATACTAATAGTAAAAATCATTTTCAGATTTAAAATTATTCTATGTGATTCTTAATTTTACAGTATAAATTCACTGTAAACAAAGTAGACTATATAAATAGTAATTCCTTTTTCTACTAATTAAAACTACTAATATAATGTAAAATCAATTCTATAACTAATTATCCAATCATAACTTACACTCCTAAACAAATGAACAAACTAAAAAATGTTTTCTGGAACTGACCACATAAAAGGGTGAAAAATAAATATTTAAAATAGTACTTCAGCAAACAAGGACAATAAAAGATATTCCCTTTAGTATGTATGCTGAATGCTTACCTAGAGGCAAACTAACAAGCAAATATCAAAGACTCATAAGAAGAAAACAACAAAATGGTCTGAAGCTTGATAGAGAGACACACAGAACTCCTAGAAATACTCAATACTATCAAGATGAAAATCCTACCCAAATTAAATATATAAATTGTATGTAGTTCTCATCAAAAGTATACCTGGACACTTTGTTATAAAGCAGAAACTAACACATCATTGTAAAGCAATTATACTCCAATAAAGATGTTAAAAAAAAAGGTATACCTGGACAAAATTATTCTAAAGTTCATTTAGAAGAAAACAGATGCTAAAAAACTAAGAATTTTTGAAATAGCAAAATGAGAAGAGACTTGCCCACTTATCTCTATATTCTCTCCACAGTTAACAATAAATATAACACTAGCTCTATGACAGCTAACTGAAACCACATTATGAAATCCAGATATTAGTAATGAAGTTATCTTTGTAACAGAAGGCCATAACCCATAATACTATGTAGGCCTTCAGAAGTTTAGCATACACACGAAGCATAATAGGAAGCCAGTGGAAGGTTTTGGACAGAAATGACATGGTATGATTTACATTTTAAAAGGATTACTCTGGCTGTATGCTGGGAATAGACTATAGGAGAGAATGGGTACAAGCAGAGAGTCCAACATTATTTGCTATCATATTAAATGTGGGGAGGGATAAAAGGAGAAAGAACAGGATGATTCCAAGATTTGAGGCCTGAGCAACTGGAAGAATGAAGTCTCCAACCCATCCTAACTCCAATTCTAGCAGCCTTTGAGGAGAGAAAAAAGTAAGAGTGCAGTCTGAAAAGCACCATTGTTTTAAACTTTGTTATCTGTCACAACCGTTATAAGATTCTTAAATGAATCATCCAAAATACGGGTTTAGCATAGTCTATAGTTAGATAAGTAAACTAGTCGTAAAATAATTGTAATAACAATGGCTAACATTTATTGAACACTGACTATGTGCCAAGAAATGTGCTAAGGGCTTTCCATATACTCTCTCATACAATAATAATAAACTGAATGCAGCAGGGATCTACACTCACTTTGGAGGTATAAATAAATTCTCAAAATGAAATACAGTAAAAGTGCTAAAATCGATCAATGACATTGTGGCTCCCAAAAGTAGACTCCTTGTCAGTATATTGCTGAGAGAGTCAACTCATTATTAAACATCTTACAAATTTATATTGAGCAACAGTTAAGGTTTAAGTACAGCACTGTTTGCCTCCCCAGATACTGATAACTGAAACAAAAGTTTTTAAAAAAAAACCATGGTCACACAACCTACCTCAAAGGAAATGTGGACAATAATTTAATTCTTAACGTTTACTTAATTTAGCATATACTACATGTTTCCCAAGTTAAAAAAAAATAAATAAGTGAATTCCCCAAATTTGCCCTGACAAAGTAATGGGTGTAGCCCCACACTCAGTGATAACAGAACGGGAAAGGCAATTTCTGAAAATAGACATGGAATGATTTAATCATATTTAGCAGAATAAAGAAAGGACTGGCAATCAACTAAATGTCATAATCATAAAAATTGAGGCACAACACTTTTGCTTCCTCTCCAAATACTTACAGTGGCTTCATAACCATGCATTAAAATGCTCCTAACAGTACTGTTTCATCGTTTTCCTGATTGGGGAAAACAGCTGAAGCAAAGCTTCCAGTAAGGGCTTCCCTGGTGGCACAGTGGTTGAGAGTCCGCCTGCCGATGCAGGGGACATGGGTTCGTGCCCTGGTCCGGGAAGATCCCACATGCCGCAGAGCGGCTGGGCCCGTGAGCCATGGCCGTTGAGCCTGCGTGTCCGCCGCAACAGGAGAGGCCACAACAGTGAGAGGCCCGCGTACCGCAAAAAAAAAAAAAAAAAAAAGCTTCCAGTGAAAGGAGAAATTATGTGTGGCACTGGGATCAGGCTGCTTGGTTTCTATTCCAAGCTCCTCCACATACTATGTGATCTTCAGCAAGTCACTTTAACTTCTCTGTTTCCTTATCTTTTAAAAAGGGGATAAAAATAATACCTACGTCATAGTTATTAGGAGGATGAGTTAGCCACATAAAGTACTTAGAATAGCACTGTAAGTGCTTAATAAGTACTAGTTATTATCACTACAGTTATGATTACAATCATCCAAAAGATAAATTATTTCTAGAAACAAATGAAGAACTTTTGGCACAAAATCAAAAATGATATAATTAATGTTGTCTCTCAGAGCAACTTGCAAAGGACTGAAGCTATGTGTATGCCTATAGTCGCAAAAATGCTGTACTGCTGTTAGCCTTTGGCAGCAATCTATAAATAAACTTAAAATGCAGTTCTAGTTCTTGAACATCTTTCATTCACTTGCTCTCTTTCAATGTGCACATCCATATGATTTGACTCATCTGGGTGCCACTGTGTGGAAATGAGCATAACTTTGTAAAATATAACAAAAATCAGGCCCTTCATTTAGTGCATAATAGAACAGTTTGATGTTGAATGTTCTTAAGGTGCAATTAATTGAATGTTAGCCAATTTATATTTCTCCTTCTTGGAAGAAAAAAATGTTAACTTCTGATACTCTGTTAATTTTCTCCCACTTCCTCTTCCTCCTCCTCCTCTACCCCACCCTACCCCCCACCCCCAATTAAACTCTAAAATCATGTCTCTTGAGTAAAACCAGCCATTAGCACTTGGATTCACTTCCCACCTTTTTGCATGAAAAGTGTTTCACATGGAGAGGTCTTCTTTCACTCCAAGGTATCTTGGAACATTAGGCTGCTAAAAGCTAACATACTTGAAGTTGCACTATGTTATGTTAAGTAAGGTTCTTACTTTATAAAAGTTATTTCCTATATCTCTACTACTACCCATGGTATAATTTAAAAACTCAAGTTTCAAATATGGTAGGCAGTGGAGATGAGGGTGTACTAGAAACTGTATGTCGCAAAACAGAGGCCATACCTTCAAGGCTTGCTGTAGTATCTGGGCATCATTAATCCCAGTAATTTCTCTCAGCTGGTTCAAAAACGTCTGCTGGTGCTAGAGGAAGGGAAAAACCAAAAGTGTTATCTATGAAATCTGAAAATATACAAGGACAAGAAAATAAATGACCTTTGGGGAAAAAAACAGAAAACACAAAATAAACTAGAGTGAAAAACAAAAAAACAATAGAACTTGACAAAGACTGAATAAATTTCATTCTTTTAGGAAGAATGAACCATACTGTGGTAGCCCTTATTCCATTCTCATGTTTCTAAAAGTCCATTCTTCACTGCCTAATTTATGCCTCCCAACAAGAAAAGAAGTGATCTGCCTGATGGCTAAACTTAAGAAGAACTAAGGAAAACAGGTATTCATTGGGCTACTTTAACTAGGGGATGAGACCACAGAATGAAATCCAGGCAGCCCTACTAATCTCTCCCTCTACCTTAAGTCAACCAGCATTGAGGCACCTAGGATGTTTGGAAAAAACATGCCTTTGGCAGGCCAAGCACTAGGTGGATATATTACACCACGGGGATTCTACCCTATTCAAGGAAAAATAGGATCATCTCCATTTTCCAATCTGTCATAAAAGATCCAAAGTAAAATTGATCACTTGCCCCCATTTGCTTTAAATCTGTTTATACTCTATTGATCTATATAATCGACTATACTCTACTGGAGAGAAAAAGAGGTAGGATAAGATTCTACTACCAAAACCCTTCCCTAAACTTCCCTAATTAAGAACCATGCTCCTCCCTACATCTCTGCATTTCTTTTTCTTTTTTTTTTTTTTTTTGCAGTACGCGGGCCTCTCACTGTTGTGGACTCTCCGGTTGCGGAGCACAGGCTCCAGACGCGCAGGCTCAGCGGCCATGGCTCACGCACCTAGCCGCTCCGCAGCATGTGGGATCTCCGGACCGGGGCACGAACCCGTGTCCCCTGCATCGGCAGGCGGACTCTCAACCACTGCGCCACCAGGGAAGCCCCATCTCTGCATTTCTTAAAACAAGTTCCCCAAAACTGTAAGATGGCACCATGAAATAAAGAAAGCTCAATGGATATGACATGGAAAACAAGTCACCACCACCACTAGAATAAAAGGATCTGCTGAAATCTTCTGTCTTCCCACTAAACATTCGTATGTGACATTCACTAAATGTCACTCAGTGTTTCCTCCTCTAGCATCCTGTCCAAGTTCTAGGTAGGATAAAGGGCAAAGGACAAAGGGTGTCTGCTAAATGACTCTGCGTTCTTTAATAAGCCCTATCTAGTGACTTCCACTTAAGGCCTCACTAAGCAGAACAAAGTCACGTCATGTGGCCACTCATACTTGCAAAGGAGGTTGGGAAATGTATTTTTCAGCTAGGCAAAAAGCTTTTCTGCAAATCTGTTGCTAAGGAAAAAGAAAAGAATGTACCAAACAGGCATTGGCAGTATCTGCCATGCCATCAATGAATTTTAATTTCCATAAACATCTTATTAAAAGCTGAGATAACTGAGACTAAAAATAAATTACATAATAAAGTATATAAACAAAGGTCATATAAAATGCCAAAATGAATCAAAATAGTTGAATAAAAGAACTGAACTGCCAAATTCACAGTGCTGAAACATGAGAAAAATAAAATTCTCTTTAGACCTGTCAACTTTTCTACTTTCATTTTAAAAATTACTATTAGCTAGCAACGGAACCACGACTAACTTACACAATACGCAACATTACAAATTAAAGATATATACAAATTTTACAGAAATTCTCCTTATCTAATTGCAATGTCTTATTTTAGTGAACATAAAATATTTCAAAGATTTTACAAGCTTCTTTGTAATCACCCCTACCAGCACTCCAAACTCCATTCTTTACACAGAATATAATTTTCCTCAACTGCAATTATTCAATCGTGTATCAGGAAAAGACTATTGAATACCCCAAAGAAATCAGTCATGTGTACAAATGATGCTCGCTATTATTTATAATGCTGGAAAAATGGAAACAATGCAAATGTCCTTCCACTAAGGAAGAGGTTCTAAACTGTAATGTGCAAAAGAATGCCTTGATAAATTTGTCAGTAAAGGAGATTCCCAGGCGCCACACCCAGAAATTGTGATTCCAGAGCCATCTGGATCTGCTAGGGGATCTGTTAGGGGATCTGCAATTTTAGGAAGCATCTCAAATGATTTTGATATAAATGAACCTAGAAGCACAGTTTGATTTAAGCAAACAACTGTATATTTTTAAATAGCAAATATATAATCTATATAGCAGTTAATCTTTACAAAATCATATTAAGCTAAAGTGGTAAAATACAAAATTTTGTGTGTATATGTTAATAAGTATAAGGTAAGATGTAGAAAAGAATGTAAAACCCAGAAAAGTTTACAGAGCCTGCATTGCATTAGACTCCCAATTCTTCTCCCATCTCTGTACCCACACCCTTTGCCACTTCTCACCCCCTCTCACCAGAAACACGATATATTTCCTTGTTGTGCTGATGATAGGCTTGGCCATGTGACAAGCTTTCATCAATGGCATATTAGCAAACAGTATGCAAGCAGACATGAAATGTGCTTGCATGGTTGGGCTTGCCCTATTGAACTTCTGCAACTTCCTCAAGAAGAACATAAGCTGGGGAGCCCACTTGTTGCCCCAGAAGAATGGGGCATGTGAGAAGAGCCACCCCAACCAACCAATCTGAACACGATGACAATATTTTGGTATGCCACTAACTTTTGGTGTGGTCTGTTACACTGATAGTTGACTGCTAGAGAGTATTATAAGAATACTGAGTATTTTATGAAGAGAAGCAACGTCTAAAACTTTTTTTAATTAATTAATTAATCTATCTATCTTTGGCTGTGTTGGGTCCTCGTTGCTGCGCACAGGCTTTCTCTAGTTGCAGCAAGCGGGGGCTACTCTTCATTGTGTTGTGTGGGCTCCTCATTGTGGTGGCTTCTCTTGTTGTGGAGCACGGGCTGTAGGCACATGGGCTTCAGTAGTCGTAGCACAAGGGCTCAGCAGTTAAGGCTCACGGGCTCTAGAGCGCAGGCTCAGTAGTTGTGGCGCACGGGCTTAGTTGCTCTGTGGCATGTGGGATCTTCCCGGACCAGGGCTCGAACCCGTGTCCCCTGCACTGGCAGGCAGATTCTTAACCACTGCGCCGCCAGGGAAGTCCTAAGACTTTGTTTTCACTTAGTATTTTGTTCATCTTTCACAATAATGTCAGCTAAATATCCTAATAAAATAATTCAGGTGCATGGTTCTTCATCTCATGAATTTTGACTGAAAAATGAAACAATAAAGAGAAAAGGATGAGGGTGGGGAAGAAGGCAGAGTGGGAAGGAGAAAAAGTAAATGTATTTTCTTAACTAAATTAGGAAGAACCAGGGCCGAGATCGAAAGAGGCGAGCTATGAGAAAAATTCTAAGTTAATGGTAGAGAAGCCACCTCATTTGTCAAGTTTTCCCCTTTGTTATTGGCATCTTCCAGCTGTGCTTTTCCTGTCTTTGAAAATTTGCACCTTCATTTCCTACAATTATATGTTTTTGTTGCTATTATTTCTGTTGTGATTAAGACCCTGGTCTTCTTTCGAGGTCTGCACCTTCTTATTTACCAAACTTCAGGTCTGATACACGCTGATCCTCAACTAAAAACGTCCTGCATATGGTTCTCTCCTCCTTGACTAGCGATTTTGGATCCAAGGTGGATCTAACCCACTATCATTTCTAGAATTCCTTTTCTGAGCTCTGAGGTCTTCCTTGTATGGATTTCTTATCTACTACAGTATAAGGAGGTGGGTGCAACATGTTCACACTGCTGGACCAAGAAGAGCAAGACACAATGTTCAAAGAGATTCAATGGCTTGCAAACACCACAAAAATCAATAAGCAAACAAACCAAGACTATCTACAGGCCTTCAGATTCCTTCCTCGATGTAATCTTTACTGAGTGATGACATCCTTAAGTACCTACTACGTGCAAAATCCAGTACTATGCACTTCAGGGAGAAGAAGGCATCAGTAATCTCAATATAAAGTAAGGATCAGAGTGTTTCACAGAAATTCCATCTCCCCACCCCACCCCCTGCCATTCATCCTACGTAATGCTGGGTCTGTTTTAAATCTGTTTAAGTAAGACTACAGCATATTTAACATTGTTGTAACTGCTTGAGAATGCAAAAAATGATCACTGGCTTAAGCCAAAATAGAAGACAAGCATTTATTATGCTCCTGCTGTATGCCAGACTGTTTTAAGTGCTTCCGGTGTATAATCTCATTTAATACATGTGCACGTGCACACACATAAACCCTCTAGAAAGTTACTCTCATTTTATAACTAACAGAATATTTAAGAGACTAATAAGTACAGAGAGAAATGACTGACTAATTTTTCAACTTCCACAGCCCATGTCTCTTCCACATTTTCTCTATGGTATCTGATTTTGCAGATTAAAGATTCAGTGAAAATTGAAAACTCAGCCCAAAAATCCATTACTATGCTGACATAAAATACTTAGATAATGGTACAAGAAAACTGGAGTAATGATGACAAGGCAGGAAAGCTTTCTGTGTTAAGGGGTGAGTGACTCTTAAGTCAGTCCTTGGTTCCTTTGACTGAATTTCTAAATATAAATAAAACTTGGTTTAGTGCAAAAGAAAGAAAGACAAAGGTTTCCATCTTCAGGGGAAAATACGGTAACTCTTAGAATAACCTCTAAAAAAAACCTCAAAATCTCTAAGAAAAGAAGAAAAAAACCCAATTTGATAGAAAATCCCAAAGTATTCATAAACTTCAGAATCACATGCCCTAAACTTCAGAATCAGCATTGCTAGGCACCAAATGGTAAACATTTCAAAGTTGCCTATCAATGAAAGGATTAACTATACTACTGCCTTTAAGGTACATAACCATACATATATCTATTTTTACAAATACCTTCTGCATATACCTAATTAACACTGAACTGCCTTACTTCATGTTATCTCTTACCATAACAAAAAGTTCCCAAACTTCATTGACAGATAATTTCAAGTACATAATATATCCTTCAAGTACATCTTTGTAAGATCCAAACCTGCCTCTAACCAGATATATAAGGAAAAAAAAAAAATTTCATTTCATTAGTCTTTTTTATTTTTATTCGTAATTTTAAGGAGGACAACATGATGACCTTTCATTTCCCTTCATATGTAATAATCTATGACCTCTCTGAGGAATTTTCCTACAGTACAACCCTTCTCATGACTTAAAGGGCCCTTTACATGCCCCAGCTATCTCTAGCTTCACCCTGCACTACTTTCCCCTTCTTCCTCTTCCCTCTTTCATTAGGGTCTACAAAATACTATTCAACTTCCTAATTCAAAGGTCTAACCTTTCTGTTAAGGTTAGAGGTTCCCCTGACACTTACCACAGATTGTAATAACATACTATGTTAATCACCAGACTCTAAATCGAAGAGAGCACAAGACTGTCTATTTCGCTCATCACTGTGTTCCTGATAACTAACTAGTACAGTGTCTGGCACACAGTAGGAACTCAATAAATATTGACTGAATAAATGAATATAGCAGAGTTTGCAGAGGTGAACTGGAGTAAGTCAGATCACAGGGCTTGAACTCACCCACAGGAAGGAGGTACAAACTAATTATTAGAGATGGGAACAAGAAGCATGCGTAAATCACGCCGCTTAGCAAATTTTCTACACTTTCCTACATTGCACCTAGAAGTTCACAGAACACTTTATAACCTAGTTCTGGTCCTGTCAATCCTGCCTGAAGGGGAGTGTACAGTACAATATTGTTCAAATTCCCAACTGCAAATAATTTACATACTAATCTCAAGAAGAGTTGGGGTATCCTTTATTTTCTACTGCCAGAGAGTTAAGGTTTATCTCAATCTTGCTGGGTTAACAGCACTTTATTTTTTATTTATTCAAATAAATTAATCACATACCTCTATGGATGTATAAATCTAAAAGTATGCTTTTTTATTCTTCACTATTTACATTTAGCCTTAGAAATGCTAGAAATTCTGAATTTAAAGTCTTTTCCCACCTTTTTATTGAATCCAGAGCTACAATCTTAAGCATTATGTAATCCCTCCCAAAAAAATAAGAAGTGAAGAAATGAGATACTTTGTTCGCCCTCAATAAATGTTTGTTTCCATCCTTCCTCACCTAAGAGTTCATACCCTTACCTTCCACTCCAGCCCTTCAACCAATCTAACATCTGCATGATGTCCATGCCCCCAATAGAATCTCCCATCCCTATTAACTGGCAGATATAAGACATGCATCAGAAGTAGAAACTCTAAACACAATTTTCCCCAAATATACTGTTACACAGCGCTATAAGCTAAGTTCACACAAAGTTAAATACATATCTTGGCCAAATAAGAACCTAATATCATGAAACATGGTTTCTATGGCAATATGCATTTAGAGTTCCAAAAACCCAACTTGCAAAATCTTTTGGAACTGTGTTTTTAAATTAGAACGCCTATATTATGGAATATGTGGGTAAACAAAACTTCTGTGAATCAAATCATATCCTTGAACTGCAACGTTTTCAGTTTAAATAAAGTATATATTTAACTTGTTTTTGATGCTAATGATCTGGCTGATTCCTAATATACCTCTGTAAGATATATAAAATCTTTGTGTCCAATTAAATCTTTATGTGTCTCTTGGTTTCTGTGCTTTAATTTTCATAATTAACTTTCAGTCCAAAAATAAAATCCCTTATACTAATAAAATAAGTATGCTTTACGTAGAACTTTCAGACTAGAATACTACATAATTCCTAGTAGCTATATGTGTCACAAACAATTCCTTAAAGCAAATACAGTATTTGGTCACACTAATTACATTCATAATACATCCTACTAACTATTAGGAACTCCATTCTTCTAGATATAATGTTAGGTTTAATAAAGCTTTCTTGCCCAGACCCATAAAAGAGCCATTTGCAGAAGCCTTCAGCCTCCAGCACCTCAGCAAACTTGTCTTCCATCCAGTGGGCTTCAATCACAACCTCTCCAGTAAGAACTGAATCTCAGTCCTGGGGCTTAGTAAGACCTCTCCCAAATGTATTCCTTCCTTTATTCTTTAGAGTTCTCTTTGCACTTTAGTAGCCAATCATCTATTACTAGTTCAAATTACTGTGTACTTTCTGTGTCCTAACTGGACTCTTACTCATACAACTTCCTTAAAAGCAATTTTTGTATTCTAATACTACGTTAATGATGCAATTCTGTACTTTTAAGAGAATAAGTCTCAAAAACAATAGGAAGAGGAAAATTAACCATATATGGTAAGTGCTATCCAAGAACCACCGCTTACTGAGCACTTATTAAAAGTGTGTAAGGCACCAGAGATTTCATTATTGTGGGCATGATCAATTAAATCATTGGCCATTGGTGACTGAGCTCAATCTCTAGTCCCTCTCCCCTCCTTGAACTGGGGAGTGGGCTGAAAGTTCTAACTCGCTAATCATAGTGGATGGTTTTTCTGAGGCACAGCCCCCATTCTGAAACTATCTAGTCCCCCAACCAGGAGTTATCTCATTAGCATACAAAAGACAGTAAATTTCTGTGGCAGAAACCAGGAGAAAAGACTAAACATTTACTTTTTATTTTACCACATGTAGCCTCGTACAGCTACTTGCAGATAACAGAAGGCGCCAAATTGTTTGGTTTCTTTGTCCTTGCTCATGGACTTCTCTTCGTTTAGAATGCTACCTTCAATCTCCCCATACATCTTCAACATTACCTCCTCTATGAGGCCTTTCCTGTTCTTAGATCCTCTCCTTGGTCCTACCAATATATCCTGTATATACTTCACTTAACTTCTAATATAATGTATGCATTTCTGGCTCCCTCCCACCAAACTATAAGTTTTTTTATAGTGTATTATTTATTTCTCTATCTGCTTAAGACAAAGAATAAATGAATGGATGGACATGATAATGAGTCGACTGGGTATCTAAGCAGAAATGTACAACAGGAATTGAAAACCTGAAACAAGAGTTTATGTGAGGGTGAAAATTTTATTTTGAAAATACAAACTTGGTAGTAATGAACATATATGACTGAGAAACTACATAATCTCTCAAAGCTTGCAAAGAAGAAAGCAGAAAATCAAAGACTAAACCTTCAAAAACTCCTACAGTTAAGTAGACACATAGTATATGGTATTAACAGCCAAATTTTACCATGCTGTATTGCCCAAACGTAAATAGTTTAAATATATGTACTGAAAGTACACAGCAAAAGCTGACAAGCTTACAAAACTCTTGCCCATAGCTAGGTCTACTTGCTACTGTCTTCTTACCCATCAATTCTCAACTTCTCTGTGTTTGCAGTACTTGTTCAAATATTAAATATTTTTGGCAGCATACTTGAAAAGGTTTAAAACTTTCACCACAACAAAATTCAACAACTCCTAAAGGAAGTGGTAATAATTACAACACAATTATTATTCCAGTACAACAATACTGTTGCATGGTATCTGCAAAAGGAGTTATCACACTGCACAGTAGTATCTCACCCTCTTGATTATCCAGGCACTAAGACATGCTCACAGGCAAAATACTGACAAGTTCCAATACATAATATTTATATGGCACTAACTTAAAATTAAAAGCTATAATTGTTACCTCTTATTCACAGCAAGTGTATTCCACTCTACACTAAATCACAAAACCTGTTCAGTTCAACATTCTGCTTAAGAGATACTAGAATAATTACAATACATTTACTAAGCTATCGCAAAAAAAAAAGTTTTAAACTGATCATACTTGGTGGCACATCTCTGAAGATTTGACAACAAAAAGGCTGAGAACACTACTCTTAAGACAAAGGCTATCAAATAAGTACCAGGGTCACAGATGGAATGTGGATGACAGCAGCAGTAAAATCTATTCCGAATGTTTAATAAAGATACTTTACAAGAATATCCTGATATACATATATTACTTTCCTTGGCTGAAGCTGCAACTGCCAAGTTAGCTTCTGTAAAACACTACCATCTGTCAAATTAAGCTAACCTTGTTATTCTGTTTTTTTAATTTTGGTTACAACTGAGTTAACAGTTGGTTTTTGGTTTCAGTGCATAAAAGCTACACAATAGAACATAATAAATGTATATCTATTTTATATTTATGCAAGCTTCAGTAAAACTATAATAAAAATACTTTAGTTCAAGAAAGAGTTCCAGAAACCTCCTTTCCTGTCTTCCTTTAAAACAGTCCTAACTCAAGGATAAAAAAATACTGCCATCAAGTGGAGTATTAATGGGAAGGAGAAACTTTTCAATAAAGCTGCTGGTTCTCCAGATGAGAAAAATCAACTCGGACACCTACTTAGACATGCAAAATTCAAATCCAATTGGAATAAGACTTAAATACCAAAAGCAAAACAAGAAAAAGATTACACTGCAATAAAAGAGAGTATCTTTATGAAACAGGTATGAAAGATCAAAATAAAGGAAACTAATTACATATAAGACTAAATCAAAATGGACTCCTATTCATGAAAGAACATAAAGGGAGTAAAAAGACATACTGATAAACGGAAAAAGATATTTGCAGAATATGTAAGTTGGAAAAAAAAAGTAGTATATAAACTATAAAGAACTCCTTCAAATCAAAAAAGGTAAAACAATCTCCCCCCCCCAAAAAAAAAACAGAAACAAATGTGAATTTCGCAGGGAAAAAAAACCTTAATGGTCCATAAACATATAAAAAGATAACCAATTAGGTTATCAACACCAGAATGGTTAAGTTCTTGTGTAACCATAAGTATAAATAACCACCACATATGCTCATATGCTTCCTTCTCTATCCCACCAAAGCTTCACATGCTCAGATACCCGGGGTGCCCTCCCTCTGATGCCACAAGCAAAAATGGAAATATCATCAGTTCTATTAGTTCTGCAGGCTTATTACCAACTTGAAGTCCCGGCCCCACTGTGGAAGCCCGGAAGTCAGTTCTGAGAATATGTATGGTACAACTAGAACAGGCACAAAGAGTGTCCATGACCCCAGGAGGCCTGTGCAGAGAGCTCCTTCTTCCCTCCAAACGCTGGAAATTTTAGACCTGAGGCAGTGGACTGCTGCTAATTTCCTTTCAACCCACTTCCTTGGCCCTGTCCTGACCCAAAGCCTTTCTCTAAGGTCTCATGGGAAGACATTAGGGGCCCTCTTTCTGACACACCAAGACCAGCTCAAAGACCTCAGTGGAGGATACAGCAAGCCCCACACCTCCAGCCCAAGCTTGCATGTATTCTGGCTCAAATTATGATGCATAAGCTTTTGTATATGCAGGTGTATGGTTGGTTCTCACATTAGTGCAAGCACAGCATCAGATCCCGGCCACTAATGGTTCTTCATTCCTGGTCCCTCTCTCTACACTCCTCCCCCATATCTTTCCTCTTCACTAAGGACCTAGCTCTCAGCTCTGCAGCCAAACCTGTCCTCAAAGTTAGTGCCACTCACCCCAACAGAGCCACTTCCAGGCTGAACACCACCAACAAAAACCCAACAAATAATAAGTTTCTAGTTCAAAACAAGCTATTCTTCTGTCTTATTCTCACATGGACCAAAAACCGTAAGAAAAGTCTTTCTCTGCTCAATTGTTTACCGGTCCACAGTTCATCCCACCCCATCATTGGTCCCCCAAGTTCTTTCCAAACTTCCAAGCTAACTACAATGTGAAAGTACTTTTGTATCCTGTGGGGAAAAATACACATCATAAAGATTATTCTTGTGTGTGCTATTAATTATTAAAGTGATTAACGTTAGTCTGAGGCATGAAGAAGAAAAGGCTTTTCATTCCTCAGTAGTGAGCATTCTTTATGAGGTATTACTTTAAAAAATATAAAATGAAGGAAAAATTGTGCAATTTCATTTTGTTTTGTAAGCATATCAGTACATGCTCCTAAGTGTTTTACCTCTAGGAACATCTTTAACTTTTTTGCCATTTTCAGACTTGGAAAAATAAGTAGCTTTTGTTATTGCTGATCCTGTGAGAATGTAAACCTGAATAATAAGTGAGAAACAATACTTAAAAGTCATCCAAAAATAGCCAATAAGCACATGAAAAGATGTCCAAAACCATTAGTCATTAGGGAAATACATATTGACACCACAATGAGGTACCACTACATACTCATTAAAATGGCTAAAATATAAAAATTGACAATACCAAGTGTTAACAAAGATATAGACCAACTGGAACTCTCATACATTGCTGATGGGAAGGTACAATGGTACAACCATTTTGAATAACCATTTAGCCATATCTTACAACAATTCCACTCCTATGTATTTGTCCAAGAGAAATACTTTAGAAGTACATCAGGTAACAAAGTAACAAACCGTCCTTTAAAAACAGCAATAAAAAAGGATGTGAGGCAGTTAACAGAGATACCATAAAACATTACTAAAACTGGATGGAGAAATCATGGGGAAAATAAGGGAGGAGGATTAAAATGAAGTCATCGATAAGTTTTTCCACAGACAAAAGGCAGGCTGGGACTTCCTTGGTGGTGCAGTGGTTAAGAATCTGCCTGCCAATGCATGGGACACGGGTTCAAGCCCTGGTCCAGGAAGGTCCCACATGCCGCAGAGCAACTAAGCCCGTGCACCACAACTACTGAGCCTGTGCTCTAGAGCCCACGAGCCACAACTATTGAGCCCACATGCCGCAACTACTGAAGCCCACACACATAGAGCCTGTGCTACGCAACAGGAGAAGCCACTCCAATGAGAAGCCTGCGCACCACAACGAAGAGTAGCCCCACTCGCCACAACTAGAGAAAGCCCGCGCAGCAACAAAGAGCCAATGCAGCCAATAAATAAATTAATTAATTAATTTTTTACAAAGGCAGGCTAAGGACATGGGGGGGGGGCAAGGACCATAGGGTCCTGCTCTGTTTCACTATGACAAGATCAGGGTGTAGCAAGAAAACTCTGGATAGCTGTTTATAAAGGTCTCCTAGGGTGACATTAGCTTAGAAATTATTACAGTTAAGGGTGTGATCTTACACTATCAGTGTCCCAGAGTAGACTGGCATGTTTTAGTCCACAAGAGTAAAAAACAAGAAAGAAAATAAACCAAACCATTTGTTCATTTGTTGGGGGGTGAAGCCGAAAAAATAAATAAATTTTAAAAAAGTAAATAAAAGCAGCAATAAAACAAAAACATCCACTATCATCACTTCTAAACAACATTTATCATATGTCTTACCTAGTATAAGAAAAAATGAAATTATAGGCATAGAAATTGCAAATAAATAAAACTGTCATGATTTATTTATGATATCTTTTATGTAGACATTCCAAAATTATCTATGAAAGTATTAGAATAAAGTTTAGCAAGGTGGCTAAATATAAGATCACTATTCAAAAGCTAGCTGCATTCATATACACCAGTAACAAATAACAAACATTTTAAAGCACCACATATTATTGTTATCAGAAAGTATCAACTACATAGGACAAACAATGTGTAAGAATTCTACTGTTAAAATTATAAACTAAAAAAAAAAAAAAATTAAAGAAGACCTAAATAAAAAGAAGTATACCCTGTTCATGGATAGAAAGACTCAATATCATAAAGATGTTAATGATCCCAAATTGGTATACAGATTCAATAAAATTACTAAAAAACTCAAACAGGGTTTTTCAGAGAACTTGGTAAAATTATTCTAAACTTTCTAAGGAAGATAAAGTATCATAATACTTCGGCAGAAGAGGGGCAAACTTATTTTTTCAGTACTAGAGATTACTATGAAGCCAAAGCAACGAAGACAGGACGGTATTCACAAAACAAATGACAGAACAAAACAGCAGAGGGTGAAAAAAAGCATTTTCCATAAAGCTTTTATATACGACAGAGATGGTATGTCAGTTCAGTGGGGGAGAGCATTAACTTTTCAGTAAGGTAAGATTAACAACAACAAAAAATCATATACAAAATAAAAATTAAATTGGATCCCTACCTCACACCAGGTACAAAATATTAAGTACAGACAGAATAAGGTCTAGATGTTACAAACATAACTTTAAAATTCTTACTACTATATAGATGAATTTCATTTATATATCAAGGTGAAAAAAGTTTCCAAAGTTAAAACAACTAAAATTAAAAACATATACCTTCAGGAATTCAGAGCAGCAATAAAAAGGAACTCAAGGGGAAAATGAAAACAGGATTCAAGCTGATTACAATCTCAAATGAAAATGGAGAGATGCGATGAGGGGACTATATGGTTAGATATAGGTTACTTTCAAAGTTCTCACTTGTGTTTTAAGTAGTGCATTCAATGTGTGCTTATCATTAAAGATTAATATGCTATTTCATAAGTAAATAAAAACATATTTGCATAGAGAGCTGATCATGATCCAACGTTTATGATTAATTCAATTCTGTGTACTTCAGAACCAACTAGTGTATACATTATTAAAACAAACCCACAAAAAAATATCTCACCACCTGTGGAGGGAGTAAATGCAGAATTGGCATTACAAAAATAATAATGTAGACAAAGTTAAAAGTTATCCTAGCACATAGAGCAAAAAGGGAAAGAAATTATAAAATGAAATTTGAAGCAAGGTAGAGAGATGAATGGTATCTAATATTCAAATAATGTAGTTTCAGAAGGAGAAAGAAAAAAGGAATAGAGTAGAAGTAATAATTCTTAAATATATATCTTTTCCCTGAGAAGAACACTAAAGTTTTCAGATCAAAAACCCTCGCCAGGATGGTTAAAAATACACACACACACACACACACACACGTGTGAAATTTCTGCACTCTAAAACCAAAGAAGAAATCTTATAAGCTTATACAGAGGGTTAACAACTTATCTACCAAAAAAAAATCAAACGGTATTAAACTACACAGAAAAACAGTTAAAATTAAACACCTATTTTTAAAAAACTTATTAGCTACTAACATGTAATACAATTAAGTAATATTTTGATGAAAGGTATATTGTAAAAAATTTTAAATATCATCATTTAAATTAGAATTCCATATTATCCCAACAAAATCAAGAATGCTATAAGTAAAAATATGCTAAAAATATGCTAAACAGTCTTATCTTATTGAGGGCACAGGGAAGGAGAGAAAACTATTAATTATTTACAGAAAAAACATGCTTAAATATATTCGTTTAGAATTAAAAGAGCAGAAAAGGCTCTTTAAATAAATCAAAGTCAGAGGGCGATAAAAGGATTAAATTTGTTATCACTATATATGGAAACGATGAAATCTTACTAAAAGACCAGCAAAAACACAAGTTTGGATTAGATCCATTAGAAATACAAAGATAATTTGATGAAATTACATTAAAAGTAGAGACGTCAGTATCTCTCAGAATTTAAGACATAAAGAAAAAAACATGAAATATTCAAATGACACTATAAGTGTTCATTTACTATATAAATATAGAACTCTATAACTCTCAAAAAATACATATCCTTTTCATATGATCATTAAAACCTCATGTACAGGGCTTCCCTGGTGGCGCAGTGGTTGAGAGTCCGCCTGCCGATGCAGGGGACGGGGGTTCGTGCCCTGGTCCAGGAAGATCCCACATGCCGCGGAGCGGCTGGGCCCGTGAGCCATGGCCGCTGAGCCTGTGCGTCCAGAGCCTGTGCTCCGCAGTGGGAGAGGCCACAACAGTGAGAGGCCCATGTACCGCAAAAAAAAAAAAAAAAACAAAAAAAAAACCTCATGTACTTAGTTGTAAGAAATTCTTAATAAATTTCTAAAACTATTACAGATCATATTCTCTAAACGCACTGTTTCAACTGTGGTGAAACTAAGAATCCACAATTTTAAAAATGCAACAAAAAAAGCAAAACAAAAAATATTTTTAAACAATGAAAGAAAAAATTTGAAAGATACTAGTCAAAATTTGGAAAGCGTAACTAAAACTTGCTCTAAATAAAATGGTCAGCCTAATATAGTCCTATTCATCAAAACTTCAAAGTAACAAGTACTTAGTTTGAAAGATCAAAAACAGTTAAAAGCTACAAATTTTGAATGGTTTAACCTAATGCTACACTAAACAATTCCAAAAGTGTAGGAAAAAAACAAAAAGCTTTCTAATGCTTTTATGAGCTAACCTGAATAGCCCATATACATATAAAAGCAAACCTTGGAACCAATCTCATTTAAAAACAAAGATTCTAATTTTTTTTTAATTTAGTATACTGAATTTGGAGGCATCACGACTGAATGCGATTTTGCCAGAAAGCAATACAGATTAATGGTTAACAGCAGAAGCCCCTGAGTCGCGTGGCCCAGAGTTTAAATCCCACTCTTAACATATACTAACAATGAAATGTTGCTTTAGTTCTTAACTTCTCTATTACTGTTTCCTCAACCGGGACATGAAGGTAAAAAAAAAAGTCTCCACCTAAAAAAGTGGTTGGGAAGATTAAATGAAAATAAGTTATAAAACTTTTAGCACAATTTCTTAACATAGTACCTAGTAAATATTCCTTCTGTTACAATCGTTCTTATTACTGACATATAAAATATTATCAGTTGTTGCAAAAAAAAAACAAAGACGAGCTACCCTGGTGGCGCAGTGGTTGAGAGTCCGCCTGCCGATGCAGGGAACACGGGTTCGTGCCCCGGTCCGGGAAGATCCCACATGCCGCGGAGTGGCTGGGCCCGTGAGCCATGGCCGCTGAGCCTGCGCGTCAGGAGCCTGTGCTCCGCAACAGGAGAGGCCACAACAGTGAGAGGCCCGCGTACCGCAAAACAAAACAAAACAAAAGACATGTGATAAAGAGTCAACATCTAAATCTGATTTCAAAGCATTTTAAAAACGTATAACTGTAAGGACATTTCATATTACAATGAAACAATACATAACAGAAACTAGTATTAACCCTAGTAGTATTCTGTAATCTTAGCTAAAACAATAAAACAGTTTATGAGTAAAGAGGTGTAAAGATTGACAAAGAGGAGGTCAGATGATAATTATTTGCAAATGATATGGCCTGCATACAAAGAATATTGAAGAATATCAACAGAATATTAGAACTAATGAAAATTCATTAAGGCAGCTGGATACAATGTTAGTATAACAAATCAAAATTAGGTGAGAAAAGAAAGAAGTAAAAAGGGAATAAGCAGCTGGATCCCTTTCTCTCTGCAAACCAAGTCTTATGCTAATACCAAGATAACCAACTATTTCATACTAAAGAATATCCATTTTATATAATGGTTAGAGTGATTTATATAATGTTAACTGTCCCTTGAAATGTTGTATTATATTTTTATAACTTTAGATAATACCTAAATTAGAAAATACTACATTATTTTAACTAAGAAATTTACCCTGAATTCAGCTTGTATTGTTTTGCAAGTTTTGTTTTAACTCTTAATTTGGTTAATCTGTGACATCCTTCCCACCTAACCCCCAGTATAACTAAGTGAAAGTTGACTGTTGATCCCTAAGATTCCTTCTGCCTCCATCCTCTACTATTTCTTTTTTATCCTCCCTGTCTGGAATAAATGTATGCTTTGCTACACTAAACACTCAGATCTTAAAAAGTTGCTCATGTCTAATCATACTAACTTTAAGGCTTTAAAAGAAGATTCAGAGGCATTTAATGACTTGCCCAAGGTCATAGAAAGGTGATTTAGATCAACCCACATCCTAGTCTTTTCACTACACCGCCTTTATTCTAACAGTTGTCCACAGTTTCTCGAGCTTTCATCGTTTCTCAATAATGTTAAATCGTGAGATTCAGTTAGGGAACTAAAATAACCCCTGCACTTGCATTCCTTTTAGAAAACACTCACTCATTCATCAAATATTTACTGAAACCTACTAAGTGCACGAAGCTGTTCTAAGCCCTAGGGTGAAACGAAATAGGCAAAATACCTTCCCTTATGAACCTTATGTTTTATTTAACTCAGGAGAATACATTTAATGAAAATAGTATCCAGCTCACTTAACTCTACAAATTAATTTGGTCCCTGAGAGGAAGGCTACTATATTGCTGCCCTAAAGAATCCTTATTTGGTAGTGTATACATGTCAATGCTACTCAGCCGCATAGCACAGGAAGATCAGCTTGGTGCTCTGTGACCACCTAGAGGGGTGGGATAGGGAGGGTGGGAGGGAGGCTCAAGAGAGGATATGGGGATATATGTATGCATACGGCTGATTCACTTTGTTGTACAACAGAAACTAACAAAGCATTGTGAAGCAATTATACTCCAATAAAGATGTATTTTTTTTTAAAAAATCCTTATTTGGGACCTGAATCTATGAATCAAATTTCTGAGATGCAAAGATCCTACGCTTAGGTAAATATCAAGCACAAAGGCTGAATACACATGTTCAAGAACAAAATTATGACAGATTTTAACTGTAGCTAATCTGCTGCCAACTCCACCTCACCTGTATCATCTTAAACCTCAAAAAAACAGCTCTCTGCAGTTACAAGTAATCTCATAACTCCCTGCCATGGCTAAACTTGAGCAATCAAGCAAAGAACACATCAGAGGAAAAGACAGCCCTTGCCTTATGTTACCCTGTGACAAGCTACTCTGTAGGTGACAAAAGACATATGAGTGTTGTGCTTTTTTTTTTTTTTATCATACATCCTTCTGGAAGAAAAAAAAACTTGAAAAATAGAAAATTGTTCCAACTACCAAAATATGGCTCTTTATATAAAGCTAATATTATACATGAGCATACAACACACAATTTTTTAAAGGAGAGCAGAAAACAGGCTAAGATTTTGGTTATGCAATATGCACTAGACAACTCTCGTTTTACTAATAATTCATAAAGTTTCTAATTTAAAAGCAAAGAGTTTCACTTTTGTTTCTTCTAAAGTAGTTCATTTCCTAGTTACTAGCTTGAAGTCTACTTCCTAGTTACTAGCATGGTGGATTTAAATTGTCGATTCATTTTAAGTGGATGGTTTAAGGTATTTGAACCTATACGAATATTTTTAAATAGTTCTGAGTAACAAAGTAATAGTATATTGATATAGAAAGCAAACACATTACATGTTTCTTTTAAAAATAATACATAAACACCATGATGAAAGTATAAACATAAATGCAATTGTATTGCTCTAAAAAAATGTCCACAGTATCAATGAGATGATCTGACAGACACACACGAAAAACAGCATCATAATGGTAATATTTTAGACTAACAACTACTCCCTTTGTTTAAGGAGGGGACTCAGTAAACTAGGAAACTGGACTTGGTCGCCAGGACCACTTTCAGTAATTTGATTCTTGATTCACAATTTTATGCATAAACCTCTGAATTGGGCAGATCTGCATTACCTAATTTTATGCTAAAGAAGTACTTTAGTCCAAAATCAATTTTAAAAACTCACAAATTTCTTGCCAATGTTCAAATTTAAGAGATGTGAAAAATATGAGTTATATTTCCCACTTTGAAACACATAGCCTTTAATATTCAACTTTGGAGAGAACTATAAACAGAAGCGACACCAAACCTATTAAATATTGCTTAGTATACATATGACCACAAGATCCTCCTCTAAGTGTTAAGACTTTGTCATACTCAACATCAAAAACTAAAGTTTAAGGTATTCCAAACAGAATGGAGGGGATTAGGAGATAAACTGTTCTAAACTCCCATTATTAAATCTAGAATTATTTCACTGTAAATAAACTGCAGTCTGCAATAGTCTTCTAAATTAACCAGTACAGCACACAAGAGTTCCAAAGACAAGTTTCCCAAAGCGCCTAAACTAACAATGCACTATCCTTGCTTTCCAAAATTCTTGAGCATCTTCAATTACCTCAAGTACTATAATAAAATTCTAAAAATAATCTCAAAGCAAAAACTTAGCAAGCTGAGTGTATACACATAGTCAGCAGGACAGCAGCCCTTATTCTAAAATCAAGCACAGGTAGGATATAACAATGCCAAAACTACAACAGGGTGGGGCATTCACTACTCTCCCAGAAAAATCAAATATACTTTTGGTAGCTGCTCTCTGTAAACGCTGGTTACCCCCATAATTCCAAGACGAGTAAAGCAATGTTTTCCTTTTGCCCAAAATGCTTTTCACACCAATGACCACCCCCCCCAAAAAATATTAAGTCATAGCCAACTACTTTTCAGGATATGGTGCAAGCCGTGATAGTGCACTTGAGATTCTGAAAGCAAAATCTAGAAAAAAAGTAGCATCTCTCATTACTTAACGTAAAAGATCTGAAACTTCACAGACGCAGATTTTTTTCTTGAGTGACCATTCGAATGTGTGACTGAGGCAAGAGTAAAGGGTGAACGATGGAACAAGGTCAAACTTAGGGGACAAAGGATTCCTGGAATAAACATGGCCAGAAAGGTTTCCTTAAGGGACAGTTTCTATATTCAAAAAATAAAAAAAAGAAAAGAAAAAGAAACGGAAGGAAGGAAGGAAAGGAACGAAGGGAAGGAAGGGAGGGAAGGGAGGGAGGGAGGAAGAAAGGAAAAGGAACCAACCAAATCCTCTTTTACACCGAGTCTACCTGGTTAATGTACCTGTCCCGCCAGGCCGACTATTCAATTCTGGTGGAGACCCTTTTGCAAAATAGCAGGCCTGGAATGCTTTTACCTTGGAAATAAAAACTGGGTTCAGAAGGGATGACAACCGTTTATTCCTTTTTTAAAGAAGAGGAGGAAGATAAAGTTTAATTAAGAAGCCATATAGAGGAGTGTAGGAATGTGAGGTCGCGCTCAACCAATACCCGGCACCGTCTGTTACAGGAAAACAATCAAGAAGGAAGTGGACTGAAACACGCTAACTACACCCCGCTTTCCACACGCAGCCCGGAACTGGGCGCGACGCCCCCAAAGCGGGTAGGGGCGGGGGGCAGCAAAGGGGAAGCCCAGGGCAGCGGAGGCCCGGGCGGCGGCGGGGGAGGCCGGGGAGGTCCCGGCCGAGGCGGGTGAGGGCGGCATGTCAGAAGGAGGAGCGGGGCCGGGCCGCACCGGCTCGCGGCTTCGCCTCACCTTCTGCGCCGCGCTCTGCTGCAGCACGTTCTGCTCCACGGTCATGGCCCCCGCAGCGCCGGCGGCGACACCGGCGGCGGCGTCCGGCTCCTCGAGCCTCCGCCGGCCCTGACTGCCACGCTCCGCCGAGCTCCAGGGAGCGGCGCGGACGGCCGGGGAGGACAGCGCCCCCGCCAGCCAGGCGCGAAGGCGATGGCGGCCGGCGTGCGCGGGCACCGCGGGCTGGCGGCGAGGCGCAGACAGCGAGGGCCACGGCGGCGGCCCCACGACTCCGCGCGGCCCGCCTCAGCACGGTTCGTCGGCCGCGGCCCGGGCCATGAGCGGGCGGCGGACACTCGGCGCGAGAGGGCGCGAGCAAGTCCGGACGCGTCACTCTCGCGCTCCTTCGCTGGCGCCTCGCGGGCCACTGCAGGGAAGGGAGAAGGGACAGAGGGAGCGGCCGGAATGGCGCTGTCCTCCTCCTCCCACCGCGACTCCTCCTCCCCTCCCTTCCCCCAACAGTCGTCACCGCCCCCGCCCGGCGGCTCCTCCCGCGCCGAGCCCCGCCCGCCGGCCTCCCTAACCCTACATTATGACCCGCGGGGCGGCGGGGCGGGGCTGAGCCGCCCCGGAGCCCCACCCCCCGTACCCGCGCTCCCGGGGGTGGAGCGAGGGAGCGCCACGTGGGCCGGACCTCGGAGCCGCCCCTGCGGCAGGTTGCGCGACGCCTGCCCTTGGCTCCGCGATGCTCCAAGCCGAGGCGGGAGGGCAGCGTTTCTCTCTGTGCCCAGAATTTGTTAGATCGCTGGCTTTCCGAACTCCTCCAAGACAAAACATTTCTCTCCAGGCCGCATAACGTCCCAAAACCGCTTTGGGTCCCGAATCCCAGCTCCTTTCTGTCTCTGGCCTTTCTAGGAATTTCACAAGCAGTATACTCGCCGGAAGGGAAAAGTCAAGTGTGGTTTAAGCAAAAGGCTGTCAGAAGCCCTTATGCTGGAATGTACTTTAATCCTTAACTAATCATTACGTAAATGAATATTGATATTCTCTGTCTACTTATTTCATTCAAACATGTGCCAGTCACTGCTAGGCTCTGGAGAAATAAGGTATATTTTCCAAAGGTTTGATATAAATGAAATACGGTCTACACAACAGACAATATTACAAAAGTTTCACTGCCTAGATGGTACATCACCTAATATCCCAGTTGCCAAACAATTATCTGTTAACCACCCTGCTTGGAATACTTGACTATATGTGGCATTGTAAGGAAAACCTAATATTGAGAAAGCAATCTGTAGCCTCAAAAATATCATAAGTTTCAGGAGCTAATCTGGGGATAGGAAGCAAATAGGGACGTGAGGGTGATGGTGTGGCGGGAGAGGGGGAATAATCAGTGCGTATTGTCACAAATACAATGCACACATATGCAAATCTGGATATAGTTTTTAATCTGATGGCAAGAAAAGCAAGTTTGGTACGTGATCATTGAAATATCAGGTTTTATTTAATAATCATGGATTACAGTAACTCCTAAGTTTTGTAATCAATCTGTGCCCTTTACAAGCTGTCTTTGCTCTGCACCCTTAGATGTCTTCAATCGCTTTTGAGGTCTTTCTCTTGAGTCTTCATGTTTATTTGCTCATTTGATTTTGACAGATTTTGACAAATTTTATTTTACATCTTTAACAGAAGAATTTGAAAGGTTGTGAAGTGGTTGGAAACCCAGAATTTTAAGGAACAATGCAACAGTTCTGATAGAATGCACACATTTTTTATAACACTGAGACCCAAAGAGGGTGACTTGTCAACAAAAGCTTACTACAGCCAATTTTTCCTCATTTATAGATGAAAATTCTTTCCACATATCAACTCCAAGTTTGTCTGTGTTACAGATTTTTTTTTTAATCTATCCAGTTCATGACATTTGAATTTAAGAAAGTTAAATTTAACATACAAATTTGGTACTGTGGTTTTATAAGGATATTGCCAGATACTAAAGTTTAGTTTCTAGAATTTGGCAATAAATGTTCCCCTGAGTTAGATTTTATTTTTTATTTTTTTATTTTTAGTTTTTTAAACACCTTTATTGGAGTATAATTGCTTTACAATGGTGTGTTAGTTTCTGCTTTATAACAAAGTGAATCAGCTATACATATACATATAACCCCATATTTCTTCCCTCTCGCATCTGCCTCCCTCTCACCCTCCCTATCCCACCCCTGAGTTAGATTTTAGTTCCACAAAAAATTATCTTACCAGTGCTTACTATATTATTCCCAAATAAAGCTCTTTATAGGGTAGTTTGTACCCTAATCACTTTTGATGGTTTCCTATTTAATTTTCTTTAAATCTTAATTGTGGTTTTGTAGAACTTTGAGAAGTAAATTTCATGTTTCCTTATAGGTATTTTTTTTTTTAGAAAGCATACAATCGGAAAGAATAGAGGATAAAAATGTGAGAATTTGAGATAAATTTGCACATAAGACGCATTGCCAGATATCCTAAATCATTTTTAAAGTGTGCCCCAATATCAGTTTTGCTGTTCATGCGTCAGCCTTAATATGGATGGTTGCTGGAATTATATATCCCCATTATATTATTTAATAATTCCTAAATTATTGCATTGCTCTGGATTGTTGACACTTAGGTAAGCAAGTGAGGTGATAAATTTCATATAAAATTTAATGTTTAGTTTTTTAAATTTATTTTTATTGAAGTATAGTTGATTTACAATGTTGTGTTACTTTCTGCTGTACAGCAAAATGACTCAGTTATGCACATATATACATTCTTTTTTAAACTCTTTTCTATTATGGCTTATCCCAGGATATTGAATATAGTTCCCTGTGCTATACAGTAGGACCTTGTTGCTTAGTCATTCTATATGTAATCGTTTGCATCTACTAACCCCGAACTCCCAATCCATCCCTCCCCCATCCCTGCTCCCCCTTGGCAACCACAAGTCTGTTCTCTATGTCTGTCTGTTTCTGTTTCATAGATAGGTTCATTTGTGCCATATTTTAGATTCCACATATAAGTGATATCATATGGTATTTGTCTTTCTCTTTCTGATTTACTTCACTTAGTATGATAATCTCTAGTTGCATCCATGTTGCTGCAAATGGCATTATTTCATTCTTTCTTATGGCTGAGTAGTATTCCATTGTATATATGTACCACATCTTCTTTATCCATTCATCTGTCGATGGATATTTAGGTTGTTTAAATGTTTAGATTTTAACACAAAGTCTGTTTTTCTATTGTGGATCAAAATGATGGTTCTAACAATATTTAATATTATATCTTATATATGAATCAAGGACATTGGTATTATTCTATCCTGACTCTTTATTTCTTTTCATTTAGAAAGGGTGGTATTATTCTATCCTGACTCTTTCTTTCTTTTCATTTAGAATGGGTTTGAAAATCTGTTTCTGGACACCCGAAGTCTAATATGTTGCCAAAGCACATCTGTAAGATATGAACAAGTGAGAAACATTCAGTTCACAGGGTAGATTTGAACAATTGCCAAAACAGAAGAGTGTTTTTTAAATCTACTTTGAAGAGGATTGGAATTATTTTTATTCTTAAGGTGTATTGACATTCTGGGGCAATTTTGTTTCCACCAATAAGGGAACCATAAGCAATCATTCAAAGAGGAGGTTTCTATGATGTCATAATAGCACCACTCAGCAATAGAGTGTTCAGAGATTGGAACCTGTAAGAGTACTTCCTGACTAATACATGCACAATAAAATGCATATTGAATTAAATGGGCAGCCATGAAGGAGAGAAAAACAGGTTTATTTACACTTTTACAGTGTGTGTCTAACTCTAACTTCTCATTCCAGTCGGACAGCTTTGTGGTCCTGGCGGCCATATTGTTTTATAAATATATCACTATTAGGATCTCCAGCCATCAATAATGCCTCCCACACTGAGAGTCTCCAGATGTTGCTTCTTTGGTCAGCATATTAGTTTGCTAGGGCAGCCATGACAAAATACCATGGACTGAGTGGCTTAAACAACAGAAATTTATTTTCTCACAGTTCTGGAGGCTGGAAGTCAAAGATCAAGGCACCAGCAGGGTTGGTTTCTCCTGCTGCCTCTTTCCTGGGCTTGCAGATGCTGCCTCTGCATATTTGGTTGACCCTCTGTATACACACTCCCCTGGTGTCTCTTTCTCTTTTTATAAGGACCAATCATATTGGATTAGGGCCCCACTCTAACAGCCTCATTTTAACTTAATCCCTCCTTAAAGATCTTATCTCCAAATATGGTTATATTCTGAGGTACTAGGGGTTGGGACAAACTCTGAACTTTAAGGGAACAAAATTCAGCTCATAGCAGTTATATTTAGCCTACTTTACTTATAATCCTATACTTCATGCCTATGTGATGTCAAATATCCTGTTTTCCTGCCCCCATAACCTCTTAGATTGTCAAGGGATGCATTAACACATTAAAAGATAGTATCTCCACATTTTCTGCCAATATTGACACTTCCAATTAGAATAGTTTTGAAAAACTGAAAACAGATTCTAGTTGAATGTGAACTATATCTTTGCAAGGTCTACTTTGAAAGCAAGATCTATGTGGAGAAAAAGCTATACTTCATCAACTGAGAGACAGTACAATAAAGTGGAGATTTCTTGCATGAATCACTTGTTCTTCTTACCTTGAACATGCTCAAAGGCATACTCTGACACTGAAAATGGTTTAGAATCCCAGACCCTTTCTCATTTCTTACCTCTCTTCCTCTGCTATAGTGGTAGGCAAACATTTCCCTGAAATTATCCTATGACATATATGGGCAGAAAAAAACACATCAGAAAGTGACTAATGTCACTTTTCGAAACCTCTATCTCCCTTATTCAGGGCATGTGATTACTACGTATGTCCAAATCCCAAAGAGCCACTGAAAGACTGATAGCTCGTTTATCTTGGCCAACTTCCTAAAGCCTTCTGCATATTCCTTGCCTATTTGCTATCAGGAACATTCCTTGCACTTCTATTGCTCTGCTCTGAATCACGGAAAGAACTACCCATGCATATCCCATGCTCTCAGCTCAGCTGGCTTCAGAATGGATTGGCCAATGAAAGGGATAGGTGGGGTATTAGAATGTGAGAGAAAGGGAGAAGCCAGGCCATTCTGCTTTCTCCTTCTCCCTCTCCCCTTGGGGGCATCTCTTTGAGCTATGTCTCTTCGGTGGTTCCAATTTTCACCAGATTGGCCTACCCTGGTTCAAGGTTCTCCAGGTGAAGCAAGTCCCTGAGCTCTGGAAACTTTGCCTCCTTCCATCATCTCTCCAAATTAAGAGTCATAATAATTTCTTGCTGTTGCTAAACTCTGATTAACTCACTGTCCCTCTTTGGTGTACTCCTCCCTTACCTGTGTAACCAATCCTTTGAATTAACCCTTGATTTAAATATTCAGAGAGTATTGTGTTGTTCTGACATGACCTTTACTGTCATATGTTCTCTGGGTCTCAGTAATCTATAAAATGAGAATAATAATATAGGGTTACTTTGATGATTACATGGTTAAGTACATGTAAAGTATTTAGAACACCATGAGGCACAAAGTAAATACATAATAAATGTGAGCAAGTTCTTGCTATGATTATTATTAGGGATTCCACATGATCTATAAATTGAGAAGTTAAAACCATTAGATGAACACCAAGAAGAATTATTCAGCTGGGTTTGAATATTCTGAGTCCAGGAAAACAATACAAGTAGCAGAGTTAAGTGAGATCAGTTTACAAAATCTGATAGTCTAAGAAGGGACTGTTCTACTGACATTTCTGTAATAGTTTCATATATCATATAATGTACAAAAGAATTAGTTTAGTTATTCCTGGGCAACTACTTTACCACTAATTTCAGACCCTTGATGATCATTTGTGTTCTCTCTTGGATAGTAAAAAGGACACAAAGTTCAGATATAAGTGTCTTTAATTTTTAAAAATACATACTAGAGATATGGCAAGTCAGAAATTTATTTTTGGACAAACAAAGCTATTAGCAAGTAGAAACAGAACAAAAGGAAAAAAACCTTAAATATTAGGCAGAAGTGCTACTCATTTTTGGATTCTTCACAATGTTTATGCTAAATAGGTGCTCAATAAGTGTAATTAAAATGAATTTATAAACAAAAATAAAACCAAATTTAGGTCTTCCCTCATGGCATAGTGGTTAAGAATCCACCTGCCAGTGCAGGGGACATGGGTTTGAGCCCTGGTCCGGGAAGATCCCACATGCTGTGGAGCAACTAAGCCCGTGCACCACAACTACTGAGCCTGCACTCTAGAGCCCACGAGCCACAACTACTGAGCCTGTGTGCCACAACTACCGAAGCCCATGCACCTAGAGCGGTGCTTCGCAACAAGAGAAGCCACTGCAATGCGAAGCCCATGCACCGCAACGAAGAGTAGCTCCTGCTCACTGCAACTAGAGAAAACCCATGTGCAACGACGAAGACCCAACGCAGCCAAAAATAAAATAAATAAATTTTTAAAATAAATAAATGAATAAAACCAAATTTTAAAAATCCCCTTTCCTACTTTCTAGGCTTTCAGAAACTGTTTTTAGTATATTTAGAATACCTACTACCATCTTATAAAATGAGATGTATATACAATAATCTACTATTTTCTCAGTCTAACAGTTTGGTCTGTTTTGCATTAACAACAACGCATGGAATTTTTTTATGTGAAAGTTAGTTAAATGGTTCTGTTCAAATCTACCATAGCTTTAGTTTGGGCTATCATAAACACCTGCAATTGTGTGGCAATATTAACTGAGAATAAATCTTGTATAAGTGAAAATAGGATAGCATATTTTAAAATTAGATCCTATTGGTTTCAATTTCAGAACCTTCCATCTAAGACTGTCTTTACTGTCAGAAGAGTTAGGTTGACTATTCTAGGCCTTTTATTTTGCGCAGGGTACGAGGAACAGTCTATGATACATTAGAGCCAGCTACTGTTTTCCATACACTTACTGTGGGCCAGGACCTATGCTAAGCACTTCACAATCCGAGCAATTTAATCTTTACCACAACCTCATGAAGTTGGAATTATTACACTCTTTTCACAGAGGAAGAAGTTGTGGCTTATCATTTAAGTAAATTATCCAAGGACACACAACCAAAACATATTAAACTGGATTGAATTCAGGTAGAAGGTCTGTCTGACTTCAAAGCTTTGGCATTTAAACCCTCTACACTGTAGACCAGCCATTTTTCAAGTGTGGTTAATGGATCCTGGAGGTCCTCAAAACCCTTTCAGGGGGTCTGCAAGATGCTCCTTTTTCCAACTATATATCTGTGTGAGACCAGATTTTCCTCTTATACTTCAACACAAGCAATATATGGTAACAGATAGAAAGTAGAAGCAAATTAGAGATTTCTGTTGTCTTCTGTTAAACCAGATATCAGAGATTTCCAAAAATGTAAAACAATGTCATCCTTCTCGCTCATCTTTTTTGTTTTGGAAAAGGTGGTCACTTTTCATAAAAGTAATATTTATATTAAAATGTAATGCATTTCTTGTTTTTAAATGAAATAATGAATAAATATTTTTGAAATTTCTCAGCTGTAACTTCCAATATGAAGGGTATACAGCCTACAGAATTAAAATCTCATTGGGGTCCTCACTAATTTTTCAGTGTGTAAAGCAGTCCTAGAAAAATGCAGTCCATTTAAAAAATGTTGAAACCCACTACTGTAGACTTCCATTGTCATGAGGCATTTTGCAAGAACTAGAAATAAAACTGATCTGACAATTCTTTATGTCTCTCAGGTATCATGTATCACTATGGTGATCCTTTGAGAAACTGAGGTAGAAATAAATTGAACCAAAATTTTTTGCTTACTTAAGTACCATTCAAAAGTCAGTTTAGCTCTAGATTTAGAAATTATCATGTAGAAAAGTAGATCCCTAGAAATATGTGAATGAAAAAATAAAGCAGAGTAGGTGACTTTACTTTCTCTGTTGTTGAAAGGATCAAAGAAGACTTACTTCAAAGTACTCTGAAAATGGTAGAGGACAATTCAAAGGTATGATACTGTTATAAGTTATTATAATATGGTGGTAGTATGAAATTATGGAAATTAGGAATTGGTTTTGAGAGCTAGCTATAGTGCTATTTAATAAATATAATTTTATTGCACTAGCTAATATAATTTGTAGCTATATTATACATGTTATAAATAACAGAACATAATAAGTATTATAACTTTATATTTAAGTGCTTTACCATATATTAATCACTTGAATATAAGGTGTCTCATTTGACCCTCACTAATTATGCTATGAGACAAGCAGGACATACTCTATATCCATTCTACAAATATGGACGCCTAGTCTCAGGGCAGTTGAGTGACTTGCCAACAGTACACAGCAAGTGTATGGTCATGTTAAACCTTGTACCTAGCATAATACCTCAGCAAATATTTATTAAATAAAAAAATAAAGAAATCAGATCTGACTCTTAGTCCAGTGTATTAGCTCTGACATCTGCTGATTTAAGAAGATAATATATTTTGCAACACTGCCTCATTTGCCAACATTATTCAAAATGAATTCAAAAAGGTACATTGTGGTATTGACTTACCACTCACTTATGCAGATCTTTGTCAGGAGAGCAATAACAGATGAAGAAGATATGCTTTCTTATATTAAGGGCTTATACTCAATCCTCAATTTTATTTTTTTCTATCTTCAAAGAGTAAGTGATGTAATGCTAAATCTTTTTCACATGGCATGTTAGGATTAACTTCCAAAAAACAGAAACACACACACACACACACACACACACACACACACATATATGAATTTCACTGGAATTCCAAAAATATGATAATTTTGCCAAATAAATGGAAGTTTATTATATCTTGTTTATGACCAGTCCACTTAAGACAAACCAATGATCCCACCCTATTGACTCTTGAATTTCAGTACCATGGACAAAGACGGAAGGAAAACAAATAAGCTCAACCCCCAAAAGCCTACAGCCTGCTGGGGAGTCAGCTACAGAAACAATGTCATAGTGTACCAGGTAATGAGGAAACCAGGAATAAGGAGCACCTAACTCTTCCTAAAGAAGATGGTATTTACTCTGACACAGTTCACAATCTGGTAGGAGAATCAAGAATATAAACAACAAAATAAGAGACGTTAATAAGCAAATTTATTTACAAATTACTGGAAGTCAAAGGAAGGAAAAATGGACTTAGTCTAAGAAAATAAAGCAAGGTTTCACAGAGAGCATGGCATTTGATGTCATGGTGGAGAAAGGCCTTGGTGGAGAAAGAATGAAGTAGAAGTAGTTGACAGCACAGGTCTCGTGTCCCAGCCTACTGAATAAAGGTACTAAAAACTTGAACTTTCCTTTACTTTTGGTTCACAGAAACTTGAAGTAAACGATCATGAACCTATTGTATTTGTTTTGAACCAATTACCTGGAGGAGATGGGCAGGAAACCTTGTAGCCAGAATCTCTATAACAGTTAGCTGGTGAGTAGGAGACACTGGGTGAAAAAAACCACTCTTCAGTATGGCAATCACATTTTTTGAACGTTGCAGAATCCTCATTCACTTAAATGGAATTATCCACAGCTGTGCATATGAATGGCAATTTCTGGGAAGACAAGAATTCTCCAGAACCATTTGGGGTTATCTCCTTCTTTATGTAACTATTGCCAAAAGTGGCTGTACACTTGGCCATTAAATAATCTTACTCTAATGTTCCAGATTTCTCTGTCCTTGTTTCAAGTCTTTCTGGAAACTCTTATCTGTTTTCTTTCAACAATTCCATCCAACTAAGCCTATTTTAAGATAAACACCAACACTTTGTACTGGAAGTATCAGGGGTTGTGTTTTTGGGTGGAGGCAGCCCACTCTCTAAACCCCATGTATGGACAAATGGCCATAGTGTCTTGGTGAGAGGTAGGGTTCCACCTATTGCCACAGAAACCAAAATGCCAGATACTTGCTCTCTCAGATCCATAGAATACTCTGCCAATCAGATGCTTCCCCAGTCCACTGAATCTTTAGCTAGTGAGGCAAAAAAAGAGACAATTAAGAATTATTTCTGGTGGTGAGAGTGGGGGTCAAGTGGGAGAATGGTGGTGGTGAGGGCTTCGTGAGTGATGTCCAGCGTCAAGCCAAGAATGTAGCAACACGCTACACTGACAGCATGTAGGTCATCACTTTAGCTTGGGTTCTAACTTTCCATCTTCCCCTGGTTCCGACCTATTTTTCCAATCCAAATTCTCTATCCTTCTTTTTATCCTGTCAACTGCCAGGTAGGTTTCCAACACTTTTTTCTTAAAGGCAGAATTGATTTCTGTCACAATGAACCCTGACTGACACAGTTTTTCCTAAGTAACAGAATGTATAGAGTAATTGTATCTTGTAGTATTTCTAATTGGACAACTTTTATGGGAAATCCATTTTAAGAATGTCCTAATAATTGTTAAGTGACAGCTGATGATATGCCAATGGAAAAATGTCTTTATGATTGAATATGAAGAAAGATATCAATACATTAATTTGAGTAGCTCACATGGACACCCAAACCCAAGGGGATAAACTTTCACTATACTTGGCAATGGTAATGCTTGCTAATTATAACCAGAAATGGTTGGTTTTTGGATATAACCATTTCTCCAGTTGAGAACAGTCAGAGGAAGGAATAAAATGAGGAGATGGGAAGGGCAGTTTCTTAGCAGAAAGACTGAACTGAAAAAGAACCAGAGTACAACAAAAAGGAATTCATCTATTAATTTATTCATTCAAAGAACATTCAAGGAATGTTTAAGCACTAAGTGAAGAGAGACACAAAGAGAACCAAAGAGGAGTCCAGCTCTCACGAAGTGTATGAGAATATAGACATGTAAAAACGTATTATAATGGTAAAAGGCTACCAGTTACCTGTAATATTCCATAGGCTTGCATATTAGTTTTCTATGCTGCATAATAAATTACCAGAAACTCAGAGGCTTAAAATAACTCACTTTTATTATCTCATATTTTCCACGGACAAAGACGGAAGGAAAACAAATAACCTCAAGCCCCAAAAGGATGGGACAGGGGAAATGAGAAGGTATTAGTCAAATGGTACAAAGTTTTGGTTATGCAAGAAAAATACATCTTAGAAACTACTGTACAACATAGTGCCTATAGTTAATAATATTGTACACATTAAAAATTGCTAAGAGGGTAAATCTCTTGTTAAATAATTATTATTGGATAATAATAATAGTAAATAGATAAGAGGAAAAAATAAGAAAAGAATTTTGGTTTCCTCTTAAAACTTTCATTTTGTTCAAAAGCATATACTAAAAAGTTTAAGAAGAGTCATTTTAATCTTCCAACTAGCTTTATTGCTTATTCAACTTGGCCCAAAATTAATCTGGAAATTACTTTACTTTGAATAGACTGAAAGTGATTACACATACATAGACACACACTCACACACATACACAATCACACATCAAAAAGCCTCATATCTGAGAATTACCAGCTTAAGGTACTTGGGAACAGTAAAGTAGTTTCCATTCTACTGTGGTTAGAATTTACCCAGCACAAGTACTTGCTGTTTAAATATTTATTAACGTGTTTAAATATTAAATAGAAAACCTCTCAGATACTAGATGTGCACTAAAACAAATTGGAATTGGCTTCTGAGTTTCAACATTGATATTCTCTTTGGGAACAACTGACAAAAAGAAAACTTAATAACAAAAAATTGTACTCAGGGATGTCCTCAAAGCCAAAAATTATATTTATATTCTGTTTATTAATAACTAAAAATCTAGGGAAATTTATATATTCTTATTCCTCAATTCAGCTAAATGAAAACGTAAGATACTTTCTTATTCTTGGACTAAGTTGTTGAGGAATGCAAGTAATATGTACACAGTTGGGAATTATTGTCTTCTCTTTTTTGGAGATAAAAAGATTCTTCAGATTTTGGTGGGTTTTTTTTTTTTGGTATTTGTTTTTTTCTGAACATAAAGTTGGCATTTGAAAAGAGTATATTCTGCCTATATAACAGGATTTATTGAATTTAGAAGGTTAAGTAGTTGCCTTTCATATTTTGGATAAAATATCATACTAATAGTTGCTCATTTTTCACACCTTAATGTGTTTTTTTACTAATTCTATTCTTAAGGTGATAAACAGCTTTTTTCTTTCCTTTATATCTAGATGAATATCCAGGCAGTGTCCATATTTAATCATAAATGTGAGTCATAGAATGAATACGAATAAATTACAGGGCTAGAAGTAGATTTTTTCTATTACAGTGCAATTAGAAAAGAACTCTTAACAATCTCAGTTTTAATTCAAGTCTATGCTAATTCCAAGGTATAAGTGGTCTGGTCTGCATTAATTTCTTGCCCTAACTCTGACTTCTCATTTTTAAAACATAGTGATAGTTTTTCACAATATTCTTGTGCTGTCAGGCAGCCCATCTTATTGACACACATTCAAACACAAATGTATGCCTTACTTTTTAGAATGAAAATTAATTTGTAAATCTTTCTTATTGCTTTTCAATTTTTCTAGGTATCTAATAACAATTCTAGAAGACAATCACTACCTGCTAAGTATCATGTCATATATATATATATACACATATATACTTATATATATACATATACACATATATATACACACACATACACACACACATATATGCAAATATATATATTGCAAACTTTCTGAAAATGTTTATTTTTATAAGTTTATTTTCTTAATAAGCAGACACAACAGTTGGGGATATATGAAATTATGGAATTATTCTTAGGAAAAAATCTGTCAACAGAATTTGACAAAATTTTAGAAATTTTAGAAATTTTAAAAAAATTAAGATTCATTCACAATTGGGTTTTTTGGGTTTTTTTTTGTTGTTGTTGTTGTTGAGACTTTAGAGAGCCCTTTCAGACTTTATGAAGTAGTTGAAAATTACACCTTTATCTTGTAATGCACTATTGATACTGGTTCTGACTAAACTATTAATGTTGTATATTTACCTGAAACACTTTGAAAACAAATACGAGAGTGAAAAAAAAGATCCATGGCATATTAACTCTTCTCAAGAAGAATTATGCCTTAATGCAGACTGTACACCTATGCATCTTCTCTTGCATCAAAGTCTGTTGTTGTTTAAGATTAGAAATAACCATTCAAATGAATTCCCATTCAAAGATTCAAAGGATATTTACATTAGTCAGACACTGGCTGATGTTCAAGGACAAATAAGAAAAAGAGTCCTTGCTGTCAAAAAGCTTATTGTCTATAAAAGCTAAAACACATGTTAATACAAGTGATAGAGGTACAGTGATATGAGTATGTTCAGGGTAACAAGAACAGATGTGATCACTTCTAATGGGGAAGATCAGTGCAATGGACTGAATGTTTGTGTCCCCCAGTGAAATCCATATGCGGAAATCCTAATCCCTTATGTAGTGATTTTAGGAGGTTGGCCTTTGGGAGGTAACTAGGTCTTGAGGGCAGAGCCCTCAAGAATTAATTAACCCTCACGAATGGATTAGTGTCCTTATAAAAGGGACCCCAGAGAGCTCTTTCGCCCTCTTTCCCCCATACGAGGACACAATGAGAAGTCAGCAGCCTGTACCCTGGAGGAGTGCCCTCACCAGAACGGGACCATGCTGTCACCCTGATATTGGACTTCCAGCCTCCGGGACTGTGAGCAAAGAAACCACTAGGTGGTTTATGCCCCCCAGTCTATGGTGCTTTGTTACAGCAGCCAGAACATCTTCATTGCCACAGTAACACAAATTGTGTCTCAAAACGGATATAAGTGCTCCCCAGGTAAATGGATAGAGCCGCACAAGCGAAGGCACAGAAGCTTGAAGCATCGTGTGCTTCCTGGGAACCCCAAGAGTTTTGGTTGGCAGCATCAGGGTTTGGTGGGGTAAGAAGAGAACAGCAGGAGTTAAGGCTGGGAAGGCTGGCAGAGGCCAGATAATGTAAAGTCCTGCACCACACAAATAAGTTTGCACTTGTAAGACTTTATGTTGTCTGTCACTTGTTTTTGATATTTTAAAAACTGCTTCTTGAATTGGAGCTCCTTTTCCTAAGAAATATCATGTGGAAATCCAATGTATAAAAATATATATAAGTCGGGCCTCTCTGATTAGGTGTGTGTGAGGTACCCAGAGTCACTGAAGTACACAAAGACCTGTTTAAAATGCTTTTCACATAAATACGTCCTTCCAACAAGCAAGCACCTTGTCTTGTGTATGTTGAGAATGGCATGTCCACTCAGACCTTTGCCAATAGGGTAAAGGATTTTAGTCTTAGTTCTATATATATATATATATATATATATATATATATATAAAATAACCATGAAGAAGTACTACAACAGAGGAGAATATAGCAATATGGAGAAACTATTGTTATCTTCTTAACAATAGATATCCCTACCCCCAGCTAGGAAGAAACCTGCTTTTGTTTGGCAGGATCCTGAGAATAAGGACCCTGAATGGATGCTGTAGATAGTAAAACCAGCTAGAAAATGAATTACTCTTTTTTGAACTCTCCACTCTATGTTTTGCTTAAGTCATTTAACTTAGAATTAGAGTTCATGCTTGTAACGATACAGCAGTTAGCTAGATACTGTGTGAAAAAAGAAAGGAGGAAAGAAAGAAAAGGCGAAAAAAGCTAGATTGGGAAGAAAGCACTTAGGAAAGAAAGACATGAAGAATCTTCATGTCTAATGAGGATTTTGCTTAAGTTTCTGCCACGTGGTGTGTGATGTGGCACATTCTCCATCTCTCCGAACCATCTCTGTAAACCATCCATTTATCATTACTGTTTGGCTGGGTTTTGAGCACTCTGTGAGACACCCAGCAAAGTGCTGGCGACAATCTCCAGGTGACTTAGGAGCCAAGGCTGGGGCTGGCCTGAAAAGCCCCTATGAGTGAGTTTCATAAACATGAATGGTTTACAGTATATCCTGAAACCCACCTGCTCCTCCCGTATTAACTTAGAAGATACGTGTCGCCTAAATTCACTGTTAAGATTGTGATGTGTGATTATGATGTCAATTAGGGTTGTAACGGCATCTGATTTCCAACTTTCCCTGCTACTTGGTCTCTAAGCCATAGCAGCTTTCACCCCTTCCTCCTGCCTGCTTAGCCAGTGGTACTAAATTAATATCAAGTGTTTGGACAGCCAGGGTTCATTCTGAACATCAGTCCCTTACTTCCTCTTCAGGAGCTGTAAAATTCACCTACACCAAGAACTGGTTAGAATAATAACTATTAGCATAACTGGTTTATACTTCCCTTGACCAGAAAAGTTCTAGCTTCTTAATTTCCTGTCTTCACTATGCTGAGATTATCAGATGCCAGTTTCAAGACAAATGATGAAACAGCCATAAAAGGAGGAGTGTTCAGGAAGGCTCAGCTCACTACTGGGAGCTCACGTTCATATATTACGAATGAGGTTCCTCTTGCTATCATCCCTTCAGTGAAATGTAAAGAAGAAAGATTCTGGGTTTGTATTTTGCTTCTGACAGGCCCATAAAAAAGAAGAGCCAGCCCATGTGTCTAAAGAAGAAAGAGGAAGTGAATTACTGATATATGGGGGCAATATAATAGTTAAGAACCCAGTGCTTTTCAAAAATGAATGGACATACACATCACCTGGGAATCCTGTAGAAAGTCATATTCTGATTGAGTAGGTTTGGGATGGAGGCAGAAGGTCTGAATTTTTAATAATATGACCAGTGATACAATTCTGCTGGTCATGTATCCTACTTTGAGTAGCAAAATTCTAGAGTCAAATTACCTGGATTCAAGCCTTGGTTCTTGACTCCACCAAGCTGAGCGACGTTGGGTAATTTAACATCTATATGACTCATTTCCTTATCTGTAAGGTGGGAATAAAAATATTACCTACATCCATGAGTTGTTGTGAAAGTTAAAAGAGTTCATGTATAACAGCACTGAGAAGAATATCTGGCACATGGTAGGTGCTCAATAAATACTAGGGAAATGAATTACTTAACAGAAGGATAGAAGCTGAGGAAAGGACCTGTGGCTTTTGAACCCAACTCTGGTTTTTTTGGCTGTGCTGCACAGCTTGTGGGATTTTTAGTTCCCCAACCAGGGATGCAACTCAGGCCCTTGGCAGTGACAACATGGAGTTCTAACCACTGGACCACCGGGGAATTCCCCCAACTCTTCTTTTTTTTGGAAAAAATAATGATAGTGAAAATATCACATTTAAAAAAAGTTTTATTGAAGTATAATTGATTTACAATATTATATTAGTTTTAGGTATACAGCATAATGATTCAGTATTTTTACAGATTATACTCCATTAAAAGTTATTACAAGATAGTGGCTATAATTCCCTGTGCTATATAATATGTCCTTGTTGCTTATCTATTTTATACATAGTTTGTACTTCTTAATCCCATACCCCAAATTTGCCCCTCTCCCCTTTGATAACCTCCAGCTTGTTATCTATATCTGAGTCTGTTTCTGTTTTGCATATGCATTCATTTATATTATTTTTTATATTCCATATATAAGTAATATTTCATTGTGTGTATGTATATATGTATCACATCTCTTTATCCATTTATCCATTGATGGGTATTTGGGTTGCTTCCATATCTTGGCTATTGTAAATAGTGCTGCTATGAACATTGGGTTCATGTATCTTTTCGAATTAGTGTTTTCATTTTTTCTGGAGGTATACCCAGGGGTGGAATTGCTGGATCATATAGCAGTTCTATTTTCAGTTTTTTGAGAAAGCTTCATATTGTTTTTTATAGTGACTGCACCAATTTACATTCCCAGCAACAGTGTACGTGTCCCCGTTTCTCCACATTCTCTCCAGCATTTGTTATTTGTGTTCTTTTTGATGATACCCATTCTGACAGGTGTGAGGTGATATCTCATTGTTGTTTTGATTTACATTTCTGTTTTAATTAGTGATGTTGAACATCCTTTCATGTGCCTGTTAGCCACCTGTATGTTGTCTTTGGAAAAATGTCTATTCAGGTCTTCTCCCATTTTTTGATTGGGTTGTTTATTTTTTTGATATTGAGTTGTAAGAGCTGTTTATATATTTTGGATATTAACCCCTTATCTGTCATATCATTTGCAAATATTTTCTTCCATTCCATAGGTTGTCTTTTCATTTTGTCAATGGATTCCTTTGCTGTGCAAAAGCTTTTAAGTTTAATTGGGCCCCATTTGTTTATTTTTGCATTTATGTCTTTTGCCTTAGGACACAGATCTAAAACTCTTTTATGTCTCCCCAAAAGAGTCATCTGCCCTTTCAGCCTCTAACTTTGTACCATTGGTTGCCTTTGAGTCAACTCTGTAGAATCCTAATTAGGGCTCAGAAGAGCAAAATGGGAAGCCTCTGCAGAAGGTAATGGGTTCTTTTTTTTTTACTATGTAAGGGCAGGAAATGATCATATTTATATTTAAGAAAATTGCTCTGAGAGCAGATGGGAGACAGCAGGAGCTGGACAAAACTGGGGCTGGGGAGATAAGGTTACAGACTGTCATAACTGACCAGGGAAGAGACAAAATGAACTTGAGATTCGGGTAGTGGAGAGAGTTGGGGAGGGGTCAATACAAGCACAACTAAGGAAGTTGACTTGACATAGCATTAATTAGCGGGCACAGCTGATGTTTAGGGAAAAGCATGGGAAAGTTTTCTAGCTTGGGTAAGAAGATAGATCTTGGGAGTGATTTGCAAAGATAGAGAGTAAAGGGAGAGGGAATATGTCATTAAAAAGATGAATAAAACAGAAGGAGAATAAGATGGTAATAGGACTAATTTTGGACACATTGAAAGTGACTGTGGAGCTAGATAACCACAAGCAATTAGATATCCAGGTCTAGAACTGAGGAGATATACATGTTGACCAGACAGATTTGGAAGTCATCAGCATTTGTGTGTTAAGGCCTTGGAAGGGAATGAGTCTATCCAGGGAAGTGTGAGCTGTAACACAAAATGGAAGCCATGAGGGAGACTGAGAAAGAACAATGGGAGAGGGAGAAACAAAGTCAAAAGAGAGTTATGGCAGAAAGCCATGAGGCCAGTGCTTCATCAAGGAGGGAATGGTCAATAGAGCCAAATTCCACAAAACAACGTCTACACTGCCAGGAACCAGTTCTCCCTCCATGATTCATTGAACCTGTCAACACCACATCATGATTCTAATCTCTCAGGTCAAAGCCCAGTACCTCTGTCTGACTCATTGTTTCCTCATTCTCTATATTTAAGGTGCTAAATTTCCTTCCCATTCCTTGATATCCATTCCTTTGTCTGTAAACTCAATGCCATATTTATTCCCTTCAATTCTTTACAATAAATTTTTAACTTGAAATATTGGTTTTGTTTGGGAAAATAAGTCCCTATGTATCTAAGTATTAAGAAATGTATGAGAATAATAAACACCAAATTTAGGATGAGGATTACCTCTGCAGAGGGTGGGACAGTTATGATTAGGGAAGGGATATCAACTGCATTAATAAAGTTTAATACTTAAGCTGGGTAACAGGATCATGGATTTAAGTGTCCTGATAGTTAAATAATGCAAAAAAAAAAAAAATGATTTAAGAAATGCTTTATAATGACATCACCCTGAAATTCAAGTTTTTAAGGTCTTCTCAGTGTGGGACCCTGCTCTCTGTCTTATCTTACTTCCCACAGTTCCTTGCAGTATTCTCTTCTGGGTCTGGCTCCTCTCTATATCATTCAAAAAGGTCATTGTCAAGTGCATTTCTTTGTTTTCTTTCATTATTAGCGTCCCCCTGCCAGAAATGCAACTCCACTCAGTCAGGTATTCCTCTCCAAAATCTTTACAGCCCTTTAAGCTCAGAAACATTTGTTGCCCTCTCTCCGTTGAACATGAACTCCCCGCCCTCTGAAATCTCACGAGTGCATGCATGTGTGTGTGTGTATGTGTGTGTAACATCCTTATCTATCACTTTCAAATCTATTTGCATGATATTTTTATCAATATAGTTCAGTAATTCTAATCCTGGTGGCACATTAAAATTATCTGAGACGTTCTTAAGAAATATTATATGTCTGGACTTCGACTCAAACAATGCTGAATGACAGAATTTTAAAAATCTTCCAAGTTGATTCTAATACTACAGTTCTAGCTTGATCATGCCTTCAAGGCAGGGGCCACCTCTTCTTAGCCACCTCTACACTAGCACAGAATTTCACATATGAGTACATGAAATATGTGAATACGAGCTTAAACACCAATTTCATTCAATGAAACCCGGAAAAGCTAATAATCTTAAACTACTGCACTATTCTTCTGATATTACAATATATAAAAAAGTCCACTTAGCAGTAACTTGACTTTCAGTAGTTCACTGTCATGAATATTTGGAAGCAAGTTACCTAAATGTGCAAACATGAACAGCTGGACTGAAGTCGAACACGGACTGAGTGATGTTGAATACTGGAATCCAAGGAGGCAAGGCCATAGATAAAAGCTTTTAGTTCCAATGTTTGACAACTGATCCTTAAAGCCAGATGGGATCAAAGTAGCAGTAGACAAGTATGAAAAATAAAGCATGAAAAATGTAGGGCATTTAGTAAAAGAATGACAGTACAAAGATGTTAAAAAGAATCGTTCATGATAATAAGCAATAGTGGGATAAATCCTGTTCTAATTTTCCAAATTAAATCATAAATGTTTATAACTTGTGTGTTGCATTGTTCTTTACAGGCAAATGGTATTTAAATGCCTAAAGTTGTTACATCTGTGTTAGTTGTGTCAAAATGATACGCTTATATTTGCTATAGTCTTGATGGCAAGAGTTAGATAATTATTTACATCATTGGCATACCATCAGAAAAGAGAATGTATTTTTAATCCAAATTTTCAGAAGGAAAATGAGAAGATATATTAGATAACTTTTAATGTCTCTTCCAACCTTTAGATTCTTTAACTGAACTACTTCTACTGATCTATCTTCAAGCTCACTGATTCTTTCCTCGGCCATGTTACATCTACTGATAAGGCCATAGAAAGCAGTCTTCATTTCTGTTACAGTGTTTTTTGACTTCTTACATTTCTTTTTGATTCTCTCTTAGATTTTTCATCTCTCTGCTTATACTACCTCTCTGTTCTTGCATGTTGTCCTTTTTTTTTTTCACTAGGGCCCTTACCATATTAATCATAGTTATTTTGTTTTATTAAAAAAATTTTCAGGAACTGTTTATTTTCCAACAACCTTGTTTCCATTTTCTGTTTAAGAATCTGTAGATGAACAGCTTAAGAACTCTCAGTGGTTGCTCCTATATGTCCAATGGACTGAGCAGTGGGAGCTGCAACTATTCTTCAGCAGTAAACTTCTGAAAAGGCACAGGGGGAACCTTCATGCCTTCAGCCCAGCCTGAGACCTCGGGTTGAGTAACAGTAAACTCAGGAGCTGGAGCAGTGCATTCACTCTGAAATTTCTCCTTGGTCACAGCCTTTTCAGCAGCACCCTCCTCTTCCTTTTCAATCTCTTTAGGATTTCTGTAGAAGTAGAGATCAAGCATGACCTTCCATAAGTGTTCCTGGGAGATGGTGCCATGCACACGTAGAACTTCTGGGACAGCATCCATCACATCAGACCAGCTGAGCAAGCTCCCTTGTATGGGTGGCAATGTCCACATAGCACAGAGAGTCTGTGTCACACAGAGCAATAGTAGGCAGGAGACGCCCCTGTGAGAGGCTGGTTGTCAGCCCTGGGATCAGTAACCACCAAAAGTCTCGGCTCCAGTAAGGCTTCCTGGATCTAGTTCCAAGTTCTAGGAGTAAGGCAGCTAGCAACAGAGCAGAAAACTTCAGCTCAGCTCACTGGCCAATATTCCTGGATGACATGACACTGACATCAGCTGGGTTTTCAAAGGCAACAACGGCACCAGCTGCCGGCAGAAGCTTCTCTCAGATTTTCTTCAGATTTATGATGTAGATGCTATCACTTTACCTTTGGTGATGGACTATTCCATTTAGAAGTCAAGGTTAGTACCACCTAAGTGTGTTCCTGCTGCGAGGAATTTAAGGAACTCTTCCTCTCTATTTGCAGGACATTGAGGGCTCTGGACATTGTGAAAGTTTCCCTCTAAGTTACAAAAGAACCCAGAACAATGCTGTATGGACCCCTCTCTGGGTAGCACATAAAGGCTAATCACAGCTATTTTCAATTCTCTGTCTGATAATCCCCAAATCTGTGTCACATCTAAGTCTGGTTCTAATGCTTTCTCTGTCACTTCAGTCTGTTTTTTCTTGCCTTTGGCAGGCCTTGTAATTTTTGGTTGAAAGGTAAATATGGGGCTTCCCTGGTGGCGCAGTGGTTGAGAGTCTGCCTGCCGATGCAGGGGACACGGGTTCGTGCCCCGGTCCGGGAAGATCCCACATGCCACGGAGCGGCTTGGCCCGTGAGCCACGGCCGCTGAGCCTGCGTGTCCAGAGACTGTGCTCCACAATGGGAGAGGCCACAACAGTGAGAGGCCCGTGTACCGCAAAAAAAAAAAAAAAAAGAAAGGTGAATATGATATGTACGAATAATTAGAACGAGGTAAATAGGGTTTTAGTATGAAGATTTATGTTAACTTTTGCTGTAGCAATAGGTTCTAGAAGATTCGAATTCCTCTAGTGTCCTTGCTTTGTTTTTCCTCTTGACTTTGGGCTTTCCTGAGAATGCCTCCTCAGAGAGAGTCTGCTTCTTGTAGGACTTAGAGGTGTAATCTACTGTTTTACTGGAGCCCTGTTAGTGTGGTAGTATGCTGTGGGCAAGGGGGAGAGTTCTATAATTTTTCAATTAAATTTCAGTGTTTTAATCGACCTTGATCTTGGACTGTGACCTTCACAGGTGTTTCTCCATGGTACAGCTTCCCCTACCCACCGCCCTGCACTCCATTCCCTGGCTGCAGCCTTCCCTATCTATTTCCTTGAACCTCCGATCCCTGTTGACTATGCTTTTGTTTTCTGTTTTTGTTTTCCCTCTTCAGGTGAAACAGGAAGCCTGGAGGGGGGTGGAATGGGAGGGGTTCCCTTCCACCAGCTGGGATAAGGCTCTGAAAAAGTCCTTTTGCCAGGAGAGTATCCTTCATTATGGTTCAACTGTTGGTTTATTTCACAATGATTACTCTTCCCTTCTCCCTGAGAACCACAGGGATCTTTCTTGGATCTTCATGGTGAGAACCTAGTGGAGGCACCAGAAACAAAGCCCCCATGAAAATGTAGGGACCCTCTTAAGACTGCAGCCCGAGAAGTCTCTCGCTCTTATCTTAATCCACGTTCTGCTTCCAGCCAGATATTCACCAAAATTACTGTTTGTGTTCCTACCAGTTTATGGCTCCAGCAGCTTCTGCTTCAGGTCAGCAAGTCTCGCCTGTGTGTCTCTGCATGAACTTGTCTCTTCAGATTTCTGCCTGGTAATTTGCCCTGCAACCTCAGTTCTCTGACGTCTTCAAGAATAGTCATGGATTTTCAGTTGATCCAGCCTTTTCTTATTGTAAGGACAGCAGTGACAACTTCCAAATTTTTTGCCTGTCAGAGCTGAACCCAGAAGTCTAATCAAATTATTTTCTAATTGTATGTTTCTAAACTTGTAGGCACACATAATAGTTAAATGCAAGATTTAAAAATATTCTATCGGAACTAAATATCTTGTCATTTAAGTATATTGTAAAACTTAATTTAAAAAAAACTGTCAGTGTTTAGTATTTGTTGACATTTAATATTTTAATTTTTGTCAGTTTTCACTGTTGACATAGTGAACATTGCTTTTAGTTATTTAATTTATGAAACTGTTGCTTCTCAATTAATAAACATAGTAATAGCAGTCACTGCCATTTCACGAAATCTTCCTCAGAGGTTACCTTATTTATACCCCCATTAATCAAGAGTAATGTTTGGTCTTATTTTATTCTGCCTATTTTGGGTATTAATATATTTATTTAAACAACTTACAGTATCTGGAAACTTTGATCAAGTTCAGCATTTCACTGTATTTATGAAACTACTTGCTCTGGTTTCTTTACCTAAAATACTTTTAAAAATCACATTTTGTGTTACAATCTCAGGAATTTTTTTTTTTTTTTTGTAAATAGGTAAAGCACCTCCTACAGAGCTTTTTTTTTCTTTTAATGAATTAATTCATTTTTGCCTGTGTTGGGTCTTTGCAACCAAGCCATTTGCTGGGCACGGGCTTTCTCTAGTTGCAGCGAGCCGGGGCTACTCTTCGTTGTGGTGTGTGGGCTTCTCATTGCGGTGGCTTCTCTTGTTGCGGAGCACGGGCTATAGGCATATTGGCTTCAGTAGTTGTGGCACTTGTGCTCAGTAGTTGTGGCTCATGGGCTCTACAGTGCAGGCTCAGTAGTTGTGGCACAAGGGCTTAGTTGCTCTAAGACATGTGCGATCTTCCTGGACCAGGGCTCAAACCCATGTCCCCTGCATTGGCAGGCAGATTCTTAACCACTGCGCCACCAGGGAAGTCCCAGGATTATTTTGATTATTGAAGCTCTTCTGGAATAAAGGGAAAGTATTATTACTGATGGGGTTTAGAACGTGCTAACTCCAAATATGGCACTGTTGTATATTGAATATTTTAAATTGAAGGAATTTGAGAAATGGAAGGTGCTGGAAGGACTGTCCACCCCCTTCTCCCCTGAAGCAAGGCATAAGGCCCTCAAGTGAGAGGTGCCCTTTCTATAGCAGGAGGAAAGGAGCAGCCTTATCTCTGAACGTGAATGTACAGGTCTTGCTAAATTTCCCCCATTTGACTACAGTTACCTCATACCCTTTGTCCTGTCATATCTTTTCTCATCTTTCCACCCTTCATCAAACCCAGCATAAAAACACTTAGGTTTAACTGCTTCTTTGGTCTTTACTTCCTTTTGAAGGCTCCTGTGTCACACAAAACTGACGTTAAATAAATTTATATGCTTTTCTCTAATTAATCTGTCTTTTGTTACAGAGGTCCAGCCAACAACCTGAAAGGTAAAGGAAAGTGATATTTTTTCTTCCAAACATTATAAATAGAGAAAGTTTTATTTTTGTCTCTTGTTTTTTGTTAGTATGAGGTGGTCACTGACAGATGTCGTAACAAACCATTAACATTACCGAAGTTTAAATGATCATTATTTTGGTATATTATAATGAAGGATTTCCTCATTCGAGGGGCTCTGTGATAATCTGATATCTTGTCTTACATGTCAGGCCAACTGTGGTTCAGGGATGTGACCCTTTGTCTAAGGCTGTGGTTTCAATCAGCCAATCCTCGGAAGCAGGGTACCTCTGTATAACTCAAACACCTTGGTGGTTTCTTGAATTGCTCTATAATTATAGGCTTAAATAGAAATAAATTTAAATGGGGCTGTATTCTTAGTTGAAGTAAACTGAAACCCTGAAATTCTGTGGGACAATGAAGAAGGTAAATTTTTTTTTTTTTGCGGTACACGGGCCTCTCACTGTTGTGGCCTCTCCTGTTGCAGAGCACAGGCTCTGGACACGCAGGCTCAGTGGCCATGGCTCACGGGCCCAGCCGCTCCACGGCATGTGGGATCTTCCCAGACTGGGGCATGAACCTGTGTCCCCTGCATCGGCAGGTGGACTCTCAACCACTGCGCCACCAGGGAAGCCCAAGAAGGTAAATTTTGAAGCCTAGTACTTCTGTATGCAGTTCATGAAGAATGGAAACTAGTTGGGATTTCTCAATTTTTCAATGAAATTATGTTTGTTCATTTCTCTTGTTTGTTGGGGATTCCATGCTCAGGTGAAATCTTACAGTATTTGTATTTAAAGAGAAAGGAAACCTCTCTTTAAAGGAAAATAATTACCAGTTTAAAAAAAATTTCTTGACCATTGAATGTAAGACAATTCTTAGATTATTTGAGAAGCTGTACAGTTACAGTGTATGCTTACTATACAAAAACATAGTTTCATGTTCACATTTTTTGCTTGTTTTGGGTAAAAACTGGTAGTTGTCTGGGTTTCAAAATAATCACTGTGGGTTTGATTTCGATGTGTCCTTTGGGGTAATGTAACTTTTGAAGCTAATGAAGACATGCAAATGTCACTTTCACTCTCTTACCTTTCCCTCAGCAGAAATGTGTTTATCAGCAAGCTATGAGTTCAAACAGCTGCCTTTCTTTTTTAAACCCACAAAATCTTTATTGAATTAAAAAACTAATGGAAATGTTTCAAAACCATGTTTCTGACATTTTTTTTTAAATTGCATTTCTTTTTTAAAAATATTTATTTATTTATTTACTTTTGGCTGCATCGGGTCTTAGTGGCAGTACGCGGGCTTCTCTCTAGTTGTAGTTCACAAGCTCCAGAGCGTGTGGGCTCAGTAGTTGCGGCGCCAGGGCTTAGTTGCCCCATGGCATGTGGGATCTTATTTCCCCCACCAGGGGTTGAACCCATGCCCCCTGCACTGGAAGGTGGATTCTTAACCGCTGGACCACCAGGGAAGTCCCAGGTTTCTAACATTTATAAACTTTTTTCCTTTGTTAGATAAAGATGTGTGACAAATAAAGTCACTGACATTATAATAACTTTGAAAAAGAGAAGGAGGATAGAGCTATATCCAGCATATTTTTTTAATTAGCATTCTGGCATATTTATTTCCAAATATTTATTTCTATACATTTTTTTACTTAGTTGTGATCATACTTTATATAAAATATATCTTGCTTTTCACTTGAATTATATCACATGTATTTCCCATATTGTTATAAGTTACTTAGAACTACAACTTTAAGTAACTGTACAGTAATCTGTTATATATCCAGCATCTTTTTATTGCATTAAGAAGATGGGAGCAGTCTTTGGAGGCCTGAGAGATGCACCTGGGAACATAGTTTGAAAAATATAAAGTTAAGACTTTCATGGCATATTAAAGGTAAAATCTTAATAAGCAAAAAAAACTTTTGAATGCCCTTTTAGTTATGTAAATATGATATATAAAATTATATACATAACATATGTTGTACAGGCAACTCAAATCGAGAACTCTCTGAAAAAAATTCTTAGTTTTCCTCCCAAACCTAATTATATCCAAGATTTCTTCACATCAATAAATGATAGCACTAGTAATATGTACTCTTACTGACTTATAAAAGCACTTTATTAACCCTTTGTCACATGTATTTTATAAATAATTCTCCAGAACGAAGCCTTCCCCTAAAATTTGATTCCACAATAAATCACAGAAAAAAGACAGCCTAAGCCAGACATAAAAATAATTCATACTTACAAAATAAGTTAGTATATAATTATTCGACTTCAAAAGAGCCAATATTTTCAGAAAATATTGAACTTATCCCGAACTTTAAAAAATGATGACTTTTTACAAAATAGTTGTAAGGTACCAACACATTTTGGGGAATACTTAGATTAGGTAAAATACCATTTATCTTTAGTATGACTGCTACATTTCTGTAGAATTTAAGTCAAAATGTAAACACTATTATACCATTTGACTATTGTGTCTCCATCTACAGAGATGTGTCTACATAATCAGGTTTCTATAGGATATGTGGAATAACTCTCTAACCATCACAGAGTATTGCTGCATTTCCCAAGCTCAGGTTCTCCATTCCTTCCCACTTGATTCCCTGTGCAAGGCACTCTGCGGTTCCAATAGCTCCGACCTTTTAATCTATTCAACCTGTAGAGACTTGCTTTGGCCAGCTCTGTATAAACACTTTGTTTTTCTTAAGAAAATAAACTCTTATTTCAAAACCACTCTTTTGTGGGCAGAGGGCTGTGGTAGAGCCTTGTAAGTAGTAAAACATTTCTCAACACCAGAAAAATACTCCTGACTTTTTTAAAGGATGTTTTCAATTTAAAAAAATTAACCGCAGTCACTGAAGAGGGAATGAGATGGCAGTTTATTTGATGCTGATAATTTAATTTATTCTTCTGAAAAATTGCCCCAATTAAAAAAAAATCATGAAATAGAAGTTGTATGTACATAGTTAGCTCATTACTATTGATTATTCTTATGCCACTCATTAATTATTTCAAAGTGAAGTTCAAAACCACAATTACTTTCTACCCTCTTCTCTCAACTGCACTGTCCTGTTCCTACACTCTTGAACAGAATTTTTCAAGTCAAGTTGGCATATTTGCTTTCCTTCAATAGCAGTAACAGAAATGTCTGGGAGAAAATGTGTCTGGGGACAAGCACAAGTCATCATATTTTCCACACTCTATTCCTTATAACAAAGCTATTTGTAATCTTTGCGGACTTCACTTATTTTTCTAATTACAATGTCAAATCTCTGAAGCAATACTTGTCTATTTGAAGCATACTTTTAAAGTTGAGTCCTACTAAACTGAATTCTAAGACACATTTTTTTCAACAAGGAATCTATTTGATTGAATAAACTTTAAAATAAAAAAGTATATAAATGTACATTAGAACACCGATTCTTAGTGGAGAAGTGGAAGAAAAGGAAACTGACAAGGGGAGGCAGGCTTGGCCAGTGAAGTGGGGGATCAGAATCTTGTCATCCCTGAAGAGAAAGGAAGAGAGTGCTCCCAGAAGGAAGTCTGTCACAGTGTCAAATGTGTCAGAGTTCAGAAAATTAGTGACTAAAAAACACCATTTGATTTCAACAAAAAAGTTGGTATCTTCGATGGAAGCAGTTTTAGGCAGGTTGGCAGGGAGCACTTGGAACTCAGCTAGCTAAGAGTTGGAGGTAAACAAGATGTTAGAAAGTAGAAAACTCTAGTGCAGAGTCCTTTCATGAAGTTTGACAGGGAAAGAAAGAGAGAGGAGGAAGCAGCAGAATAAAGATGTGGGGCTGGGATAGAGATTGCAAAATTATTAAACATGGGAGACATTAGAGAACTAGTTTAAGAACAGAAAAAAAGGGTCCAGAGAAAGAATGACGACTCAAGTAGGAAAGAGGATAACCCATGTATCCCAGAGACCCTTAGATGGCAGGAGTGGATAGGATCAGATGGGATACTTTTTTACAGGAAGAGAAACTCTACACCATTGCAATAGAAGTGAGAAGGAATTAATGGGTGACAAAGATAAGATTGGAGTCTATCCTTAGTATCTATATTCGGAGTGCACATTTGTACACATTGCTATTTGCTGTTTCTGAAAGGCCCAACATCCTCCCTCCATGTATACACATCTCCTAGCCATATTGCCATACATAGCTCAAACATGGTTTCTGGAAAGCCTTCCCTGGCAAGTGCAATCTGCTCTGGAAGTTTCTCCTCGTGCTCTCAGATGCTCCCCGCGCATTGCTCTATGCATACTTTGCCTTATAATAGACATTTACTTGTCAGTCTTCTCCTTTGGACTGCAAACACTTTGAAGGTAGAGGCATATTTTATGTGCCTTTGTATCTCAGAGCCTAACGCATTTGAGGAACTTCGTCTGAATTTGTTAAATCAATGATCCCTTCTACTTAGATGAAATGAATTGTTATGAACACACCTCCTCTGAACACTGTGAGTGGCAGGGCGTGGGAATGGAGGTGAGCTTCCTGTACTCTCTTGCTGTGAATTTCTGCTTTTGGCTTGACTCACTATTCCTTCTTATCATCTTCTCCCTGTAGCTCTTCTTCCCTCTGAGCTTAGCCTCACCCCAGGCTCCACTGACCATGGCTTCCCGACCCTCTTTCTCCATTCCAAAAAGTCACCCTAAGCAACAGATTTTTCATTCCACGTAAGGGTTTAATGGAGAAATTCAGAAATATGCGGCAAAACAATCAATGCAACGTGAGGTATTAAAGACCATCATAAAAAACAGTTGAAAGTCTCATTGACAATCAATTCCTACTCTAGGGAAACTCTGACTGGGTATCTTTCTCATGAGAACATGACCTACCACTCTTTCCAGGAGATGCCCAATCCTTACCTCTCTCCGGAATTCCTTCTCTACTTTTCTCCCCAGGTTGTGCCACTCACTCCTCCCTACAAGGATCATGGTAGGCTGAATAATGGTCTCTCCAATGTGTCCATGTCTTAATCCTCAAAACCTGTGAATATGTTATGTGGCAAAGGGGAATTAAGGTTGCAACTCAGCTGACCTTAAAGCAGGGAGAGTAGCCTGGATTATCTGGGTGGATCCAAATGTAACCACAAGGCTCTTTAAAAGTGAAGAGGGAGACAGCAATGTCAGTAAGACTCCAATGATCATTACTGGCTTTGAAGATGAAAGGGGCCACAACCAAGGAATGCTGGAGGCCCCTAGATGCTGGAAAGGGCAAGAAGATGTATTCTTCCCTGGAGCCTCCAGAAAGAGACTGAGCCCTCATGCTGACCCGAGTTGGCTTTCTAAGTTACAGAACTATAAGATAATAGAGTTGTGTTATTGCCAACCATTAAGTTTGTAATAATTTTCACAGCAACAAAGAGAGCACAAATACAAGCACCAAGATAACAAATCCAAATTCATTTTGATGTGAAATATCTTAATTCTTTTGACTCAACTTCTGCTCTAGTCCAAGCTCTGGGACTTTGCTTTGCCAAATCAAAAGGAACATTAACAAACTTTGCTTTACAAAATAGTTATCTAACCCTAAAATGAATGGAAAAGAACCCTCTCATGCTCAAGCCCTCTTATCATATTTATGACATTTTTTATTTCTATCACAAATACATTGTTCAAAGTATGACTCCAGAAATAACATTATTCCTCTACCAGGAAGGCATTAAAATATGTTTGTGTATCTCACACTATTCATTTTAAATAGGGATATATAAATAACGTACTTATCGAAGAGAAAGGAGGAGAAAAGCTTGAGGAATAGGAATTTTAAAAGTTTGATTTGCCAAACTCTTCCAGTTTGACTCTGACAACTCAGTGTTAAATAGCTCCTTATTGAAAGAGCAGAATATTAATGTTTAATGAACTTGAACAAAAAGTCGTACAACTTAACCCTTTCAATTATTCAAATAGAGTTTCCTACACTGGACATGAATGAAGTTCTAAAGCAATCCTTCTCAAACTTTAATGTGTAAACAAATCACATGGAGATTTTTTTAAAATGCAGACTCTAATTCAGTAGGTCTGGGTGGGGGCTGAGATTCCGAGGTTCTGACTTTCTAAACGCTCCTAGATGATGATGATGATGCAGTTGGCCCCTGGACCACATTTCAAGTCGTAAAGTCATGGAGGACATTGAGGGTCACAGTAAAATCAAATGCTTGAATTCTATGCTTCTATAAATTAAACATATCAAAACTATACACTTACTAAATCTGTTTATGTAGCAAAGAGAAAATTCTATAAAATTATTATTTGGAGTTGAAAATCATTTTATGACAAGACCTTAACATTATGAATTTCATTTACAATTGTTTATAGCATCATTAAACAATTCTTTTTCAGTGATGGTGTAATCATGGCAAACTCTGTGTTCCACCTCCCCCCACTAACCCCAGACCCAGTGGTTTATATTAAGCATAGGTTTCTGCTAGCTTACTGTAAGAGCCTGTTCATCTGTGTGCCAGGAAATGGTAGGATTAAGAGGTCAGATGCCATTAGCTAGTTCCCTTTGCCACCACTGCCATTGCCTGAGATATGTTCCAAGTCTCCAGTAGAAGCCTTTTATTTGGTCCCACTTTCAACACGTTGCAGGAATAACAGTACCACAAATCTGATCCTGTTATCTAGATATAAAACTTATCAATGTCTGTTAACAATGCCTCCTAATCCCACCTCCCCCATGATCTATCTCCTGGCTTGCTCTCCAGTCCCATTTTACGCCAGTCTCTCTCCTTCCTTGTGTCATCTCCAGCCACACAGCTATTATCTCATTTCTTTCAATATTCCATTTTCCCTTCCACCTCAGGCCTGTGTTCATGATCTTCTCTCCCTATAAATACTACTCTCCCCAAACTCCTCACTTTTGATGCTTATCCATTTTTCCAATCTCAACTCAAAAGTCACTTTCTTGTCAAAGCCTTCTTTGACGCCTCAGACTAAGTCATGTGTCCTTGCCACACACTCTCATAAGCATCTTTAAATGCACTTATCACAGCTCATAATTATATACTTGGGTGATTGTTGATCACACTTTTTCTTCCTAAATGATCATATGTCCCATGAGGGCAGGTCTGTCTGTCCCCCCGCTCCCTCCATTATACCTATATTGCCTAGTATAGTAGAAATCATTTAATAAATATTGATGAAGGGATAAGTGCAAAATTTCTTTTTTAATGAGCCTACTTAGCTAACATTAGAATGAGGGATATATTTGCAAATAGAAAAATGGCTGACTTGGAAATGAAAATTTAGAACAACTAAATTCATGGATGACAGATAATATGTTAGGCTGATCAGTTCTTACCTATATGATCTGTTTATTTGTTCATTTCTTATCCATCACCAGGGCTATGCAAGGTATTGGGAATATAGATATGAATCTAGCTGGGCCCCTCTCCTTGGGCAGCTGAGTCTAGCACATACTTCCTGTTGATTGTGCAATGCTCAAATGACCTGAAAGAGGCTTGTGCACAGTTTTCAGTTTTGTCTAATGGAGACTGTGCAATCAGGGCATGGTTAGAATCTGACTCATGTCATTTTCCAGATGAAGACCTGTATGATCTGCCTGCTCTATGTTTTAAACAACACAGTGGCTAAATATTATTCCACTGCAATGAAGCAAGACATAGCCTTTTGCCATCTCCTCCTCTCCACTAAGTGTTGTTTGCAAATTCAACAATGATCAGAATCTCTGTTACGTAAATGCTTAAAGAAAAATAACACTACACACTTCATAACACTAGAGCAATCGCATTTCCATTGCAGCTATATTTGAACACAAAGCAGACATTTTGATGTTTTCTCTAAACTCACAAAACAGAATTGTACCTCTATATTTTTTAATTTTAAAAGGAATAAAAATATTTTAAAAATCTGATGATTCCCATCTTAGTTTTAAAGAAGTTTTTGTTTATGTAGAGCCAAGAGGCAGTTTACGAAACTTCAGGGCTTCACCAAAAGGAACAGTTCCTAGCCAGAAGAAAAAAAAAATGAGGCTGATTTTGAAGATTTATTCATAAAACAAATATTTATTGAGTTCTGCTTTTACTCCAAGTATCTTCTTAGAGACAAATGTCTTTATACTCAGGGAACTAATGTTTTCATTAGGGGAAACTAGCAAGATAATGATAGATAGTGATAAATATTTTGAAGACAATGCAGGGTGAATCAAGATAGAGTTATGGGGATTGATTTGGAAAGGAAATATTTGAGCTGAAACTTGAATCCTGAGCAGAAGAATGCCTTGCAAAGAGCTGGAGGAAGGACAGAGAGACAAGGATGCAGAAGACTTACAGCAGAAACCATGGTGGCATCTCAGAGGAACAGAGTCAGATGGCCCAAAGCCAAAGAGGGAGACAGTGCCCAGATCATGCAGGTTTGATTTCTAATTACAATTGGAAATCACAGAAGAATTTCAAGCAGGAATGATGTAAAGTTTAAAAAGTTACTCTGGCGGTAATAGGAAATAAAGTATAGTTGAACAAGAGAAGAAGGAGGGAGAGATCAGTTTGGTTATTGCATTAGACCAAGGAAGAGCTGGTGATAGCTTGAATCAGAGCAGTAGCCATAAAACTGGAGTGAAGTTCTTGGACTCAAAACGTAACTCTATACACAAACACTGCAAATAAATTCTAGTTGAGCAGGTATCTTACATAGGAAATTTCTCCATAAGACAATTGCCATTCTCCACAGGCCATTTAAAGAAAGCATGCTATAGCTGTGGCTAAAGTAATGGGTTTATTTCATATACAGGTTCAGTTAACAAACAGTACTTTGAGTTCAGCCAGTATGTTGGATTCAGTCAGCCATCTTTCCAATATTTGCCTTTAGTTATAAATAGGTCATGGTACTGAACAGGGATGAATATTATCAACTTTTTGAAAACAGATACCCTACAATTAATGAAATATGACAATAATGCCTCATCAAGGCACTCATTTTAGTAAAAGAAGTGGTAACTTCATACACTGACAAGATTAATCTTCTAATCAGAGAATGGAAAGGCAACTAAAACTTATTTAGGACCTGGAGTATTTTTAAATTTGGAACATACTCTGTAAATACAAGTACTACCAAATAAATAATACTTAAAAAACAGAATAGCTTTCTAGTTATTTCACCCCATTGTCCAAAATACTTGTAGACAACTGTACCTGCTTTTTTTTTTTTTTTGTGGTATGCGGACCTCTCACCGCTGTGACCTCTCCCGTTGCGGAGCACAGGCTCCGGACGCGCAGACCCAGCGGCCATGGCCCACGGGCCCAGCCGCTCCGTGGCATGCGGGATCCTCTCAGACCGGGGCATGAACCCGTGTCCCCTGCTTCGGCAGGCGGACTCTCAACCACTGCGCCACCAGGGAAGCCCTGTACCTGTTTTTATTACATTGGAAAACCCGATGCTTCAATGTACATCACCTGTATAACATGGTTAATCCTTTCATGCTAGGCTTTGATTAGAGCCCATTTTACTTCCATGGCCAAAGACATTGAGGTTGTTAATCACCAGAGTATAACACGTCAATACTTTGTTGATTTCTTAAATTAGAATTTATGAAATAAATAAAATTTTACATCACCATTGTGCTAGATGGGACTGAATTTATAAGACTATTAAAGAAAATTGGAAGTTCCCTTAGTAGCAGTAAATGATATTTAAAGAATAATAATTTCCAAATCATGTTTTCTACTAAAGTGTAATTCTTCATGAAACAACTATTTTTTTAAAACATATTTTTATTTTCATTGTTTTCACTTTATAACTACTTTGTAAATATTTTGGAACTGAGTTTTTCATTTAATATATTGCTAACATTCATCCATATTGATGCATGTCACTACAGTTTATTCATATGGACTAAAATATTCCATTCTGCAAATATTACTGTATATTCATACAATCTCTTGTTAATGGACATTTGGGTTATTTTCAGATTTTTGCTGTTTGGAGAATAAACTATGTGTCCTTGTACATGTGCGAAAGTTGTTCTTGGATAAATACCTAGGAGAGGAATTGTTGGATCCTAAGGAATGTAAATATTCAACTTTAAGAAAAAAAATACCAAACTGTTTTCTAAAGTAGTTGAATCAATTCACATTCCCACCAGTGAAAAATAACAGACCCTGTGGATTTACATCCTCTCCAACACTTGGTATTGTCAGATTTTTCTATTGTGTCAATAAAAGTGATATAAAGATTTATCTAATTAATATCTGGGTATTTTCATTTCCCTGATGATGAAAGATATTGAACATCTCTTCATACATTTAATGGACATAAGTGTTTTTTCATCTGTAAAATGACTGCTCCTGTCTTTTTCCCATTTTACTATCAAATTCTTTGCAGTTTGTTATTGATTTTAGGCTTAATTTCATATTCTTGATATTAAATCCTTATTTGTTGTGTTTATTACAAATATCTTCATCCAGTCTGTAATTGCTTACTGCTCATTATCTCTAAGATTTATTTAATAAACCAAAGTTTTTAATTCTGTGTGTAAATTTATTAATATTTCCTTTTATAATCAGTTTTTCTGTACTGTTGAATAAATCTTGTCTTAGCTTAAGGTGTAAAAGATATTCAATTAATTTTTTTCTTCTAAGGCTTCAAATGTTTAAATTTAAGTTCTTAATTCATTTGGAACCATTTTTGTATTAAGTATCTTTTTGGCAAGAAGTAACTATTTTTTCAGTTCCATTTATTGGATAGCCCTGTCTTTCTCCACTTATCTCATTTGCCATGTCTATCAAATTCCAAAGTTTTATACATTCTTAGGTGTATCCACGCATCTATTCTACTCTATTCGTTGACTTGGGTACACCATTGCTACCAACAGTGTCTTAATTACTATAACTTTATACTAAGTCCTGATATCTGATAGGACATATCTCCTCTCCCTCCTTCTGCAGAAGTTACCTGGCTACTTTTGACTTTTTATTCTTTCACATAAATTTTAGGAATATTTTATTATTTTTCATGAAAATCCATTTTAGGACTTTATTGAACTTGCATTAAATTTATAGGATCAATGTGGAGAATATATCATCATTACAATAATAGCTCTTCCTACTGATAAACATGATATACCTCTTCATTTATGTTTGTTTGCTTTAATATCTCTTAATGAGGATTTATAATTTCCTGTAGAAGTCTTGCTTATCTATTGTTAGATTCATTTCTAGATACATGATATTCTCTGACCGTATTACAAATGGCATCTTGTCTTTAATTAACTTTCCAGTTGTTTGCTGTGTGTTTATAGAAATGCAACTGACTTTATTATCTTGCTAAATTCTCCAATTATGTCTAATAATTTATAAATTGTTTTGTGTTTTCTGTTAGCAATCATATTACTGCAAATAATTCAATTTTACTTCTCTTTTTACAATTCTTAAGCATCTCATTTTGTTGTTGTTGTTTTATTTCGCTGGCTAGGACCTCCAATAAAATGTTGAACAGACGTAGTGATAGTGGGCATCCTTATCTCATTTCAAATATTGAAACTGCCTTACATCCTTGGAATAAACACTTGATCGTGATGTATAATTATTCTATTTATTGCTGAATTCTATTTGCTAATATCTTGTTGAGGATTTTTATATGTATATTCATGAGAGATATTGGCCTGTAGTTTTCTTTGTTTGAACTGGGTTTTTATTTTCTTGTTTGATATCAGAGTAATACTAGCATCTTAAAGGAAGTTGGGAAGTGCCCCTTCCTTTTTTAGTTTTTGGAAGAGATTGTGTAAATTTTGAGTTACTTCTTCCTTTAATGTTTGGTAGGATTCTGTAAAACCATCTGGTACTGGAGATTTCTTTTTAATTACAAATTCAATTTACTTAATATTTACAGGGAAACAACTATTTTTATATGTAAGAAATTGCATTCATATTCAGAACCATAACCATATAATTTCAAAGAGTATGATCTATCCATTTTCAAAAATATGTCAAAATTTCTGCTCTTGTTTTTGAATAACAAACTCTACATTCCTGAAAATATACTCTCTTTATCCATTGTTATTTTTGGTCTCTGAAACTGTAACTCACAGAAAGTGTAACTCATGGACACAGAATGTTTTAATTAACAGTATTGAACAAATAATATTTCTGGTTTAAATTTTCCACATTTGAACCAGGAATGAAAAGTGAAACTAATATTTGAAAAAAATGTGTTATTTCTCCCCAATTATTTTCTGAGTTTTACTAGACATAAAAACAAAGAGTTTTCAATGAAGGCTAGTCAGTGTGTGGACTAGTAAGGGCTATTCTCTTCCTGTTTTTCTTATAATTAAAAATATTCCTAAGTGAATCTATACCTCCGAAAGGAGTACATAATTACCTCCTGGATTAGAGTCTCATTCTCTTTTCTGTATTAAAACTCAACATATGCAATGACAATTTTAATTAAAAATAGTTGAGTATATAAAATAGTTCATGAACACTAAGAGCCACAGCATTCATGAGTAAAGGAGGGCTAATTTCCAAATAAAACTCATGCCTGTAAACTATTAGCCTAGTCTCCTGAGTCTGCACACTTTTCAATTGATTTTGCGTTGCTTTGTGATTTGCAGCAATTTGAAACCTATAAATCATAGGTTTCATAGTAATTATAGTACCAAATGAAAATTTAACTGTGGGAAAGAGCTCCCAAATTCCTTAGAGAATTAAAAGTGGAGTTTGTGTTGAACTCAGTAACTAAGAGAGAGAACTATAGCCAAATGCTCTGAGAAAAAATTTCCACTTTTAGAGAACATCGATTATCAATAGTATGGGAAACAAATCCTAAACATTGCTTTTCTGGGCAAATTATATTTTGATATAATTTCAAACAGTGTAAAGTTATAAGACTCTTATGAATAACTCCCGTATATTCTTGACCCAGACTGAACAACTGTTTATAACTAGCACCATTTACTTTATCATTCTCTCTCTCTATCTCTCTATCAACTTTTTCTGACCTTTTGAGAATAAGTGTAGACATCTTGCTGCTTGATCCCTAAATAACAGCATATATTTTCTAAGAACAAGGACATGCTCTTAAAAGATCACAGTATAATTATTAAAATCAGGAAAATCCATATGGATTTGACATTATTAGCTACACATATTCCTTTTAAAAGTTTCATCAAGTTGTTCCATTAATGACTAATACCCTTTAAAGCCCTGTTTGCCCTCCTCCTGTGATCCGCCCTCTGTCTACAATCCAACCCAGGATCGCATATTGCATTTCGTGAGCACATCTCTTTAAATCTTGAACTGTTTTTCCATCTTGTTTCATGACCTTAACATTTTCTAAGAGTACAGGTCAATTATTTTGTAAAACATCCCCCAATCTGAGTGTCTCTGATGTTTTCCCATAGTTACATAATATTAGACATTTTGGATAGGAATACGAGGATTCCTATCCAATGAGGATTTTTCCCGTTATTGATGTTGTTAAGTTTGACCAAATGAATAGGGTGGTGTTTATGAAGTTACTACCTTTCCCTTTAAAATCAATAAGTTTGTGGTGAGTTATTTAGAGATTATAAAAATATCTCTGTGATAGTTAATTTTATGTGTCAACTTGGTTAGGTTCTTGTGCCCAGTTGTTTGGACAAACACTAATCTAGATGTTGCTGTGAAGATATTTTGTAGATGTTTACATTTATGATTTGTTGACTTTGAATAAAGATTACTGTCAAACGGAGCTGGAGGAATCAGGCTCCCAGACTTCAGACTATATTACACAGCTACAGTAATCAAGACAGCATGGTACTGGCACAAAAACAGAAATATAGATCAATGGAACAGGATAGAAAGCCCAGAAATAAACCCACACACATATGGTCACCTTTTTTTTGATAAAGGAGGCAAGAACATACAATGGAGAAAAGACAGCCTCTTCAATAAGTGGTGCTGGGAAAACTGGACAGCTACGTGTAAAAGAATGAAATTAGAACACTACCTAATGCCATACACAAAAATGAACTCCAAATGGATTAAAGACCTAAATTTAAGGCCAGACACTATAAAACTCTTAGAGGAAAACATAGGCGGAACACTCTATGACATAAATCACAGCAAGATCCTTTTTGACCCACCTCCTAGAGAAATGGAAATAAAAACAAAAATAAACAAATGGGACCTAATGAAACTTAAAAGCTTTTGCACAGCAAAGGAAAACATAAACAAGAGGAAAAGACAACTCTCAGAATGGGAGAAAATATTTGCAAATGAAACAACTAACAAAGGATTCATCTCCAAAATTTACAAGCAGCTCATGCAGCTCAATATCAAAGAAACAAACAACCCAATCCAACAATGGGCAGAAGACCTAAATAGACATTTCTCCAAAGAAGATATACAGATTGCCAACAAACACATGAAAGGATGCTCAACATCACTAATCGTTAGAGAAATGCAAATCAAAACTACAGTGAGGTATCGCCTCACACCAATCAGAATGGCCATCATCAAAAAATCTACAAACAATAAATGCTGGAGAGGATGTGGAGAATAGGGAACCCTCTTGCACTGTTGGTGGGAATGTAAATTGATACAGCCACTATGGAGAACAGTATGGAGGTTCCTTAAAAAACTAAAAATAGAACTACCATATGATACAGCAAACCCACTACTGGGCATATACCCTGAGAAAACCATAATTCAAAAAGAGTCATGTACCACAATGTTCATTGCAGCTCTATTTACAATAGCCAGTACATGGAAGCAACCTAAGTGTCCATCGACAGATGAATGGATAAAGAAGATGTTGCACATATATACAATGGACTATTACTCAGCCATAAAAAGAAACAAAATTGAGTTATTTGTAGTGAGGTGGATGGACCTAGAATCTGTCATACGGAGTGAAGTAAGTCAGAAAGAGAAAAACAAATACCGTATGCTAACACATTTATGGAATCTTAAAAAAAAAAAAGAAAAAGAAGGTTCTGAAGAACCTAGGGGCAGGCCAGGAATAAAGACACAGATGTAGAGAATGGACTTGAGGACAAGGGGAGGGGGAAGAGTAAGCTGGGATGAAGTGAGAGAGTGGCATGGACATATATACACTCCCAAATGTAAAATAGATAGCTAATGGGAAGCAGCCACACAGCACAGGGAGATCAGCTCGGTGCTTTGTGACCACCTAGAGGGGTGGGATAGGGAGGGTGGGAGGGAGATGCAAGAGGGAGGGGATATGGAGATATATATATATGGATAGCTGATTCACTTTGTTATAAAGCAGAAACTAACACATCATTGGAAAGCAATTATACTCCAGTAAAGATGTTAAAAAAAAAAAAGATTACTGTCAATAATGTGGGTAAGCCTCATCCAATCAGTTGAAGACCGTAGCAGGAAAACCTGAGTTTTAAAATTTTTATTATTTTTTATAATAATAATTTTTATTATTAAAATTTTTATTGAAGTATAATTGCCTTACAATATCATATTAGTTTCAGGTGTTTTACATAGTGATTTGATATCTTTATACATTATGTAATGATCACCACAAGTGTAGTTACCATCTGAAAACCTGGGATGTTTTTAGAACTGTGTATATGTATATAAATATGATTTATATTATAAACAATAGATTATATATCTTTATAGGGCTTTATACAAAGAAGAGAGGGAGAGAGAGATGTACTCTCTCTCTCTCTATATATATATTATAAATTTCCTATTGGTTCTGCTTCTCTGGAGATCTCTGACTGATACAATCCATTCCTCATAAGACTTTTGCTCACTAGGTTCAGCATTCACTGATGATTCCTGCCTCAATCAAGCATTGCTATGATGATTGCTGAATGGTAATTTTCTGTCATCCCCTCATTTAGTTGGCCTTCTAAGGAAAAACTTTCCTTTCTTCTTCATTTATTTTTTCATATATTTATTTATATCAGCATAAACTCATGGGTTCTTATTTTATTCAATAGGCTTTAATCAATTACTATTGTTATTCAGGTTTATGGCTAAATTGTTCTAATGTGACCAGTTGGAGGCCCTTCAAGCCAGCTCCTGTGTCCTTCTGGCACGTCCCCATCATAGCTTGAGTACTTCCGTACTTTCTGTTACAAGATGTTCCAGGCTTATCTTGTACTTTCCCTGCCCCAGCTGTGAGCTGACTAATTCATTTTTCTAAGGAACCCCAATTATTTTTTCGTGGAGGATGGTATTTAGAAACCAAGGTCTGGGCTATAGGTACCCACTGTACAATTTAACGGCAGTTGACATGAAACCTCAAAATAATTTAATCAATTCAATTCAATCATTGAGTCTTAACTATATAGAAAAACTGCAGGATATTCTAATAAGAAGGAAATAAGCAATTCAACAGGGTTTGACATTTAAAGTCAATTGAAAAATATTACTTATTTCAGATTTGGAAATGTTTTCTTCTTGTCATCTTCTCCAATTTGATCTGTAAGTTAAGTAAACATTATTCAAAAACTAATAGTTGATTTAAACATCTAAACAATTTAAAAACAAAACTATAGAAATTAGAAGAAATACAAAGCATCACTTATCAGCGGGGTGGAAGAAGAGTGTGGAATGTGTTCAAAAGATGGGAAATATCTCGTATTGACATAGATGTGGGGGAAACAGTGTTCTCATACACTGTAGGGGCAGTGTAAATTGTTACTGTTATAAAGGACAGCTTGGGAAATCTAGAAAAGAAAAAAACAGCCCATGCCCTTTGACACTCCGCATGTACAAGTCTACATTAGGAATATGCTAGTTCATGAGCAGAAAGAGATAAATACAAGTCTATTAATTATGACAGTTTTGGTCAGGGTAAAATACTAGAAGCAACTCAAATATGCATCAGAACAGGGCAGGTTAAATAAAATTGTGTTATGGATGTGCTGTAGAGTACTAGAGAAGGTAAAAGAATAAGTTAGATATCTATGTGCGGCTGTGAGAAAATCTTTAAGACAGGTTAAGTAAAAAAAAAAAAAATGTGCAGAATAGTCCATATTATTTCTGTGGAAGGAAACATTACAGATGAAAATGTTAATGCAGAGAAAAGGGTCTGGGAAAAATAATGTAATGATTAATTTAGGGGAGGGACATGGAATTTAGGGAGATGAGAGACTGAATTTTACTCTTTACACCCCTTTAGTATTTGATATTTTTTGATCAAGAAAGCATTATATATTACTTAAATGAAATGTTTCCAAGTTATTGGAAAAACTGACTTCTAAAACCATGATCTTAACACTATATTACAATAGAATCTTTGGCCTTTCCCCTTTCCTCCATTAGTTATCTATGGTTGCATAACAAATTCCTATACAATAAGTGCCTTAAAGGCTTAAAACAACGAACATTTATTATCTCACAGTTTCTGTGGATCAGGGCCCCTGGGCCTTGCTCAACTGGGTGCCTCTAGGTCAAAGTTTCTCATGAGGTTGTAGTCAAGCTGTTGGCTGGGGCTGCAGTCTCAAGGGAAGCCTCAATTAGGCGCTGAGAGTTTTGGAGAGGCACAGCTCTCTTCTTATTTTTGAAACTTCTAACATATTAGAAATAAAGCTATCTAAAAAAAGTTAATAAAATTGTAGTTTAACTTTCTTGTTTATATTAAACAAATTAATCCTTTTAGGATGAAAATATAAATTTTCTATTTACAAGATAACTCCAGAATTTATAAAAACTGGTATGGTCTGGTATTAGGATACAAATTAAAGTTGTGAAACACATTCTTTCAATCCTGTACGATTTTATGTTACTCTTTCTGGAGAATATTTTAAAAGTCAACGTTTGACACCCTTCATGAACATGCAATTCTAGACAAATGACCCTCCTGGTAGCCCGCTTTGTGACAAGCCCTAATTTATTCAACATAGGATGGGTTTAATGTTGTGTGGTTCTGAAGTATTTACTACCACACAAAATATTGTAGACTTACATTCTATCTTAATATTCTACCTTAAACTTAGGCTAAAATTCTGTAAAACGGAACATTAAGTTCTGCAGAACATATACAATAAACTATATATGCATTTATAATAAAAATATTAAGAAGACATCTTTAAAATCAAGCTCCAGAAGAAATGTTCTGAGCCTTACTGATGGTATTAACAGTAATGAAAATGTCTTGATAAGCATATTCAGTTATTGCAGTGCGGAAACTCCTTCCCTGTTTCTGATGAAACAGAAACTTTTCTGCGGAGGGAGTTCTAATAACATGACATGCTTGAGGCTTTCCCTTTCTATTTTTTTGGGGGGTGGAGTGGTGGGTCAGTACACCTGTGTGCAGAAAAGATGTATTTTGCTCTGCTCCTATGTTATACATCCTTCAGGGGCAAGCAGTCATATGAAGGAGCTGCGGCAGCCCAAGGCTGTCCGTGAACGAATAAGTAAGTAATGTAATTTCAGTGTCTTAGAACTAGGAAGCTCAGCTGCTCTCAGGTATGTCAGAAAATGAGCTTTATCATCAATACAAGTGATATTGTACTCACCGTTCACCTTCTCTTCAGATTTACTTCGCAATTAGTTCAGAACTCATGTAGGGATCAAATGTGTTATGTTGGTAGCTCCCTGTTATGGGTTGAATTGTCCCACCCCACCCCCAGAAGGATGTGCTGAGGTCCTAACTCCCAGTACCTCAGAATGTAAACTTGCTTGGAAATAGGGTCATTGCAGGTTTACATAGTTAAGTTACAATGAGGTCATGCCGGGGCAGGGCGGGCCCTTAGTTCAATATGACTGGTGTCTTCATAAGAGAAAAGAAACCCACAGGGAAGTTGATGACGTGAAGGTGGGCGCAGAGACTGGAGTTGCCACACACCAAGGGGTACCCGGATTACCAGAATCTGGAAAAGGCAAGCAAGGGTCCTTCTCTAGAGGCTTCAGAGGGAGCATGGCCCTGCCAGTACCTTGATTTCAGGCTTCTTGTCTCAAAAGTGTGAACAACAAATTTCTATTGATTTAAACTACCTACTTTCTGGTACTTTTGTTATGACAGCCCTAGGAAACTAACACACACCCCCTTAAAATATCAATAAGTATAAGACCTAAATGAACTAATCTGGAATTTTACTTTCTCCTCTTCCTATCAAGATGGGAAAAAAAATTGTTGAAAATCTTCATTCACTATTAGTGTTAATGAAACCAGTTTACCCCTAAATTACTAAACTTCTTGTTACAGTATAGAGACATCAATTCAAAAAACACCCAGGGGCTTCCCTGGTGGTGCAGTGGTTGAGAGTCCGCCTGCTGATGCAGGGAACACGGGTTCGTGCCCCGGTCCGGGAAGATCCCACATGCCGCGGAGCGGCTGGGCCCATAAGACATGGCCGCTGAGCCTGCACGTCTGGAGCCTGTGCTCCGCAACGGGAGAGGCCACAACAGTGAGAGGCCCGTGTACAGCAAAAAACAAACAAACAAACAAAAAACACCCAGGAGTCAGGACTTCCCTGGCGGTCCAGTGGTTGATACTTTGCCTTCCAATGCAGGGGGTTCAGGTTCGATCCCTGGTCAGGAAGCTAAGATCCCATAAGCAGTGAAAGGATTTCATTCAGTTGTATTCAAGACAGCCTGATAGCAGTGGTTAAATCCAACTACAGATGAATACAAAAGGAAAACTGCTCCCTGTCGTTGATAAACACAGGATAACACACATGATATCCATGTGTGTTAGAAGATCCTTTGATTGAATTATCATCTTTGAATAGGAAACAAAAATGGATCATGAGTGAAACATGACCCAGCTTAATTTACGAAAAACAGAAATGGACTCAAATTTTATTTCTTTAGCTGGTACCTCTAGGGGAATCTGTAACATGAAGGATACAGAATCACTCCTTTGTGAATATTTCAGTGCTTTTGAGATAAAAGAATGGGCTAGATGTCAGGGGCAGGCATCAACGGATACTCTAAAGGGGAAAAATATTTTTATTCAGACATAAGTAAAACTCATATATTCCAAAATATTTTGTTGTGCCTTTGATTTAATTTAATCTAGAAAAAACAAAGTAGTGCTAGTGAGAGTTGATCAGCTAAAAATATCTACAATAAGTAAACAAAGTCTGACTTTAATTTAATGTGTCAGAATGATCAATGTTACTAAGCACTATAAATGTGGTAATAAATGTATCCCTTTTACAACTGTATATTGATATAATCAGTTAGCATATGAGTTAGCTGTGTTTCAAAAGCAGACTTCTAAGTTGTTTGGAACAAAGAAAATGTTGCTTTATTGTAAACATTCTAGTTCCCAGGCTGGCCTACAAAGCCTATTTAATACGAGGCTCTTTCAAGATATATTTGTAGCAAAAATACTGATGAAAACCCTTTTATAACTCTTCAATTATTATTATGATATAAAGCATAAATGGGAAAATATTTTTTCTTTTGTTTTTTTTGAAGTCCTAGTATTTGAAGAGTACATTTAAGTGAGCAGAAAATGAAGTCTTTTTCTACATTCTGAAGGAAACTTATTTTCAAGGCTTTAGAAATTAAAGGAGCCAGTTTTTTTCTTCCTTCCTCCCTCCCTCCCTCCCTTTCTCTCTCCTTTCCCTCCCTTCCTTTCTTCCCTCTCTCTCTCTCTCTCTCTCTTTTCTTTTGGAGCCTAATCTAACTGAGAAAAACTATTATTTGCAAATGAAGTATTCTAACTGATACTAGTACTCTTGGTAGGAACACCTCTCCTTTGTTGTATTTGTTATAGTCTGTTATATTCCTCCATGTTGACTCATCCTGTGGTAACTGGGTTGTGATATTTAACTGCCTTCTGCTTCTTTCAGAGTAGTATTTCCATCTTAGATGGGAAAGAGTTTTCTCCTGTTTTTTAGTCCGTTTGATTTCTGTTTTACTATTTTACTTAGATTTCATCTCAGTGTTCCCCCAAACAGTTCCTCATTATTTATGCTTTTACTTTTTAAAATTTAAATTACATAAAAATACTTAGGAAGGCATAAAACTCTCATAAGCCATTTTATGCACTTTCTTAAGTTCAGAAGAGTTGAAGGTGTTCAGTATAGCAATATGTGGAATTCTAGCCTTAATGTCAAAGAGGTTCAGTAAGCATTAAAAAATAAACAAAATTCTTATAAATATTTACCCACTTTTTTTTTTTTTTTAAATAAACCGATCCATTGATTACATGAGCTGCCTGCCTCGTTTTTCAGTCTCAATGGTGGGCACTTCTCGTTCCCTTCATCCTCCAGCACCTCACCCACTGCTGTGGGTTCAGTAGTGTCCCTCCAAATTTATATCCATTCTGAACCCAGAATGAGGCCTTATTTTGGAAACAGGGTCTTTACAGATGTACTTAAAATGAGGTCATACTGGATTATGGAGAGCCCTAAATCCAACATCTGGTGTCCTTATAAGAAGAGGGAAATCTGGACACAGACACAGAGGGGAAGCCATGTGATGATGGAAGCAGAGCTGGGGGTGATGCAGCTCCATGCCCAGGGGTGCCAAGGATTTCTGGAAACTTGCCATTAATAATTTGATAAATTAATAGGTATATTTTTTTACCACGATCACTATGTTTAACAGTAAGTTGGCTGAAGTAATCACATAAAAATCATACCTTGGGCTTCCCTGGTGGCGCAGTGGTTGAGAGTCCGCCTGCCGATGAAGGGGACACGGGTTCGTGCCCCGGTCCGGGAAGATCCCACATGCCGCGGAGCGGCTGGGCCCGTGAGCCATGGCCGCTGAGCCTGCGCGTCCGGAGCCTGTGCTCCACAACGGGAGAGGCCACAACAGTGAGAGGCCCCGCGTACCGCAAAAAAAAAAAAAAAAAAAAAAAAAAAAAAATCATACCTAACTGAACTTGAGAAAACATACCTAAACATTTTGCGTATGTAGAATCAGACATTTATAAAGTAATCTAAGAAATGGAAATGTAATACCACTATTCTTTAAACATTCAAGCTTTATTTTGACCTTTTGTCCTTTATTGGTAAATTTTGCTGCAGATTCCTGATGTGAAATTTTATTATTATTTATATTGTATTAGCTGTACACTGACTGAACATCTGATGAATTAATCCATTATTTCACACATTAGTACCCTTGATTAATATAGTAGCCAAACTCTTAGAATTTTTGTGAAAAGCAACAGAATTTGTTTTGACATTATTTTCATGTGAGTCAGATTTTTGGTAAGGAAACCATAATTAGTCAATGTTAAAACACTCAGTGAAGTAAAACATGTATTTATATTGCACAGGGTGCAAAGGTATGTGCCACTGTGAACTAGCAAGTTCTTTCTGGCAGAATCACATCAGTCAGCTAAAGACCGTGAATGGTATGTCATCTACAGCTGAATTATATCAAGGTGGGGCTGAAATTCAGGTGGTACATTGTTTGCCTGGTACATGTCACTTAAGTAATGAAAAACTTGTAATGCCTTGGTCACCCTAGTCCTTCCTCTGAACCCCCAGATCTTCTAGGGCTCTTTGCCAATGCTCTGGCTTGTTTCCTTTTTTTTTGCGGTACGTGGGCCTCTCACTGTTGTGGCCTCTCCCGTTGCGGAGCACAGGCTCCGGACGCACAGGCTCAGCTGCCGTGGCTCACGGGCCCAGCCGCTCCGCGGCATGTGGGATCTTCGCGGACCGGGGCACGAACCCGTATCCCCTGCATCGGCAGGCGGACTCTCAACCACTGCGCCACCAGGGAAGCCCTGGCTTGTGTCCTTTTTAACTGGTCATTTCTCGTGCTGTACCAGTTGTTAAATATTTTTACACCATCCTTGGATCAAAGTGCTAACAGCATTTGTAGGTTGGTATATGCTATACTGAGATTTTTCAATGAAAAGTTCACACCGTTAATAAGCAAATACAACGGCAACTTCAGGCTTCTGTTTGACTTAGCTGATTTCTTTAAGTAACATGACAGTTCTTCCACATTACTGGGGTAAAAACTGCTTTGTCCCTCTTAGAAAGGTGTGGGGAGGTGAGTGTCAAGCACCTATCCCCAAACCTCCCCCGACAATGCTAGCCTGTTCTCTGTAAACGGAATTAGTGAGAGGTATCCCCAAATATTTTGACACTTATCTCACAAACAGGTAATGTAACTCCCTTAGGATTGCAATTGGGCAATTCTGCCCTTTATATAAACAGTTACTGATTCCCTCTTTGGAAAGAGCTCTGTGTGGCTGCCTTTGGAATGAAATCACCAGCTACTCAGCTCACAGCAGAAGCTGCTGCTACTTCTCCAGTCTGACTTGGCCAGTGACAGTGGAAACGCCAGTCCTTCAACCCCTCCTTAAAATCCTCAAAATTCTGTCCTCCTCTACTCTCCCTCCTTCCTCTTCCCCCACCTCACCTTTCCCTACCCACATTCCAATAGCCACTTAGGGTGTTTAAGGTAGCAGGAGTTAAATGAATGGGGCAAAGAACAAGGGAAAAAGTGAGGAAGATGTGCTTAGTGAGATCTATGGACGCATATATCTCTGGCTTCACTTTTTACTGAAATTGAATTCTTTAGCACACATCTACCCACACACCCCATCTGATTCAAGTTCCTCTGTTCAGTCCTGTCAACACCAAACTCTTTTACTTATTACCACATAAAGGAGCAACATTTTCCCAATTTAAAAATTTCATGATTCTAAGAAAATATGTTTTCCCCCAAATAAAGAATAAATAAATCCCTGTATTCTCTGGGCCGGTCATAGCAGGACTTTATAGGTTAATATTATAATATTTTATTTGGGCTGATAGTCCAATGTGTTTGCATTTTCTAAACACACAAGGACTACTTGAAAACACAGGTAGTTCATAACACAGGCAGTGGAGTGGGTGAGTGGGGAGAGTGACAGGAAAAAATGAGCCTTAACAGTTAAGCAAAATGAATAAGCCATGTTGATATCGATGCAGTGTTGACTAGAGTGTGATCACCATTGGAGTGTCTTCTGACCCCATCTCGGTTTTCAAAGCTGTCAGTAGAGTAGCACTGGAGACAGCAAATCATCTCCTGAAAATGCCTGGGCTGATGTCCATTTCGGAATAGAGAAGTCAGAGAGGAGACTGCCGGGCTTGGGAGAGCATAAGAATTATTCCTGAAAGGGATCAAATACATATTTGGGGAAGAAAAAGTGAACAATTAGGAAACAGACATGATGTGTCACAGGAGATGACATAAGCTATTGGGGTGAGTGGCACTAATAACTATGAAATCTGTTGCGCTAGCATATCTGAGTCGAGAGGCCTGGCAGTCTAGCATTCCACAGGCCTGAGATTCCAAAACAGTAGCAGCTAATCCCCATTCAATCCTCTTGAAATTTCATCCCTGCATAATCCACGATCTATTCTCAAATGCTTTCCATCAACGTTTGACGTAGGAAGCTATAAATTATCCATGAATATTCAGGTTTGTATGAATGTACAGTATTTGCTGATTTCTTCAAAGACACCTTAATTCCAATAGCTGGAATTAATTCAGTACAAGGGTATTAATAACGTGAAGCTAAGCATGTGTGTGCTACAGTCCAGAGGTGAAGTCTGAAAGGTCATTTCAGGAATAGCATTATTAATTCTCAGTAAACTCATGAGGGAAATAAATGATTGGCTAATTATATCTTATTGGGGTAATAATTCACAACTAAGTTGACATGCTTTTAAAAATCATATTATCTGAACCAGAGCTATTTATGTGTGTGTGTGTGTGTGTGTGTGTGTGCACGCAGTGTTTCAAGGTCCCAGAAGGAAAAATGTGTTATCCTAGTACTAGTTTATTGGGATAAAAAGTAAAGTTACCAATTTCTAAGTATTTAAGATAAACTTCTGTTTCAAATGTATGATTTTACTTTAATTTAATAATGAACTTCAGCATTTAAGGTTTTATTTCAAAAACAATATTTGAAGTGAGATGGGGAAAACATATAAAGTTTTAACTAGATTATACATAAGTCATAATCACTGGCAATATAGAGGCATATTAATTCAATAATAATTATTTCTAGATTCCTTTTAGACTGTTATGTAATTATCTTTTTTTTTGAAATTAAAACACAAGCAAAGAAGTCATTTTCAGTGATTCATCTTTGAACACATTATAACATCAAATGCAAATTAAATGGGAGATTCTCAGTTTAAAAAGAAAGTGAATCACCACCATTGTAAAAACTTCAAAATCATATTTGCTTTACCAAATAATCTCGTCCAGAGGGTTAAACCCAAGACAAACAAAAACAACAAAAAAGAAAACTTGTTCAATAACTAATTTTGGTCAGTCATTTTTCAGTTAAGCAATACTGATTACTTGCCCAGATTTATTTTGAAGGTTTCTTTTTATTTTAGAAACTAAATTTCAATGGGCTTGGGGTACAAAGGGAAGCTGAATTATAGTCCTCCCACTCCAGGCAGATTTTTTTTTTTTTTTTTTCGGTACGCGGGCCTCTCACTATTGTGGCCTCTCCCGTTGTGGAGCACAGGCTCCGGACGCGCAGGCTCAGTGGCCATGGCTCACTGGCCCAGCCGCTCTGCGGCATGCGGGATCCTCCCGGACCGGGGCACGAACCCGTGTCCCCCGCATCGGCAGGCGGACTCTCAACCACTGTGCCACCAGGGAAGCCCCAGGCAGATATTTTTAAAATTACTCAGCTATGAAGAGTATTTAGGAAAAAGCCTTTCTATTTGGTTTTTCATTCCATTAGTTGAAATGTAGAAGTATAGATTATGGTCCATTGTTAAAATGTTGGGTTAGGAATAATTTTTTTCTAATTTTTTTTTTTAAATAAAGAGCTCAGCCATTCTATCATATATATACATATATGTTGCATTCTATAATTTGAAAGCTCATTTCTATATATATTATTATTTTAGCCTCACATTACCTCTTTGAGACTAAATAAGACATTGTAGGCACTAGACTCCAGGTCTTCTATACACTGTCACTCTTTTCTTCTAATTAGATGACTTGATATGCTTGAAGATTATTTTCTATTGTCCGTTTTAGAGATCAAGGTAGGCAAAACCTTATTTTCACAGTTGTTATGAGATTTTCACAGTACTCATTTCTTCTTAAAGTTGCAATTTATAGAAAAAATGAAATTATTTGGAACGATGCTATGTTGAATAACATAAAATAGTGAATAAGGTTTAAAACTTGTCTGAATGATTATATATCAAATGAGTTAAGGAAATAAGAGCGTCACTTAAGATACTCAGAGATGATGCTGAGAACAAACACTCTCTTGTTGGTATACAGCTTTAGTTTTATTATAAGAAAATTTGCATTTATAAAAAAAGGATTTTAAAAATAATGTATGTGAGTGATGCTTTATGATTTATTTTTAAAAAGAAAATAAATCCATTTAGAACATAATCTAGCTGTGATCCCAAATCTGTAATGTTCTTATGATTTTATTTTAAAAAATATGGGGAAGAAGTTGAGAACATTTTCTCTTTTCCTTCTTAACATGAACCACACCTTTTAAAACTTATTTTCAACTGTTTTTATTTTGATAATTTTGCCTGCCTAACATTCTTCTACCTACCCTTGCCCTATGTGTATTATTTCTTAATGCTTAAGTACTCTTAAAAGTTTTTGTTTTGCCTTAAGAGGAATATTTATTGCTCTGTTAGCTTAAAATTTGAATTTGGAAAAGGAGTAAAATCTCCAGGATATAAAGACACTCAAATTACCATTATCCAGAGATAGCCATTTGATTTTGGTGTAGTCTTCATATATGTATTTTTCTGAATTGAGATAACATTGTACAGTATTTCGTAACTTCTGTCATTTAAAACTATTAAAGGTGAGAGGGAGACACAAGAGGGGGGAGACACAGGGATATATGTATATGTATAGCTGATTCACTTTGTTATAAAGCAGAAACTAACACACCATTGTAAAGCAATTATACTCCAATAAAGATGTTAAAAAAACTATTAAAAGTGAACATTTCCAAATATATCATGATTTTTGATATATCACTACTTCTTCAGGTAATCAATTTGAGGCATATCATTTCTTTGATTCAATAAATGGATAACAGAATCAATTTCAGAACATAACTTCTTCATATCTGTTACAGAAGTATCTATTATTTCTCGCTGAATGGTCTTTCTCTTTCAAGTTTTAACTGAGTAAATCTTTTATGGATGTCTGATAAACAAAATACAAATAATGCCTTCACTCAGCAACCCGCTATAGAGGCAGTATGGTATTAATGGGAAGGATTTCAAAAGCAAAACTGTTATCAAGTTACTCCTCCTAGCACCTTATTCATCTGTAATTTTAGTCATGGAAAAACGTCAAACTGTAAATTTCCTGTTAAATGGGCATAGCACTACCTGTCTCAGTAGGTTTTTATAAAGAGTACATATCACTCTGACAATGAAAACACTTTGTAATTATATCGAATATGCTTTATTGGGGTAAAATATCCATCCCCACTTCCTTCTAGTGGGTCTTTCTGTACTGCAGAGACTGGAAGACCAAAATCCATCACACCCAGTCTCTCTTGCACCTATGGATCCTTCATAAAATGAGTTCCCCCAACAGAGATGCCAGATCCCAGGAAGTGGGAGTGAGCTGCAGACACCTCCTGCTTGCTTACACTCTGTTCTGCTGGTGGACATACTTGAGATGTGGCGTTAGAGATGTCAGGAGGAAACTGCACTGGAGAAGGCAGCTGGTCTCTGGGGGCCAGTGTTCCAGCGCCAGTTTCCCCGGAGCTGTGAGACTTGCTCTGGCAGTGGCTTTTTTTAATCCTTGGAGCAGTATGGCAATGATGAATTTTTATAACTCAGCGGTTTCATCAGTGATTCCTGCTTCCCTGCCTTCCTGACTCTGGCAAGTCAGATATGGAGGCCCAGTCTTCAATCCACACCTTCAGTTCTTCCAAGGATTTTATATAATTCCTTGATTTGATTGCTTTCCTTCTTAAAGTACCTAGAGTGATTCCAACTGTGAAACTGAACCCTGACTAATACCATTAATTGTAAGCAATGTCAAAATGCTAGAGATCCAATGATTGACTGCATATTTCTATTTTCTCTTAAATCTATCAGCTTGTGTTCCCATAAACTAAATTGTAGAATTGAGATCCTGAAGTATTCCTTGATTTTTTTTCACATAATTCCTTTATTTTTAAATTTAGTTATTTATTATTTATTGATTATATGAGCAATCTCTCTCTCTCTCCTCATAACCCACATTTTGGGAGGCTTAAGAAGTTTCATTGAATTTCCTTCTTCCTTGGGAGTCACTGAATGATTTTAATGATTTATGAAAGAATTCTCATTTCTAGGCTATAGCTGTAACCATCCCCCATTCATGTTATTAAATCCAAGGAAAATAAAACAGAGAGGATAGTTCCTGAAATATTTTTTGACATTCAACCAGGCTGAACTTTCCTCAGCCTGTACATTCTTAACAGGGTGAGAATTCTCAGATGACAACCCACAAGGACAATGAAGACAGGGAAGATTATTAACCTTGTCATTTGTGAGCTGGATTGAAATACACACTTGCCAGCATGTACAAATGAAGTGCAGCACAAAGTAAGATAGATTATTTAGAGTATCTGTCACTTCACAAATACAAAACACCTATAGATAATTTAAGCTGGATGTATTTCAAAGTACCTGGCCATGCTTCTGGGCATTAGGTTATGGCTGGTAACTATATAAATATATATCATTTATTAAAGAAGAATTCATCAACATTGTCATTCTCTATGCTTAATAAACTAGCAGATGGTGTATGACAATTTCCTCAAGGTGACATCAAAAACATTCCAAGGAACCCCTTCTTGTTTCCTTCAACACCAGTACATTAGAACTTTTCTTTTTTTGGCTGCATCGGGTCTTAGTTGCGGCATGCGGTATCTTTGTTGAGGCATGGAGGATCTTTCGTTGCGGCACGTGGGCTCTTCGTTGTGGTGCGCGGGCTTTTCTCTATTTGTGGCATGTGGATTTTCCCTTCTCTAGTTGCGACGCCTGGGCTCCACAGCGCGTGAGCTCTGTAATTTGTGGCATGCGGGCTTAGTTGCCCTGTGCCATGTGGGTTCTTAGTTCCCTGATCAGGGATCGAACCCTCATTGTACGGGAGATTCTTTACCACTGGACCACCAGGGAAGTCCCGAGAACATATTTTCATTTGCAAAATGACAAGAAAACCAGACATTTGATTGACTTTTTGTGCAGAGATAAGTAAATGTTCAGGACACATTTAAATTTGCCTCAATGATCTTGCATGAAATGTACTGAAAATTATAGAACAGAATTCTAAAAGCAAGAAAAAATGGTTAGAGTAGAAAAAAAATTGCTGATCATCATACTTTAATCTAACATGTTTTTTGCTTATCCAGAAATTGAGTCAGTTGAGTTTGAAGATAAGCTGAAGATGGATTTTAGATACTCTCTCTTTTTTTAAATTGGGTTATAGTTGTTTTATAATGTGTTAGTTTCTACTGTACAGCAAAGTGGAGTTCCCTGTGCTATATAGTGGGTTCTTATTAGTTATCTATTTTATACGTATTAGTGTATATTTGTCAATAAGAAAGCAAAAAAAGATACTCTCTTTTCTTCAGAGCAAGCTAGGACAGCATGCATACAGTAACTGTAGTACCTGTATCTTGATACGGTGTAATATGGTTAACTTGGGAAATGCTTAAATACTGCTATTAATACCAATATTTCATTAAGAACTTCTAGAACTAATAAAATAAAGCACCAGTACTAGAGATTTAATACAGTTTATGTACAAATTTATAAAATTTTTATAGATACTTTTATAAACATTTATAAAGCTTATATATAACATAGGTTTAATAACAAAAAATCAATATACATCATTATTAATATTATATAATCAATATACATTATAAATGATTAGTAGGTAAGACTAATAAAAGTTTCATTAAAAATAAAATCAACACTATATAAAATGAGGACAGTGTAATCATGATATATTAAAAATGGAATATTATTTATTTTTTAATCAACATGATTCAGTGTCATAGTTGAATAATAGCTTATTTTTATCAAAAACATTTCCAGTTCTGAGTTTAAACTAGTTAGGGATGAGTTGGGTATACTGAGTTTTTTTTTTTTTTATTATTTTTTTTAATTTATTTTTTTTCTGAGTTTGTTTTTAACCGATCAAAATGTTTCCCTCTGTCACCTTCAACAATCTGGTCTCTCATTTGATAAATTTATGAAGTGTTTTTTGAACAACTTATTGTTTTTGAAGAGGCTGTAAAATTTTATTGGTGTCAAGCTGAGTTTGTTTTTTTCAAATAAAACGTTTTGGGTTTGCGATCTCCTTTAGTTTTATTATCCATTGACGGAGATTTTGGTGCACTGCCCTGTTCACATTTATATTTCACTTGTTCTGAAACTTTTTGGACTAGAAAAGGATTTTTCTTGCATCTGACTCTTGATAACACCAGAAGATGCTTGCTCATTGAGATTTACACTTGTACCAGTTAGCCTAGACATGCAGATGTCCCCATGGTTTTTTTTTAAACAAATTAAGTCCTTGACTTAAAATGAGTCACCCAAACTTAAATGACTCAGATGTCAATTTTTTTAAATCCAGAAATAGTAGTATTCCACTGACAAAACGGTTGGTGTACTAAACTTGAAAGCGGTTTAAAAAGAAGCGCCTGTGTATTTTGCAAAGGATAAACTCTGCCAATGATTAACACTCACCATTGCAATCACCACCATAATATAACGTGACCTGGTGCCAGGTACTTTCACATTCATTATCACAGTTAGGTTTCAGGCAGTGGAATAACAAGGGCAGAACAGGGATGAAGGAGTGCATTGCACGGGAATATTGCAAAAACAATAATAAAACTGACTAAAGTTGGTCTGCTGTTTATTATCACTAGGCATCAGCATCTCCAAACAATGTCAGTGCTAAAGTACTCCTGCCAGAAAAAGATCTCTTGGTCTAAATTCTAAACAATAGCTGTGGTAACTATTGTGTTTCGATAATTGTGTGCAAGCTACAAACTGGCACATTTTTAAATTAGTTACCCTTCAATGAACATTGTTTTATAAATGGAAGCAACTCTGGAAAATTCTTTGGACATAGTTGCCTCCCCCCACACAAGTGCACGCACACACACAAACACACACATACACACACAGACTCAGGTACACAGTTTCATTCTCATAGTTTAAGTTTGTAACAGTTTAGTCTCATTTGAGTTTTCTTTGGGAGCAGTTCCTCCTATAACTCCTATGATAGCACATGTTCCTATATTTAAACAGTGGGTCAAAATAAATGATGAGAGCATACTGAAAATATGAAGAAATAGAACTCAGTTTACTTTAATTCTAGCATTCTATGTTACCGCTTGTAGATTTCACTTATTTAAACTTTAAAACAGTGGAAAAGTATGAAATTCAAAGTGGAATTTTTTTTATTGAGGTATAATTGACATATTACATTAGCTTCAGGTGTATAACATAACGATTCCATATTTGTATATATTGTGAAATAATTACCATGATAAGTCTATCTCACATCCATCAGTCACCCTAATAGTCATAAAATTTATTTTCTTGTGATGAGAACTTTTAAGATATACTCTTAGCAAGTTTCAAATATGCAATACAGTATTATTAACTATAGTCACCATGCTGTAGCTATATGACTTTTATTTTATAACTGAAAATTTATGCCTTTTGTCTACCTTCAGCCATTTTGCACACACCCCCCATACCTTGCCTCTGGTAATCACCAATCTGTTCTGTGTATCTATAAACTTTTTGTTTGTTTTTAGATTACACATATAACAGAGTTAATATGTTACTTGTCTTTCTCCATTTGACGTATTTCACTCAACATAATGTCCTCAAGGTCATCCACCTTGTTGCACATGGCAAGATTTCCTTCTTTTTTATGGCTAATAATATTCCACTGTATATAAATACCACGTCTTCTTTACACATTCCTCTATTGATGGACACTTAGATTGTTTCCATGTCTTATCTATTAGAAATAATGCTGCAATAAACATGAGGGTGCCTATAGTTTTTCAAATTAGTGTTTTCATTTTCTTCAGGTAAGAACCCAGAAATGGAATTGCTGGATCATATGGTAGTTCTAGTCTTAATTTTTTGAGTAACATCCATACTGTTTTTCATAGCAGTTGCACCAGTTTACATTCCTACCAATTGTGCACAAAGGTTCCCTTTTCTCCACATCCTCACCAATGCTTGTTATTTCTTGTCTTTTTGATAATAGCCATTGTAACATGAGGTGATATCTCATTGTGCTTTTGATTTGCATTCCCCTGATGATTAGTTGAGCACATTTTTATATGCCTGTTGGCCATCTGTATGTATTCTTTGGAAAAATGTCTATTCATATCCTCTGTCCATTTTTAAATCAGATTATTTGCTATTGAGTTGCATATATTCTTTATATATTTTAGATATTAGCTCTTTATCAGATATATGATTTGCAAATACCTTCTCCTGTTCAGGGGGTTATCTTTTCATTTTGTTAATGGTTTCCTACACTGTACATAAGTTTTTCAGTTTGATGTAGTCCCATTTGTTTACTTTTGCTTTTGTTACCTTTGCTTTTGGTGTCTAATCCAAACAATCATCTCCAAAACTTATGTCAAGGAGCTTACCACCTACTTTTTCTTCTAGGAGTTTTATGGTTTCAGGTCTTACATTCAAGTCTTTAATCCAGTTTGAGTTAACTTTTGTGTATGGTGTAAGATAGTAGTCAGGTTGCATTCTTTTGCATGTAAGTTTTCTCAACACCATTTACTGAAGAGACTATCCTTTCCCTCTTGCATGTTCTTGGCTCCTTTGTCATGGTTTATGTGATCACTTGTAGTTTGTACTTGTATTTAAACATTAAAACAGTGGAAAAACATGAACTTCAAAGTGTGGTATATTTACTTGATAAATATCTATTTTAGTTTATATGAAATATTTTACTAAATCTAAATATTAATAAAATTAAAATTCGTTTTTATTTAATTATTTTAAAACTAAAGGATAAATCAAAAAACAGAAACTAATATTATTATATAATGTAATATTATTATATTATTCATTATGGTTTCCTTTTTCCTCCCAAAATACATTAACGAAACTGAAAGTATTAAGTAAATAATTTGTCCTGTTTATACTGTAATTTTTATGCTATTTAAAAAATTGGCATGTTCATATGATGACCCATAAAATAAAAAAAAAATTCTTTGTCTGCATTTCTTTTCTGGCTATTATTATGGGCTTGGGAAGTGAGTAAAAGAATTTCAAAAATTTGACTGAACACTTATTTTATGTAAGGTAATTTGTGGAAGAATAAGAATTGAGACTTCTGGTGCCTTGGCAGCTGGGACCATATATTATAGTCATCTTCTTACTAAAACATAGTTAAGATATACAATATTACCCTTATTTTTTTGGAGCCTACAGTGTTATTGGAAATGGTAACTATGTACAAACAGCTATGATAAAATGAAATACCTGATTTTTTTTAACAGAACCGAAAAGAATTATTTTGCTTTATTGTAATCGACTGTTCTGGAAAATGAGGATTTCCTCTCGTTCATAGTTCCCTTCAGTGTATCTACCTTTTCTTTTTCTTCTTCTTCTTCTTTTTTTTTTTTTTAAATCTTTTTAGTCTGTTTTCTCTCTGAAGATGGTCCTTTGAGAATTTGGAAGTACTTAGTGTAGATGACAATTCGTTTTGTATTGGCTATTCAATTCCAAGTAGCATTTCCAGGAACAAAATATTCTTCTTTTGGAGTGGACTATTAGTGCCTGTCAATGATGAATAAATCTTTATTTTCTGTTTTAATTTAATTTTTATTTTATATGGGAGTATAAAAATATCTGATTACTGCAGACAAATACTGCAGAATTTCAGAAGAGAGAGAAAGAGAGATCTTGTGATTAGGGTACTCACAACACATGTCATGGATGATTATTTAAGCTGCACCTTGAATAACTTATAAAGAAAATGTATGATGAAGAAAAAGCTTTATCAGGGAAGGATAATGAGTTTGGGTGTGGATATGTTGAGTCACAGGAAACTCTTCAGTCCTGATCATGAATAGGGGTCTATGGGTATCTTTTGTCAGGTATCTTAAGTTCTAGCAAATTGGATATTTAGTTAGAACCCAGAAGCATTTTTTCTGACACATCTAATATAATGGACAATTTATTCAGCATTCCTTCACTTAGAAAGTATAGACTATTATAGAACTTGAATACCGAATGCACAACAATATGGCATAGGGTTTTTTTGGTTTTTGTTTGTTTGTTTTCTACTATAGCTGATTTACAATATTACGTTAGTTTCAGATGTATGGCAAAGTGATTCAGAATATATATATATATATATTCTTTTTCATATTTTTTCCATTATAGGTTATTACAAGATATTGAATATAGTTCCCTGTGCTATACAATAAATCCTTGTTGTTTATGGTTTTGCTTTTTTTAAGTGGGTTTAGCTTGTTGTATCATTCTCTGTATAAAAATATGCAGAACTTCATTCTTCTTTTGGGAAGGTACCATGGAAAGGGGATCAGAGATTTAGGGGACAGAAGCCACCCTCAGAGCTATGGTCATTGCAAATCCTTTTTATCACTGGAGAGCCTCCCAATGAGAAGAGATGGTAACAAACTGAGGAGTGTGACTGACTGTAGGCAGCATGATATTCTCTCATTTGTGGCTTACATCTCTTTTGAGATCTAGAACTGGGCTTCTGTTGTTAGATCTGAGTAGCAGTTTATTTACATTTAAAATTTGTGTAGGGAAGGTTTTTAGCCTATTCTACCTAAATATGTACATAGTTAAAAAACTAGTATTTTCTTTCCAAGCAAAGCTGAAAATAAATATATACTTACAGTATTCTTTATTCTGCCAGTTGTTATGATTAACAAGCAGTTTATTTTTTGGAATCCAATTTACAATCATCTTTCTGTTATTATTGTTAATATTATTTTATTTTATTTCTAGTTATCACAATTATTCAGGTTCAGTTTTGGTAAAATAGCCAAGACACTGACACCAAAGCCATAGGTCCAATCTGCACACTTTGTTTGTCTGGTTCCTATGATTGTGGTTATTTTTGAAGTTGGACACCTTTATAAAAGCGTACCTCTTCCATAAACCTCTGGACCTACTACTTCCCATAGCCTTATTCTTACTTCTAGAATTGTAAGATTCTTGAAGGCATTTGAATATGTGACTTCTTAAAGTTACTCTGTTGGTTTTCAATAATAAGTTGCCTATTTTACTAACAATATTAATAAGACCATATTAAAGGAGTCTTGGTAAAGCTACTGACTATGCCTTGCGTCTCTCTGGGCATGAAGATCTTGGCAGTGCAAAGAGTTAAGTAATTTACTCGCAAAGAACAATGATTTTCCTCCTTTTTATTTTGGACAGTTAAAAACAAAATAGTAGGGACTTAAAACAATCAATATTCAAAACCTGAGGTAGCCACTGCTAGTTCAGCTGACATTCAGAAATCAGACAGAAATATCTTCTTGTTAGTCAAAACTGAATCTGCTGTCTTATATTTGTGGGACTTGAGATCTGGCATGGCTACCTTTATATATACATGTCTATGGATAAGTCACATCACCTACCGGAACTCCAGTTTTATCTGTAAAAGGGAGATGAAGAATTTCTATCTCACTTGGCTGTTGGAGGTCTTAAATGTGCTAACATGAGAAGGTGATTGATTCTTATTGGTCACTCAATTAGAAAACATTCAAAATATGTCATCATAATACAAGTTAAGTTATTTTAAAATGCAACTGAGTTATTTTGAAACCTCAAATTGATTTAAAACTTCCATTTGTATAATTTAATTTAAATAAGATAATGGCTCTTTAAACATTACTATAACTTTTCATAAAATTATCTACCTTTTTCATTTTTGGCACTAGGTTCAATTAAAATTTCATTTGGCATTTGAAAAAATCGAGGTATGAAAGTTTTCTACATTGAATTTGTGAGATGAAAAATTTTGTATTAAAAAGTCTTCAATATTGCCAAATATTTATTTTGAAGCAATCTTCCATTTTAATTTCCCACTTTTAAAAAAAAGTTTATTTTCTTAAATCATTTTGTGGTTAGTTTGCTTTGAACATACTTCAGATTTTTCACAATTTATGTATGGAAAAACAAGTTTTCCCATGTCTAGTTGATATTTGATTCACAGAGAATCTAATTATAAAGTGGTCCCCTTTTTAACATCTGTAAATTTAAACATACCAGTTGAAATGGGGTAACAGATATAATTATCCAGATAACTTCATCCTTCCCTATCCTTCAAAGTAACAAAGACATACTTTTACCTAGATTTTGAATATTTGAACAAAATGTTTTGTGGTCCAAATCCTTGGATAATTGCATCGATTTTTAGTGTAGGAGGGAACCTGAGGGAAAAGTAAAGTAAAGAACCTGTGGATACACTCCAAAAATAACTTAAAATTTGTAAAATATAATTGCTTTACTCTAACTTATAGCTCTTGGGAATATAAATTCTTACTACCGCTTGTGGAGAACATTTTGGCAATACTTATCAAAATGTAAAATGTACATGCTTTTTGATTTAAAAATTCTACTTCAAGGCATTTATTCTATAGATAAACCCTCCCATATAAAATAATGTATGTACAAAGATACTCATTATAACACTGTTCATAAAAGCAAAAGTTTAGAATCAACTTAAATGTTCATCAATATGGTTTTGGTTAAGAAATCATTGGCTACATATGTCTTATTAAGAGAATTAGTTTGGTACTAGTTAGGAGTATAAGCCCAGGAGCTGCACAGCTTGGGTTCTCATCTTGGCTCCATCATTTATTGCTGTGTGGACGAGTCATTTAGCTTCTGTTTGCTTCCATTTCTGCATCTTTAAAATAGGATAGCAATAGTACCTACTTCATTGGATTTTTGTGAGGGCCAAATGATTGCAGAGGGTTAAATATGTGCAGAATTTAGCACAGTGCCAGGACACAGGAAGCACTCAACACATAGCAGTAGATCCTCTGCTTGGCTGAAAAATCTGTTTCAGGTGGAAAGAAATAATGATACATGAGTAATAAGTGCTATCATAGCACAGAGAAGGGACAATTAACGTTGTCTGAGATGTAAACACATACATGCCAATGCAGATGATCCTACAAAGTGGATTATTTACATGTAGATTATGGGCGGGAGAGGGTTTAAAACAATCTAGATTATGGGTGGGGGAGGGTTTAAAACAATCTGTTTGGATTTCTGAAACATCAGGAAAAGGTAGGATTGCACCAACCCAGGTCGGTCCTTGACTGTGTATCCTAAGATTCTCATAGCATATTTTATTTCTTTAACATTTTTGAAGTCTAATAATTGGGTTTTCGGAATTGATTTTGGCAATAATTATTTTTGCTTAGTGGAATATGGGAAAGGTTTACTGATGGTATAAGAAAAAAAAAGGACAATTTTTAGTTTTACAACTCACAGAATCATTTTTTCCCTTTCCTTATACCTGCATAATTAGACTTTCAAGTCTTTAAGGGTATAAAGATTTTCAAACATAGTACCCTGAATGAGAAAAAACAAAATATTAAGCATAGTAGCTGTGAGTAAATGCAAACATCTCATCTCTGGTAGAGACTCTTGAATTTTTTTGTGTGAAGAAATTCCTGAAGGGGAAATAGGTACTTGAAGCTTTAAAAGAGCAGACATTGTTTCTTCCTTGTTTCTCCTTTCTTAAGTCAATCAATAATTTAATGAACATAAAGACATAGAAAGGGAAATACCAACTTTAAGGAAATGATGAAACCATTTAGCCCCGTAACTTAGTATAAATGTATGAAGTATATATATGTATGAAGTAGGGCAACCAGGGGCAGGGAAAATTTGATCAAGGTTAAGAAGACAGCAAGAAATAAAGATATTGTATTATGAAATTATTACTTGGTTTCAGAAAAGAGAAAGGGGAACAAAGGCAATGTCTGCTTTTTAAAAATTGAAAGCCTCCATTTATCTTGAGGAGCCCCTCTCCAGAAAAAGTTCAGTGGTGTCTGTTGTTAATATTGGCAGTTATTCCCATTATGTGTAATTGTTTTTATTTTGTTGTGGAGTCAGGTGAGTATAGTTCTCCAAAATCAATGACTTATTGTTCGTACCAAGTAATTTTCTGCAGCTTCTTTGAAGCTTGTCTAAAGAGATGCTATCTTTTCGGCATCTTTGTGGTAGCCTTAGTGTTTATAGTATAAATCTTTAACATATCATAATCTAGCTTAGAGCAGTATTATACCTGAGTCATGAGAATTTTAGATGGGGAACAGAGGAGGAGGGGCAGATATGAAGTACTGAAGAATGAGTTTGGTTTTATGAGTATTAATTTGAAAACATACCTTCAGAGAAGTGAATTTAGAGCATAAAAATGAGAAAGGAACGGGTTTGAGATAAATATTTTAAATTCACTTATATGTAGATATTAATTGAAGCATGACATTGACATGTTCACCTAGACTGAGTGTGTAGTGAGGAAGGAAGAAAGAAAAAGATGGAATTCTGCGGCCGGTAAAATAAGAGATGCTATATGAAAGAGAGATGGAAGGGAAATGAAATTCTGCAAAGAATTAAGAGAGGATGTGATGTAAAAGAAACACAGGGAATGTGAATAATGTGAAGACTAAAAATAGAAGCCAATTTAGGGATTAGGAGATAATACATGGCAGAGATTTTTGACCTGCATCTACTATTTCTAGGTCCATAATTCTAGAACGTCTAAAATATGTAATGTATTATATATATATATATATATATATTTTTTTTTTTTTTTTTTTTTTTTTTGGTTGGATCACTTGGTGGCCTACATACCTTGTTGCTCTGGGACAGATCCTGCCTGTGAGGACCACTTCTTACCCTTCCAGTAAGCATCTGGTGGAAATGCCAGTGGCCACTCGTTTACCAGCCTCCCGTCTGCTGGATCTGCAGATTAATTTACTGCCCATCCTTTTTCTGCTCTCATTTGACATCTCATAAAATCCCATAGGTGGGATTTTAAAGTCTGTATTGATTGTTAAAAATATATATATATTTCAAACTTTCATAGATACAAGATATATATTTTATATATAGTATATATAATATATACATTTTAGTGTATGTATGTATATATAGATTCCTTTTATACCTTCAACTTAGGACCAGGATACTGTAAAAAAAAATCATCTCTGTTTATTTCTTATCCGTGAACAGGTTGTGAGACTGTGGTCAGGGGCATGACCAGGAGTGTCATTCAGCTGGAAAATACTGAAAGCTGAAAACAAGTGATAGGTTCTGAAGTCAGGTTCTACAACAGGAATAATTTGAACCTTTTAAAGATATCCATAATGATTGTTATCTGGGTCAACTAGAAAACATATATTTGCCAAAGGTCTGCTATAACCTAAGAATTCAGCATGATATCCCTCACTCATTTTCTCCACCACTTCACCTCAAAATAAATGGGCTTTGTCCTGTGGTGTAACCTTTCTTTTTCTGCAAAAAGGAGAAGACATGGCAGAGAACATGAGTTAGCTACTTGTGCAAATTGAAATCAATGATTTTCACTGGAATGAATCTGGCTTGTTCCCTACAGATTGCCTAAATAAAGAGTGGGAAGCCGAAAGGCCTCTGCCTTTTAGTATTTATTTGGTTAAGTCTTGAAGATAACGTTGACCTCTACATTAAAACCTAAGATTAAAATCTTTATAAACCACAATTTGATTAAGGCCAGAAAGTGACTAAAATAAATGATTGTACTGAGATTGTGTATATTCCCTAGAGACTAAATTTGTCAGAAATAAGAAAGCTGCCTAGCCTATTTTTAAAGAGCCAAATCGCATTTCTGTACTTTTTAGTGTATCTTAGCAACCCACAGAGCCGAATATGTACGCCTGGGCAGAGAGAAGATTCATACTCCTATATGCTACTTTTTATGAAATGTTAAAATTCATGATTTTCTATTACATTTCTGGATGAGATAGTCCCTCTCCAAAATATAAGAAGGCCATTTAATTGTATTATATTTCATGGAGAAAAGGTACTCTGAGGTTTTCTTTGGTTTACAAAATTTACATAGTATTTTAGAGGAATGAATCAAAGATTTTACTGCGGAGTTTGTACAAAGTTTTTACTACAGGACTTTATATAATTATGGAGTCTAAGCAGGCATCTGCAAAGATGAGAATGTCTTTATTGCTTATCTAACTCTATCCTCAGAGATAACAATTTTTAGGGAAATTAAGTATCTTGGAATAAACATTACATGTGTTTACTCACTGATAGAAATCAACTCATTATATATTTATTGAGCATCTACTGTGTGCCATGCACTGTGCAAAGAACTAAAGAAATCCAGATAAAGAATGGTAGTTTTTGTCTCAGTGCACTGACATTCTAAGGGAGAAAACAAACTCAAAAAGAAAAAAAATTGTACAATGTAATGAGAGGAATGGTAAAAGATGTGACCTGGAATATTGCATCCATTGGAGTACAAGCAAAATAGATATACAGGCCTACAAAAACAAAAACCAAAAAACAAACTTGTTCAGGGAATACACATTTAGAGCTAATTCCCCCTAAACACTTACAGCACATAAACATTTTACATGTAAGAGAGGATAAAAAATGCCACACTTATCTTGAATTCTACTTAATTGATATTTGAGTAATATTTCCCCCTTGTAGTTTGCTTGTAGAGTTATCATTGATATTACAGTGTATTCTTTGCATATTTTACCTTGGTCATAAAATGTGCCAAATTATGTTATAAAAATATTTTTGTCCCATGGGAGAGCAAAATATATACCTGAGATCTAGAAGCTCTTTTTTAATGATGAACTCAGAGTCATAAAAGACATTTACCTGATGCCTTTTTCTATAGTTTAAATAGTTGTCTTGGTCTCCTTGATAAAAATAATGTGGCTGAACTCTTTTTTTTTTCCAGAATTCTTTTTGGTTTTAAAAACTCTGTCTAGGGCATGAGGTGTTGATCTAAGCAAACCACTTTCCTTCCACCAGATCTTTTATCATCGTTCATAAATTATTCTTAAAACATTTTCATAACAGTTTTTTAATATTTTCTCAGAAAACCCTTGTATTATAAATATTAAAAGATTAAATTATCCAGCCAAAAGCGTTTAATAAACCACTTCCATGTTTCCCAATATATTGTTTTCTTTGCCATGGAACAAAGAAGGATAAATGTGAATAGTTGAGAACCGTCAAAGTGACATGGTACAAATCATGTATAATCCTAAAAATTAGTCCAATCCATGTATAATACTAATAATTACAGCAAGTCATGAATAAGATTAATCATTGATTTTATAAGGTTTTACTATGTCACAAGTAATGTTTTCTCTGTTGCTTCCTGCAGTAAATAGAAAGCTGGGTGCTCCATTAATACTTTTGCTCCAATTATCTGAGCTTTCGTATGTATTCCATTTTCTCCTTGTGTCATTGTAGACAGTAAGTTTAGGGTTTAAAGTTTTAAGTCTCCATCCACTGTTGTTTCATAGAGAGGGTGGCTCACTTTTACATCATTCCCTCTAGACAGCTTTTCATCTACTAAAAAACAAGGCTCCAGACAAATCTCTCTCAGATCTGTCCTTTCTTTTCTATTTCCACTTCTGCCACATCTACTGCCTTGGTTTAGACCATCTTCTCTATCTGGACTGGTCCATTTGTCTCCCACCTCTACACTTGCTCAATGTTTTTCTTCTGGCATCGGAAGCAAACAAGACATGCTCAAACCTAATACGAATCTTTCATTTAAAAAAGAGGTCTGCATTTCTCTCAAGTTACTTTCGCAGGATCCCTGACAGCTTCCTTGAACAGGAAGAGATAAGAGGTGTTTCTGGCAATGATCAGCCAGCTTTGCTTTAGAAATTCTTCCGTTACCATTGCATTAATGGATTTGAACAAAGTGTGGCTGAAGGAAGTTGTAGGGAGGAAGGAAAAGGCAGCCCAGTCTCTGGAGATAAACCCTCAGGAAGGACAGCTTATTACAATATCGAAGAGTCCAGGTTTGTAGACAGAGACATTTAGAGTTTCTGTTGTGACAATGAGAAGAGGAAGAAGAGAGGACTGCAATTCTACCAAAGCAAGCATGGGGCCAGGCCTGTGATGCTGTGTGTCACAAGAGGCTGAGCTAGAGGGAACAGGTAATGGAGTTTCACATCTGTACTTTGATCCCAGCTAATTTAAATGGCACTTAGATATGGGATAACAAAAAGAGGAAGTGAAATCTACCAAACTAACAAACTTAGTTCTAACCTTGGGAATCCCTTAGTACACTGGGGTAACCATACTTCCTGGGTATGGTTGTTAGCGGGAGTGGTAACCCACATTCTCCCTCTCTCTTCTTCTCATGTTTCTCTTCCTCTCTCCATCTCTCTTTTTCTTTCTCTTTCATTTATTTTTATTAGGTAGACATTAAATACTCTTTATGCTACTCATAATAGGTAAATTATAACAATACAGATGCTCATAAACCCACCATCCCATTAAATATAGAGTATATTGCATAATTTTTAGTTTCTTGTGTGCTTACCTCCATAGAGGTAACAGCTGTAAGAATCATGCTTACCATTCTCATGCTTTTCTTTATAGCTTTCCCACATGTTCATAACCCTATGAACTATGTTTATTTCAACATTTTTAAATTTTATGTAGTGAAATCATGCTGTATGCCTTCTTCTACAGTTTCCTCTTTTCTCTCCAACTTATATTCTTAAAATGTATTTTTGTTGTTGCTTGTTACTATTTTATCTTCATTGTTAGATGGAATTGTGTTGTGGTAGATATTTGGGTTGCTTCTAGTTTTGTTTTTTGTTTTGTTTTGTTTGTTTGTTTGCTATTACAAATAGAGTTTCTGGGAGTACTTTGGTACATATTTCTTGGTTCATATATAGAAAAGTTTCTCTAGGGTAGGAGTGCAATTGTTTTGCCACACGTAGGATAAATACATCTTCAACTTTAGATACAGCCAAATTGTTTCCAAAGTGACAATATAGCCTTACATTCCCACCTGCAGTGCATAAATGTTTGGTGTTCCACATACTTGATAACACTTGACATTCTCAGTCTTTACAATTTCCGGTCAGGTAAATTGAAATGATATCCCACTGTGGACTTTTTCTGAATAGCAATGAGGTTGAATATCCTTTATATACTCATTGATCCTTGAGATTTTCTTTTCTCTGAAGTGTCTTTTACCTCTTTTCCTCATTTTTCCACAGAGTTTCTTGCCTTTTTCAATTTGCGTTGCAAGAGATCTCTTGCCATGGAAATGTATTTGCTGTAAATATCTTCTCCCAGGCTGTGATTTTTATTTTTACTCTCTTTGCAGCATTGTTTGGTGAACAGACATTCTAGAATTTAATGCAGTCAAATTTATCGACAATTTTATGTACTTTTTTTCTTGGTTAATAAATCCCTCTATATCGTAAATATGTAAAGATATTTTTCATATTATTTTCTAAGTCTTACAGTCTTTCTTTAGTATACTTTTTATTTTGGAATAATTTTAGGTTTACAGAAAAGTTTCAGCAATAGTACAGAGTTCCCATATATTCTTCCCTCAGTTCCATCCTTTGTTAGCATCTTGCATTACAATAGTACACTTGCCAAAACCAAGAAACTAGGCTTCCCTGGTGGTGCAGTGGTTGAGAGTCCGTCTGGCGATGCAGTGGACACGGGTTCGTGTCCTGGTCCGGGAAGATCCCACATGACGCGGAGCGGCTGGGCCCTTGAGCCATGGCCACTGAGCCTGCGCGTCCGGAGCCTGTGCTCCGCAACGTGAGGGGCCGCAGCGATGAGAAGCCCGTGTACCGCAAAAAAAAAAAAAAGTCTAAGAAACCAACATTAGTACATTGCTGTTAATTGAACTCCGATTTTATTTGGGTTTCACCAGTTTTTCACCTTTCTATTCCAGGATCCAGTCCTGGGTAAGATTGCATTTCTTTGTCACTTCTGCTAATTTGTGACAATTTCTCAGTCTTTTCTCATTTTTCTTGACCTTCACAATCTTAAGGAATACTGGCCAGGTAACTGTAGAAAGTCCTTGAATCTAAATTTTCAGATGTTTTTTCTCATGATCAGAGTGGGGTTAAGGGTGTTTTGAAAAAAAATACTACATAAGTGGTATTCTCATCCCAGAATATCAAGGGGTGCATGATATCTACAAGACATCACTGGGAATGTTAACTTTAATCTTCTGTAAGAAAGATTTGTCTCCTCTTCCCAATATATTTATTTATGCAACCATTTATCTTTATTCATGTATATATTTATGTACATTTAGTATATATTCATGTATATTTATTTTGTACTTTGGTTTAGTCTTGCAATTTACATTTAAGTCTTTTGTCTACTTGGTATTTCAATATGGTGTGAGGTAAGGGACCAGTTTTATTCTTTTATATACAGATAACTAACTGTCTCAGCTGCTTAATAGAAAAATTCATCCCTCACCCTCCCACATACACACACTTATCTGCAATGCCAGTCTATTCATAAAAAGGTTATGTTTAAAAAATTATTGTCAATCTAACATTTAAAAATTTATTTGATTTAGTTTTGGTAGATTGAATTTTTTTAATTTGAATTTTTGTGTGATCTTTGTCTATTTGGTATGTTGTGTATTCCTTGTGATGTTAAAAACAGTTTATAGCATGCATCAATTAAAAATCTTTTAAGAATAGTTGGAACTTCTTTAAAAGCCAAAGCAAAACATTCAAGGTAATAGTAACAACTGTTGATTAGATGCTTACTGTAGGCCCTATACTAAAGATTTACCTACAATCTTTCATGTTGTACTCACATCATTTTTGCAATATAGGTGCTTTCCAGATTGCACAGATGAGAAAACTGAGGTTCACAGAGGACAAGTACTGTACTCCAAGTCACAGCTAATCAGTGGTAAAGCCAGATTCAAACCTGGTTTTGACTTCAAAGTTTACAGTTGATTTCTTCCAGTAAGGACTCTGCTTGCTTTACAACTTAATCTTTTTGACTCAAACCAATTTTCATTGAATCCTTAGTGTAAACACTCCAAGAAACATTTACTATTAAGGTAAGTTGTGCTATATCTGCCTCAGCTAATATTGGTTAGGAACAATAGTAGTTTCAAACTGAAATGGATGCATAATTTCAAAACCAAACAAACTCAATTGTTTATAGAAATATTAACTTGTGCTTGAGAGAGAAAACGTGACCACTTATAAATGAAACTATTAGAAAGAATCAAATTTACAAACCTACTTAAGCTATTAAGATTATTTTTAGGGAAAGCAATAAACCGAGAGAAACCAGCAAGTTCACCTTGCTATTAAAACCATGGAGAATTAAGGTAAGACTGGAAAAAGAAGATTGGAAACTAATTTATAAGAGCAATTTAACATCTTCAAGGTAATAAGAAACATGTAATCCTCTGAGAGATGTTTCATTTTAAAATTTGCTGTGCAGAGCACATTTTATTTTAAAAGGAGCCATAAGATTTTTAGGTAAAGTGACATAATTCCTGGCTAAGGATCTGTGCTGCTGATAAATCTCATAAATAGCAAAAATCTGATTGGAAATCCAAATTCTCATAGAAAATAGGGACATGCAGAAAAAAATTGAAATGTGGTTACTGAAAATGGACCTAGAGAGTATTACTCAGTGAAATAAGTCAGATGGAGAAAGACAAATACAGTATGGTATCACTGATATCTAGAATCTAAAAAGTAATACAAATGAATGTATATGCAAAACAGGAACAGACTCACAGATACAGAAAAAAAACCTGTGGTTACCAAAGGGGAGAGGGAAAGGGAGAGGGACAAATTAGGGTATGGGATTAATCGATACAAACTACTATGTATAAAATAGATAAGCAAAAAAGATATACTGTATAGCACAGGGAATTATAGCCATTATCTTGTAATAACCTATAATGGAGTATAATCTGCAAAATTACTGAAACACTATGCTGTATACCTAAAACTAACATAATATTGTAAATCAATTATACTTCAATTAAAAAAAAAAAAAAGAGTATTAGAAGGCATTGGCTTCCAAAAGAAACCAGAGTAGACAGGGTTAGAACATTCTGCCAATAGGTAGCTGCTCTTAGGAATCACTTTCCTCAGTTGTTCAGGAAACACTGCAATGCCTTTCTTCTGGACAGCCATATTCTTTCCCCAAAGTTTTGTGTTATGCAGATTTAGGCAGATTATGCATGTTTGTAAACTAACAAACCACTTTCACTGGTTTAGGATTTTGTGCCTTGTATGTCTATTTCTATAATTTTTTCTTTTCAAACTATTAACTAAACCATACAGATGTTAAAAATTATATATTTTTAAAATTTCAACATAAAATTTAGAATTGTTACACAAACTTCAGCAAATTGTCAAACTAAGGATGCTAAAATCGCATATAGTAAGATGTTACTGTATTCACCCTTATCCCCAAAGTCATATGAAATTTTTTGAAAAAGCATGGTGTGAACATATTTTCAACATATGTAGTAATACAGTTTATTTATAAAAACTAATGCATTTGAAACCTAGCATCACCATGATGCATTCACAGGAAGGGAATAATAATTAAAGATCAGAAAAACATGTATTAGGTCTGAACTTTGTATTAATAACTACATTTTTCCAATTCATGTTTTTATTTTTGGCTGCTAAGTAGACAAGTTTCAGTGTTACAAATGTTATATCAAAAAGCATTATCATTCTATTACATAAGTGGTTCTTGCATTTGTTTTTGAACACATGGTTACTGCATTTTATTAACTAATTAAAGAATGTATACTCTTTAATTAGACCTTTAAAAATAGTTTGTTACCCAAAATGCCTCCTATGTTAAAAAAGAATATTGGTCTTAATTTCTTATGATGCATGTACATTTATATTTCTTTGTTTAATACTATTTCTGTGACTTCCCTTTACGTCCCCTTTAAAACCCTTCCCTTGTCACATCCTAGCCAAGAACAAAAAAGGCCACACTCATAACATTGCAGTCTATAATTTTGGTTAAAAATGATGAGGTTAAAAAAAGTTTCTAACTTCTCTGAGAGTTGAGTTATAACGGAAAATATAATCTAGAAAAAAATAAAATAAAATTACAGGTGTGGATAAAAAAAAAAAAGTCTTTTAAGAAATTACCCAGATGGTGATGTCATTAAATCAAATAGAAGGAAAATTATCTAAAATGCTTTGGGAAGATTGTTCCCTGGGGCAGTTCTTATAAATGAAGAGTCCTTATAAATGAAAGAGGGAAGCAGATGTGTCAAAGTCAGAGAAGAAGTTGTGACCATCGAAACAGAAGTCTGTGCTGTACTGTTGGCTTTGAAGATGGAGCAAAGAGCCATGAGCCTGGGAAAGCCTCTAGAAGCTGGAATAGTTAAGGAATCAGATTCTCCTGAAAAAAAAAAAAAAATGCAGCCTTGTGGATATCTTGATTTTAGCCCAGTGAGACTCATGTCAGATGTCTATTCTGTACAAACGTAAGATAATAAATTTGTGTTAAGTTGCTGTGTTTGTGGTAATTTGTTACAGCAACCACAGGAAACTAGTATAAAGGACACAGCCATGCATTTCACAGAAATAAGTAATTTTTTAAAAAAGCAGAACCCTATGATATAAGAAAAAGTGAGCTATAAAGATTTCTAGGGAAATAATTACAGTTCTCTTCAAGCCAGAGCATCAGAGAACGCTTTTACTGTTTGGTTCTACAAATATCAATTACAAATGCTCACTTACTTACACTCAGTTTCAGATTATGCAAAAGGTTTAAATATCTTTGGTTCCATTTTACAGTGAAATTCATCTTAGCAGAAAAAAAAAAAAAGAATCCATGGCTTCAAACATTTACTGTGCAGCTACACATATGCTAAACCTTGAGGATAGAAACATAAATAAGACAGTGGCTGTTATGCCCTTATTTTGAGGCATACAATCTAGTATAGGGTTTTTCTCTTTGACCATGACCTATAGTAGAAAATAGATTTTCTATTGCTACTCAGTTTATACACCTATGACTGAACCAAAGGCTGATATACTCTAATATTTTCTATTCTCTTCTGTGTATTTTATTCAAAAATGCTACATAGAAACCGTTAAATTGATTTTATAACCTAATGGGTTTGAAAAACACTAGTTTTGTAAGCTAGACATGTAGAGAAATAGTTGAACATGTCATATGCTATAACAGAGAGGAAAATGACAACCATGGTAGCTGCAAGAAAAACAGTATTAGTTAACATCTGAATGCTTCCTATATTCATTGCTCTAAGATCATTTTAACATTTGTAGTACCTTAAACAGGTAATCATACTTCAGACGTAGCAGTATAAAAACTTCAAATATCATTTTGGAAGTCTATACCAGAGTTTTTAGTTCATAAGAAATATTAAGGATGACTTTTTAAAATAGTAAAATGAGTTGTGCTTGAGTTGTGTGATTGAATACAAAGAGGCAACAAGCACCAATACCCACGGATGAAGATGGAGTCAGGATATGGCAAGAATGGCTGCAGCTAATATCTTTGGAGCAGCCTGCGAGGTCCACGGCTCCCTTTGGCAATGCACCTTCGTTTCAGAGGGGACACTTTTGCTTGACCCAAACCAGAAGTTTCGCTAATCTGCTTTCAGAACATCTTAGCCTTGATACCACAAGCTTAGAAGCACAGTTTATGTGACTGTGCTGGCTTGTTAGAAAACGTTAGACAGGCCTCAATCTAAAACTTGTTTTCATAACATACCGTGAGGTAGCAAAGTTATGTGATCGTCAGCCAACACCTCCCTCTAATCACTGGGAGCTGTCAATATTTGCCCAAAGAACCTGATAATTGTTAAATGGTCAACTTGGCTTCTTTTAGTTCCCCAACAGACTTTACACTGTGTTCCAAGGAACTTGTAGCAACTTATCTCTTAGCCTGTGTGTCTCAGAAAGAGGTATGCTGTAAGAAACACTTACATGGAGTTTAGTTTTCTGCATTTTCAACAAGCACCCTTGCCATTCCATAAGCACTGCAGTTTGAGAACACTGGCTGAAAGTGGGGGAACGATGTCAAGAGTGCAGCAGTGATCCCATCAGATCTGCTGCAGGCTTATCTCCTTTCTCCCTCCCCAGCCCCATACTTGGAAGTGGAAGGCAAGGTGTCCTGATCATTGCTCTGAGAACTATAGCATTTTCCATTTCACCACACCTGGAATTCTTCTCCTTGACTATTGTTTTCCTCTTAGCCTATGACCTAAAATTTCTCCTGACTCTGGTAGTATCATAAGGACTGAGAGTAGAGAACGGGCATAAAAGGGCTTAGAAATATTACTATCATTCCTTCGTTATTTATTATTTTAAATCTTGCATCTTATAAGAAAGGATAGAAGGCAACATCAACAGTACTGAAAACATGATGTTTAATATATCTTTTCTTCCCTCTTCCCTCTCATTCCTCAGATTCCCTTCTGTGATGACTACAATTAGCTTCCTGCATAACAGCCCTTATCTCTGTCCCTCCCCAATCCTCACTGAATGCCTAAGTGATTGTGCATTTTTCTGCACACTCTACAAGAGTCCTGGAACTTTTAGAGTGGATACAAAAGAGCAACTGAAAATAATTGTGTCACATCTATCTTAGAGGTCTGAGGTATCCAAAAAGGAAAAGACAGAGAAAGAGTGAAAAGGTGTGGACAAAGAATGTTGTCTGCCGTTTCAGTAAACAATCAATGTTGCCCACCATCAAGCCATGAGACATTGTGTCCACTCCTGAAAGCACACCCTAAGGGGAATTCAGGATGGAGAAAAACAGGATACTGTCCCTGGATAGTTAGAATTCACGTCAAAGGGATAATTTCAATGAGCCCAGACTCTTGCATCTTCCCATACATAGAAAAGCGCTAAAATCATTAACTTGGGATGTCTGGTTTTGGTGATTAGCAGTAATTCTTTTGATGTTCGACTACATGGTGGCTTTTTGGCTTTTGTTTTTTGTTTTTGTCAGCAAAACTTGGATATATCCTTGTTCCTCCCTTACCTCTTTGGAACAGTTCTTCAGAGCTATCTGAGAGGCTGTCTTCTCAGCTATAGTCCTCAGTAAGTTCCCTGAATAAAACATAATTCTCAACTTCCAGGCTGTGCATTTTTTGTTTTTGTTTTGTTTTTGTTTTTTTTCAGTTGACAGAGGAAGGAAGAAAGGGAAGAAGGGAAGGAGGGAGGAAGAAGGGAGGGAGGAAAGGAAAAAAGTGTCCTTGGGTCCCTGGAGAATAAAATGAATCCTTCCCACAATGATGAATAAAAATTAAAAATAAAGAAACAAAGCTTTATGATTCAAGTTTGCTCACTTCAGTTACTCCTGAAAAAATTCTTCTCTCCTGATTTCAGTTTTTAGCATAAGGTCCGAATCATGTGAACATCATTAGTTATTTTTAATGAAGGCTGGATTATCAGAAATGTTTAAATCTAATACCTCCCTCCTACATATGGCACGGAGATGCTTTTTCTCCTTCTGTGAGTTGTATATGCTTAGGACACACAGAGATTTCAATAATAATAATAGCTACATTTATGTAGAAAGACAATTTTATGATACTGCTTTAAAATATTTCAAATTTCAGTTTCTAAAATCTCCATATTGCTTACTTACAATTCTTCTAAGAAAACTTCCCTCATCCCTGGTTTTTGTTTGGAGGTGCCCCCTAGTTAAAGAGATTCTCTCTTACAGCCCTTATGATAATTATCTCTTTCTCTGCTTAGAACAAAATCAGGTACACAGTAGGTGTTTAATAATTGCTGGATAGAAGAATAAATGAATTATTGCCACTGCATAGCTTATTTTTCCTCTCTAGTCTAAGTGATTTTCCTTCCTTTTTGACATTAAGGCATTTTTACAGAAATGGAAAAACATTATTTAATGTGAAAAGCCACTATTATGGTCTATTATAATCTTCACCCCAAAATAGAAAGGAACAATTTGTCTTTCCATCTAGTGTCTAAATTGTGGGTAGTAAGTTTCAGTTTCTAAATGTAATTGCTGTGCAGATCCTATTCATTTTGTTCTTCTTGGATGACTCTGAAGCATTCCTCTAGCCTTCTACCTCTGAGTTTTGTTTTAAGAACACTCTTTTGTCAGTTGAGATTAAGATAACATTTCTAAGTGAACACAAAAGCTGAGAAAGAATTCCAGTCATGCTGCCTGAGGAACCAGCTGTGCTGTTCCTTTTATTTTCTCTCTGTTCTTCTCCAGACGGAGTGAAGCTGTGCCTCCAAACAACTGAGAGTCAACAGGTAAAATTGTTGGTGAGTAAGGGGTTGTACAACATCCCCTGAAATACACAACAAAGGCAAAGCGCTGCAATCAAGGATCGCCTTCTGTCATTCTATTAAATATTCTAAAAAAACTGATTTTTCAAATAAGTATTTCAGGGTGTAGGAAAGACTTCTGCCATACTTCTCAGTTTCTGTCCATTTTCTTCTGATTTAACGGACATCCAGAAATGTGGATCAAATCAGGGTGTAGTTTTCACTGAAATGTCTAGAATTTTCTTGACTCTAAAATAACCAGAGGTCTTTTTTAAAATAGTTATATGAAATATTCATTTCATTCTGGATTCCTTTGTCCCCAGGCCTACTTTTTTCTGAAGTGACTTCAAATTTAATTTGAGATCTGCCCATAAAGAAAATGCTTTCATTTAACGAATATTTGTGGGTGTGCAATGTGGTAGTAACTGTTACAAAGAGTGGAGAACAAGGCAGAGAAGGACCTGCCTTTCATGATACTTTCATCCTCATGAATTTGTCCTGAAACATCATAGCCCACAATTTTGAACAAGTTGCTTCCCAAATTCTGCTGCAGTGTATTTTCCCAGTGTTTCCCAAATTCTTTCTCTCAGAAAGGAATAAGACAACTTCATAAAGAGCCACCTGGGATGTTTTAAAAAGTTTAGATTCTCAGCCTGTGAGGCCCAGAGATTCTGTTTCAATAAGCAAGACTGACCCAGCAATTTCTATTTTAAAATATTTTCGTATATTTTGAAAAAGTTTTAAAATGTGTTTTAAAAATTCTTCTAAAAGGTGTGTTTTGGGGACTTCCCTGGTGGTGCAACGGTTATGAATCCTCCTGCCAATGCAGGGGACACGAGTTCGAGCCCTAGTCGGGGAAGATCCCACATGCCGCAGAGCAGCTAAACCCGTGAGCCACAACTACTGAGCCTGCGCTCTAGAGCCCGTGAGCCACAACGACTGAAGCCTATGTGCTTAGAGTCCGTGAGCCACAACTACTGAAGCCGCACGCCTAGAGCCCGTGCTCCGCAGCAAGAGAAGCCACCGCAATGAGAAGCCTGCGCACCGCAACAAAGAGTAGTCCCCGCTCGCCACACCTAGAGAATGCCTGCTCGCCGCAATGAAGACCCAACACGGTCAAAAATAAATAAATAGGGCTTCCCTGGTGGCGCAGTGGTTGAGAGTCCGCCTACCGATGCAGAGGACACGGGTTCGTGCCCCGGTCTGGGAGGATCCCACATGCCGCGTAGCAGCTGGGCCCGTGAGCCATGGCCGCTGAGCCCGCGCGACCGGAGCCTGTGCTCCGCAACGGGAGAGGCCACAACAGTGAGAGGCCCACGTACCGCAAAATAAATAAATAAATAAGTAAGTAAAATGTGTGTTTTTTGGGGGGAGGAGGCAACATGGGAAAAGCAGAAAAATTTTGTAATATCTGAAAATTGGGGTGACAGAATAGTTAAAAAGCAATTTTATTGTTGATTTGGTAAGCACATTAAGTCACATTTGGAAGAAAATTATCAAAGACAACTGAACCCAGTGCAACAATGACCTGATAAAGAATAATGGCTAATCCCCCCAAATACTTGACCATTGAGCTCTCTTTCAACTCATGCAGTGCAAACTTAAAATAAAACACACAAATTAGTAAAAATTGTATAAGACTTGTAAACATAAAATGAATGTACACCTGTTTTTTTCTAGCTAGATGCTATATGTGGAGAAAAGGGAACCCTTTACAATGTTGATAAGAATGTAAATTGGTTCAGCCACAGTGGAAAACAGCATGGAGGTTTGTCAAAAAACTAAAACTAGAACTACCACATGAGCCAGCAATTCTACTTCTGGGTATATATCCAAAAAAACAAAAACACTAATTTGAAAAGACACATTCACCCCAATGTTCATAGCAGCATTATCTACAATTGCCAAGATATGGAAGCAGCCTAAGTGTCCATCAAAAGACAAATGGATAAAGAAGATATGATATACATATACATTGGAATACTACTCAGCCATAAAAAATGAATGAAATTCTGTCATTTGCAGCAGCATGGTTGGGCCTGGAGGGCATTATGCTAAGTGAAATAAGTCAGACAGAGAAAGACAAATATTATATAATATCACTTATATGTGGAATCTAAAAAATACAACAAACTAGTGAATATAACAAAAAATAAGCAGACTCACAGATATAGAGAACAAACTAGTGGTTACCAATGGGACAGGAGGGGCAATATAGGGGTGGGGGGAGTAGGAGGTACAAACTATTGGGTATAAGATAGGTTCAAGGATGTATTGTCCAACATGGGGAATATAGCCAATATATATATTTTTTTCAATAGTACAGAGGTTGAGAAACACTGTTTTATTTATTTTTGATTTTTTAAAAATTTTTATTGGAGAATAACTGCTTTACAATGTTGTGTTAGTTTCTACTGTACAGCAAAGTGAATCAGCTATATTTATACCTATATCCCCTCTTTTTTGGCTTTCCTTCCCATTTAGGTCACCACAGAGCACTAAGTAGAGTTCCCTGTGCTATACAACAGGTTCTCACTAGTTATCTATTTTATACATAGCATCAATAGTGTATATAGTTAATATTTTGTAACAATTGTAAATAAAAGGTAGCCTTTAAAATTGTATATATAAATATATAAAAAAAGAATAAAAACAACAAAAAACAAAATGAACTAAAAAAGTATGTATGGGGGACCTCCCTTGTGGTCCACTGGTAGACTGCCTTCCGGTGCAGGGGATGCGGGTTTGTTCCCTGGTCAGGGAACTAAGATCCCACGAGCCTCGGGGCAACTAAGCCCATGCACCAAAACTAGTGAGCTCGCGCACCTCAACTAGAGAGCCTGTGTGCTGCAAACTACAGAGCCCATGCGCTCTGGAGCCCACGTGCCACAACTAGAGAGCTCACGTACCCTGGATCCTGTGTGCTACAACTAGAGAGAGAAAACCCACATGCCACAACTAGAGAGAAGCCTGGGTCTCAATGAAAGGTCCTGCATGCCTCAGTGAAGATCCCGTGTGCTGAAATTGAGACCCGACGCAGCCAAATAAATAAATAAATAAAATAAATAGATAAATAAAATAAAAACGTATGTATGCTGGGGTAATAAAAATGTTCTTAAATTGGATTGTGATGATAGCTGCACCACTTGGTGAAAATATTAAAAGCACCGAATTGTATACTTTAAAAGGGTGAATTTTATGGTATATAAATTATATGTCAATAAAGCTGTTTGGAAGTGTTTATTAGGTTTATTTTAATTGCTAAAAGTGTTTGCTAACCTTTTGGTGGCACATTTGTGGGGGAAAAAAGGGAAGCAACTAGAGAAGTAGATTTCCCCATCTTCTCTCCCTCTATTTCTTCTTTACTTTTTTAAAGACATAGTATCATCATGTAGTAATCCTCTTCCACAAGCAAGGAGTACTTCTTGTAAGCTTGGAAATTTTAGTTAAGATGGATATCATAGGTAGGTATAACAACAAAACATGTCTGAAAACAATGGCTATACATTTTACTTATTTATAATGTGTTTTCTTGGAAGGCTACATGCTGTATCTTTGTAGGTATTCAAGTGGAGTTTCCATTACATTTGTAGAGGATGCTTGAGAAGACATAACCACACAGAGTGTGAAATTGGGCTTAAGGACTTTTAAAAGGCCCATATAATTCTGACTTAAGACCTCCAATACATGGAGAGTGAGCCTTACTAGAACATTTTGCCAAAAATTTACCATTTAAAACATATTAAAAGAAGTACATTTCTAAAGCAATTCTCTCTTATTCATACACAATTTAATAAATGTTATCACTGGTGTTATTGTCCCCTCCCTATGGTAGTCATGACTTTTTGGTGAAAACAAAGACCAATCTGGGTCTAAGAGATTATTGATCCCGTGAGTCATGCCAGTGTCATGGCAACATGGGATGCTATACTTTAAGTCCATCTCAAAGAAGTGAGTTTTTATAAACCTTAACTAGGCTAAGGACTTCCCCAACATGCAAATTCTTTAATGAATCCCTGCTTGGTTGTTCCTCTTCTGGTCACTTAAGTAACTCGTGTCCCATAAGTAGTTATAGTGTTCTCAGGGAGACTGAAAAAGTTGGTATTGGTATTTATCTTTGAGAATCCCATTTGATGACTTCCTGAGTTCTTGCTGTTCCAGGTACACATCACCATCAGTATTTGAAAACTTCCAGTCATATCAAGACACTCTCAAAGTCTAAGTATCTTGAACATTGCATGGAGCCATTCACATCCTCCCAAAAATGTGACATCAATGCTAAGCTAGGATTGCATAGATTCTAAAAACCGCAATGAAGAATACTTATCTCTAGTACAAAACTAGACCTGACACATGAAAGGCAACTATAAAACATTCTGAAGTCAAAGGATTGGCCAGAAGCAATAATTAGCCAAAGACTCATCACCTAGAGAAATAAGAAGGGAGAAACTTCCAGACTAAAGTGGTGACGTTAAGCTTATTCACTCTCTTCCTGGACTTCTTAGCTTGAACATTTAATATAGGTTCCCAGATCTTTTTAATTATCCCTCATCTAGGGCTTCCTCATAGTAGAACATTTCTCTACATGCAGAGTGCTCTAGCAACTCTCAGACTAAGATGTCAAGAGACTTCTTTTTTCTTTCTTTCTTTTCTTTTATTTGTTTGTTTGTTTTTTTCTTTTTTTTTGGAGTAAAATGATATAAAAACTTTCTATTACCAGAAGTGTTGTATTCACGAAGAATTCTCTCTCAAGAGTAAGCTGATACTTTCATCTCATTATTTGTCTGGCTGGAAATAAGGATGGTTTTAAAATACAGAAGGAATTTGCTTCAAAGCCTACAGATATCATCACAAAATGCGTTCCTTAAAATGAAATATTCGTAATTTGACTCGATAAACTATTGTATACTGGAATAAAAATATTAAGAAGTGTAGAAAAATATGAAGTGCTTTGCATGTACTTGCATAAGAAAGCAGCCAATAAATGTTGTTATTATTAGTAGAATCTATTAGTAGCCAATATTGTTACTATTAGCAGAAAATGGACAGAGATGACGATGTATTTTCTAGTTTTGCCTATACCAATACCTAAATATTTGGGTGTCACCTTTGATGTTTGCTTGATTTCAGCCTCTGTAACAAAGAAAATATGATTTTAATGAAAAAAATTAAATCTATGAGTGGTTAGGAAGAGAATCATCACATCTAGAATGGCACAAATCTTCTCTCAACATGTCATAAAGACATTTTACCACCTGGTGAAATTCCTGCATTGCATGAAAAAGTTTTTGAGATAGAAATAAACATTTTGAAGGCTAAAAATAGTTTTCATAAGCCATCTTTAGATGGTGAAACACAAATCTGCTCAGAGTTACCTTCTCAAATGGAAGATTTCAGTAAATTATAAACCCTGAGTAATCAGAAATACAAAATGTAAATTTTGGAAGGGGCAGAAATGGCACAAATATCACTATCTCATTCTACAAAACAAGAATATGTTAAAGAGTTCTCTACACGAGACATTAAGAACCACTATCATGGAAACACAGGCATTTTATAAAGTCCAAATCTTGTTCCCAATATTCATTTTATTTTTAATTATTTTACTATTTGTTTATTTTTATTTTTTAATACATTTTAAAATTTTCTATTTTATTTCTTTTTTCTTTTCTTTTTTTTTTTTGTGGTACGTGGGCCTCTCACTGTTGTGGCCTCTCCCGCCGTGGAGCATGGGCTCCAGACGTGCAGGCCCAGCGGCCACGGCTCACGGGCCCAGCCGCTCCGCGGCATGTGGGATCCTCCTGGACCGGGAGACGAACCCGTATCCCCTGCATCGGCAGGCGGACTCTCAACCAATGCGCCACCAGGGAAGCCCTGTTTATTTTTAAAATGTGGTAAAATATGCACAATGTAAAATTTACCATTTTAACCACTTTTAAGTGTAGTTTAGTGCATTAAATTCACTTTTTTGTGAATGATCACCACCATCCATCCCAAACACTTTTTTCATCTTACAAAACTGAAACTTTGTACCCACTAAAAAAAACTCCCCATTCACCCCTCCTGGCCCTGGCACCCACCATTCTACTTTCTGTCTCTTTGAGTTTGACTATTCTAGGTACCTCATATTTGTGGTATCATACAGTATTTATTCTTTTGTTACTGGCTTATTTCACTTAACATAATGCCTTCGAGGGTAATCCATGATGTAGCATGTGTCAGAATTTTCTCCTTTTTAAGGCTGAATAATATTCCCTTGTATGTATATACTACATATTGTCTCTCCATTCATCTGTCCATAGGCACTTAAGTTGCTTTCACATTTTGGCTGTTGTGAATAATGCTAATATGAAGGTGGGTGTACAAATATCTGTTCAAGTCCCTGCTTTCATTCCCTTTGGGTATAGATATACCAAGAAATGGAACTTTGGAACATAGCAATTCTACATTAAATTTTCTGAGGAACCACCATACTATTTTCCACAGCATCTGACTCATTCTATATACCCCTGACAATGTACAAGGTTCCAATTTCCCCACATCCTTGCCAACACTTATTATTTTCTGTTGTTGTTTTCTTTTAATAATAACTATCCTAACTGAATGGTACAACACTATGGTTTTGATTTGCATTTCCTTAGTAATTAGTGAAGTTGAGCATCTTTTTCTGTGTTTATTGAGAGTTTTTATATCTTTTTTTGAGGAATGTAGATTCAAGTTCTTTGCCCATTTTTTAAACTGGGTTGTTTGGTTTTTCTGTTGTTGAGTTTTCTTTATATATTCTGGATATTAACCCCTTAACAGATATGTGATTTGCAGATGTTTTCTCCCATTCCATGGGTTGTTTCTTCACTCTACTGATAGTGTCCTTTAATGCACAGAAGTTTTTAATTTTGATGCAGTCCAATTTACCTGTTTTTTATTTTCTTGATTGAATATTTATTTTAACAGAATGATATACAGTTGAATTGGTCATGGTTATAATCAGTTATACTCAGGACAGAGTTTTCCACATAGACTAGACGAAAGTAAGCACATTTTGATTGCAAACTCTGTCATCCATACATTCTGCAGAATTGGTACACAGTTTCAACTGATTATAGGTAGTTTTTATTATTTTTGTAATTTTTTCCATTTGATTCCTACTTGCATTTTCAAATAAAATGACTACTTTATCTGAAATCCTAATTTAGGTCAAGAAACAGATTCTGAAACAGATTTATTTTTAGTTGCTATTATTCATACTTCTTGGATGTACTGTATCTGAATTCCTAGAAATTTACCTCTGAACCTGGACAGTGTTCAAATACATTTGTTTTATAGTCACTTCACTTTCTAGTCATGTGTTGCTTAAATACAGGAGAGGTGCTGAAGTGTTCTGGAGCTGTACCCTGTCTTTTGGAATTCCAGATTTTTAGGAAAAAAGACAATTTCAAAAACAGTATGGAGGTTCCTCAAACAACTAAAAAGAGAACTGCCATATGATCCAGCAATTCCATTCCTGGGTATATATCTGAAAAAGAAAAAAACACTAATTGGAAAAGATATATGCACCCCTCCCCCCGTTCATAGCAGCACTATTTACAATAGCCAAGATATGGAAGCAACCCAGGGTCCATCAACAGATGACTGGATAAAGAAGATTTTATATGTATATATAGCGAGATGATGGAATATTATTACTCAGCCATAAAAAGAATGAATTTCTGTCATTTGCAGCAAAATCAATGGACCTAAAGAATATTATGCTAAGTGAAATAAGTCAGACAAAGACAAATACTATATGATATCTCATATGTGGAATCTAAAAAGTAAAACAAGTAACTGTATATAGCAAAACAGAAACAGACTCAGTTATAGAAAACAGTCTAGTGGTTACCAGTGGCAAGAGGAAAGGAGGGAGGGACAATATAGGGGTGTGGGATTAAGAGATACAAATTACTAAAAATTACTCTGTATAAAATAGATAAGCAGCAAGGATATATTAGACAGCACAGGGAATTATAGCCATTATTTTGTAATACCTTTTAATGGAGTATAACTTATAAAAATACTGAATACTATGCTATACACCTGAAGCTAATATAATATTGTAAATCAACTATACCTCAATAAAAAAAGAGACAGTTTCAAAGACCTCATGACAGTTTGAGTCTATTGCATTGTGCTTTAATTATTTTTAGATAAAGATTTAATCAGACTTGATCAAATACCTGGTCCAATGGATGAAGTTGAACAGCTCCCCCTATCTCTCTCTCTCTCTCTCTCTCTCTCTCACACACACACACACACACACACACACACACACACATACACCACGCAGTGAAGAAGGTGGAAATAATCCTGTACTTTTAGGTAACTGGCTATCTGCAGATCTTCCACACTGGTAGGTTTCAAGAATGCAATGGAATAAGTATATTATGAGGTTGTCTCATTTTCTACTTGGCTCGGTCACTTCTAAGACTTTTAATTTAAAATACCTAATGTTTGCCATTGTTTAAATCAGAGTTAGGGCTATGAGTAGGCTCTATATACTAATATATTGCATGTAAGAGTTTTAAAAATGTATATTTTTAGGAAAAGTCCATATGAGAAAAAATAAATAGCATGTTTACAAATTGGCTGAGGACTAGTTGGTAGGATTTTAGGAGTTCTAGGTAGGAGCTTCAGTCCAGATATATGGAGACATTTAATTATTGTTTGTAATTTAGATAAATTATTTAAAAAATATACCCAGGGCTTTGAGTCTGAAAGGATTTTGGTGTTCCAGCAATCCCTATTGAAAGCTAAAGCACACAGAATTGATATCATTATCAGCTGAAATAAGCCAGGTGTCAGATATGAGCTCTTGTGGTAAAATAGGGGACTTAGGGGTCAAACGAGTTCCAAGATGGAAGAGAGAGATGTTAAAACAGGATTCAGATCTGCACCTCATGCAACTGTAAATTCAGATAAAGTAGATTTAAAACTAAAAAAGAAAACCTTAAGAAAGTTTCAATAATTAATTTTCAGATATCTGGATTGGAATGGCTTTCTAATACAAAAAGAAAAAGATATTATTACCCAAAAAGATCATGATTCAAAAAAAACTACAAGTAAGACTAAAAGGCATACTGAGAAAATAATCACCTCAGACGTGAGAGTTGACACTTTTATATGTTGATTTTTTTAAAAACCCAAGAAATGAGGTCTTAAAAATAGCCAATTTACAAAAGAATAAATATACGCCTCAGACCTTGACCTGGTTGTTTAATCACTGGGAAAAATGCACAGCTCCAAAATAATAATTTTGTATTGACAATAAGTATTTCAAAAAGCAAACATGTGGGCTTCCCTGGTGGTGCAGTGGTTGAGAGCCCGCCTGCCGATGCAGGGGACGCGGGTTCGTGTCCCGGTCCGGGAAGATCCCACATGCCGCCGAGCGGCTGGGCCCGTGAGCCATGGCCGCTGGGCCTGCGCGTCCGGAGCCTGTGCTCTGCCACGGGAGAGGCCACGACAGTGAGAGGCCCGCGTACCGCAAAAAAAAAAAACAAAACCCAAAAACAAAAAACATGTGACATAAGGGGCCCTACTTCATTCTCTGGGTCATACCATTTTCCCAGTTAGTATAGTCGCTTGGATGAGAGATGGTTATAAAAAGAGTGCCAGCTCATTCCTGAGCCATTTCTCAAAGGTCATTAGGACTGAATTGGTAAACATAAGGGGATTAATGGTGATATAGCTGCGTCATGTTTGTGGCAGTACAAACATACAGCTTTCCTGAAGACCTAGCACCTTAAGTTTTCATTGGGATGTATTCTAAAGGGAACATGTCTCCATATGCTGAATTATTCTGTCAACTGTGAGATAATTCCCAGGGGTTGACTTATTCCCTCAGGGGTGAGGGAAAGCACTTTTTGTTTTCTTTTTTCTATATTCTTTTCCCCAACAACCTGTTTACCTCTGAACAAACAAGAGAGTTATCAAAATATATGTGTGTATACTTTCTTAACCTCTCCAGTAACCTCATTACAACTTCTTTCCTGCCTCAACTCCACATCCTAACTACAGACCAACCTGTCAGTTTTCTCATGTTTATCTAAATTGCATGTAGTCCACGCCCCAGCTATTATCTCTTACTCTAGTAAGTCTAGGTTAATTAATTGTTTTCTTTTTCTAAGGAAAAAGAAAACAACAGTCTTAGCCATAATTTTAATCCTATAGTAAAATGAAACTATAGTTTAGGACTATATATATTTTTCTCACAAATAAGCACAGACTGGAATTTACTTTAGACCACAGTACCTCAGATAGAAGTCAGCAAATGGTGACTTCTTAAGGTTTTCAAACTGCTTCCCACGAATTCTGCTTCATCCAGATATCCACCTTATAATGGAACACCCAATTGAATGAGTCCCCAAGTCTGTATTGGGGTATGATAGTGTGTTTGAAAAGTGGAAGCTGAATTACTGCGCAAAGTTTTCAAAGCACTTGAAATAGACAAGTCGTGAGTCGATGGATACATACATACCTCTTTCACGTAGCAAATGTCTGCTTTATGGGAATGTTTCTGATACTGACGTGCAATAATTCAGCAACAGTAAGTGGGCACTAAATATGCAGTGAAGAAATTTGCTGCTTTCAATTTTAGCAATCAATAAAATAGAAAATATTTAATGTTGATTTCAACAAACTACAATGCTAACCTGAACTTTAAGTAAACATAGCTTTGTTCCTTATTCATGTGTTAGGTTGACACGTGAAGACTGTTAGGTAAATTGTCATTATTCTGAGCTGGTGAAGTTTTGAAACTGTTCAGCTTCCTATAGTATGCATATGTGAATAAGCAGTTCTTACCTTTGCAGGATTTATGTAAAACTACAGAGAGAGATCAAATCTAGGATTAGATCTAAGGTTTCATCTTTCTATTAAATTGATATCATCTGTCATTATTAATTATTAATTTAGATATTATAAATGTTTGGCTTGGCTGTACTACTTAACTTGAAAAAAATTGTTTGGTTGTATGTTTGTACTTATGCTATAAAGTATTCTTAGTTTTATTTGTATTTAACATTATATCCAAAGGAATTTAGTCGAAGCATTTTTCAAAAATTGAATCCAAATGTTATTCAAGATTGAGAAAAAATGCTTTTGCAAACAAAAGGATATATTTCCTTTCTTTAATTCTAAAAATTATTAAGAAGGAATTTCAACTAAGAGAATAAGTAGTCTTGGGAAAAGATGGAAAGAGCCCACACATTCAAGCTGTATTAACACTAGAGTTAGCCAGATAAAATATACATTTTTGAAAATAAACATTTTATTTGGTGGTTTTCCAATATCAAAAAAGTAGATGATATAAGCCAGGGATTCTTTTTTAACCGCATATTTTTAAATAAAAAATGTTAACTTCAAATCTGATTTTAGACCAGTACTAAAGTCTTGCATTATAAAATGCAGCCATATGACTGCTATAGCATATTTGTTTCCCAGAAAATTTATTATAAGCAGAAATTCTCACCTGTTTTCCTTGTTTGCCTTTGGTATATGTTTTCAAAATAAATGCCTTGTTAGGATGGTGCAATAGTATGATACTAATATTCTTATTACTAATAACAATACAACTACTAAAACCGTGTAGTTTTATAGGGTTTAGCAATGTATAAAATACTTTCTCATATATTAATTTTCACAATGATATTTTGAAGAAGGTCCATCACTCTCAATTTACAAGTGAAGAAAGAGAAGTAAAGAGGCTTATCTCAGATCATGGAGTTAGGGAGTCATTTAACCGAGGAAACTTTAATTTGGCCATTTTTCACAATTACTGCCTCTCCACTCTACCATGTTGCCCTGGAACCATTCCCCAGCTCTCTCTCTGACCTTCCTGCCCCCAGTTTCTCTCCTAATCCAGGTCATCCTTTATACAGCTACAAGAATGATCTACTTACAGAAATAAATCTGCTTCTGCATCTCCCCTTCTCATAAAGAGCTCTCCTGTCTCCTCTTTTTTTAAATTGTGGCAAGAAAACTCAACATGAGATCTACCCTTTTAACAAAATTTCAAGAATATAATACAGTATTTTAACTATAGGCCCTATGTTGTACAGCAGATCTCTAGAACTTAATCATCTTGCATAACTGAAATTTTATACCTGTTGAACAATCCCTCATTTCCCCATCCCCCAACTCCTGGAAACCACCATTCTAATGTTTTGACTATTTTAGACATTTCATATAAATGGAATCATGCAGTGCTTGTCCTTCTGTGGCTGGCTTGTTTCACTTAGCATAATGTCCTCCAGGTCCATCCATGGGAGGATGGGAGTGCATCCCATCCCAACATGGGAGTGCAGGTACTCTGCATTTCAAGTCTCTGATTTCAGTTCTTTTGGGTATATACCCAGAAGTGAAATTGCTAGATGATATAGTAGTTCTATTTTAATTTTTTGAGGAATCACTATACTTTTTTCCACAGTGGCTGCATCATTTTACATTCCCTCCAACAGTGTAAAAGAGTTCCAATTTCTCCACATACTTGCCAGCACTTGTTATTTTCTTTTTTATAGTAGCCATCCTAACAGGTGTGAGGTGGTATCACATGGCCATTTTGATTTGCATTTCCCTGATGATTAAAGATGTTGTGGACCTTTTGAAATACTTTGGTCGTCATCTAACATCATATGTCTCCTTTGGAGAAACATCTATTCAAGTTATTTGACCTTTTTTTTTTTTTTTTTAAAGACACCAATTGTACTTGAACATTTGTTACTTTTAAAATTTTTTTTTTTTATTTTTGGCAGTGTTGGGTCTTCGTTTCTGTGCGAGGGCTTTCTCTAGTTGTGGCAATCGGGGGTCACTCTTCATCGCGGTGCGCGGGCCTCTCACTATCTCGGTCTCTCTTGCTGCGGAGCACAGGCTCCAGACACGCAGGCTCAGTAGTTGTGGCTCACGGGCCCAGTTGCTCCGCAGCATGTGGGATCTTCCCAGACCAGAGCTCAAACCCATGTCCCCTGCATTAGCAGGCAGATTCTTAACCACTGCACCACCAGGGAAGCCCCTTTGACCATTTTTTAATGGAGATATTTGTTTTGTTTTGATTTTGCTATTGAGTTGTAGGAGTTCCTTATATATTAATATTTTGGATATTAACCCCTTATCAGATATGGATTTGCAAATATTTTCTCCTATTCCATAGGTTGCTTTTTCGTTTTGTTGATTGTTTCCTCTGTTGTGCAGAAGATTTTTAATGTAGTCCCACTTACCTACTTTTTGCTTTTGTTGCCTGTGCTTTTGATGTAATGTCCAAGAAATTGTCGAAGAAAGTTCAATCAAGTTAAGAAGAAAAAAGGGAAGTTTATTTGAGCCAAACTGAGGATTTTATCCAGGAGACAGACTCCCAGAAAGTTCTGAGAACTGTTCCACCTGTTAGAAGTCAAAACAAAGGATTGTACATCAAGATAACATACTGAAGTTTTACATAAAGCTCGTCAAAGATACATAGTCCAGGTAAGCATGTGCAAAGCAAGAAAGAAGTCATTATGACCCCCTACAGAGCTGTGAAAGAACACTATTCATTAAAGAATTTACATTACTAGCATCAGAAGAAAGGGAAAAAAATGGAAATTTATGGTTGAGCAGGCACTCCCATCTTTAAGGAGCTCTGGTTAGTGTGTAATGCAGATGCACACTGCATATAAGGGAGGGATGGAGGAGGCCCAAAAGGACACAGAGACATAATTGTATGTGTAATTTTTTTGTCCTACCTTAAAATATAAATTTTATTTCATCAAAATCATTACCAAGACCAATGTTAATGATCTTTCTTCTATGTTTTCTTTTAGGAGGTTTATAGTTTCTGTTCTTCCATTTAAGTCTTTAATCCATTTTCAGTTTACTTTTGTATATGGTGTAAGATAAGGGTCGAAATTTCATTCTTTTGCATATGGGTATCCAGTTTTTCCAGCACCATTTTTTGGAGACTATCTTTTTCCCTTGGTGTATTCCTGTCTGCCTTGTCAAAGATCAGTTGACTGTGTATGTGTGAATTAATTTCTGGACTTACAAAGAGGCTTTATTCTTAATTGACTGTAGGACAGAATGTCATCTGGCTTCACCTATCTCTCTCCATCCTCATCTTGTTGCCCCGCTTCTTTACAATCACTGAACGTTGCATAGGACTAAGGACAAGTAACCCTACAATATCGCAAGTGGGAGGATGATAGGAGACTATAGCTATTGAAGCATAATAGAATTATCAATATTCCTTGAAATCAGTTCCATCCATTGTAATATCTCATGCAGTTCTTTTTGTTCTTACCTAAATTCCTGTTTGCTTACTTAAGGCCTACTTTTGGAGAGACTTGCCTTGATTATGACCTAATAATGCTCAGGCATATTAATCATGGTATGCTTAGGCCAAGTACAGTACACACTACCACTGCTCCTGAATATACCAGGTAGTTTTACTCTTCCATGCCTGGAATATCCTTTCCTCTCCCTTTGCTCAACCAACCTTTCCTTAAATACCAACTGAATATTCTTGTGATATCCGGCTAACTTCCTTAGGCAGGGTTAGTGTCTCTATCCCATGCTCTTGCTAAGAGTTCTGTCCATGCCTCCAGAAAATCTATTATTTCTTCTTATAATGTTTTCATAAAGTTGATAAATATAAAAGAAGAGAAGCAAAATCACCCATGATTCCATTACTTATAAAAAATCATTATTGATGTTTTGGTTTATCATGATGTAGGTTTTTCCAGTGTAGAACTGTTTAAAAAAATCAGTAATCTTACTATACATATAAGTACCTCCTGTTCCCTTCCACCTTAATATGATATCAAACAGTTCCTCATAATTTCATGTCTTTGAAAACATCAGTTCTAATGTCTGCATACTATTCCATCAAGTAAATACACCATCATTTATTTAACCCTCCTCAAATCATTCAAAATGAGTTTTTTTTAGTTCTTTCTTAATCATGTTTGCAGCTCCAATATTATCACAGAGATTGGGCATGTTAAAATATATTCTATAAATCAGTGCTAAAGAAATCTTCTGTCTAGGAGACTTATGCTATTCTGTTATTTTACTGTTTTGATTAATTTTAACCCCAATTACAGAATATTAACTGAAAATTAGGGGGAATTGGAAAGTTGGAAAAACTATCTACAGATTTCAGTCTGAAGCTTTTCCTTTGGAAATATACCAGATTATAGCTCCCATAGTTATCATGGCCATTCCATATAGATTATTGTGTGTTTGTAAGTGCTTGCACCTCCCTGAAATATTTTATTTGACTCTGTTAACTACAGAAACTACTTATCAATGCTACCAGTAGAATAGAAAGGAGGCCACACAAGCATCTTTTCCAAAACATCGAAAGGGCTATTCGTAATTATATATCAAACTTGTAATATGAAAGCTTGATATTTCCTTTGGAAAGGTCAGTACTGTCTTGGGATTCAAGGAAATGTCACAGAATGAATTAATGGGAACTAATTATTGAAACTTTTGCCTAAATATTTGGCCTTAGTTACCAACATCAGGATTTACTTCCGTGTATCCAAGGAAATTGAGAGTGGGGAATGGGGTAAGAGGTGACGGGGAGAAGTACTTCCCATTTGACCACATATATACAAATAGTAAAGCTAAAGCTAGCTCAGCAAAACCTGACAAGTGTTTGCCGAAATAAATTATTTATTTGAAAAATATTGGCATTAGTATTTTACACATTGATTTCCATCACATAACAGGAAACATAGTGTGGAAAGAAACATACGGGAAGAAACAAGGGATTTTGATTCGGACTTGCGTTCATATCCCATCTCCAATCCCTATGACCTCTGAGACGCTAAGCAAGTCTTTTAACCTCTCTGATCTTTAGACTTCTCATCTGTAAAATATGAATAATAACGCTTTCTTTGCCAGGCTGTCATAAAAGTAAAAAGAGACAAACACTTAACATCCAATACACTGCAGGCGTTCAAAAAAAGGGAGGTACTATTATTATCATACTATGTTCCATACTGGTATCCCAAAAACAGATAGGAAAATGGGTTTTGTCTAAAATAAAAGGCAATTGGCATGAGAAACATGCTGGGAAGAATAGATTATCACAGCACTACTGCCTTTCTTTTTTTTTTTTTGGTTATCTGTAACCTAGGTTATCTGATACTGTTTTAAATCCATGGGCCTCTCTATTTGTTTACGCAGGCCCCCTAAATGTTATCTGGAGACTTCCAATGCCTGACTACCTATCATATGGTGAGTCAATCAGTTTTTTTTTTTTGGTCCACAAATAATAGGAATTTCAAATTGATACCATTATTTGCATAACATTTGGAAGAGTATCTGCTATGACATTGTCCACTTGACTCATTCTACCTGAAGGCTGTAATCTGAGTCCAGTAAAGTGCTCTTGCAAATAAGGTCTACCAACCAAAGAGCGTAACTACTCAGATTCTCCTTTATACTTAGAATATTTTTTCCCCAAAGATACCAGTAGAAAGAGCTTTGGTTATTCAAGAGAGAACAGCGAGTTCACAAATAAAGCTTCCTCCTCTGTGCCCTGTTTCCTCATCTGTACAAAATACTAATGAACATAGGGAATTTCAAACTCTTTTGGAAGCCAGCAAAGACATATTAATGATGTAAAAGTGGATATGGGAAATCAGAAAGATAGAGTGAATATGAATCAGGTATTTATATAATTAAAATATTCCAACAGACTAAGTGTGAGGTTCATAAGAGTAATATTAAAAATTAACTTTCTTCCCAACATGGAATACGGAGAAAGTAAAAGCAAGATAATTGTCAGAGGTTAGTTTTGATGAATGAGTGTGACTAAATCAGAATAATGATTCTGAATTAAGTTCTATCAAAACAAATACAATATCTTTTAAAAAATTGTTATTTTCTTTCTTAAGTTGGGCTTCTCTAGCAATTGCCTTTCCTGGTACACTTATACCAGGAAGGAAGTTTGCTAACCAGGACATGTAGGAAGGTCTGAAGAACTGATGTTTAATCTGAGAAGATAACTAAGGCCCCCTTTCCTGAAAAATACCTTCCCTCAGATTTAATGAATGTTGGTATCATCCCATCCTGCCCATATCTCTTCTCCAGAGTAAATAGGGTAGGTATCATTTCCACTGCTATTCCCAGAACCCCAGTGTTCTGCTGTTGTCTTAAACCAAATCTTTTAACTTGTGAGCAAAGAAAGCCTTTTATCACCTGACCTTTCCAGTCATCTAGAATGATGTTTCTGTCTATTCCATGAATCAATCCATTGTCATCTTGGAGGGCCACAGACAGCAGTGGCAAGTATAAAATACAGAAAGTTAGACATTCATGTTGGGAGATTGGGAGACACCATGCACACAATAAACACTGTTGGCCTAAACCACTAGAGAGAACTAAAATAAAGATAGTAAGTTTGAGAACATTGGATCAGGACATAGAACCAAGGATTTGTTAGCCAGGAGAAAGAAAGATCACATGAAACAAGTAGGATTCCAACAACATGGAAGACACTCTGATAATGCTTCATATTGATGTCAGGCCAGCATGTAAAGTGGCAAGAATGTCTTATCTGTTTTCCAGTGTGGATGATTGTCAAGTGAAGTATCAGCAATGAAGATGATTTTGACTATTCCACACGTACCTAAACACAGTCATCTTTAATTTGGCTGAAGCATGAATTTGATCACACAACGTGAGTTGAGACAGTCCCTTACCTGGTGAAGGATTCTAGGTCACCACCCAGCACTCCCATCTCTACCTTTTTGATTTCTTTCTTATTTTCTACTTCTTGTAGTAGCTTTCAAGGAGGGCCAAATACTGTTGATGTTATGAAACATGGCCCTCAAGGGAGAGTTAAAACTTGGATGTAAAGTAAACATTATAATAAGCAGAAATGCCATGATTCTTGAAAAAATGAGATTTCTGAGAAAACTAAGAGACTGCATAAATATGTATTTGTCTGTGTTCGGGGGATTTTCTAAAGTGTTGGCACATAGGTCTTGTTAAAGTCAAGTTTACTATATTACTATCTAGAGTACACACGAGACTTCTTTGAATTTGGTTAATTTATATAAAGCTTTTTCTCTCATACAAAGCAGAGAGGCTCCAGGACCTGTAGCAAAAGACAGAAATGAGCTTTGAGACCCTAAGATGAAGTCAAACACATTGGTGATTTAATGGCAATCACCCTGCATAGTCTGTAATAAGCACTACATGATCAAGAAGTGGCAGTTTCTATTCAAAATGGCCACCTGTAGATGATCTATTATACTTCAGTGTGAAAAGGACTTCTTGTATCTGACATAAACTGCTTTGTTCAGAAGATGACCAATTTCTGCTCTTAGTGCCAAGACATGCCTCATCAGTGATGACAACCTCCCAGTCCATTTCTGATGGACAGATGGTGGGCCATGGCCTGTCCTTGGCTCCGTATGGTCATATGGATGCTTCTTCACACCAACCCTAATGGGGTCAACTGAAGGCTTAGAGACTTGGGAAAACAGCATGTTAAAAGTTCATTCATAATTTTTTGATAGATCCCTATCAGTGGAGAAAATTGAGGTACAAGTGCTGGGGTATACCTCTGTTTTCTGTGAAAAGATTTTCTGACACCCTTTGACTCAACTTGTGTTGGTAAACTGCTCCCTTAAAAGATGATCAAGGAGATAATTCCCAGTAACGTTTACATGAATCAATAATCAGATAAGACAATTATCTTAATTTTAGCTTCAGGACTCCACATTTGATTGCACTGATTTTAAAACATCTGTATTTGAATCAAGTGTCTCTGACTCTAGCCATTTTCTTGGCTGCATTTCTTCAGTGCTGTATAACATATTATATGAACAACTTATTTAATAATGTTGCCTTCTTTATCATATTCCATTAGGTATTCAAATGCCTTATCTGCCCATCGAACTTTCTTTCCTTAAAATGGATTCTTGGAATTTCTAAAATTAGATACTGCCAGGGGAAGAAGAAGAACTTCACATATCATGTAGCAAATTATGTGCTTTGACCACCTAATAGATGATGTATTGGCAACTACTCAAGGTTCACATTTGTGGTCTCAGTTTGGAATTGGGATTCAAGAAGACTTCAGTGTATAGTGGTCTGCCTCCAAGTGTCTTCTCCAATCCTGTTTGTTAGAATCGATATAACACCCCAACTGTACTAATTACAGCACTTACCATATTCATTCCTTCAGTTGTGCTCAATTTTCCATATGAAGTCCAGTTCCCTAGAGCATCTTTGTCATCTTTTCATCTCCTCCCCCCTCACCTTTAACCAAATAGGTGCTCTATAGTGCTCTGACTGGTGGTCCTAGGGTAAGTGTGATAGAATCAAGCTTTTCACATCAGTTTACCCCTACCTTGGTAGAGGTTACTCACAGGCTCGCAAGTAAACCAGCAAATAGCTCTAGAGTATGGTAACTGCCTAGTTAATTCAGAAAATTTAAAGCTGTGATGTAAAATAGTTAATATGAGGGTTGGGAATCATGTGAAAACAAATTCTTTTTCTTCTTTTTGCTATTGGATATGTCTTCTCTCTGGCAAGTTCCCCTTTGTCAGTTGTATGTACGCAATTCACTTGTTTGAACTAAACTACTACTAAATTGGAGGCTAGTGCTTTCCCCCAGCTTTTCTTTTAGTGACTTCTGTGTTACTTTATGGTGAGTGTGAATTAAATGGACTCTTAACAGCATTCCCTCAGGTGTTCTATTTACTGAAGTTCCAAAGCTAAAAGTACACATTTCCTTTACTGCTAATGATGGTGAAGGTGTTCAGAGCATGCCAGCCCAAAACATACCTCTTTGGTATATTGATAATATTGAGCTTAAGGCACTTAAGAAACACTAGATACAGGAAGGGCTCTCTGACTTCCCACTTTCTACCTAAAAGCACATCATATTTCCCATGAAAAAGTTACCCTTCCTATACCAGTAAGAGAACATTCTTACCACTGGAGACTGGTTATCAATTCCTAAACGGATCTGTACAAACAAACTTACTAAAATAACCCTAGCTTTCCATTAATTTCCCTCATATTCTTTCTAGTCACTTCCCTACAATTTACTGCCTCTAAAAGCTTAAGTTAAGTCCTCTTCCTTTGTCTTGTCATTTCCCCACAAATTTATGATATTTTCTTAAAAAAGTATATAAACTCTCAATCCTAATTGCTTTTTTGAGTCTTCATTTTTCCCTATGATGGCTCCTGGGTGCACACAGAAATATTAAATAAAATTGTATGCTTTTCTCCTGTTATTCTGTCTTACTTCCAGTTAATTATCAGGCTTAGGGCAGAACATAAAAGGGTAGAGGAGGATTCTTTTTCCTCTTCTATACTGGCCATGTTTCAAGCTCTTTATCATGTCCATTTATTTAAATATGATGTATGAATCATATGTTTAAGGAGTTAAACAGTTAAAATGTGATATCTATCCCTAATCACTATCCCTAGTTAACAAAGTACATGGAATGGGTTCTCGTGATTTCTCAAACACAAATCCCAACAAACCAGAAAGGCATGTATGAGTCAACATACTTACAACCTTATGTAAGGCTGTAAGTGCTGTACTTTGCACTTATAGTGCAAAGTACTTTGCAGTGATGTACTTCCATGTGGAAGGCATCCTTCTCCCTCAGATTGCAGGTAAAATGCCTCACTCTTAAACCTGGGAGTCAAATAATTTCTTAAATTATTTTATCTGGGTATTGTGAGGTTAACAAACAATCATTATTAATAATAAAATACGATGAGTTTCCTTAGAAATAAGTAACAGGTTGTTGCTATAAAGTAACTTTGAAGGCTGTTTTGTAAGTTCAAGAATGGATGAGAGCTCTATGTTATAAAGAGTTAGTTTGCGATCATCAACTGGCTGAATTTGAACACTATTTTCCCTAATGATGGGTGTAGATGGGAATGCAGCCAATCTCTCCAAATGACCTCAAACATTCCAGGAATGTAGCATGACCCTTCCCAAAGATCGGATGGTCAGCAGGGAGCATTACCATGTGGGATATAGATTCTTCATTTACTTCCCCAGAGGATATGAAATGAAAGGTTCATATGATTCTATTTTCAAAGGTTCTGTTTTGGCTCACTTCTGGGAACTCCCTCGTATAATGATGATGGCTTCTTTCCAAAATGTGTTGATGCTAAGATAAATTTACTATATCTTAGAAAAGGAAGCTATTTACATCCCCCATATTGTAAAAACTGCCTGCTTAACTGCTTCTATGTTTTCTATATTTGAAGAAAAATTTGAAACACTATGTAAAAATTAGAAATGACACAACTTTTGGGATAAGTAGGACTTTTAAAAATCCACAAAACCCCTGGGTTTGAGTTCTGTTTCTACCACTAACTAGCTCCTTGATCTTCAATAAATCATAATCCCTCTACCTTTCAGTTTCTAAACTTGATATGAGAATAGTAAAACATACATAGTAGTTGCTCTAAGGATTCAATAATAAAAGTATGCAAAAGGACTTAACAACCCTTGGTGTCAAAGAAAAACCAGACCTGGATAGTAGTTTAAAGTGGTAAAAACAGATTTTATTCAGAACCATTGCAATAAGGAAAAGAGACCTCATTATAGAACTGGGCTCAATTCCAAAAACAGTATGGGCAACAGTATGGGAATTTATAGCCAAGAAGCAGTTTAGGGGTAAGTGTATGGAAAATTACTGAAACATCAGGGGTAAGAGAGATTCTAGCTAGACTCACCTGACAGAATCTTTGCTAAAGACAGGCCATGGTGATCAGACATTACCTGCGGGATGATGGAGGATGAGAAACCCAATGAGATATTGAGGGTGAACAGAAATAGAGGATGGGGAACTCTTGCTAAAATAACCTAGGAGGGATCTTGCTAAAATTAGATTTTACAAGGAAGTGCACAGGTGGGCTGAGGAGAAGTTTCAGGAGCCTGAATAAAGTTTGGTCAAGCAAAGAATCTTGGTCATTGGACAGTCTGCTCATGAAGTCTTGGTTTATATTCTTCCTATTATCTTAATATTTGGGAACTATATTTTACTAATCTGTAAGATAAGTATGTTTTTATTTCTTTGACATGTTGAGTTATTTTAGATTTCCAAGAAAGTAACAAGGTAAAAAGGCATTGAAAATAATTTTAATATTTCTTTAAAAAGTTAATATTTTTATTTATAGGATTAATGCTACAAGATTATATTGGACATCTATGAATAAATGCTACAGTTGTTGAGAAACGTTAGTAAAAGCTTTGAAATTTAGATTCTTTCTGTTTCAAAGAGTATGTGAGCTCAAAATGCGATACAACTTCTGTGCATTAATGCCTCGCATACTCCCACAGAAACTTTCCATTATGCCTTGACAACACCTTGTCATCCATGTGGCAGAAATTTTACCCTTTGAGAACAACCAAATTTCACATTGTGGAGGTGCTTTTTTAAAATGGGAGCTTTGATTTTATTTCTTTGTTTTTTGTGTTTTGGTTTTTTTTGGCATGCATAGGGTAAGAGGAAATTCAAATCCTTAAAGGTAAAGAATCTAATGAGAATAAATTTTACATTTGATCCAAGGTACATTTTCAAAACATAATACTCAAAGTGCATTGATTTGCAATTACTTTACAACAAAGAGATACCACATACTGAATTCAGGCTGAAATATCCTTTTCCACAGGCCTGGCCACACATTTCCTCTTTGAGAATGGCTTTGGATTTCCATGGCCTTTCATGCCAGTTTTAGTTTTAAATCTTTGATCACAATAGGTCACTCATCTTCTCTCCATTTATCCTCACTTCCACACTTAAGAATCAAAAAAGCAAACATGAATATACCAGGATGGCTTGGAATAAATACGAAATCCTAGGAACTAGATGTGCTTTTAATCAATTTTTCCATATAGACCAGTTACAAGTTTGGCTCACATGTAAGAGCTGCAATTCTAACTTCTGGCCTATGTATAGTTTTATATTTTGACATTCATTTGTTAATTCACACCTACGTTACTCTCTTAGTGTATTCACTTACTCTGATGCTACAATATATTAGTAGGTTCTGTGAATAAGAACTACTTACTGATTCTAAAACTCAAGTTAAGCAGGTAACTTGTCAGATGATAAAAGGAAAACACTTCAGAAATGCTATTTTGAAGTAAAACTAAAAGCATATTTCATAAGTTTCAGCTTTTCATTTCCACAAAGAAATACAGGTACTTCAAATATTTATAATTAGAATAGATTTTGTCAAGGAGGCATTTGTTACAACTTTTGAATGGGATTAAGGGTTTGGATAAAAAAGTAATCTAAAAATCATTAAATATTAAAATAATCCTTTGGAAACCTGATAATTACACACACACACACACACACACACACACTGCTTCTATCCCACTACATTTAATTCAGAAATAGAAATTTTTTCTCCCAGGTGCTGACTTAGCCAAGGTACTTTTCTTTTGTACTTTTAGAGCAGAAAACCAAACTTCTGAGAAATTAATTTTACTAAGGTCATACAACTAGACAGGGGAAGCCAGAAGTGTAATCTAGGTTTGCCTAATATCACTGCTTTATTTGTTCCACCATATTCCATGCCTTGACATAGACAATTAGGCTGAGATCTCTGCCCTCAAAAAATGCCATCTAAATGGAGAAACAAACATTAACAACCATTTATAATACACTTGAAAAGCAGGATAAGTTTTACTAGTTTCATGGGAACTTTAAGAAAATTGTTTCATTGTTATTTTTTTACAGAGCTACAATTGACAGATAGCATTGTGTAAGTTTAAGGTGTATAACATGTTAATTTGATACATTTATATGTTGCAATATGATTACCACTGTAGTGTTAGGTAAAACTTCTATCACATCACGTAAATATTTCTTTTTTGTGGTGAGAACACTTCAGACCTAGTGTCTTAGCAGCTTTGAAGTATAGAATATTGTTGACTATAATTAGTATGCTGTGCATTAGATCTTCAGGACTCTTTCGTCTTCTAACTGCAAGTTTGTAGCATGGGAACTTTTTGATGAGATCAACTTAGTCTATCTCAAAACCTCAGGGAAGATTTTGTTGAGGAACAGGCCTGAGGAGGCATAGAAGCATTCAAGACGAAATGGGAAGTAGGGCATGACAGCAGGGGAAATAGCATATGTAAATCATTTGAAATATAAGAGAACATCTCAAAGTCAGGAAGTCACGAGGAGGTACGTGCGATTAAGTACCTAGGAAAGAAGAGGATGCCTGGAGTATTAAAGTCTTCGAGACAGATCATGCTAAGCGTTGCGGAGCACAGGCTCCGGACGCGCAGGCTCAGTGGCCATGGCTCACGGGCCCAGCCGCTCCGCGGCATGTGGGATCTTCCCGGACCGGGGCACGAACCCGCGTCTCCTGCATCGGCAGGCGGACTCTCAACCACCACGCCACCAGGGAAGCCCCCTTGGGAGGGTTTTAATCATGAAAGGAAACTTCATTTACTCAACAAATATTTGAGTGCTTATTATTTCCAGTCGCTAATCCTATTCATGAATTAGAATAATTTCAGACAGCAATATAGAAGACAGGCCAGAAACGGCAAAGAGTAGAGGCTATTTCAAAATGTTTAGACAAAATTGATGAGACACAATTGAGAGAGAGACTAAACCTATTTCACCTTTGGATTAACTATTGTCAGAGGGTCAAATAATAGGAAAGATGATTTTAGTAGCTTTCTCTTCTCATCTTTATTTCCCCCTACCTGCCACGCCTCCTAATACTTTCAGTGCCCCAGAAGACCTCCAAGGCTCCACAAGTTTCCTGTGAATTCAGATACTACTCTCTGACTTGTTTCAGTCACCACTGAATTTCATTACTATGCCCGAGATGCTGTCTCAAGTGGAAGTCAACTTGAGGAACTAAACTTCTGAGACAACTTACCTGTATAACCTTCCCCAGGCTTTTGTCTATAGCTCACGGCTATAAAGCTCTTCTGTTTCACACTGTGAAAACCCTTTCCAAGAAGTTTAAGCCACTCAGGAGCAACGCTGTATGTTTGGCTCAGTTCTCAGTCCTTTTATGTAAAAACTCACTAAGAAGTGGAGAGAATCCTTCTCAACTTCTCCAGGCATCCTATGCTACTAACATTTTAACTCATATCTTTTCTCCTCCCCTTTCTTATTCTCTTCACATTTCAGTTACTGAATGAAACTTTAGAAACATTTATGTAAGAAGAAGTGTAGATATGAGGAGATAGACAAAATAGTTCAAGTAATTGAGTTTTATCATAAAGTTAGTATACAACTGCAGAGTTAATTTTTAAAAAATCTTAAGTTTTTAAAGGACCCAGGTCTGTGGTTCATAGTAGAAAATAGGTTTCTAATTTTCTTATTAGACTTTATTTTTTAGAGTATTTTTAGGTTCACAGTAAAATTGAGTGGAAGGTCCAGAGAGTTCTCATATACCCCTTGCCCACACACATGCATAGCCTCCTGCATTATCAACATCTCGCACAGAGTGGTACATTTGTTGCCATGGATGAACCTACATTGATACATCATTTCTTCCAAAGTCTGTAGTTTGCATTAGGATTCACTCTTGGTGTTGTACATTCTATGCATTTGGACAAATGTGTAATGACATTTATCCAAAATTATAGTATCATACAGAGTAGTTTCACTGTCACAAAAATCTGTTTTGTTCAACCTATTCATCTCTCCTGACAATTACTGATCTTTCTACTGTCTTCATAGTTTTGCCTTTTCCAGAGTTGGAGTCATACAGTGTGTAGCATTTTCAGATTGGCTTATTTTACACAGTAATATGCATTTAAGTTTCCCCTATGTCTTCTACTAATTTATTTTTGAGAAGATTTTATTTGGAAGCTTATACAAACACAGTATTTCATATCATCCTTAATATGTTTATTTTTCTCATTATAATGAGATAGCATTAAAAAGCATTTTTTTCCCATTAAACCCTATATAATTGCCTTCAAATCCCCTTTAATTTATCCCAGTGTGCTGTAAAAATATCATTATTTCTATAGATTTCATAATGTGAAAAAGGGTTGTGAAGCACTCCACAAACTTTACATGAGGACTGTTAACCTGGGGCCCCTTGATGGATTTCGGTGGATGTGTAAAATATGCAAATGCATTTGTGCTGGAGAGATGGTCAGTAGTTTTCATCAGATTCTTCCATGTCCTTTCATGACTTGATAACTCATTTCTTTTTAGCCCAGAATAGTATTCCATTGTCGGGGTGTACCACTGAATGCTGTCTACTTTATCCATTAAAGCCTTTAATATTAATCATAGTTGCTTTAAATTCTTGGTCTGATAATTCCAACATTTCTGCCATATCTGAGTCTGGTTCTGATGCTTGTTCTGCCTTTTAAAACTGTGGAGTTTGTTTGCTTGTGTTGTTTTTTGTTTGTTTGGTTTTTAAATCTGAACTCCCCTGTGGGTTCCAGGAAGGCATTTTATTTTATTCTATTCTATTCTATTCTATTCTATTCTATTCTATTCTATTCTATTCTACTCTATTCTATGCCATGCCACGTAGCTTGTGGGATCTTAGTTCCCCCACCAGGGATCAAACCCGTGCCCCCTGCAATGGAAATGTAGGGTCCTTACTACTGGACCTCCAGGAAATTCCCTAAAACTATGTTTTTTTAATCTTTTGATATGCTTGTAATTTTTCTCAATAGCTGGATATGATGTACGAGGTTAAAGAAACTGCAGTGAACCAGACTTTAGTAACGTGATGGGAAAGTGTGGGGAGAGTGGAAATGTTCTATAGTCACATGATTAGGTCTCAGTCTTTTAGTGAGACTATGTACTGGACTGTGAACTTCGTAAGCACTTCTCAGAAGTCACACTCCACCCACCCCTTATGTGTGACAGGATAGCTAGGGTAGACTGGAATTGGGTATTTCCCTTCCCCCAGGTCAGTTACGCCCTTATAAAACCAAAGCAGGTGGGCTCTGGTTAAATAGTTCTTCCGGAGGGCAAACCTTATTAAGAAGAAAAGAATGATGTGCTTTATTTCATGATGGCTCCTTTTTCCCTTACCCCACCGGCAGCACAAGGAGATTTTTCTCTACTTACTGTGAGAACCTGGTGGAGCTCCAGGAGATAAAACTCTCAAGATTGTAGGGGCCCACTGATGATTGGGTCCCTCTGGAGTTTTTATCTCCCAGAATTGTCCACATTAACCTTCCAGCAATTCATCAGTTATAGTCCAGGTTTTCCTACCCTGGAGCACTGATTCCCATGGAGGGTTCTGCTCTGGTAAGTTGTGATTCTTTGTATTTGTTTGTCTGTCTCTCCAGTTTTGGAGTCAGCAGTTTGCTCTGTGGCCTTACTTCTCTTAGGGATCTAAGAAGAGTTGCTGATTTTTCAGTTTATTCAGCTTTTACTTTTTATTTTTTTATTTTTTATTTTTTTGCAGTACAAGGGCCTCTCACTGTTGTGGCCTCTCCCATTGCGGAGCACAGGCCCAGCGGCCATGGCTCACGGGCCCATCCGCTTCACTGCATGTGGGATCCTCCCAGACCGGGGCACGAACCCGTGTCCCCTGCATCGGCAGGCGGACTCCCAACCACTGCGTCACCAGGGAAGCCCTCAGCTTTTACTTGTTAGGATGGAGTGGCAACTTCTAAGCTTCTTACATGCCAGACCAGAAGCAGAAGTCTCCTACAACAGATTTTTTTTCTATTAATTTTATTAAGCAGTGTATTAGGAGTAAGTAACTAGAAATATCTGGGTGATTCAGTGTCATTTGGCATTCCTGAGCCCCTTCAAGTACCTAATTATCTGAGAGGGGTGAGATCACACCATGAATCATGCCTCTTTTATTGTTGTTACTGACCCCTCCCTTCATATTCTTCCAAAAGATCACATTACTATCTGGCGGCCTTTCCCATGACAATCAAGGACAATGGAAATATAGTGTAGGCTTCTCTTCTTACTGCTGTCTCCATCAGGAAATAGCACCAGAAACTCTGCGGAATTTAGCTTTCTCCACTTTGTTACTCATCTGATATTTTATAGTTTAAGGGCAAGTCTTCATTGTATTATGGACTTAAAAGAAAAAAAAATGCAGTGGTGGCACTGTTTTGTAGGAGTCCAGAAGCTTTTGGTAAAGTTGTAATTTAAGAAGAGAGTTCCTAAACCGTTAGAGGCATGCAGGGCTTGCAAAAAATATGTTGAAGAATTCCCTTTCTTTCCATACCCATATGCTCATAATCTGTTTAGTGTGGTGCTTGACACTTAGGAATCCTCAAATGTTAGTGTATACCAAACAACATATTAGGTGCTAGAGAAGAACCTTGAACCAGTCCAGCAAGACTATCTTGTTCATTCTTTTACAGTTGTAAAACTGACCCAGAGGGCTATAGGGAGGGTGGGTATCCTGGAGTTCATACTGGAGAATTCTGTAACACCGGTTTATTAAAAATACTTATTTTCCTATTTGTATAACTCTACACTTCTGCTTAAGCCATGGACACAGATAGTCCCACAACATAATCTATTTTATAAGGATTATTAACTTGCAGATGGAGGTATGATCTGCAAACACTTCCTCTCAGTCTTTGGTCCAAAAGTCTTAATGCTCCATGTCACATTATCAGACATTTTCCTCTGGATATAGCAATTCAGAGATTTTTCTTTCTCAAGGTCTTAACCTGGGATTCAATGCCAAGTTATACATATTGAAGGCTGATAACCAAGGGACCACTTGCAACAGCTTCAGGGCTGTCTTTATTCAAAGTTGGATTTGAATACATTTGAACAGATTTGAACAGATGTTTCTGGTAACAACAGTATCTTCCTCTTTGGTAATGAAGGCAGAAACATTTATCTGAAAGTATCACAAATCAAAAATAATTTGGAGTTAATTTATACCTGAACACATAAGAAAGAAAATAAAAGCTGTTCTCTCTGAAGCAGAACTTGGCAGAGGGGAATAGTTCACCATTACCACCACCAACAGCAACAAAATTCTTTCTTACTCCTATTGCTGCCTGTACTGCTCATTTGCTACTTACCAAATGATCTTTTATTATCCTTTAATATCTCAAACATTTGTTTTTTCGACTTTATTGGGAACAAGTGATGAATAAGATTGGCTTGGTATTCTCTCTAGGCGTGCTGAGAAAACTATCACTAAGTGGCTGGAAACGTCAAAACCAAGAAAATAAACGTGCTTCAATCACTTACATATTCAATAAATATAACACATGAATGGAAGCCCAGAGTTCAAACTTTTCCCACCCTTCATGAGGGTGTATACATTAGAGACGTTTAACCAAACTTCATCGAGCAGTTTCTGGAATTAAAACAACTGGGCTGTCTGCCACACCCCACAGCTTGGAATGTAGGCAATCAGGATTTAGGATGTTTAAGACTCCAACCAAATTAAGTGGATGCAAACCATTGCATTAGATGGTGGAGAAGATCTGCCCTCGTCCTACTTAAAATGCCTGGGAAACAGGAAATACAAGTTCAATTGAGATGGCCTTTCTCTGGTAGAAAAGTAATTGTCATGTGCCAGAGACAGTGAATGAATATTACTGATGTTTCTATGATCAAAGGACACTTGGCTTTGCTATTGTAACAGCCATTTGACTGCTCCCTTGCAAATCAACACAAGTTAATATGTTCATGATGACTGAATAATTACAGTGAAAAAAAACTTGCTTTCAATCCTTGCTAATGGGGAAAAAAAGGCCAAGACATGTCCGGGTGGAAGTAATTCAGAGTTGTCTCAGAAACATGTACAAGTTAGCAACACGACAGTGAGTTTTACTCAATGTGGGCACTACGCTGGGCAGAAAAGATACCAAAAGTTTTCGTACTCACTTGCATTTTAAGGCTGTCTAGTGTCCTATCTGGGGATAATTTCCCACAATGTGTGATCTTGTTGGTAGACAATGTCTTATTTCCTGCTCTATAGATCAAAGAGAACAGGGTACACCCTGATTGTCAGTAGTGATAATGATTTAATCCCTTCAGTTGGATTTTTCATACGTGACCTGGTCTCTGTATTTTGTGATTCAAACACAATAGAAGCAATTTATTCAGATCATCAGTGCCCACATCTGAGCCAGATGAGTGAGATGCTAAGAGATGCCCTTTCAGAAGAGCCTTCTATCAATGTAGTTAGCTCCTGATATCATATATTTAGATAGATATAGGTATTCTTAAATATACATATCCTTCAATATATATGTATCCTTAAATACATATGCATTCTTAAATATGTCTCTATCCTTAAATACCTATCAATCAATCAATCTATTGCCTTAAGCTAGCCACTAGATATTTCTGTTACCTATTGTAAAACAACGTCCTAATTGATGAAGAGTGTAGATCAGCACATGCAAAATATCCCAGGGGAAATATGGAGAAATGGGATTGATAATCTCGTCTAGATGTATGCAGTTAAAAGTCCTATAATATTCTGGCATGGGAATTTAGTAATCCACGCAAAAAGTTGTGAAACTGCTAATTCCATCATCCTCTGTGTTCACTTGGGAACAAGCTCTGGGAGACAGCATTGCTGCCACCAAAGTATGGTAGCAGGAATTCAAGGCTGCGTGGTGGCATGGGTCTTTTTGATAGAATTAGATGATTTGAAGAAAGGGAATTACAAATTCAAGTATCTAAATTTGAGAACTAGAAATAGGATATTTAGGTGTTTTTTTCCCCACCTTCCACTAAGCATCCCTTGCCCTCAGAAACAGATTCCCTCTGCTTGCCTGATTCCCATCAGAATAAGATTATTCTCTTACCATGTCACCTTAGAGATTTCCTTGAAGAGGAAGTCCCTCATGTCTCTCCCTATCCCCACTTCATTCAAACCTGCTACTAGAGTTAGGTGTCAGTATAGCAAAGGAAATAAATTACAAATAAAACCTTGCAAGTTAGCTTGGGGTCATATACATGACAAGGAATCAAAGACTTGTCAATTTATATTGGAAAAAATCTGGAGGACGTATAAAAACAGATCTTAGGGTGCCCATATAAGACTGAAACATTTTTAGATCACTTGGACCAGTTGCTAAGATAAAATTCTCTCTTGCCATCCTGTGAACATGGGTTCTTACATAACTTTGTTAAAACTTACTCAGGCATGTTTTGAAGAAGCTAATATAGTTAATCATTATCTCCAAGTGACTATATAAAGAAGCATATTTGAAAAATTACTAGTTTAATGGATTTTGTAATTTTGGACATTTTGTCAACTGTTCTCTTTTCAGTCCCTCCGTCTCTTCCCCTTAGCTGCCTACACTTGGTTTTATTTTCCATCACAACTAAAAGTGATATATTCAGTCTCACTAGGTCATGAGAAAAGATTAAGGAACAGCCTTATATGTACCTTTTAGAATTCTTCCATCCTCTTCTCTGAAACCCAAGTCTTTCCTTCCACCTGGCCACAGCAAGAAGAGAGAGTTGAGAATGAAAATATCAAAACCTGCCTTCATATACTCATTAAACACTTCTCTTCTAGACTTCTCCATTCCTAACTCACTTTTCTTTTCCGATAAATTATTTTTGTTCCCTCCCACCACTAAAAGTTGCGCTTGCAATGGCCCTAACACTCATACTTTAGATAAACTGCCCTTGATAATAATTCTCTGGGAACCATTTTAGAGAACAGCAGCATTTCTTTCCATAGATTTTAATAGATGGCAATTTAATTTTTTTCAAAATAGAAAAAAGTAATAGTATTAGTTGTTTTCATGAAAGAAAAAAAGAAAAAACATTGGCATGAAATCTATAGAGGGCCATAAGATACACAATTACAATTTTAAAATTTACTCAGGGTGGAAAAAATAAATTTTAATGTTCTTTAAGAATTAGTATGGAAGCAACAGTAGGATAAGTCTGAGAAAGGAAACCTAGGAGAGGGTCAATAGAACATATTCTCCTGGACAATCTAAAAAAATTATACATGATAAATGGGTTGTGGTTCATGGCTACTATTCACTTGTTTTAAAAAATACAAGACACAATATTAAAATATCATTCTAAGAATGCATGTTAGATACATCTGATAAATTTATACAAAGTATTACAAATGACTATGGGAAATTTATTGCATGCACCTTCATTCTATAATTTGGAAGCTGTATTTATCAGAGATGTCCAGAGAAACAGAATCAGTAGGATATATATATATATATATATATATATATATATATATGTATATAGAGGAAAAGATTTATTTTCAGGAATTGACTCATATGATCGTGGGAGCTAGCAAGTCCGAAATCCATAGGGCGGACTGAAACGCTGGAAATTCAGCTAAGAGTTGATGTTGCAATCTTGAGTCTAAAGATTGGAAATTCAGGTAGAAGTTCTATATTGCTGTTCAGAGACAGAATTCCTTCTACTTTGGGAAACCTCAGTCTTCGCTTTTAAGGTCTTCAACTAACTGGATGAGGTTCACCCACATTCTGGAGGATAAACTCAAAGTTTACTCAAAGTCTACTGACTCAAATGTTAATTACATTTAAAACGTACCTTCACAGCAACATCTAGGCTTCTGCTGGACCAAACAACTGGGCACCATAGTCTAGCCAAGTTGACACTTAAAATTAATCATCATAGAAGCTTTGGAGGGGAAGAACACTTGTATCTAATCTGGTTATAATTGCTTGCAGTAGTTTCTTTTAGGGCCATTGTTTGCAATTGATTTTACTAAATATTTGAAATGATTTTGAATATCTTAGATAAAGACTCCTGTTTAGTACATTGTACTAGAATGTTCAGCCATGGCAAATTTTACCACTGAACATACTTGGATACATTAGGCCTATTCATTTCTGCAAGTCAGCATCTGGTGGCTCATGCTTTGCTTACTCATTTAACACAGCCGCCCACATATAAAACAGTGTAAAGAACAGAGTAGACAAGTGCTAATTAAAATTATACAAATAACAATTGTGTCTTCAAAAATGAAAGAATGAGAACATTTTGTTCTGACATATTGAGAATCAGAAAAATGAATTAAATAGGAAGACATACCAGGATATTTTAAGTAGAGTAGCAGATTATAAGCCTACATACTAACTGTCGTGTGTTACAATCCACTTCTGTTGCTTAGCAGAGCCTACTCTTAGTTATATCTGGAGATTATATGTTAAGAATTTCTGAAAGCATCATTAAAAAAAAACTCCACCAAAACTAATGGCAAAGGCTACCTGTATTGTACCTTCAGAAATTGGGTCTGCTTCTCTCCTATATGACTTGATAATTCATGTGCCACTCAGAATTATTTTTGTTCTACATCTTGCAATCAGTCTCCACGTACAATGAAAAAATGTCGTCTCAACAGATACCAAGTAAAGAAGATAGCAATAGAAAGCCAAATATACGAATAACCCATGTTTGGGTTCCAATAAAAAAGTTTTACTTTTGTTTGCTTTTGTTTTGATAATGAATAAAGATGCAATATTTTGCTCTGAATTCTTTAGTGTGATAACTAAAATTCCCTTTTGCATCACACATCATTTTATATTTTCTTAGTAGTTTCATGAATGTCTTTTCTCTTTGAGATTCTGTCTATGTCCAGTAGAAGGAACACTCAGCTAAATGAAAATGAAATAGACTTAGAAAACAAAATTTCTAAAATGGTAGTAGCCCGGGGACACATATCTATTTCAGAGATTTAGCTGCTCTGAAGCTGAGCTGTAGTCTGCGGATGGGCAGTTTTACCTGAACTTGACTCCGGATGTAGCTATTAGGGCCCCAAACTAAAGCATGACCCTGGACTCCACCTTCGATGACTTTATGCCTGAGAGGCTGTCAAAAGTGCTGGTCAGGCTCTCAGAAGCTAACGTCTCCAGAGGAAAATCTGTCCCCAAATCTGGGGTCACCTTTCTAGACTTTTATCTTCTCCTGGATATTGACCTGATAATTCTTCACTATCTTGTGAGCTTTCCAGTGCAATCTAGCTAATGGTTTTTATATGATGTCCAGCTTTTCTCCTTTAGTAGCAATGTGGGTTCAAAATTTGCAGCCCTACTTACCAGAAGTAGAGTCCATCCCGTTTCTCAAGTCTTTAATACTCTTCCTTGTCTCTCTTAAATTCAGATGTGCACAATGACCACCATATGGAAGTCCAAAGCCAAAGTGTACATAATCTAATTTATTTACTGTAATGTGGATAATGTTGGTTTTAACTTTATCTAATTTTGCTGAGCCCTAATTGTGCTTGTTTATTGATTGCCTTTGAGCCTCTGGCTGGGGCTTTCCTTCAATTTAAAAAGCCTCCCTACCTCAAGGTTGCCTATTCTTCTCCTCCCTATATGAGAAAGTCCAGCTCAAAATCAATTCCATCCATGCCTTCTTCTACCTCTCCTCTCTCCTCGATCACCTCCTAATTTGAAATACTATTTTACTTATTCTCTGTGTGATACACGTAGTGTTTCTGCTCACGAAGGGTTAGCAAGTTTGCTGGACAAGATGATCTCGTTTGCCACCCTGGATTGCAAACTTTCCAGAGACAGGGTTTAAGCTCTTAGTATCTTCTTCTGAATTTATTTGAGTACTTCAGATACAATAGGGAGTCCAGCACTTGTTAGAGAGACACTTTGACTATCTCACTGCAAGTTAGAGATTTTCCATCTCTTTGGGTCTCATAGAAGCTTCTGAACATTACCTTAATTCAGTGTGTCTCACTGAGAGAATATCAACTGGTATGTGGTATTTTTTCCAGGTTTTATTAGTTATGACTTCGAATGCATATACAAAATAAAACTTGAAACCTATGATTTCACAAATATGGTGTGGTAATATGGACATCTTAAATAACAGGCATGTTAATGAGCAGATAAAGGGAACTTGCAAAATTCCTAAAGATGGTAGGTAAATGTGGTAGGCTGATTGCAAAAATAATTCCCATCTGCTCACAGTGTGACTTGGCAGCTCCTCCCAAGGTGTTCTTTTCCCCACCTTTTGACTCTGGGCTGGCCTTTCAACTTGTTTGGGCCAACAGAACGTGGCAGGGATGACAAGATGCTAGTTCCAAGCCTAGGCTTCAGAAGCCTTGTACATTGTTGCTCCCTTGCAACCTTGCTGAGCAATTAGAACAAGCAGAGGCTAGTGTGTTAGATGATATGGGAACAAATGAAGCAGAGTTGGGTCTTCACAGCTGTGGACCTCCTAAGTCAACCAGCTCCCAGGCATCCCCTAGTCAGCTACAAATGCATAAGTGAGCCAGCCAAGATCAGCTGCAACTGGCTCAAATCAACAAAATCATCCAGCTGACCCACAGACTCAGGAGCAGGAAAAAAAAATTATTATCATATGCTATTGAGGTTTTGTTAAGAGGTATTATTGTGACAATGGATAATGAATTCAGAGCATGACCAAAATTTGAGAAACACTGATTTATGTACTTTACAAATTATAGTCTTTGATCTTTTGATATGTATTTCATAATAGAGCATGATTCAGAATCATTTCCAGAACAGTCTGTGGGAGAACAACAGATTGAGACATTCTTTCTTTCCATTGTAATTCAAATAAGTAAACCTCAGAGTCTATTTCTTCTGCTTTTTTTCCTTGTGGAATCCTCTTCCAAATACCTTTTCTTACCGTTACTCTAGACTCTAAAGCAGTGGATAGGTAGGGAAGGAAAATGAATGAGGTGTAAAAGAGATCATCAAAGGGAGGGAAGCATTCCAGTCAAAATTGCCTTAATAAATATTCGCTAACCTCTTTAATTGCTTAAAAGTTTTAAATCCAACTATGATTGGTCAGTAGCCCAATACCTTCTGCTTTTAAAGATTTGAACTATTGTTTCTCTCTTTAACCAGATCAATTTTCTTGAAGGAGGTCCTATATCTATTTCTCAGAATGATGTGGAAAGGGAGGAGGATTGAGTTTGGAGCCAGATGGTTCTGGTTGGTGTCCTGGCTTCACTATTTCCTCTGCGGCCTTAGGTGAGTTACTCTATCTATGAGTCTCAGTTTCTTCCTCTATAAATGAGAATTATATCATTTTTAAAAGAGATTTAAGATATTATACATAAAGTATCTGGTATCAATACTTACACAAAAAATAGTAGTTACTTCCTCCCAGGCAGCTTGTTGCTTCTTAGACACTGAGTACCTGCAGGTACTCATACTCTTGCCTGGTTGACACATTTCTCCAACCATCCTGTCATAGTCCATTTGGGTTGCTGTAACAAAATACCATAGAATGGGTGGCTTATAAACAACAGAAATTTATTTCTCACAGTTCTAGGGACTGGAAGTCTGAGATTAGGTTGCCAGCATGGTCAGGTTCTGCTGAAGTTCCTTTTTCTGATTGCAGACTGTTCTCTTGCTGTGTCCTCACATGGTGGAAAGAGGGCTGGAGAGCTCTCTGGGGTCTCCTTTGTAAGAGCACTCATCCCATTCATGAGGGCTCCACCCTCATAATCTACTTACCTCTCAATGCCCACCTCCTAACATCATTACATTGGGGGTTAGGATTTCAACATATGCACTTGGAGGACACAAATAATTCAGTCTATAATATACCCCAAAACACAATGACATTAAACTGATCTGAACTCTCTTCTTCCGATATCACTTCTTTTTTTTTTCTTGAATTTTATTTTATTTATTTATTTTATACAGCAGGTTATTAGTTAACTATTTTATACATATTAGTGTATATATATCAATCCCAATCTCCCAATTCATCCCACCACCACCACCATTCCTGCTTTCTCCCTTGGTGTCTATACATTTGTTTTCTATATCTGTGTCTCTATTTCTGTCTTGCAAACAGGTTCACCTGTACCATTTTTCTAGATTCCACATATATTCGTTAATATTTGATATTTGTTTTTCTCTTTCTGACTTACTTCACTCTGTATGACAGTCTCTAGGTCCATCCACGTCTCTACAAATGACCCAATTTCATTCATTTTTATGGTTGAGTAATATTCCATTGTATACATGTACCGCATCTTTATACATTTGTCTGTCAATGGGCATTTAGGTTGCTTCCATGTCCTGGCTATTGTATATAGTGCTGCAATGAACATTGTGGTACATGTCTCTTTTTGAGGTATGTTTTTCTCTGGGTATATGCCCAGTAGTGGTATTGCTGGGTCATATGGTAATTATATTTTTAGGTTTTAAAGGAACCTCCATACTGTTCTCCATAGTGGCTGTATCAATTTACATTCCCACCAACAGTGCAAGAGGATTCCCTTTTCTCCACACCCTCTCCAGCATTTGTTTTTTGTAGATTTTCTGATGATGCCCATTCTAACTGGTGTGAGGTGATATCTCATTGTAGTTTTGGTTTGCATTTCTATAATAATTAGTGATGTTGAGCATCTTTTCATGTGCTTCTTGGCCATCTGTATGTCTTCTTTGGAGAAATGTCTATCTAGGTCTTCTGCCCATTTTTTGATTGGGTTGTTTGTTTTTTTAATATTGAGCTGCATGAGCTGTTTATATATTTTGGAGATTAATCCTTTGTCTGTTGACTTGTTTGAAAATATTTTCTCCCATTCTGAGGGTTGTCTTTTCATCTTGCTTATGGTTTCCTTTGCTGTGCAAAAGCTTTTAAGTTTCATTAGGTTCCATTTGTTTATTTTTGTTTCTATTTCCTGGGTGGTGGGTCAAAAAAAATCCTACTGTGATTTACGGCAAAGAGCATTCTTCCTATGTTTTCCTCTAAGCATTTTATAGTGTCTGGTCTTACATTTAGGTCTTTAATCCGTTTTGAGTTTATTTTTGTGTATGGCGTTAAGGAGTGTTTTAATTTCATTCTTTTACATGTAGCTGTCCAGTTTTCCTAGCACTACTTATTGAAGAGACTGTCTTTTCTCCATTGTATATTCTTGCCTCCGTTATTAAAAATAAGGTGACCATAGGTGCGTGGGTTTATCTCTGGGCTTTCTATCCTGTTCCATTGAACTATATATCTGTTTTTGTGCCAGTACCATATTGTCTTGATTACTGCAGCTTTGTGGTGTAGTCTGAAGTCAGGGTGTCTGATTCCTCCAGCTCGGTTTTTTTCCCTCAAGGTTGCTTTGGCTATTCGGGGTCTTTTGTGTCTCCATACAAATTTTAAGATTTTTTGTTCTAGTTCTATAAAAAATGCCACTGGTAATTTTGTAGGTATTGCATTGTATCTGTAGATTGCTTTGGGTATTATAGTCATTTTCACAATATTGATTCTTTCAATCCAAGAACACGGTATATCTCTCCATCAGTTTGTGTCATCTTTGATTTCTTTCATCAAAGTCTTGTAGCTTTCTAAGTACAGGCCTTTTATCTCCTTAGGTAAGTTTATTCCAAGGTATTTTATTACTTGGTTGCAATGGTGAATGGAATTGTTTCCTTAATTTCTCTTTCTGATCTTCTGTTGTTAGTGTATAGCAATGCAGGAGATTTCTGTGCATTAATTTTGTATCCTGCAACTTTACTAAATTCATTGATTAGCTCTAGTAATTTTCTGGTGGCATCTTTAGGATTCTCTATGTATAGTATCATGTCATCTGCAAACAGTGACTGTGTTACTTCTTCTTTTCCAATTTGTATTCCTTTTATTTCTTTTTCTTCTCTAATTGCCATGGCTAGGACTTTGAAAACTATGTTGAATAATATTGGTGAAAGTGGGCAACCTCGTCTTGTTCCTGATCTTAGACAAAATGCTTTCAATTTTTCACCATCGATAATGATATTTGCTGTGGGTTTGTCATATATGGCCTTTATTATGTTGAAGTAGGTCCCCTCAATGCCCATGGGTGTTGAATTTTGTCAAAAACTTTTTCTGCATCTATTGAGATGATCATATGGTTTTTATTCTTCAGTTTGTTAATATGGTGTATCACATTGATTGATTTGTGTATATTGAAGAATCCTTGCATCCCTGAGATAAGTTCCACTTGATCATGGTGTATGATCCTTTTAATGTGTTGTTGGATTCTGTTTGCTAGTATTTTGTTGAAGATTTTTGCATCTATATTCATCAGTGAGTTTGGTCTGTAATTTTCTTTTTTTGTTGTATCTTTGTGTGGTTTTGGTATCAGGGTGATGGTGGCCTCATAGAATGAGTTTGGGAGTGTTCCTTCCTCTGCAATTTTTTGGAAGAGTTTGAGAAGGATGGGTGTTATCTCTTTTCTAAATGTTTGATAGAATTCACCTGTGAAGCCATCTGGTCCTGGACTTTTGTTTGTTAGAAGATTTTTTTTTTTGCGGTACACGGGCCTCTCACTGTTGTGGTCTCTCCTGTTGCAGAGCACAGGCTCTGGACACGCAGGCTCAGCGGCCATGGCTCACGGGCCCAGCCGCTCCATGGCATGTGGGATCTTCCGGGACCAGGGCATGAACCCGCGTCCCCTGCATCGGCCGGTGGACTCTCAACCACTGCACCACCAAGGAAGCCCTGTTGGAAGATTTTTAATCACTTTCAGTTTCAGTACTTATGATTGGTCCATTCATATTTTCTATTTCTTCCTGGTTCAGTCTTGGAAAGTTATACCTTTCTAAGAATTTGTCCATTTCTTCCAGGTTGTCCATTTTATTGACATAGAGTTACTTGTAGTAGTCTCTTATGATGCTTTGAATTTCTGTGGGATCTGTTGTAACTTCCCCTTTTTCATTTCTAATTTTATTGATTTGGATCCTCTCCCTCTTTTTCTTGATGAATCTGGCTAAAAGTTTATCAGTTTTGTTTATTTCTCAGAGAACCAGCTTTTAGTTTTATTGATCTTTGTTATTGTTTTCTTTGTTTCTATTTCATTTATTTCTGCTCTGATCTTTATGATTGCTTTCCTTCTGTTAACTTTGGGTTTTGTTTGTTCTTCTTTCTCTAGCTCCTTTAGGTGTAATATTGTTTATTTGAGATTTTTCTTGTTTCTTGACGTAGGATTTTATTGTTATAAACTTCCATCTTAGAACTGCTTTTGCTGCATCCCATAGGCTTTAGATCATTGTGTTTTCATTGTCATTTGTCTCTAGGTATTTTCTGATTTCCTCTTTGATTTCTTCTGTGATCTCTGGTTATTTAGTAATGTATTGTTTAGTCTCTATGTGTTTGTGTTTTTTACATTTTTTTTCCCCTGTAATTGATTTGTAATCTCATAGCACTGTGTTCGGAAAAGATGCTTGATATGATTTCAGTTTTCTTAAATTTACCAAGGCTTGATTTGTGACACAAGATGTGATGCATTCTGGAGAATATTCCATGTGCACATGAGAAGAAAGTGTAATCTTCTGTTTTTGGATGGATTGTCCTATAAATATCAATTAAGTCCATCTTGTTTAATGTGTCATTTAAAGCTTTTCTTTCCTTATTAATTTTCTGTCTGGATGATCTTTCCATTGGTGTAAGTGAGGTGTTAAAGTCCCTCACTATTATTGTGTTACTGTCAATTTCCTCTTTTATAGCTGTTAGTATATGCCTTATGTATTTAGGTGCTCCTATGTTGGGTGCATATATATTTATAATTGTTATATCTTCTTCTTGGATTGATCCCTTGACCATTATGTAGTGTCCTTCCTTGTCTCTTGTAACATTCTTTATTTTAAAGTCTATTTTATCTGATATGAGTATTGCTACTCCAGCTTTCCTTTGATTTCCATTTGCATGGAATATCTTTTTCCATCCCCTCAGTTTCAGTCTGTATGTGTCCCTAGGTCTGAAATGTGTGTCTTGTAGACAGCATATAGATGGGTCTTGTTTTTGTATCCATTCAGCAAGCCTGTGTCTTTTGGTTGAAGAATTTAATCCATTCACATTTAAGGTAATTATCACTATGTGTGTTCCTATTACTATTTTCTTAATTGTTTTGAGTTTGTTTTTGTAGGTCCTTTTCTTCTCTTGTGTTTCCCACTTAGAGAAGTTCCTTTAGCATTTGTTGTAGACCTGGTTTGTTGGCGCTGAATTCCCTTAGCTTTTGCTTGTGTGTAAAGCTTTTGATTGTCTGTAAAGCTTTTGATTTCTCTGTTGAATCTGAATGAGATCCTTGCCAGGTGGAGTAATCTTGGTTGTTGGTTCTTCGCTTTCATCACTTTAAATATATCATGCCACTTCCTTCTGGCTTTTAGAGTTTCTGCTGTGAAATCAGCTGTTAACCTTATGAGAGTTCCCTTGTATGTTATTTGTCATGTTTCCCTTCTTGCTTTTAACAATTTTTCTTTGTGTTTAATTTTTGTCAGTTTGATTACTATGTGTTTCGGTGTGTTTCTCCTTGGGTTTATCCTGCCTGGGACTCTCTGTGCTTCCTGGACTTGGGTAGCTATTTCCTTTCCCATGTTAAGGAATTTTTCAACTATAATTTCTTCAAATAATTTCTTGGGTCCTTTCTCTCTTTCTTCTCCTTTTGGGACCCCTATAATGTGAATTTTGGTGCATTTAATGTTGTTCCAGAGGTCTCTTAGGCTGTCTTCATTTCTTTTCATTTTATTTCCTTATTCTGTTCCTCAGCTGTGATTTTCACCATTCTGTCTTCCAGGTCACCTATCTGTTCTTCTGCCTTAGTTATTCTGTTATTGATTCCTTCTAGTGTATTTTTCATTTTAGTTATTGTATTATGCATCTCTGTTTGTTTGTTCTTTAATTCTTCTAAATCTTTGTTAAACATTTCTCACATCTTCTCAATCTTTTCCTCCATTCTTCTTCCGAGGTCCTGGATCATCTTCACTATCATTATTCTGAATTATTCTTCTGGAAGGTTGCCTATCTCCACTTCATTTAGTTGTTTTTCTGGGGTTTTATCTTGTTCCTTCAACTGGTACATAGCCCCCTCCCTTTTCATCTTGTCTATCTTTCTGTGAATGTGGTTTTCGTTCCACAGGCTGCAGGATTGTAAATCTTCTTGCTTCTGCTGTCTTCTCTCTGGTGGATGAGGTTATCTAAGAGGCTTGTGCCAACTTCCTGATGGGAGGAACTGATGATGAGTAAAGCTGGGTGTTGTTCTGGTGGGCAGAGCTCAGTAAAATTTTAATCTGCTTGTATCCTGATGGGTGGGGCTGAGTTCCCTCCCTGTTGCTTGTTTGGCCTGAAGCGACCCAGTACTGGAGGCTACAGGCTCTTTGGTGGGGCTAATGGCAGACTCCAGGAGGGCTCATGCCAAGGAGTATTTACCAGAACTTCTGCTGTCAGTGTCCTTGTCCTCACGGTGAGCCACAGCCGTCTCCTACCTCTGTAGGAGACCTTCCAACACTAGCAGGTAAGTCTGATTCAGTCTCCTATGGAGTCAATGCTCCTTCCCTCTGGGTCCTGATGCACACATCACTTTATATGTGTCCCCCAAGAGTGGAGTCTCTGTTTCCCTCAGTCCTGTCAAAGTCCTGCAGTCAAATCCTGCTAGCCTTCAAAGTCTGATTCTCTGGGAATTCCTCCTCCCATTGCTGGACCCCAGGTTTGGAAGCCTGATGTGGGACTCAGAACCTTCACTCCAGTGCGTGGACTTCTGTGGTATAATTGTTCTCTAGTTTGTGAGTCATCCACCCAGATGTTATGGGATTTGATTTTATTATGATTGCACCCCTCCTACCATCTCATTGTAGCTTCTCCTTTGTCTTTGTATGTGGGGTCCAAAGTCACTTCTATGAAAATAGGGACAGAGATTTGGCTTTGACTACAGCTACATCAATTTACACTTGTTGAGCCGGGTTCAACTGCTCTGTAGTATTCATTTTGTTGAATTTTTCCATTTTTTAAATATTTCCATCAGTGTTGAAACTAGGTTAAACATAGTAACCTTCCCAAGATGGTTATCCTTTTCCTCTTAATTTTTAAAATAATTGCTTCTGTTTTATCTTTTTTTTTTTAATTGCAGATATGTCTTTCCAGAACTATCCTGTGTTCCTATTAACTGAAGTTTTCTTAGATGTATGTTGCATTTTGAGACTGCAAATTTGAATATCAATATAAACTAGAACCTCAAGACTGGAAGGGATCTTTAAAAGAAAATTAGTACATCCTTCTCTGGTCAGAATTATTTAGAACCACATCCTTCAAAGATTTGGACCACCTAAGTTCATATTCTTGTATTCATCAGCATTCTCCAGAGAAACAAAACCAATATAAATGAATGTATTATATAGAATTGGCTCACATGATTATGGAAGCTGGTGAGTCCAAAATCTTCAGAGGTAATGTCCAGTTCAAAGACCATCAGGCAGGAAGAGTCGATGGGCCAATTTGAAGGCTCGTAGGCAGGAGAATTCTCTCTTACTGGGGGAAGGGTCAGCATTTTGTTTTGTTCAGGCTTTCAATTGACTGTATGAGGCCCACCTACTTTATGAAGAGCAATCTACTTTACTCAGTCTGCGAATTTAAATGTTAACCCCATCTAAATCACCCCTACCAAAACACCTAGAATAATGTTTGACAAAATATTGAGGCCCCTGTGGCCCGTCAAGTTGACACACAAAATTACTCCTCACGTTTCTCATTCTTCAAATGAAGATTTGAGACCTGGTGAACTATAGAGTTCTTCTAAAGATACAAGTAACCACACATAAAATTGGAACCAGTGATGAGCTGATAAATGTTTACAAATCAGATCTCCAAAAGAGAAAAAAGATAGGAAAAAAAGGTTTGGGTGTAGCACTTACTAATTTCCATGGTGGAAATGAGAATAGTGATGGGAAGGAAAAAAGAATAAAAAGCAAGAGGGGTTTTGCAAAAATGAAATGTGCCCTGAACTGAGCAATGTAATCAAAGCAACTTCCTGCACCTAGGGAACAAAAAGAAGAAAAAGGCTATGTCTGAAGTCATTTACTCAGCCTGCATTAAGTGATAAATTACATCACTTTGAGGGGTCTGACATTAAGACCTCAAGTCAGAGATAGGAATCCAGCTGGGTAATTCTTACTGTTAGAAGAATTGGGGTCAGTTCAACTTACAGAATACATCAAAGTTTTCTCATTAAACAATTGTTTTTTAAATAAGAAACAACTTTAGTCTCTGTAAGTGTGACTTAACATATCACTCACCCCAGATTCAATCAGATAGAATCCAGGTTGGTTCATGGGCCCTGGAAATTGGGCCTAAGCAGCTTCTTTAAGGTAGGCAAGCCAGCTGTCATGGCCTCTGAATTTACTACTAGGGAAATAGGCACAAAACAGTTTACTTTTAATTATAAATTTTAAGACATTAGAACTAAAAACTGGGAAAAGTATTCCAATTTTAAACATTCTACTTTAAAGTGCCTTTGCTCAAACTCTAAATCATTAGATTTCATACTGAAAGTGAGAATGAATGTTACAGATTTGAGAACCAGTTCTGTTGATGCTTGAAATTTAAATGATTAAATAGCCCATACATGCAAATTTTCATATACAAAATTTATAGTAATCCACATCAAATAAAGAATCACAGAATTTTCTTGAACTATTCTTGTCCCTAGAAGTTCTCCTCACATACAAATGCTGCAATCTGGAAATGATTCTGGAAAAGTTTTTTGAGTTAAAAGAACTAGAAGTCTGATTAACAAAAAAAAAACAGATAAACAACTTCTTATGTAACTGTTATAGAATCAGTTGTTCTGTGTTTGTATTCCAAGAAGCATCCTGTGATTTGAACATTTCTTCTCCCAAAGCAGAGTATTATTTCCTTGCCCATATGTGCTTAGAGATGCTAGTGAATTAGTAGATCTGTGGCTCTACCAATATCATTATCAGCAAATTCTTGTTAGATCTGTGAATTTGTGGGCCCACCTAAGACCTACTGAATCAGAAACCAGGGGGTGGGACCCAGCAGTGACTTAAGCCCTTCAGGTGATTTATATGCATGATAAAGTTTGAGAATCACTGCACTAGGTGATACTTTTCCTTTGTAAGACCAATGCCCTAGAGCAACCAGTTTCTCATTCCCCTCTCAAAAGGCAATACTGAGAGCAAAACTGCATTTGTGAGGGAAGAAGAGTTCTGTTTCAGTGAGGAGTTAGGTTATATACCTTCACCTAATCCCTTACCACTTGCTCTTTCTCTCTTCCAACCAAACAAGTCATTCTTAGCACCCCAGACTTGAAGGATGATGAACTACTGTGATGTCATTTCTCCCGAAGGGCTTACAGGATTCAGCAAATAATTGTACTCCCAGTTATGATTTATTGCAGTGAAAGGATGCAAAGCACAACCAGCAAAGAGAAAAGGCATCTGGAGCAAAGTATGGAGGAAACCAGGTACAAACTTCCAAAGTCCTCTCCCAGGGGAGCCACCCAGGGTGCACTTAATTCTGGTAGCAACTAGTTGCAACAATACAAGTGAAGTGTTGTCAACCAGGGAAGCTCATTAGAGACCCATTGCTCAGGGTTTTTATTGGGGGCTGATCATGTAGGCACCCTCTGTCTAGCATCTACCAAAATTCCAGACTCCCAGAAAGAAATCAGGTGCTCATAATAAACCATTGTTTGTATAAGCAGTTAGGCATGATGGGCCACTCTTATCAGTTTGGGGAATGGTGGGAACACTCCCCCAATTCAAGTTTCAGATGCCAGCTAAGGGCCAACTGTGTAAGCATGCAATTCAAAGGGTAACAGTCAGGCCTGTTATGTCAGCTATTTCCTACACCTCCTTTCTGTTTCCTTTATCTGTAAAATGGTAAAGAGGACCTATTTTATATGGTTGTTATAAAGATTAAATGAGATAATCTATGTAAAACATGTAGAACTCTGACTGACTCAGAATGATCCCTTAATAAATGTCAGCTAAAGTTGATGTAATTTGTGTTGAAGAAGACACCCAGACACCAGAACCAGATGTTAGCAGGTGAGAGTGGATCATGGTTAATCCTTTTCTCTTCCCGGTGTTCACTACATTGTCCAGCACACAGAAGGTGCTCTTTAAGTATTTGATAAGGATGGTAGTGATTTCTACCCTCTGTCATCTGAAAGAAATGCACAACCTAAAAGTTGATAGTTATGTTTTATTCAGCAGACAAAACTGAGGACTTAAGCCTGGGACACAGCATCTCAGATAGCTCTGAGAGACTGCTCTGAAGAGACAAGGGAGGGGAGCCAGGATATATAGGAGTTTTTGCAACAAAGACCAGGTAGTCAGAACATCAAAAGATTACTGTTAAAGAAAACCAGACATCTCAAGTTAAGGGATTTAGTGCTTTTCTATGTATGGGAAGATGCAAGAGTCTGGGCTCACTAAAATCATTCCTTTGATATGCACCTCGGCTCTCTGGGGCCAGTAACCTATGCTTTCTCATCCTGAGTCTCCTCAGGGTGCATCATTGGGGGTGACTGCAGAGGCTGCTGCCTTGATGGCAGGCATCCTGTTTCCATCCTGAGTTTCCTCAGGGCTCACGGTCAGGGTGGCTGTAATGTGATGGCTTGATGGCTGCAACATCCTTTGCTTACTGATATGGCAGACAACATTTTTTTCATTGACACCTCCAAACTAATCCCTGTTTTACCTTTCAAGTCCCACCATGTGGACTTTCTTATAATACATAGTCTTGAGTTAGTCTCTGGAATGCTCCACTATGTAGAAGACTTACTATGCATGGTCACCAACAATGGACTTCTCTCCAAAGTTATACACAAGAATATATATATATATATATATATATATATATATATATATATGTATGTATTTGTCTTGAATCTTCTACCTCTCGCTATATTTGACACTTAAAGCCTTTCTGAGCTCAGATTCCAGGACAGGATATTGCCTTTCTCTCACCTGAAACTTTCTAAATTCTAAAACTGAGATGATCATCATCATTTCTAAAAGATCCCCTTTTGTTTCTGTTATTCATACCATCATTTACAAGTGTTCAGATTTGCAATTTTGGGGTTGTTTTGAATTCTTGTCTACGTAAAGTCACCAAGTCTGGCTTACTGCTTACTGTATAGAGCTCTCCTAATTTTCGGTTGTTACTGACTGTCATGTTGTAAAACTTCTTCAGGGCAAAACCCTTCAACTGGTTGTTCTGTTGTATAGCATTCTTAAATTTTAGCACATCTTGCATACACCATCTTGAATGGGGTGTGTGATCATCACAAAATCCCTTAGTCATTACAGGCATACCTTGTTTTACTGCACTTTGCTTTATTGTACTTCACAGATAATTGCATTTTTACAAATTGAAGGTTTGTGGCAACCCTGTGTCGAGCAAGCCTATTGGTACCATTTTTTGAGCAGCATTTTCTCGCTTTGTGTCTCTGTGTCATATTTTGGTAATTTTAGCAAAAATTCAAACTTTTTCATCATTATGATATTCGTTATGGTGATCTGTGATCATTGATCTTTGCTGTTACTATTGTAATTGTTTTGGGGCTCCATGAACCGTGCCCATGTGAGAGGGCGGACTTCATCGATTGTCAAAATGACAACAAAGGATTTAGAATATTACATAAACTTAGTTGATAAAGCAAAGGCTGCATTTGAGAGGATTGACCCCAACTTTGAAAGAAGTTCTACGGTGGGTAAAATGCTATCAAACAGCGTTGCGTGCTACAGAGAAATCATTCCTAAAAGGAAGAGCCAATCAGTGAGGCAAACGTCATTATTGTCTTATTTTAAGAAATCGCCACAGGCCACCCCAGTCTTCAGCAACTACCACCATGATCAGTCAGCAGCATGAACACTGAGGCAAGACCCTCCACCAGCCAAAAGACTGTGACTTGTGGAAGGCTCAGATGACGCTTAGCATTGTTTAATAATAAAGTATTTTTAAATTAAGGTCTGTACATTGTTTTTTTAGACATAATGCTATGGCACACTTAATAGACTACAGTATAGTGTAAACATAACTTTTATATGCACTTATAGCCCAAAATTGTATGACTCATTTTCTTGCCATATTTGCCTTACTGCGGTGGTCTGGAACCAAACCTGCAATCTCTCTGAGGTCTGGCTGCACTAAAAATATCTACTGAGGGTCAAAACTGTATATTAAGTAAATTTTAACTCTTTGTCCTATACTTAATATCCACATTATTTTTTTTCTAAAAATTCCCTACATTCAGCCAAGAAAAGCCCCTTATGCCATCTGTGAACAAGATATTCTCTCAACCAGTTTAGTCCAATAGTTTCTTCTGGGCCCAACTCCAGTCCCTTTAAGTCTTCTCCAACATCAAGTTTTCAAAGAAGGCTAGTGACTTCGTAGTGTATTTTCCTTAGGAGAGCAGGCTAGCAATTTCAGAGGAAGGACATATAAAGTAAAAGCCAAATCACAAGTTAGGATTTTAGATGCTAGTTATAAGTCATGGATCAGGGAGGAGTAGCCTCTGAAGTGCTTTGTTTAACCAGTTACCAGGGCTCAAGGCAGAGGCTGGCTAGGAGAGCTCAGTGTGGATGAGGAGTGGCCGCATCTGACTGGGGGTGTGGCTTCAAAGACCAGCATATGGCCTGATGAAGGCGCTACAAAAAGCATGCTGTTCTGCTTCTCCATTCGACCTTCTCTCGACAGCCAAGTAAAGCGTGCACTACACTAACACAGTGAGTAGGAAGAGGACTGACAGAGGTCCTTGAAAGACCAACTCACTCAATTTTAGATGCAAGGAACATGAAACACAGAGAGGTCAAGTGATGGCAGCCCTCCCACTGGCCAAACTGACTATTTTGTGAGAATTTTAAGATAAGTTAAAACCTATCTTATTCAGGATACTTTACTTCCCCTAGCCAGACATTTTCACCACAACTATAGAAATGTATGACAACAGTGCACAGCACAGCATGACCAGCATGGAGTCTGCAACAGCCCTGATCTGCAGAGCTGGGGTGAGAACATGGGCTTTTTTAGATTCAGACCACTGCACGTGCACCATGATGTCTCCCCATTGTGCTATTGCTGCCCTGGGATGTTTTTAATTGTCCATTTCTGCAAAGTTTTGTAAAAAGCCCTCCAATTGAGTGTAGGTTACTAGTGAAAGGGAATCATTTCTTCCATTTTCCTTGGCTTCCCCATAGTGGCATTATGCTGTCAGCCCTCAGTAAATGTGTCTTGTGTATATACTGCCTACAATGTTATTAGGCTTCAGAGGCTGTTCGTCAACCATTTGGCAACATTGCCCTCCAGGGCTGTTCCCTTCCTGCATGGTTCTTATTCTTATTAACAGTAGCAGCATTAATGAATGGGTATGTAGTTAACAGAGGAAATGCTCTCAAGCTTCAGCAGATGGTTTGCTTTTGCTTCTCATTTTTTGTCCCTTGTAAGCTGACCATCCTCAGAATCCATCTCTGTCCAATCATTAGCTGAGTACTGCAGATTCTTTCCACAATGTGTCTGTAAGTCCAAATGACCCGAGGCAGGGGAATGCAATCAGACTCACAGGTTGCATCCACACACCCAGTTCTCGGAATTGGCCTGGAGCTCCCACCCACCCAGTTCCAGGAACTGACCTGGGGACTTTCCACGCAGCCCAGCCTTCCCGCCTTTCGAGGGGCAGGACTAACGGTCCCAAGACTGATGCAACCGGCACCAGATATTGCCACGATACCAGAAGAGACCACCAAATAAGGACTACCCTGCGCCCTCGCGGATTCACCACACCCCTTTCCCTTCTTCCCCTATAAATTCTGCCCAAACCGTCCCCCGGGCGCGACTTCTCTGGCCCCTTTCTCTCGGAGCAGTGAACCTCGCCAGGGAGCGTTCCCAAATAAAGCTTGTTTAAGCTCTCCTCCGTCTTTGGTGCCGTTCCTTACAGTGTCTTTCTCATTGGCTCCTTTAATCCCGTTTTCACTACCATCACATTTGAAGCCCATTCTTTTTTTCCCCTTAGAAAAGTTCATTCACTGTTGCACTAGTAAATCAAAGTAGTTTAGAGAGGGAATCGGAAGGCCCAGTCTAAACTTGATTGTGACACTGCTCATGATGTGACTTTCAGCAAGTCATTTACTTACAGTTTCTTTACTATTCAAATGACCTGACTTAAATAATTCTAGTGTCACCCCCAGACCTTTCCGCCTACTGATCTCTGCCTGAAACACATTACTCCATCTTTCCGTCTCTCTCTCTCCCTCTGTCTCTCTCTCTCTTTTCTTTCTTTTTTAGTTTGTACACTCCCCTGTTTTCTCATTCCTGTATTTTATCTTGTTTATTTTTAAATTTTATTTGAAGTATAGTTGATTTACAATGTTGTGTTAATTTCTGCCGTACAGCAGAGTAATTCAGTTATACATATATATTCTTTTCCATTATGGCTTATCACAGGGTATTAAATATGGTTCCCTGTGCTATACAGTAAGAACCTGTTGTTTATCCATTCTGTATACACTAGTTTGCATCTGCTTACCTCAAACTCCCAATCCTTCCCTCCCCCACTCCACCTACCCTTGGCAACCACAAGTCTGTTCTTTATGTCTGTTTCTGTTTCATAGATATGTTCATTTGTGTCATATTTTAGATTCCACATGTAAGTGATATCATATGGTATTTGTCTTTCTTTTTCTGACTCACCTCGCTTAGTATGACTCTTGACTACTTACCCCCAATCACAACTTAACCTAGTTTCCTGCTCTAGACAACCTACTGCAACCTCTCAGATTGTGAGTGGGTGTCATGTTACACCTCATACTTACCTCAATTATACTGCTCCATTCATTCATCCAGCAACAATTGGGTCTTTACCATGTGTGAAGCACTTGCTGGCTTCTTGAGATAATTCCTATGAACAAGAAGACTGAATTCCATGCCTGTTCCTCACATTGTGAATGTTGCTTTGTATATTTGTGTTTTTGTTTTCTGAAGTGAACAGTAATTACTTTGAAGGCAAGACTATGCCGTATTTACTATATGTGTAGCACCTCACCAAATCTTAATAAATATTTTCTAAATGAGTAATCAAATCTCCTTCCAATTCATGATTTGAAACAGTTTTGAATCCAAGAGCTCTGGATTTTGCCTTTCATTATGGACAGATGTCTTTGGCACCAGTGGTTTAAATAAACCAATAAATAAAGAAAAAATTGTTTGAACAAACATAGAAACAAACAAAACAAAACAAACAAAAAATGAAAAATGAAGAATTCACATTAATCTACATGCAATAAAAAAAATTCAAGAGGCTGTGTTCAATAGTAGCATCCACGCCCTAAGAACCAAAAACCAGTTGGTTTTGCTCTTTGTACACATCAATCACCAAGCCCAGCACCGCATTTACATGGGCAATTTCAACATGGTTTTGCAACATATATGCTAATAAAAATTGTGTTGAACTAAAACATTTACAAAATTTAAAGAGAAATTCCCAATTGCACAAATGTCTTCATTTTCTTTTATTTGCGTTTTAAAATTGTTTAAAGACCTCTAGCACTAACATTTACATCATGACACAGACAGGGTTAGTTTATTCACTTTGAGATGCCTCAGGTCCAGGGTAAATAATAAAATTGAACTTTACTACTCAAATATTTCTTTTCAACTCAGCATTTTATTTTACATTTAAATAATTGCACTGATGATCATTTGCAGCCATGAAGCATTTGCTATGTGTTTCCCTTAAAGGCCACTGGATGGCAGTGCTATATCATAATATCAGCAGCATTTTGTTCCGTTGGGTTGGTTATTCTTTCTGTTTTTGTCTTTCCTAAGTGTAGAACAAGCAGTTTTTTGAAGAGCAAAAAGTTAAAGGGACTTTTTAGAATAAAGATCAACAACCAAAATTTTTTAAAAAATATAACTGAGTATAATTAAATCCCATCTACTTGCAATTAAAAAATTACCATATATTTCCTTTCTCAGTTCTAGATTTCTTCATAGTGGTCAAGAATACAAGCTTTATAATTAAACAGATATGAGATTTTTTTTTTCTTTAGAAACAACCAAGAATTTTTATTTTAGGTAAGCTTCTAAGTCTCCTTAAACTTTTGTTTTCAAGTGTAAACATTTATTATAGCACCTATCCTTATCATGCATTAAGTGAGAGGATGCTTGCCAAGGGTTTAGGCTATATTGTTCTCAATATATGCTAGCTATAATAATGGAATAAGATAATTTATTATTATTATTGGTAATAAATCAACTACACTTTAATATGAATATATAAATAATATTTTATTATTAGGTTCAGGATCTTGGCAGTTTGGAAAGAATTGAAATAAAAAGTCTTCGCTTTGAACTTAAGGAGGAAGAGAGAAAGAAAAGTAAGAAGACCAAAGAGAAAAAAGGGACAATCCAATAGGTTTTTGCAATTCTCTTGAAAAATACAGAATACACACACACACACAAATGCTCTTGCAGTGACATATTGTGAAAAAAAATCATATCATTTTTAGAGTCCTCAAGACCAGAGTTGGAATACTGATTCTGCTGTTTCCCAGCTATAAGACTATGCATTTATCACTTTACCTCACTTAGTCTCAGTTTTGTTATTTGTAAATCAGAACTCATAATATAATACTTTTAGGGCTAATATGAGATAAAACAAGCTAATACAGGTAAAGTGCTTGACAGATAATACATATTCAAGTTTGTTATTTCTCTTCTTAGCAGACTTTTATAAAAAACCTACAAAGAAACTACATATTAAATTTTGATCTTATTATTTTCCTGGGGCTTTAGCTCTGTCAGAAGTCTGTAGAACATACAGATCCAGAAATCCCTTATATATTTCTTCATGTAAATGTTACTGGTTTCTGTAATTTGAAACTGTAATTTCTGTAATTTCAAACCCATAAATTATCTTTGATCTTCAACAGTTTTAAACTTCCATTCTCTGGGTAAGATGTTAATGAGTATTGGGACGATGAGGCAAGGCAGTATTAGGAATCAGAAAAGACATAGAGGATTCATTCACTAAATGGAAACGCAGTCACTGCATGATCTATGTTGAAAAAGATTATAAGACATGAACTCTTTCAAAGTGATGTCTGACGATTCGTTCCTGGTGGTTAAGAGAATTAAATTATGGACTAAAGAAAGTAGGAAAGCAAATTGTGTCAAGACTAGTTGATCAATGTTTTCTAACAGGTGATATGAGTCATGGTAAAGAATACTAATAGTGGCAATGTGAAAAATGTTCTGTGTGCCTACCCTTAACACATAAATAAAATTTCCACGGATTCGAGTCTGTGTGTTCACTGAGAGGAAAATAGTGTAGAATACTATTCCCATTTACAGAAGAAGATCTATGCCCAAGAAAAGATAAATCCTGGGATATTTATTTTCAACAACAGCATCTGTTACCTACTCATTGGCCATATTTCTCTGCGTTTTCAAAGAGAGCCATATAGTTCAAAATGTTGGAAAAATTTATGCATCATATTGTCAAACCAATTCTCTTATCAACGAAGAGACTGAGGTCTTGAGAGAGGCCACCAGTTGTTCCTGGCTGCGCAGGTTCTTGGTAGCACAACTCGCCTAATTCCTAATCCAACGTTTCTCCCATTTTGGCATTCTGCCTCAAGCAAAATTAGATTCCCATTTCATTTATTTATTGACCTTTAACTAATCGAGATGCCTCCCTTTTTATAGCAGACCCTTTGTTTGCTGATGGTAAAAACAAGCAGAACGTCAAGTGAAAGCCCACTTTATGAATCCCAATTCAAAGGACACCTTCACTGGACAGTGCTAGAGTTCTGGAGGGATTCCTGGTCCTTTTATTTATTATGTATTCAGGAGACCAGGGTGTCAACAACCTAAAATACCTTAAAAAGGCTATTTTAGCAGCTGCTGATCTTGAAAACCCAACTGAGGGAATAATGGAGTAACAGCCTGATCTAGGGGATAAATTGTGTGGAAGGCCAAACACGTAACTGAACTGGTTGTCCTTTCAATCTCACCTTTCGTTCCCAGGGATGGAAAGGTGTTTGGATGGCTCCATTATGTTGCTCACTCCTGCTGGCCAAAGAGGCCAGGGCTTCTCATTAATTTAATGGGACTCTGCTAAGTCCGTACCATTCGCACCATGAAATGCACCATGGGCAGCGCTGTCATCCCGACTTATTACTGTCTGATCATTAAGGTGCTGCTCGACTTGGAACATCTCAAAGAATCCACTCTCTTTCAGTAGGCTTTGGATATTGGTATTTCAATATAGGAACAGCACATTTGAAATGTCAAATAATAAACAAAAACACATTAATGAGTTTTTTAAATCATTGCATTCTTTTTTTAAAAAATTTTATTTATTTATTTTTATATAGCAGGTTCTTATTAGTTACGTATTTTATACATATTAGTGTATATATGTCAATCCCAATTTCCCAATTTCATCCCATCACCACCTGCCACTTTCCCCCTTTGGTGTCCATACATTTGTTCTCTACATCTGTGCCTCTATTTCATTCTTTTTTAAAAAAGGGATTTGTGGGAGGACATAATCCAAATGACATTAGAGTGTGGTTGAGAGACTGTGCTGTCTTTTTTTAAGGTTGTGGGCAACGTCCCTACTTTGCAGTTTACTGATTAAATGCTAATTTAAAAGAAACATAAAATATACCTATTCTCTTAGAAATTCCATTATAAATCAGACAAAAATATCCTGTGGAACTGGATGGTTAACCTTCTTATTTAAAAATGAGGAATGTGAGGCTTAGAGGAGTTGACTAATTGGGCACAGGTTACACAGCCAGTTAGAGTCAGGGGTGGAGGGAACTCAGATCCTGTAATTCCTCAGCTGGCACCAAACTTTTCACTAGACCAAGTGGCTCTTAGTTGGACCTATTTTGAGGTTAGTTCATCTGGGAGATTGAAGGAATAAGAAAAATTGCTTTCAGATTGTACAATTTTTTCGGGGATGGGGCGGGTAGGTGGAGAAAACCTAGTCTGACCCTGTTTTATAAAGAGGATGCCATTTAAAACTGCCAAGGGTTGGATACAATGGAAAGGTCTGGAACAATGGAAAGATCGTGAACTCTGATGGGGCTTCTAATAGGCAACCTCAGATTTGTTTGGCGGGGCTGATGGGGGTAAGTGAGGTGGGCCCGTGGTTACTGGGTTGCTTAATATTTAGTTTCCTCAAGTATAAATAGAAACAAAAACATAGGCCTCAGAATGGTTTTTTAAGGGCTAAATTGGGTAGAATACGTAAAGCATCTAGCAGAATGATCCACTCGTATTTGGTGTTTAATAAACATTAAAACTAATTTACCAGCCTTCTAAGGCAATTCACCATTTAAACTTAAATCTGAGATTAAAACCAGGCATGGGGTAAGCAAGAAGTGAGGGAGGTTCTGAGTCTGGTATGTACTACAGTTTGACAAATGAACCACAGAACTTTAAAAATATAAGGAGATGTCAGTGTTCTCATTTAGTTTGTCCAGGAAATAACATGCCTTTTAATAAGTTAACAAATCATAAGGCCACCTAAGTCCGTGTTTCCTAAACATTCAACCTAACTTTGGTACATCTCAATCTTAGCAGTTACTAGAATGTAATAGGAACAACTAAGGAGGCATGGAAAACAGCCTTCTGAAAGCAGTGCATTGTGACTGACAAAAGTTATCTTATTACAGTATATCTTTTTTCCTTTTGTGCTGTGGTTTGGAGGCAAGACAATTCTCATTTAACCTGTGATTGCATTTTCTGCATATTATTGATCTGAGGCAAATGGCATTCAATGGAGAGAGTGATTTCCTAGGCTTTTGTCCTTTCATGTACCAGTAAAATACATCAAATGAGCAATTTTCAGATCTCTCTGATTGTTATTCTTCCCAGAGTTTTGCCATGTGGATGGACAAAGAAAGCAAGGGCTCCACTGGTCCTAAAAGAATTGATAGCAATATATTCTCAATTAAATGTAGGCCAGCTTGCCTACCCAGTAGTCATGAAGTTCTTGAGAAATATCACCGAATAAGACATAGGTGTCCTCAGGGGGCTCACAACTTAGTATTTGTTTATTAAGCTGCTACAACAATTTACAGAGCTGACGTTTTAGGCAAGAAAATGAAAGAGAATCTACAAACCTGTGTTGGTAAAGAAGCAGATTTCCTGCTTTTAAAGAGCAATTCCATATACAAATGCTTGCTGCAATGTAACCAACAGAAGCCTATTGGAATAGTGAATATTTCAAGCCGAAGGAGTTTGAGAAAACAAGAGAAGCAGGAAGGTCATCTGACCTCCCCTAACCCATCATACTCCTGTATGACTGTCTACTCTTGGTAAAACCTAGCATGAAGTACTCAGGTCTGTTTCTTTGAGTCTTCTTCTTGTCATGAAGGATCCCATGTGATGTCAAACTTAGATTACATGCATTTGTATCTTTTTCTCCTGTTAATCTGTCTTGGTCAGTTTAATTTTCAGACCCAGCCAGAGACCCTGAGAGGGTGGAGGGACACTTTCTCCTCCCCAACAGTTTCTCCATTTTTCTTTTACAATTTCTTCCTCCCTCCCTCCCTCCCTCCCTCCCTTCCTCCCTTCCTTCCTTCCTCCCTTCCTTCCTTCTGTTACTGAACCAAACTTGGGTCATGTCAGCTCACCAGCACGCAGTAAAGCCAATCTGCAGACACTGGGTTGTGATGAAGGAAAGTGCAGCTGTGGTGCCTATAAGGAGTCAGAACAGCTAGTGCTCCAAAAACCCAAACTCCCCGATGGGTTTCAGGAAAACATTTTTAAGGGCAAGGTGAGGGAGTGGGGTCCCAGGGTGTGAGATCAGCTCACACAGTTCTCTGATTGGTTGATGGTGAGGTAACAGGGCAGTGTCACAGGGGTTAACATGATCAATCCGTAGGCTCCAGTAGGTCTGGGGGCTACTTGCTCTCGGTTTTCAAGTTGTTAATTTCTTCCATTTAGTGGGGGTTTTAGCATCTCTAAAACAACTCAGAAAATGTGCATCAGATACTATTATCTAGGTACTTCAGAGAGGAGCTAAAGCAGAGGATATGGGGGAGGGGTCTGCCCTGGAAAGTCCCCACAGGTTCCTTCTCGGTTATGCTTCCTTCCTTCCTTCACTGTTCAACAACCCTTAATGATTATTATCTAGGGCCTGAAAAGTCACAAATGGATTATACCTGCTTTTGTGTAAGGTGAGAGACGAGATATATGTTAGATGTTTCAAGGGAGCAGCCACTAAGGGCAATAGGGATGTAAGGAAAGAGCGGATGAAAACTTGAGTACTTTACAAATTGGGAACAAAAGTGGACTATTTAACCTTAAAACTTTTACTTCTAGAGTCTTGACATAGCTTCACTTTTGAACCTCTATTAGTGGTAATTGTGAACAGATTAAGTATATTCAACTTCCTACTCGTGTGTGAAGTGATGTGCTAGGAACATCAAGAAGAAAGCATTTTGAAGAAGAAGGCATATTTGGGGTGGGCCTTTGTGGGGAGAAAAATCCTTCTTCCACCTTCCTAGGTTCAAGGCTGGGGCCCAAAAGAGCAAACTGATTAAACACAGACTAACAAGAAAAAATAGTTTTAAATACCTCTAGGTGCATGAGAATTCACAAAGACAAATTTGGCTCTAGGAGGCTGTCAGATGCTTGAGGCTTATATACCAACTTAGGTTAAACAAAGGAAGAAGGTTTGGGGCTGCTGGTGAGGGAGGCAAGTTATGAGGAGGGGAGTGGGGGAGATGTCTGGTAAATAAGGGGTCTATTGTTATGCAGATAAGAGTCTCTGGGGTGGTGAGTTTTCTCCTGGAAGTAGCTCTCTTTCTGGTTTGGAGACATCTCTACAAACAGAAATTTCCTTTATAAATGTAAATTTCCTTTACAAAAGGGGAAGTTCATACTTTATTTTTTCTGGAAGTTAGGGGGAGGCAAAGAGCTTTCTCTGTGCCTGCTGGTTCTCAACTGTCTTTAGTTCTAAATAATCCATATGCCAAAGAGGCATATTTTGAGATAGAATATAATGGTATTCTTCACCTTGAATAAACTCTAGGATTCAGTTAGGTGGAGAAGACTATCAAGGAATTCTCAAGCAGAGATAATAGCATAAGCAAAAAAAGAAATGTATGAAAGCATACAGGTCATTTGGAAGAAGAACTCTAACAGTGTAGGGCATATTAAACAGATGAAATAAGAGCGAAACCACATGCTTCTCTTCAAAAGGATGAGGATGGGATGCGGGCCACACAAGTTACAAGGATGATAATGTGTTTGCATGAAGGAGATTTAACACTCCTTGGTGTTTAAAAAGAAATTACAGTTGAAAGATTTGCTATTACTTAAAAAGGTCAGAGATATTGGGATGAAAAACAAATGGGTGGAAAATGTGGTATCATTGTAACATTTGCAGTAGTATCGTATCAAAACAACAGTTGACAAATGTCCCGGCTGCTTACGTGGTTTCATTAGAAGAACTTCTTCAAAATGTCCTCTATTTTCTGAGATGGATGGGGTTTGGTGTGGCAGGCAGGGAGTGGCAAACTCAAGTAAGGTTGGAAGGTTAGGCTGGGGTCACAGGCTTTGAAGGTGATTCTCAGGATTTCTAACTTTCTTCTGTAGGTGGATGAATGGGATGATCGATGAGTGTCCTAGAAAGGTCATTCAGGCTGAGGTTTGGATTGGACTGAGAAGGAGCCTACTAGCAAGGAGGTCCATGGGTAAGTTATAGAAGCCCCTGCAAAGAGCAATGAAGGCCTGAGTAGCAATCCCAGCAGGGTTAGAGCAGAGCAAGTAGTGGATCCTGAACACATTGCAGAATTAGGGCTGCCAAGTTGGGACATGGGTGTTGAGGCAGTGGAGAGAGTCAAAAGAATTTTCTGGCTCTTGGTACCAATAGCAATGAAAATGGGGGTCATGTTCTAATAGTTTCTTTTCATAAGCAATAACTTCTAAAATGCTTTTCAGAATTGTTTCTAATTTAGTGAACGAAAATAGGAAAGAACAAGGAAGGCTAATTAAAACTCATTGAGGCTACAGGGTCACAAAGCAGAAGGGAAGGAAGTGATGGGAAATAAAAACATCAAAATTTGATTGAAGTAATAGATTATGTAAACATTTTGAGTTTGATCTCATTATATCAGAGATTTGACAATGAAAGGGAATTTTACTAAGTGGAATACAGTAAGATCCTTTAAAACAATGATGTGGGACAAACATTTAGAAGTATTAGGGCATTAGAAGGTTAGTATAAGCAACCAAAGGGTGAAAGATTTGAGGCTTACCTCTGCTTTTTCCACAGAACTATCTCTCAAAATTGACATTAGTTCCTATTATTTTTACACTTAAGTTTCTATTTTGAAGTTATTTTTAATATTAATGACATATCATTAATAAAGTGGTTATTTTTCTTCAGTTACATGCTTTAGTAGAAATTGTTGATTGTATATTTGTTTGGGAGCTGAATGTTTTCAAATAAAACGATTTCTCCAGATTTTACTGGGAAATAATTTAAGAAGTTCCAATATAAAAATTCACCGTATGGTAGCATTTACAGAACCTATCAGATCCACACGTTGTGAACAGTGTGTTTACTCTACCAGTTGGGTGTCGCCTGGGCCTGCAGTAGTATATGCCAGCATCTAGGTGTGGGAGGGGCAGGAATAATAGCGCTGTAGGATAGGTGAACTTTTATCTCTACCCTCTTAGACTCTTGGGGTTTTTTTGGCTGGTCCCGAGAGTTAAATTGACATAAGATAGATCAACAGGAGAAATGTGTACAAATTTATTTAATGTAAGTTTTACACGACGTGGCAGCCTTCATAAGGAATGAAAACGCGAAGAAATGGGTGTTTGCTTCTTGCTTTTGTATTAGGTTGCTTTTGTAATAGGTTCAACAAAGAGAGGCAATTGTGGAAAAGTGACTGAATTATGTGGGGAAGCTAAAGGAAGAGAAGTATTTTAACAAAGTTATTTGTATAGAACTCTCCAGGTCTCAACTTCTTATCCTTGATGATAAGAGCGTTACTTTCTTTCTGGTACCAGGAGGACATCTTTCACATGGGGATTTCATCTCCTGCTTTTTTTCTTAAAAGTCAGATAATTATTCTTGTATTTGCTGTTTTTTCAAGTGTCTTTAACTCAAAATAATCAACGTGACAGAGCAGCATATTTGGGGGGTCATGTTCTGAACTGCTTCAGTGCCTTGCCCCTGCCCCAGTTTGGTGAATATGCTCTGCTGTCCACCATCAGTCTAGGAGATAAGGGAATTCACAGGGTAATAGTTAGAGGATTTTTCATGGGTTCAGCAGACTGCAACGTGGAAGAGAATCATTTGGTGTGTGTGTGTGTGTCTGAACAACAGTGGCTTTCTCCATCCAAAAGCACAGTCTCCAGAAAAACCTGTAGATCCCTGGAATGCAATGCCGTCTTGAGGATGCTTGTAGCTCAGGACTGCTATGAATGTATTCACTTTGAACAGTGAAAGTTGAGAAATGTTTGAGCCACTACTAGTAAGTGCTGTCACATTCTTCATTGGATCACTGAGATCATCCAAAAACATTTATTAAGTTCCAATGTGTAAAATACCGTGCTAGACATACATTGGATTTAAAAAAAAGGAATCAAGACCCAGTTCCTGCCTGAAGAAAGCATTTAAACTAATGTGGGAGAGAAGGACAAGGGAAGAGCTTAGATACGGAGCCTTATAGGAGAAAGATCAAATCCCAAGTGGGAATCAGGAAAGGTGTCAGGATGTTATTGGCCTTTTTCTCTTTACCTCTTAATATTTATTTTTATTGAGGTGTATTTTACATAAAGATAAATAAGAAGAGCTTAAGTGTTACAGCTCAATGTATTTTGACACATGTATGAATCACATTATGTAACCACACACTTATAGAATGCTGCCTGGGCTCCTTCCCAGGCCACCTTCGTACCTCCTACCAGAAGAAACTGCTCTTTCAATTTCTTTCACTGTAGATGAGTTTTGTCTGGTCTTGAACTTCACCTGAATGGAATAATACAGCCAATACTCTCTTGTGTCTGTCTTCTTTTGCTCAGCAGAATGTTCTTGAGGTTCATCCACATTGTTGTGTATATCAGTAGTTCATTCCTTTTTATTCCTGAATAGTATTCCATTTTATTAATGTATCACAATTTATTTATCTATTATCTTGTTGATGGACGTTTACCGGTTTCTGATTTTTAACATGAATGAATCTAAGTGCTGTAAGCATTCTTGTACAAATCCTTTTGTACAATATGCTTAAAAAAATTTTTTTTATTGTGGTAAAAGTCACATAATATAAAACATACTATTTTAACCGTATTTAACTGTACAGTTCGGTGGCATTAAATACATTCACATTTTTGTGCAACTCTCACCATCAACCATCTCCCGAATTTTTCACCTTCCTAAACTGAAACTGTCCCCTTTAAACACTAACTCCCCATTCCCCCTCCTCAGCTCCCCACCCCCTGGCCCCTGACATCTACCAATGTACTTTCTGACTCTATGAATTTGACTATTCTAGCTACCTTGTATAAGTGGAATCAAACAGTATGCTTTCAATTCTTTTGGGTAATACCCGGTGGAACTGTTGGGTCATAGGTCAGATGTGTTAACTTTATCAGAAATTGCCAAATATTTTCCTAAAGTACCATTTTATCCCGCCATCAGCAGTATATAAGGATTCTGGAGGCCCTATATCCTCACCAGTTTTTGGTGTTGCCAGTTTTATTAATTTTAAATATCCTAGTTTGTATATTGTATTATTTTACTGTGTTTCAAGTTACATTTTTTTCATGTACTTATCAACTACTAGTGTATCTTCCTTTTCACTGGCTTTTGAGTTTTTGAATGGGATGTTGACAGCTGGTGCTTAGGGGTGGAGGGAAGGTTCCATATACAGGGATCAACACTAGTCAGAAAACAGAGCTTTTGTCCAGGTGGGTAAGTTGTCTAGTGCTACTGATAAAAATGGTCATCAGAAGGCACTCATCAATGTTTTTCAGGAGGTTTAGTGTTACAGATTAATTTTTTGTGTATGCTTTGCCTTCTCTATTTCTTTGCTTTCGGTTATTAAGAAAATGATATATTTTTATATTAACAGTTAGAAAATATGGAGGATTCACAGAAGAAAATAAAAATCAATGGAAATTCTACTATATAGAGATAACTAATCTTAATATTTCAGTTAGTGTATATCCTTCTGGTCTTCTCTCCACTCTTACTCACATGCCAGACAGAATACAAAAATAAAACCTCACAGTACTTATTATTGGGTAAAATGTTTCATTTTTGATTAACATTATATAATAATCATTTTGCTGTAGATTTAAATACTCTTCTACAGTAACATTAAATGGCTGAACATATTAATTGCATAAATGTATCATAAGTTATAGAACAAATTTTAAAATCTTAGGCACTTTACTTGCTTCCTATTTTTCATGTGCGAATAGTATTTCAACAAACATTTCTTGTACCTAAATCTTCAAATATTTACCGAAGAATCCTTCTTTTCTCTACTGGAATTGAAAGGTAACTTTTAACATGTATTAAATTTCTATAAATATTTGAGTCTTCTTCTGGGTTTTATGTTGTTTGATCTGCCTGCTCTTCCTGTACTCATTCTACACTATTTAAATTATTTTTCTATTATTTCTATTATCTAATAGAGCAAAGCACACTTCATTTTCAAAACACTCTTAGCTATATAGAGACGAATTATCTGGCCCTAATGTAAACAGTGCCAAAGTTGAGAAAACTTATCTGTAAAATGCCCACAGTCTCCTTTGGTGTGTTTCAAATTTAGGTTTTGCCTCTTTTTCTTTCTTTTTCCCCTCCATTTAACTTGTCCAGAACTTTGCTTATCTTGTTGGTCTTTTCAAAGAACTAATGCTTGGATTTATTTATCAATTTTGCATTTTAATATTTTATAATTAATTAAAATAAGGTTCTTCATCTCTATTAATTCTTCTTTCTGCTTCTACTTCCTAGTCTCATTTTGTTCTTTTTTATACTCAAGTGATATTTTTTGTTATGCATAAAATGCTCTGTATTTTCCTATGAGTATACTTTTGACCTGATCCCATAAGATTTTTAAAATATTTTATTGAAGGATAATTATTATACCTGGAGAAATGTGCACATACCATGGGTATAAAGCTCAACGAATTTTTACAAACTGAATATGCTCATATAACCAGCCCTAACTGAGTAAACCTGTGTGACCTGTGCCCAGATCAAGAAATAGAATATTCCAGCTTCTCAGAACCCTCCCTCCTAGTCACAACCCTCTCAGGAGGAGCTGGAATCTTAACTCTTAACAGCATAGATTAAGTTTCCTTTCTTGTACTTTATATAAATGGAATACGCAGTTTGTAATCTTTTAGGTGACATCTTTGGCTCAACATTATTTATGAGCTTCAGCTGTATTGCTATGTGTAGTTATAATTTATTCATTCTTATTGCTATACAGTATTTCATTCTGTGAATACCTCATAATTAGTTTATCCATTCGGGACATTTGGGTCATTTCTAATTATAGGGTATCATAAATAGTGCTGCTATGAACATTCTAGTAGACATGTTTTGGTGAGCATACATGCATGTCTGTTAGGAATATACCTGGAATATATATATTCAGCATTACTAGATACTGCCAGTTATCCAAACGTGTTTTACCAGTTTTACTCTGACCGCAATGGGTGGGATATTTGGTTACTCCATATCCTCGCCTAAATTTGGTATTGATTGTTCTTTTTAATTTTAGCCATTCTGGTAAGGGTGCAGTGGTTTCATATTATAGATTTAATTTGCATTTTTCTGTTGACTAACAAAGTTAGTATTTTTTCATAGATTCTTGGCCATTTAGATACCTTCTTTTGTGAAGTGACTGTCCATTTTTTGTTTGTATTCTCTTACTGATTTTTAAAAGTTTTTTCTGTATATGAAGTTTTTGTTACATATGTGTATTGTGAATATCTTCTCCCTGTCTGTAGGTTTTGCACAGGCTCCAGACACGCAGGCTCAGCGGCCACGGCTCACGGGCCCAGCCACTCCGCAGCATGTGGGATCTTCCCGGACCGGGGCACGAACCCGTGTCCCCTGTATCGGCAGGCAGACTCTCAACCACTGCGCCACCAGGGAAGCCCTCTCTGTAGGTTTTTATTCACTCTCTCAATGGTATCTTTTTGACGCACACAGTTCTTAATCTGAATATTGTCCAGTCACTTTTTTTCCTTTGAAGAGGTGTTTTTATTTCTTGTTTAAAAATCTTTGCTTATTCTAAAGCCACAAAGATGTTCTTCATTGTTGTATTCTAAAAGTTTTATTGTTTTACCATGATCACTTAGGTTTGATATATAGATATATACTTGGTTATATTCTAGAGAATTTAAAGGTGCACTTCAATTTCTTCTTTTAACTCAGGAGTTAATTAGGAGGGTGTTTTAAAGTTTCTTTGTAGTCTAATTTTTTTTTTGCATCTTTATGTTTTACTAGTAAAATTTTTGTGCACATCTATGTAGTTCACACAATTTCTACCTTCAATAATTTTCTGAATTTTTGTGGTATATTATATTATTATTTTCTTGTAAATATCCCCAAGACATTTGAAAAGAAAGAATATTCTCTACAGGTAAAGTTCAAAATTCTGTATATATCATCATTAGTTGTTATTATAGCAGTTAGTATTGACTGAGTACTAAATAGGTGCTTATTATGTCTTGAGTATTTCATATGTATACATTTATTTAATCATCACACAATTATATCCTTCACTTTGTAATGAGAAAACTGAGGCAGAGAGATGGCAAGTATATTGCCCCAAATCCAGCTAGCTAAGTGGGGGAAACACATTTGGTACCCAGGTTGTACAGCTCTTTAGGCAATGTCCTTAACCACTTTCCTTTGTACATAGTTCTATATTACTATATTATTATTTTCATATTTTCACCTACTAAATAAACATATTAACTATATCAATTGTTTTACATACTAAACTTTTGTCTTGAATGACCAAAAACTGAGAAAACGTTAAATGTTTCTTACTGTGATTGCTTTTTATCAATTTTACATTCTTCCATTAGATTTTGCTGTGTGTTTTTTTGGTTTTTTTTTGGTAGTGCCTTGGTATATAGCACATAAAAGCACACACCTTTCACAAATTCATTATGGATTTTACCTGTAAAAACAAATATAAAGTATTTGGCACATGGTAACCACTCTGAAATCACTGTTTCTGATTATTATCTTCTTCTGTCTTCTCTCTTCTTAGCTTTCTGATCTTGATTTTGTCTCCATGAGCTGTCACTTTCTTTTTGTAATTTTTCTGGAAGTCTACATAGGTATTCTGCTTTGTATTTTCTTCTCTCTTGTACATGTATCAGCTTGATTGGATATGGAATTCTTGGATCATAGAATGATTTTCTGAAACTCTGAAGACATTGCTCCATGAACCTCTGACATTTAGTATTGCAGAAAAGCTTGAAGCCAACTTGAAAGTTTACATTTTCCTTTTGTAAATTACTTATCTGCACCCCGCCCCTGGCATCCGCACCCCATGCACCATGTTGATGCATGTAAAATTTGTTCTCTAGTCCTGCAATTTAAATGTTTCACCAGGATATATCAGGTTTAAATATGTTTTAATTAAATATGTCCTTTATATTTGGAATTACATGATTTTCTTTGGACGCATAACATTATATTGGTTTCAGGTGTACAACATAATGATTTGATATACAAATATATTGCAGAATGACCACCACAATAAGTCTACATAACATACTTTCAAATTTTTTTCTTGTGATGAGAACTTTTAAGATCCACTCTCTTGGCAACTTTCAAATATACAGTAGAGTATTATTTACTGTAGTCACCATGCTGTACATTACATCCCCAAAATTTACTTATTTTATAAGTGGAGGTTTGTTTTGACCAACCTTCACCCATCATTTTTTCCCTTTTCTTTTTGCTATTCCATCTGCTGAGTCTTTCCTTCTAGACTTCTTATAAAACTTATTTTAGACTTACTGGATTTGTCTTACAAAATTTTAAATTGCTTTGGCAACATTGCCTATTTTCTCTAGAAGTTCTGGAAGGATTTCTCTAGCTTATTTTTCTAATCTATTGATTCAAATTCTACAGAATCTCATCTTCTCTTTATGAATTCCATTGCATTAGAACATTTAATGGTCATATTTTTCATCTTAAAGCAACTTTTCCTGCTCTCAGATTATATCTTTTATATGACTTCATGCTTTTATACTTAATAGACAAAGTGTCCTCTTGAATCTTTTAGGAAATACATATTAGAGATTTCCTATAGTTTTTCCTGGCTTTTATTAATAAAGCCATTTTAAGGGAATATTTTTTTCTGCCTGTTCAGCTTAATTCCCTTTTTTTGAACTACTGAATTTTTATAATTTTCTCTTTGCTTATTCTGACAAGTAAGCATACATGGGAGGGATGGAGAATGAGACAGTGATTGGATAAATAATTGGTGATAGAAACTGTAAGCCTGTCCATATTTGGAGTTTTATGTGATTTTGTTTTTGAAAGGTTGTTTTGATTTTAACCAAAAAGGAAGGGAGAACAAGGAAGAGAGGAGAGAGGGAAGAAGGGAAAGAGAGAGAGAAAAAGGAAGGAAAGAAGAAGAAAAAAATGAAGGTAGGATTAGCTCTACTGTGGTTTTACATTGTCAAATTATAGGGGCATTACCACTGAAGAGTAGGGTGTGAATTAAAGCCAAGGGCAGCCACACCAGGTAGTTTTGCCCCTATGCCAAAGATAGTCTATTCCCTCTTTGTTTGCTGGGATAACGTCCCTATTCTCTAACTGGTAAGGCCATTTTCTTTAGAGGCCAGCTGTGGCACTGCCCCCATTCTACTTGGCTTGCTCTATAGTTCAAGTGTAAACTGGGAGCAAATTATGCCGAGTCATCTCACTCTTGTTACCTCTAGATTTGCAACCTCCTCCCCAAGCCTCCTACCACTGTCATAATGTCCATTTTCACTGCAGGCCCTGCTGCTCTGTACTTAGGGTCAGTTTATGAATTGTGAGTTGGCCAGCAATTCTCCCAATAGGGTCCCAATACAGCAATATATTGTGCAGAAATTTCTTGACTTTTCCCCCAATAGTTAGGTTTCCTTCCCTGATTTTCAGAGCTGATTCAGATTTTCCACAATTTCTGAATTCCTTTGGACATTTCATTAGGAATTTGGGAGAATGAGATGTTAAATACAAGGATTCAGACCAAAAGACTGTCTTTTTAGTTTTTAGTTAAAGTAGCTTATTTTCAAGAATTATATCACAATTAACACTCTAGCAAATCAATGAGAGGTTGACATAGCTCCTAATTTTTGTGATTCTAAACTCTGGCCTACAGACTAGCTGCATTGGAAATACCTGGGGATTGCTTTATGAATGGAAATTCTCAAATGCCATTCTCAATTTGAATTCTCAAATTCAAATTCCACCTAGGAGATTCTAACAGAGTACATTTTAGTCTTTTTTTTTAATGAGAGCAAATGTAAATTAATTTTTCTTTTAGAATTTCATGACAGTTGTTAAGATAACTGGAGACCCCCTGGTGTGTGGCAACAAGAAATTATTGCTCTAACTGTAGGGTGATTGCAGCTACATCTGAATAGGGCACTATTTGAAAATGAGATAGTAATCCCCTACAAATTCTTTGCTGGAGCTTTTAGATCTGGAGAAGTAATTTCATCATGTGTTGGTGATTATTTAGGAAAACCCTATTGTATGTTTTTAAGATGATAGTTGGAATTGATGGGAGAAAAACGAAGAGGAACAGCTGGGCTTTGCAAGTACTTTCATGAGCAGAGTGTTCCATGCCAGGAGGGAAGGCATTTTATAAGAATTTAAAAATAAAAAATGTTCTACTTCATGAATACATTTTTATTGGTGTTACTTAGAAATTTCAATACTGGCTTTATTCTCTAGGGTAACAAGCATAGATACACCTATTACTAAAGATTTAGTTGACACTTTCCGGTTTTATTTGGAGAAAGGGTTGGCTATTTAGATTAATTCATAATTCAGATCCACTGATATCAATTAGAAATGTTTATGCTTAGAAAGGCATATGAAAATACAAGAAAATAGAACTTACTGTAAAACTTTTTTAACCTAGGAACTCTGCCGTCCGGCACTTAATCATTTGGTTCCCCTTCTCTTGCTAGCCAAAACTAACAGTCAGAGCACCTTAAGAAGAGGGATTAGATGTGACATCCTGATAAATCCCATTCAATTTGAGCTCTGTACCAAGAACAGAAGGACATTTGTTGTCCATCTGTCTTTGTATGAAATGGGAGACTTTGGTGATAGCACTACAAGCAATGTAATACAGGGTTCTGAGTCTATCTTGTGGTGTATTTTTATTCAAACTGCAATCTCATGATACAGATATATACCACTCTGTGCTCTGAAATCACCCAAATAAAATTGCTAAGGCTTCTATATAATTCTGGGCTAACTAAACAATAACACCCATATCTCAATGGTCTGTGTGATTACACACACAAACTGCAGGTTTTCTATTCAGTTTACTACTCCCCTAGGAACTTTAAATCTCACTGTAGCCAGCCTCTAATTTCTTCTCCTTCTTATTCTGTTTATAAGTGCAACTTGGGATTCAAAGCAGAAAAGCATTTGTGGGGTTTAGGGGTTTAGAACTCCACCTATGAGTACAAAAGACATTAAATGCAAATCCTTTGTGTAGTTCATTGCATTAAGACAAGAACAGAAAACATTTATTAAATTTAATTATAGAAGGTGTGCATATAGAATAGGTAGGAAAAGAGCAATTTAGACATAAAACTAAAGTCAAGGATAACTGCACAAAAGGCATATAGAACAACAGCAAGAATACATGTGAGGATCTGCCCAATGTTTCAAAGCCATTGCGCTCTCCTAGGGCACACAGTATGCACACACACACACACACTGTGACCTTTGGCCCTGTGTTAGTTTTCTGTTGCCACATAAAAAATTGCATAGATTGAGCAGCTTACCACAAAATTGATTTATTATCTCACAGTTCCAATGGGTCAGGAATCCGGCACGTTTTAGTTTGGCTCTTTGCTCAGTGCCTCACATGGGTGAAATCAAGGTCTTGCTGGCTGCATCCTCATCTGGAGGCTCGACTGGGAAAATCCACTTCCAAGCTCCTTTAAGTTTTCGGTAGAATCCATTCTTGCAGCTGTATAACTGAGATCCCCATTCTCTTTCAAGCTGTTGGCCAGGGTCACTCTCAGCAACTGAAGGCTGCTTTCCATTGCCCAATGGCTCCTTCTATAGGCTTCCACAACACAGCAGCTTACTTCTTCAAGGCCAGCCTTAAGGCTTCACTTGATTAGGTCAGGCCCAACCATGATAATTTCCCTGTTAATTAACTCAAAGCCAACTGATTAGGGACTTTAATTATATCTGTAAAATCCATTCACCTTTGCCATACAATGGAACCTAATCACAAGATTGATATGTCATCCTAATTACAGATTCTGACTGCACTCCAGGAGAAAATTATACAAGGCATGTAAACCAGAGTATAGGGATTTGGGGTAACGATCTTAGAAAGCTGCCAACCACAGGGACCCTAGTATTTATAGCCTTAGTCTGCCTTAATCCACATACCCTGACCCACTTTGCATTCTAACCACAACGTATTTTTGATTTTTACAAAGTCAAAACCCTTATTTTATTTATGATTTCACTATACTCCTAATCCTTGGCCTTAAGCTCCTTTGTCACCACTTGAGATTCCTCAAGGCCTGGGCTGCTCTTGGCTGCTTTGGTTGGAGACTTTACTTGGCTGCTTGTACTTGGCCAATTTCCCCACTAGAATAATCTCAAGCCAGGGAATTCACCTGGAGTCAAGATGCTCTCTTATTGTTGAACACTTGCCTGATGAATATCTTAGATATGTGCAAGATCTGTGATCCCAGGCAAAAGGGAGAAGAAAGAGAAATGGAAATCCCTCCAGAATCAGATGTGCACGTATAAACTCCCACATAACTGCTTGATGGGTAGCCAGAGCCTGTTAGATTGTGAAGAAAATGAGAAAAGAAGAGTTCCCTTCTACCTAGTCAGCCTTGAAATTCCAGGATTGGTAGAGTCCCATGTTAGATGTTAAATGTCCTTTGAAGCTGCTGGATGAGATAGGGAGGGTGAGCCTTCCTGGTCAGGTGGCCCCAGGTGCCGTGTGTGACCAGGAAAATGCGTTTTCCTAGAACAAAAATTTTAACTCATAATACATTTCTCCCTAGAAACAAGGTTTCAGGTAATGTTTTGGTTACTAAGTCACCTTACAAACTCTTTAACAAAAACACCATAATGCAGAATAAACACATTTATATTTACAATGTAAATGCATTTATATTTGGTATAAATGCAGAATAGTTCAAAATGTTGGCATGTCTGCCTTACATGTCTACCATCTCTCCTCTATGGAGACTTGACTTAGGTACTCAACCAAACTGAGCAGGGATATCCTGTTTTGGAGTGAGAAATGTTATCCTACTTTCTAAAATTATTTTTCAGGTAAGAGTTAACTGATGTGGAAATCAGTTTGGCTGTTCCTCGTATGACTCAGCAATTCCACTCTTAGGCATATACCCAAAAGAATTGCAAACAGGTGCTCAAATAAAAACTTGTACATGAATGTTTATAGCGGCATTATTCACCATAGCCAAAAGATGGAAATGACTCAAATGGTTATGAACTGATGAACAGAAAAACAAAATGTGTTTTGTTTATACAATGGAATATTATTCCACCTTAGAAAGGAATGAATGAAACTCTGATATAAGCTACCACACGGATGAATCTTAAAAATATTGTATTTTCATAATTTCATAAGTGAAAGAAGCCAGATACAAAAGACTACAGGCTACATAATTCCATTTACATGAAATTTCCAGAATAGGCAAATCTATAGAGACAGAAATGGATTACTGAAATATAAAACAGAAAAATGTCATTTAGCGTTAAGGGAATTGGGGATAGGGAGCTGATAACTAAGTGGTATGGGATTTCTCTCTGTGGTGATAAAATGTTCTAAAATTGCTGGGGTGGTGGTTGCCTGTCTCTGTGAATATACTAAAAATGGGTGAATTGTATGGTATGTGAATTATACCCCAGTAAAGCTGTTAATAAATAGAACTAATTACTGCTAAAAGGAAATCATGTTGGGTAAATAGAGGTAAAGCATGAACATAAGACCCTTTTCTCAAAGCCCAAGTAAGACATGGAGCCTCATTTATGACAAAGAGACTTGCCCCTGGTGAAATCTTTTTCATTCACTGAAAAAATACATTTTTCTTTAGTTTTTGATCTAAAGAGCTTTAGTGAGTCTATGCTGTCTCTTAGTCAGATTTAGGGAGCTCTCTGGGAGGTGTACGTGTGAGCTTTGATCTTGGACTCCAGAGACGACAGTAACTCATCTTTGCTGTTTGAGGTTATTTACTTATCTCTCTTCCTGCAAAGGACCTTCATGTGGAGGGTTGGGAAGAGGGTGAAGGTGGATGTTTACAGTCAGTTTCTGAGGGATCCTTAAGCAGCTTGACAATAGCTATAAAGTCAAACTTCAGGTTTCTTGGCCATGAGAGAAAAAGAAGTTGTGTTCTGGAGTTTTTTTGAGCTAAACTGGACCAAGAACTTTGAGGGAGAAAGGAAAGAATAGGAAATCAATAGCAATGGGCAGGTTTGAAGGGAGGCATGTCACAGGTGTTCTCATTATGAAGTAAGTGTTCTCCATGTTAAATAATTGCCACAGCTACTTAGCGGATGAGACGATGTCATTTGCATTTTAGGGATGAGAAGAGGGAGGCCTGGAGAGAGGGTCAGAGTTAGCAATGGTGGAGATGTAACTTGATTACAGGTCCTTCTGATTCTTCAAGTCTTCATCCTTCCTCCTCTTCTCTTTTCACTCTACATCAGTGATTCTCAATGGGAGGCAAGTTGGAGCCATGTCTGGAGACATTTTTGGTTATGGCAACTGGATGGAGGAAAACTACTGGCATCTAGTTGCGTAGAGGCCATGGATGCAGCTAAATATCCTGTAAGGCAGAGCATAGCCTTCCACAACAAAGAATTCTCTGACCTCGAATCTCAACAGTGCCAAAAATGAGAAACTCTACTCTATACATAACCTAATATCTCATTAACTTCCATGTGTCCAGCAAAAACCCACAGATGATTCCAATTCCCACATTTATGTTTTTAGTCCAGATGTCTATTAAGAGCTTTGGACTTACGGATGCAACTGCTCTCTAGAAATATCGTCTCATCTATCCCCAAACTCAAAATGTTTAGTCGTCACATATTTGGTCAATATTTAGATTTGCGATTGTGGCATTAATAACACAACTTTGGTTTACAGTTTATTTCTTTGAATCAGGATATGAGTAAAATCTACACATTGTGACCGGTAGGTATGTTGCTGAACATACTTCCAGTCTACTGTCTTCTTCTATTTCTTTTTTAATGTAGGTTGATTTTGCTGATTGTAACCTGTGTTGTTCTAAACATCTTATACATTAGTAATTGTTCTGAAGGTTTGATTAGAGGTTTAGTTAGATTCAAATTCAATCTTTTTTAGCAAAATTAATTCACAGGGCATGTTCTGTTCTTCTATCAAGAGGCACCTAAACAAGAGGCACCTTGTTTTTCTTTGTGGTTTTAGCAGCTATTGCTGATCAATACCTACCTCCATTAACGCAAATGGTGAGGTACTAACTAAATAATTTCTTCCTCATTTATTAGCTGGTTTATTTCTATAAAGAGAAACTTTTTCTCATTTAGTATTGGTTACCTCTTGGTACAGTTCATATAGGAAAGGCAAGAAAAATGCTTTACTCTTCCTCGTTATTTAACAGTTTTCAAAATAATTTACAGTTACTCTAAAGTGGCAACCAATTAGTTTTATTACAATATCATTATAGACTTATAGACTGGAACTTATTTGATGTGTTTTACCCCTTTTAGTTGTTATCATTATTGACACTCCAATTGTCCCCTCCTTGGTGAATGAGAGCCTTTTGAAGTTGGCTCCTGAGTCTCTCCAGATGTTGGGGGTTCATATATTGGACGGTGGTTTCTTTGTCTGTCTGATCCTGTTTGATTTTTGCAGATCGTCCATATTTATGTTTTGTAGATGGAAGTTCTTATTTTTCCTGAGGCTGTTACTTATTTGGTCTTTAAAACAATATCCTTTTGTCCTAGGGGGAAAAGAAGTATCAGAGAAAAGAGTCAAGAAATGCGAGAGTTTGCTGTCTTAATCTAATTTCTCTCTTTTTTTCCTTAAAATTTCAGTTTGATTTAGGTATAATTGACAAACAACATTGCAAGATATTTAAAGTGTGCATTGTGGAGATTTAATCAATATCTAAACATTGTGAAGGGATTTCCCTCATCTAGTTAATTAACACATCTATCACCTCACATATTCGTCTTTTTTTTTTTTTTTTTTGGTGAGAACCTTTCAATTTTACTCTCTTAGCAGATTTTAATTATAGAATACAGTGTTATAAGCTATAGTCACCATGTCTTTTTTTTTTTACATCTTTATTGGAGTATAATTGCTTTACAATGGTGTGTTAGTTTCTGCTTTATAACAAAGTGAATCAGTTATACATATACATATGTTCCCATATCTCTTCCCTCTTGCATCTCTCTCCCTCCCACCCTCCCTATCCCACCCCTCTAGGTGGTCACAAAGCACCGAGCTGATCTCCCTGTGCTATGCAGCTGCTTCCCACTAGCTATCTATTTTATGTTTGGTAGTGTATATATGTCCATGTCACTCTCTCACTTTGTCACAGCTTACCCTTCCCCCTCCCCATATCCTCAAGTCCATTCTCTAGTAGGTCTGTGTCTTTATTCCTGTCTTACCCCTAGGTTCTTCATGACATTTTTTTTCTTAGATTCCATATATATGTGTTAGCATATGGTATTTGTCTTTCTCTTTCTGACTTACTTCACTCTGTATGACAGACTCTAGGTCCATCCACCTCATTCCAAATAGCTCAATTTCGTTTCTTTTTATGGCCGAGTAATATTCCATTGATCTAATTTCTGAAAGACGTTTCTAAAATGTAAACAAAATTATGTCATTTCCATGACTGAAACTTGTAATGGCCCATATCTCCCATCAGAACCAACTCCAAACTCCTTAAAGGGCTACTTTATCTTCTGAATCCTGCTTACCTTGCTCTTGCTAAACTCCAGCCACATAGAATCTTGTAGTTCCTCAAACTTGCCACTGTTCCTCCAGCTTATTGTTTTTTGCTCATTATACTCTTTCTGCCTGATCACCTGGAGTACTGCCCACCTCTCACCTTTGTCTCCTTGACTTCTGTTCCTCCTTAGGTCTTACCCTAGATATTATTTTCTCTACAGGGTCTTCTCTGAACAGGGTACCTATGTCTCCTAGTTTCCCTGGGACAGTTCTAGAATATGCCTGATGAAGATCTGTCAATTAATGTCTAGTTTTAATGCCTCCTTTCACTCTCACAAGGGTCCCATTTTGGATGATACATTGTTTAATCCTCATATCTCTGAACCCACAATTCCAGAACTGTGTTATACCCCTCTTGTGGCTTTCTATGGCATTCTGTAACTGCACCTAACATTTTCACATGCAATTACAGTATCCCATTTACTTGTTTATCTTTGTTATGGATTGAATAATGTTCCTCCCAAATTCATATATTGAAGCCCTAAATCCCAATGTGACTGTATCTGGGGATAGGGCCTTTAAAGAGGTAATTAAGGTTAACAAGGTCATAAGGGTGGGGCCCTAATCTAATAGGACTGGTGCCCTTATGATAAGAGGAGGACACACTCGAGATGCATGCACACAAAGGAAAGACCAGGTGAAGCCACAGCAAGAAGGTAGCCATCCACAAGCCAAGGAGAGAAGCCTCAGGAGAAATTAAACCTGCTGTCAACTTGATCTTGGATTTCTAGCCTCTAGAACTGTGAGAAAATAAATTTCTGTTGTTTAAGCCACTTAGTCTGTGGTATTTTGCTATGGTAGCCCTAACAAACAGTCTTCTTCACCACAATGACTCATTCATTTTTGAAATCCCTGCTACCAGTTGTAGTGGTGTTCATGGTGGGCACTGTATCATCAGGGTTCAGTCAGAGAAACAGACCCACTAGGAATGATATATCACAAAGAATTTATTGTAGGGAGTTGACCTTATATGATTGTGGGAGCTTGTTAAAGAGCCTATCAAAGTCTGTTGTCTTTATATCTGAGTTAGGAAGGGAGGCACCAGGGAAGAAAAGATGAAGAGCAAGGAGAGACTGGAACCCCTGGGGATGAGACTGGAACTCATAAGAATGGACTAGAACCCCTATTGGTCTGTCCATATCTCCAATTTCAATATTGCAGGTGACCTGTAATGGAAGCTTGAGTCCTTTGTCAGAGAACTAAGCATTCACCTGTCCCAGGAGTTGGAGAAGCTGAGAGGGGGAGCAGGGGGAGCAGTGGACAGGGATCTGCCCTCCACCATCAAGGTGAGCCAGCAGGGGGCACCATGTGTGTGAGTTGCAATAGTGCCTAGCAGAGAACCTGCACAGGTCTTCCAAGTATTAAAGAAAAAACAAGGCTGCTGTTTCACTTCCACCTCTCAGGTATTATGCAGATATCACTTGTGGCCCATAGTAACTTGGAATTACACAGTGAAGAGAATTCCTGGAAACGTGGTTCCATCTTAACTCAACTGACACAATATGAATCCACTACAGGCACTCAACATGGTTTGCTGAATAAGTGATACCAAAGCTAGTAACATCATCACAGTGTCATGATCCTTCTCCTAGAATGGAAAGGACCCAAAGAACCCACTTAGCATCTAGTCTAGGAGCTTCATGTATCAGTATTCCCTGGTGGACTTTGAGGGCATTAAAATTTTATCATGAGGTTGGTATTTTATAACTAAAATAATAGGGATGAATCAAACATATGAGATATAATGCTTCAAAAAGAAGATTGAATCATGAGCACTAGCTATAGGGCTAATTTATAATGCAGCTAAAATATAGAAGATTGACAAAGAAGAATATCAAGTAGTGGTGGTCTTTGTTTCACATTCATCCTGAAATTAATGTGATTACAGATTACCTGGTTTGTGAAATTAGCCAGTTCACATTTTTTGGTTTTGATTTTGCCTCTTCCATCTACTGATTGCTTTTTCACTCATTCAACATGAACTGAAGAGGGAGTAGTGGGAATTTCTGAAACACCTAATATACTGTGACATTGAAACATTGTGTTCTCTCAATTTCCCAGGGACCAGTAGTTTGAAGTGGAACAAAACCCACCATTGCTGTTGATTACTATATTGAAGGACAATATATGTTTCAACACATTAACTCTCAAAAGTGATTTATTGGGCTTCCCTGGTGGTATAGTGGTTGGGAGTCCGCCTGCCGATGCAGGGGACACGGGTTTGTGCCCCGGTCTGGGAGGATCCCACGTGCCGCGGAGTGGCTGGGCCCATGAGCCATGGCCGCTGGGCCTGCGCGTCCAGAGCCTGTGCTTTGCAACGGGAGAGGCCACAGCAGTGGGAGGCCCGCGTACCGAAAAAAAAAAAAAAAAAAAAAAGATTTATTGCCTTAGCATCTAAACAATGCTCTGTAACCAGTGACAATAGTTTTTAGATAAGTGATCATTGGCATGAGTACCGCTCAGTCCCTTAATCTCTGGGACACAAAGTCCCCATGAACATGGGATATTTTTCTTTTTTACTTGCCAGGGTCACTTCAGGAACCGACCCCAGGATGGTGGATGTGTCATTCATTCTTATATCTTCCACTTGATCACTGTTGGAGGGGAGGTATAGTTGCAGGAGACAGAAGTGCACACTCAAGGTTAACCAAGTGACCAGACCATTCAAAGGCTGAATACCAAGCATATGAATTACTTTGGCAAAATGTCCACAGTAGAATAATTGGGTAAAATATTATTGTAAGATAGTAAGATTTTATTGATCCAATTAAATCTCAGGCATTGTTTTTGTAATGTGCAGGTTACTAGCACTTCTCTTTTAAATGGTTTTGACTATGGAGAATGATTTTTTAAAAAATCTTTCTAACTGCTTCACTAGAACTGAAGGGAGAACAAAATGACCCCATGGCCCTCCCCTCTCTTTCTAATGAGGTAAAAGTCACAAAACCGGAAATGCACATGGATTTTCTTGACTATTTCTTTTAATACAAACATAAGAATGATAAGCAACTCTTTGTCCTCAACGAATTCCATATAGAGTTATGCACGGGATGCAGTATATGGACTTGGCAGTTATATGAGAGGAATTTACATCTTCTAAAAGCGAAGCAGATAGGAGAGAAATGAGCTGAAATAACAGAAATGAGAAAATGGTAATAAATCACAAATGATAATCAGAAAGATAAAATCAGTGGCAAGGATCTAACAAGTCTCCAAAGGTCCATAAAACTCCTTGCTTGCTGGCAACATAACAAAGAAAGATATCCCATCAAATCATGCTTCTTTGGGTCTCCTAAGTAACGTTGGAGCTCACCTCTCTTCTCCCAGCTCATCAACTCTCATCTCTCTTAGAAATTAAATGAGCTCTCTCTCCCTGTTCTCATTTGGTCACTGAAAAGTAGAGGCTCACTTGAACCACTAGAGGGATCTCTCTTCTTTGGAAAGGAAAACAGCTATCTAAATTGTATAATAAACTGTGAACTTGAAATGACACAGGAAAGAGGCAAGCAGGACTGCAAATTAACTATTGCAGTTTTCAAAGATGTTTCAGTGTCTGCAGAGGGGTCCTGCCCCTGGGGAGTCCGACCTTTCCAAGGTCCTGAGAGAGATATGACAGAGATGGACTCTGTCACATAAACATGCTTTGAACTGCTTGAGGGGACTTCAATGAAATCTTGAAGAAAGAAAGCTACAGGCTGAAGAAAGGACAGCGATAGTTCAGATCATGAAGGCCAATTGCCACAAGCTCCTGTGGAATTTGTACCTCTTATTTTATGGTAGTTTTGAAGAACTTCACATTTTGACATTTCAACACTTTAGACATTTGAAAAGAATGAGAGCGAGGTGACACACACACATAGACACAGACACGCACACACTCATATACACAGACACACACATCATCACTTAATTCTCACAATTTATGAAGGAGATAGTTGTATTCTCATTTTACATACATAGAATCAGACTTGGGGAAGTTAAGTCATTTCTTCAACTACTAAGTAAAAAAGCCAAAATTTTAACTCAGTTCAGATTTTTCTTTTACTTAAACTTCCTGTGTTAAAAAACAGAATTTTGGAAGAAAGTGTCCTATGTTAAGTATCTGATAGCTCAGAAATATAACACAGAAGATAGTCATATAATATAAACTTCTGAAAAACAGATGTAAGGAAGTTCAGAGAAAAAATTAATAGTTTTATATGGAGAGATTTAAAAGTCTAGAAGAATCACAGAAGTGAAATTTTGACAAAGTAGTCACGAAATTGCAATGAGGGAAAAAAGAGAGACACACTGAAAGGGATCATTGTAGTGATATAAAAAGCTCTCTGAAATAACTAACTGTGGAAATGCCTCCTTGGGTCTTCTTGTCATGCAGACCGTATTTTCCTTATTTGTTCCAGTCATCTTTTTTAAAAAAATAAATTTAATTAATTAATCTATTTATATGGCTGCATAGGGTCTTAGTTGCGGCATACAGGATCTTTCGTGGCAGCACACTGGCTCTTTATTGCGGTGCACAGGCTTCTGTAGTTGTGGTGTGCAGGTTTCTCTCTAGTTGTGGTGTTAGGGCTCCAGAGCATGGGGATCAGTAGTTGTGGTGTGCATGCTCTCTTGTTGTGCATGCAGGCTTAGTTGCCCCATGGCATGTGAGATCTTAGTTCCCCAACCAGGGATAGAATCTGTGTCTCCGGCACTGGAAGGCAGATTCTTAACCACTGGACCATCAGGGAATTCCCTCCAGTCATCTTTTGAGTCTTCTCTTCCTTGCTGTCAAAAACATCCTAACTGATACTCAAGTGATCATTTTATTTTAAAAAGAAAAGTCCTGTACAAAATGAGAAAGACGTGACTTAAAGTTGTTATAGAAATACTTAGTGTTTTAACAAAGAGTAAAGCAAACTAGGGTCAATAGAAGTAAACAAAATTGTTTGGACATTAGAGAAACTAATGCTATCAGTCTGTGATCTCAGAATCAGGAATAGTGCTCAGACACTGGAGACACTGATGCATCTGTCCTGGTTAGACTCTATGAAATAGGAATATATTTACTAGTACTTCCAGAGTAACTTGGATATGTGTCCTCAACAGTTCATCTGTACCTATTCACAAAGTGGCTAACATCCCAGCAAGGACCTTCTGATACTGCCTGCATGCCTCCTGAGGTCTGATTAGTCCTACCTCCTTGTGTCCTTCCAATTATCAACATGATCATTTTTGCCTCTTGCTTTTTCTTACATTGTCCTTCAATCTGGAGTGTCCTCTTCCCTTGGTTTTTCTCCTGTCTCCTCTGCCTAACCAATTTATACAATTCCTCAATGTCTATCTCTTGTCTTGCTCTACCTTTAGTCTCAATGCTTCCTCTTGTTTATGAATTCCAAAATATTCACTGGTAGTATTATATCACTGATTATGTAATTTTTAAACATGTGTTAGTATTATCTCTCCAATATAATTATTTCTGTGACTACCATATTGTTTTGCAGAGTGCTTGTTCAACAAAGACTTGTTGAGATTGGAAGAAACAAGACCAGCTGGGTAATTTGCAGCCTTCCAAATATAAAGTGATGGGAAATGAGTGATGGTAATAAGGATGGCAATAAAGACATCATAAAGAAAGTGAATAAGATTTGGTAGTGGATGAGTATTACGTGAGAAGGAGGACAGCTTTGGTGGATTACAAGATCTTTGGTTTTTGTGTCTGGAGATACTCTTAGTGCTACCGGTGGAAAGGGATAATTGTAAAAGAAAGCTTCGTGGTGGAAAAGTAAGAGTTATTACTGGAATTTGGACCAGCCCAATGTGTTGACCACATGGTCAACCTTTATATGGTACAATTTAAAGGTACTGAGATAATTGTTTCTGCAAATTATCTCCCTCACTAGTCTTCCAGAATGCCTGCCCTGTCTGATTTCAATTCCACATTTGTACATCTGCCTTACCAATCTGGGGCTAAGATACAGCAAACTGTATTTCCCAGACTTGTTTGCCAGCTGGCTTCCTGTTAGGTTCTGCCAAGAAGCACTAGAGTGACGGGAACACAAGAAGGAGACAAGGACTTCCTTATTCCTATTTGCTGTTCCAGCTGCTATCACCTTAGCATGACAATTCATGCAGCAGTGACATTTCACCTCAGTAGGAACAGCCTGTCTTAACAATGGCATCTGGTTTCAATTTCCGGCTTTGAATTCTAAAGCTAGTTGATTGCTCTCCTTCATAAGTACCAAGTGCAACCAGGCATTTCCCCCTCCTTAGAGGTCTGAGTCCCAGATCTGCAAGGCCCCTGCTTTGAGATCCTAAATTCTAATAATTTAACCTCCTCCTTTTTATTCCCCAAGCTTTATGTGTAGTAGCTTGCATGTTATCTCTGGGTAATCTTCAGTGTTTTCTGTTGCTCTGTCAGCCCTCAAACCTGTATAACCAGCTTCTATACTAAATCTTTTTGCTGCAATACTTATCGTTTTCTGAAAGCATCTGACTGACACCGTTAGGAGACTCTAGCAGTTAAAGGTTTATGCAAATAGAGTTGGGGTCTCCAATAATTCTTTTGGAAAGATCAAGGAAGGATTTATGCTTAAAAGTAGCACTTGTAAATGACCTTGAGTATGGCTTTAGAAGTGTAAAGATGGGATGGAAAAAGCTTTTCAAGGCATGAAAGCACTATAAAAATACTCATTAACAGGAAACACAAAATATTAAAATTATGTTGGAAATCATGATGTGTAAAAGTTAATATTTGGTAATGAATTTGCAAAGGTAGCATTGTATCAGATATTAGTGGAGGGATCTATAAAGCCAGGCTCAGAATTGCTGAATCTTTAAAGGCTTTTGAGTAGCTGGGTTGAAATGTTAGGAAGTTAGAGGAAGAAAGAAGGGAAACATATTATTGAACATCTATACTTTGGAAGATAATGTAGTAACTATGAGTAAGTCCTGTGAGATAATAGAGATAATAGGGATGTCATATTCTTCTATTTTTCTAGCCAAACTTAACCTTTTCTGTGTTTCCAACCATCTGACTGGCAGGACATCCAGTATCAGTCATTATTAGAACTTACTCTTTACTTTCACCTAAGAAACTGGGGCTCACATTATTCTGTGAAAATGGAAGAGGTCCCTGGTCTTTAGTGCATGATGGCCACCATTGTTTTGTTCATTTTAATGCTGGGCAAGTCTATTGAGAGCTGCAGAGATGCTCTGGTTGGGTTCCAGAGATGCCTTTTCATATGGTCTTCTTTGACACAAGAAATTTGTAGTTGCTCTCAGGGCCACAGTGTGTTTTTCAGCCTCTTTGTATCTCTACAGTCATCCCCATTAGAAGTTCTGCCACTTCCTGAGCTTTGCTTGGAGTAGAATACAGGTTTTGCACATGCCCTGTGAGAGGCAGAATAATCGTCCCACAAAGATGTTAATCCTAGTTCCCAGAATTTATGACTGTTACATTATATGGAAAAGGGGAATTAAGGTTGCAGAAATGATTGTTTCTAATCAACTGACTTTAGGATTTTCTGAGTGGGCCCAGTGCAATCACAAGCATCTTTAAAAGTGGAAAAGGGAGGCAGAAAAGAAGATGGGAGCGATCTGATGTGAGAAAGACTCAACCTGCTGTTCTTGGTTTTGAAGATGGAGTAAGAGGACCATGAACCATGGCATGTGGGCAGCTTCTAGAAGCTGGTGAAGGCAAGGAAACGGACTTTCCCCTAGAGCCTCCTGAAAGGGCGTATTCCTGCTGACATCTTGATTTTAATCCAGTGAGACCTCTGTTGGGCTTCTAACCTACAGAACTGTAAGATAATATATTTGTAGGTTTAAACCATAAGCTCATGGTCATTTCCTACAGCAGCAACAGGAACCTGATATACTCCTGGAGCTGCCACATCTCTTTCCCCTGGACGTGGGTTGCTTCACTCACACCTGCATGCCTGACACAGTTTGCCTTCCTCCTATCTCAGTTTCAACATATTCACCCTTCCCTCTTTCAGGGCACTTGCAGAAACACAGGGATATTTCTGTACAGACCCTGAAATACAGAAATATTTTCATTTTCCCCAAGAAAAGCTTAGACCTTGTAAGAGTCAGCAAACCTTAGTCCACAGGCCAAATCTGGCTGATGGTTGTTTTTGAAAATAAAGTTTTATTGGAACACATTCATTTGCACATTGTTTATGGCCGCTTTCATACTATAAAGGCAAAGTTAAATAGTTGCAGCAGGGACCACATGGCCCGCAAAGCCTTAAATATTTACTATCTGAGACTTTGCAAAGAAAGTGTGATGACCTCTACCTTAGAAACAAAATATGGCTAAATCTGAGGGCGGGGATGGGGATTAATACGGGGAGAGGAGAATTTCCTTTTCAATTGTTATTCTACAGCAGCCGTAAGTAAGACAGAAACTACTTCAGTTGATTAACTCATGGTTGGTGTAATGGGCTGAATGGCAGCCCCAAAGACATCAGGTTTTATCTCTTGAACCTATAAATGTTACATTGTTTGGAGAAAGGGTCTTTGCAAATGTGAATAAGCTGAGAATAATTAAGATGAAGAGCTAATTCTGGATTATCCTGATGGGCCCTAAATACTGTCATGAGTGGCCTTATACAAAAGAGGTAGAGGGGGATTTGATATACACACAGAGGAGAAGGCAATGTGGAGACAGAGGCGACATTGGAGTGAAAGAACCCACAATGAAGGAAAGCCAAGGAATGTCAGCTGCCACCAGAAGATAGAAGAGGCAAGGGATGGATTCTCTCCAAGAGCCTCAGCAGGAAGCACAGCTCCGCTGACACCTCGATTTTGGACTTTGGCTTTCAGAACTCTGAGAACATAAATTTCTGTTGTTTTAAGCCACTGAAGTTGTGGTAATCCTGTCACAACAGCAATGAGAAGTTAGTACAGATGGGAAGACCATACTGAGAAGATTGCAAACTTTTAACTGGCCCACATGATTGAAGCCAGTAAAAATTTTATCAGCTTATGAATTCCACACTCATTATTTCACATAATATCTGGCTTTGGTGGAAGAAATGCAGGGAAATGTGAAGGAACAAGCTTTGGGACTTATAGACTTGGTGAGTATTCAAATCATTTAATAGTGTACAAATGATCTCACAGTAATACAGTCAAAGTTCTTAGAGTAAATCATTTTGATTCCCACTTCTGTCTGGCATAGAGAAATAATCAGCATTTCAAAATGAGCGCTTGGCTGTTCTATCATTGCCTCAATAACGCTTATGGAGCATACGGTATGCCAGCTTACATTCCCTTCAAAATCAATATATGTACACATGTTATATTGTATTGTATATATATAAAATGCTCTCTCACCCCCGTTAGCATATTTAATATGTTAAATATGCTAAATATTTAGGCCTGCTTCACTGAAAACCATTTACAACTGGCTTATTCTTATAGATTGGTACATATTTGAACTCTTAACATCTATAATATACTCCTCTAACTTTAATATGTATTATTCTTTCCTAAGAAAGCTGCGTATCTTGGTAAAACTGGAAATAATAAGATGATCTATTTGGGGTTTTGATGGTTTAATGCCAAAACTTTTAAAAGTAATCATATTATTCATTTCACTCTACCAATTCAAAGTCAAGTTTTAAAACTCCTCTAGCAGTGGGAATAATCCCTTTTCCTGGTAGTGCATACCTCTTGCGCACCATATTGAATTCTCTTTGTCCAGTCACAGATGAGGAACTGTTTCTACACAGGGTGGACTTCTCATAGGGATACCCTAACAGGGCGTGGGCTCGGGTAATGCACGTGTGTTGCCGTTCCCATTCTGCCCTGGGGTCTCCCTGAGGCTGAGAGCATCTGCTCCTGAGGTTTATTCCATTAGGCTTTCTCAAAGTCCCTCCATTTGAGCAACCTCTTGTGGTGGCCAACTCAACAATGAACCTTTGTCAGGACCCTCCCTTCTTCCCTGTTTACCATCCCCACTCTATCGCATTTCTGAATGGTCCATTCATGCAGCAGCTTTTATTTTAGGCTTTGTTTTTTGGGGAAAACCCAAGCTAAGGCATTAGAATATGCATTAGAATACTGCAGTCAAAAGAAAACACCAGTAGATACTAATTTTTAAAACCTTTCCATTGAGGATATTTACAAGTAACAAAAGTAGACAGAGGAGTAAAATGGAACGCCTTGAACCCTTCACCCCATATGCCTTTCCCCAGGGTATTTTTGAAGTAGATGCCTAGACAAGGTTTTTATTGGAGGGTGACCTAAAGGTAAATACATATGTAATTTTGCTAGTTAATACTAAATTTCCCTCATCAGGATTATATCTTTGTAGATCCTTCTTACCAACAAAATATAAGAGATCCCATTTCCCTATAGCCACCCAAACAAAGTATGTTGTCAAACTTTTGGTTTTATGCCAATCTCATCTGTGTAGTTTTAATTACATTCTGTTATGTGAGCAAGTTTTTGTGTTTATTTGTGAATTCTTTCCTCATATCTTTTGTCTACTTTCCTATAGGGCTGTGGGTCTTTTGCTTTTCATTTTTCAGAAGGCCTTTCATATGAGGGAAATTAACACTTTGTCTGTGATATAATTTGAAAATATATTTTTTCAGTTTTTGTCATTTTATTTTGTTTTGGTGTTCTCATGCATTTCTTCTGGCCATATCTTTATAAAATAAAGACCCTACAAAGTAATTATTGGAGAAGGGATTTGTATGAGAGATTATATTAAATAAGTATTGAGTGAATTAACCTTTCCTATATACTTTACGAAAGGTTTACTATAAAATGTTCAAGTTTGCAAATTATCTCACATTCCAACACTGAGTAGTTATCGTTTTGTCTAATTGTCTATGTCCTTTTTTTATTCTTTGTCACACTTTCCTCCCTTTTTCTCTCCTCTGAGTTTTTCAATTTCTCCCTCCCGTCCTCTCTTTCTTTCTTCCTTCCTTCCTTTCTTTCTTCCCTCCTTCCTTCCTTCCTCCCTCCCTTCCTTCTCTCTCCCTTCTTTCCTTCCTTCCCTCCCTCCCTCTCTCCCTTCCTTCCTCCCTCCCTCCCTTTCTTCTTCCCTCCCTCCCTCCCTTCTCTCCTTCCTTCCTTCTTCCCTCTCTCCCTCTCTCCCTCCCTCCCTTCTCTCTCTCTCCTTCTTTCTTCCTTTCCTCCTTCCTCCCTCCCTCCCTTCTTTCCTTCCTTTTCCTTCCTTCTTTCTTTCCTTCCTTCCTTCCTTCTTCCTTTCTTCTTTCCCTCCCTCCTCCCCTTCTTTCATTTGACTTCCTTCTTTCATTTGATATATTATGATGAGCAAACAGGAGAGTCTAACAGGAGAACAAACATTAATCAATACGAACACCAGTAAAACTGCAACTCTGACATGCGCTAGAAGGAGAGGCACACGATGCTATGTGAGGCTGTAACTGTTGGGTTTTCACCTAGCGAAGGGAGATCAGAGAATATGTCTTTGAAGAGCTAACAATTAATGAAACTCTGCAGGATGAGTAAGAACCAGAATAAAAGCAGAGGGGCTAGCCTTTTTGCCAAAGGGAACAGCATCTGCAAAGGTCTTGTGAAGAGAGCAAGTGTGGAAGTAGAAGACACTGGGAGTGAAGCCATTGTGAGTGGCGCAGAGAGCGATGAGAGGCTGGAGTAAGGGCAAAGGTAAGGTGATCGATATAAGGGTAAAGGTAATGGGCAAGGGGCAGAACTTGTGGGGCCATGATAAGGATCTGTGTCTTTATCCTAAGACCATTTCGCAGCCATGGAAGTGTTTAAAGAGAAGGGAGTGGGTATGGTCAGATCTGTATTTTGAAAAGGTCATTATGACTCCTGTATGAAGAAGTGCAGATAGGCATCAGGCACTGTGGTTTGAGAGAGGACAGTGGGTGATTAGGGTGGGTGTCAGCAGGGGTAGACCCTAGTGCATTTAACGCTGGAATGTCTCATTTTTAAAATATCTCCCCAAGTGACAAAATTATTTTCAGAAATAATCATCAAATGAAACAGACAGCTTATAATGATAATGGCTAGAAAAGAAATGCAGGCAAGGAAGACTTTCTTTCACTGAACTTTGTGTCACACCAATAAAAAATAATTGAAAGATAAAATAATGTTGCACCAAAATGGATAAATGCACAGCTACTCATTCAGTTGTTTTTATATCTATTTAACAGTTTAAACTTTAATCATCTGATTATAATTCTATAATAATATCTTATATAAACAATTTCCTGACAATTAGTAAGGGAATTTTCTTAAAACCAAAATGTAGGCAGCAACTCAGTGACAAAACTGATGGAACATTTTGTTTTCTTGATCCATTTTTGAGTTTTAAAATGATTACTAATTTAAAAAGAATAAATTTCAATTTTAATGATGCTATTCAATATGTATAAATTAAAAACTGTACTTAGCAAATGGAATGTTGTACCTCATGGTTCACCTTCTATTTCACTTTTTTAATGTTTTTAACACAAATGTAGACTCTAAATGGTCACACAGAATGACAGAATTGAAGTAACTCAAGTTCCGCTTCTTTATCTTTTACAGTCAAGGTGCTCTCATCGTATATTTTGAGTCTACTGTTTAAATGAACGAATACCTACAGCATCCAAAGGAGCTCAGCTGATCTCTGAACCATTACAAAGTTGTTTTTCAATGAAAGCTTATCATATGCTGAATCCACAAGTGTTAAAAGCTGAGTGTACAACTGGGAATTCTCCAAATTAGCTTCCCTGTAAAAATACAATATGTATTGAAGGATAAGTAGTAAAAATGTGCTAACTTGTAGCTTATGTATATTATTGTTAAAAGCCAGAGAAATTACTTAGAATTTAGATCCACGAAAGATTCCAGGGAGGAGGAATACTTTTGTCACTGACATTATTAAGAATGGCAATAATGAAAAGCAGAGGTTTTAAAATTCTCAGTAGATACTATATACACCTTAAATGACTGCACCTGAGGAAGACCTCACCGACCACTTGGTCCACCCCTGGGTGACAGTGAATGTGGAGAAAAATGGGTAAATTCACAGGAGAAGTAGTTCAAAAAGGAACCCCACTTAGTCCCTGCTCTTAGAAAGTTTGTGCTGTGAGAAATGGGGAGGGGAGGCATGTAACTCCATCTGTAATGACCTCCTCCCGCCTTCCCAGTGGAGAGGGTGTCTGGTGAGAATGAATAGCTGAGGATGTTTTTTGGCATAAGACTGACAAAAATGTTCTCCTTGGCCAAACTCGAGCCAGGCTCCTATGAGCACTCTTCTGGATTAAGCCTAACCTTGGCCTATAAAGACTTGAATAAAACATTAACACAGTTTTGAAGAGCAATGACCCCAGTCCCTCTCTCACCCACCCCCAACACCCCCACCCTTAAAGTGCCTGCAGGAGAGGACTCAAGGCTGCCCTAAGACTTTACTATTTGTCTCAACCAACACCTGAAGACAGGGCCTCTGCCTCCCATCCTCTGTGGGTGTGTGGCACCTAACTTCTCCATAAGCACCGGTTAATAAACCCAGATGGGTTTCACATGCACCGACCTCTTTTTCCTAATTTTTGTAAATTTTCTCTTCCCTGACTCTGTTGAGCCCCCGCTCACTCCTCTCCCTATCCCCTCATTCTTCCTCTAAAATGTCCAGTCACCACTGCACTGAACAGAGCTGAGTTCGGTTTACTCCAGACTCATTTCCCTATTGCAGGAGCATATTACCAATTAAGTTCTGTCCTTTACACTTTAGTGTCCAGATTTGTTTAACTTTGACAAGACTTACAAATCGTCCTAAATACATACTTGAACAGAAGTAGCCACATGAAACAGAGGCACCACAGAGATAAGATCCACAGGAAAATTCTACTATAGAAAGTCCTTCAGATGAGATATATTTGACTCTGTTGAAAGTGGTTAGAAATAGAAGTTGGACCAGGCAGAAGACTGGTGGAAATTGAAACAGTTGGTCCATTGGCAGGAACTAGCAATAGAGATGAAGATTTTAACTAAAGGCTTTGGAGTTGCCAGAGCTAGATGGAGAGAGAAACTTGTAGAATATACTAGGTTAATGGTAATTGCTAAAACACAGATTTGTAAATAATGTGGAGAGTTTTAAACAACAAGGGTCATTAGATCAAGCAAAACTTTCAGTTTTCCAGCAAGTTGTATGAGAGGGAATCAAAGGTCTAAGGTACTAATGGGAATTTTTAAAAAGTCAAGCAATATAACCCCTGTATATACTATTTCGCCAAGTTATAGCTCCACTATATCAATAAATGTGACTATTTGACAGCAAGTTATATATACACAAAGAGGCACAGGTTTTCTGCTTATTAAATGCTGACATTACATTTGCTAATCAATCATTCACTTATTTGGTAAAATATTTGATACTTACGGAATGCCAGACTCTGAGCTATGCAGTGGTCCCTGTCCTCTGAGAGCTTATAGACCAGATTTAATGAAGGTGAAAGTGCTCCAGGAGTCTTTTACTCACCTCTTCTTATATCTATCCCTAGCCTTTCTCAGCTCTGCTCTGTATCTGAGGAGATCTGAACTTTTGGGCTGCATTTCCCAGGCTAAGCTGGAATATGGCTGGGTTTGGCCAAAGAGAGGCACTGAAGAGAGGATGGAAGGTGGCAGAATTGGAGAAGCCAAAGTGCTAGTAAAGCCATCTTTCTGAGTCATTGCTCAATCTCTAGAGGTGGTAGTTGGCTTCCTGTTGTTATTCTTTTTTTTTTTTTAATTTTTTTAAACATCTTTATTGGAGTATAATTGCTTTACAATGGTGTGTTAGTTTCTGCTTTATAACAAAGTGGATCAGCTATATGTATACATATATCCCCATCTCCCCTCCCTCTTGCGTCTCCCTCCCACCCTCCCTATCCCACCCCTCTAGGTGGTCACAAAGCACCAAGCTGATCTCCCTGTGCTATGCAGCACCTTCCCACTAGCTATCTATTTTACATTTGGTAGTGTATATACGTCAGTGCTACTCTCTCACTTCGTCCCAGCTTACCCTACCCCCTCCCCATGTCCTCAGTTACCTCAACTCCTCAGTTCTTTCTCTGTGTAATTAATTCCTTGTGTTAAATCCCCTCTCCTGTAATATCTGCTGTAATTTCTGTTTTTCTGATGGGATCCTGACTGATATAGTAGGGCACCTAACCTGGGCTTGGGTTCTCAGGGAAAGATTCTCAGGAGAAATGTAATATTCCTATTTTTAAAAGATAAACAGAACTTGGCAATAGGATGAGAGGATAAAGAAAAGGCATGATTCAGCATCATGTCCAGATTTTTGGTTTGGGAATGTAGGTGGATAAAGTTGCCATTTGTTAAGAAAGGAAGCAGAAACAGATGAACAAGTTTGGGGATGGGATGGAAATGCTGAGTTTGAGTCGCTCGTGGGATACCCGAGGATAGATGTGCAGTAGGATCTGACAGAATCTGAACACAGAAGGGATATCGTCTCCTGAAACCCTCCTTCTCTTTCTGATCCCTCAGTTGCCTCGTTCGGTGGATTACTACGTCTCTCTTCTGTACCTTCAAACTATTATCCCAGGTTTCATTTGCATCTGCTCAGTTCGCCTTTATCTTAAAAAAAAAAATTTCAAAAAATCTTTTCTTAAAGTCCAGGTTTCCACCAGCTTTTTGGGGCTATGTCTCTATTTTTCCTATTATGAATAATTTTGTTTCCATGGCAGTTATTTCTATTTCCTTCTCGCCCACTCTTCCTTAATCCACTGAAACCTGTCTTCCATCCCCACTGAAACTGATTCAGAAACTGATCTTGGCAAAGACAACAGTGACTTGCTTATTGCTAAATCTAGTGGGCACTCAGCTCTGAGCTGGCCAGAGGTGCTAAATTCTGGTTAGTGGCCAGTAAATAGCAAATAGTCAGTAAACAGAAGTTATTATTATGCTTGGGCTGAATTAATTTTTTAATTGTTACTGCGAAATTTTTTTTCCAAGATGAATTATCTCAACGAATCCTCAGTTTGTCTGACCATTTCTTTTCTTCATGAATTTGTGTCTCTGATGACCTACCATCAAAACAATTAGTGAATTCAGCAGGAAAAAAAATCATTCACATACATCACTTAGCATCTTATGGAAAGAATAAAAATATAAACCCTATAAAAATTGTTTGACTAAAATTTTCACCTTTCAACTAGCTGTTTGTTTAATTACAGAGAGAGCTTCAAAACGATGCAAGCTGCCTTAGGGGAACGATAGGCGAAAGCATTTTCCCCAAAACCTATGTTTTCTTGTAGTAGCCACAAATAGCTAGTAATCTTTACTAAGAAACAGAAATGAGGAATAAGGGTCATTTACTAAGTGGCATGTTTGAGTTATAGTCTAGTAGTTGCAAAGAATTAGCAGTGTATTTATTTTTCAATAGCTCACAGCATAAAAGGCACGGCTATAGTGATGAGCAAACTCTTAAATCATATCTTTGCCTCAGTGTAAAAGGGAATATGCTTTAATAGAACAGCGTGACCTCATCTTTCAGTGTCTTTCAGAGGAAGGAACACAATCTACAAATGAGATGTGATACCTTATTTTTTTGTTTTTTCAGTTTGCACTTAAAAGAGCAGTTCTTTATTTGTAGACACTTTGAATTGTGAAAGCCAAGATTTGCCATGTGTGCGTTTGTAATCATATGTGCTCAGATTTATGCTGATTCACAACTGATAAACCTCATGCTCTGAGCAGAAAAACCACAAAGCGATCTTGAAATTTTTAGTGAACTGGTATTCTCCGTAATGTAACACCAGTGGTTGGACTGTGTGAACATATTCAGGGATCATTTATAGATAAACTTAACACAGTTTTTTAAATTAGAAGATTACAGTGACTACAATGATCAGTCTCATTTAGATCCCACATAAAACCTTAAAGATGATAAAATACCATGATAGGACTACAGGTATGATTTTTTTTTTTTTTTTTGCGGTATGCGGGCCTCTTGCTGTTGTGGCCTCTCCCGTTGCGGAGCACAGGCTCCCGACGCGCAGGCTCAGGGCCATGGCTCACGGGCCCAGCCGCTCCGCGGCATGTGGGATCTTCCCGGACCGGGGCACGAACCCGTGTCCCCTACATCGGCAGGCGGGCTCTCAACCACTGCGCCAGCAGGGAAGCCCTGATTTCATATTTTTTTAATAAAAATAAACGGTCTATTCTTTTAATGACTAAAGAGATAGAAGGACACCAATACCATGTCTCTCTGAAATGCTTACTCATAATCTCTCTTTCATCACATAGAGAAGCTCTAAAGAGAATAAAATGCAGTGCGTAATGTAATCTGTCATGATACATTGACGTGCTGAGTAAGAAAATTCAGAAGGAGGAAGCATTTTAATTTAACATGAAACATCTGTTTTTATAACATTTTCTCTTGTATTGTTCTAGTTCCTTTGTGCTTTTAAAAAATATAATTTGCCTTACATTCACTCAAATAGGTTACACCTAACTGCAGGATTAAAAACAGCAAATGGCTAATCAAATAAGCAAACAAAAGAAAGAAAGAAAGAAAGAAAGAAAGAAGAAAGATAGAAAGAAAGAAAGAAAGATAGGAAGAAAGAAGTTAGTACATAAAAATAAACATACACAGAAAACCATATAGATTGTTTTGATGACCCCTTGGAAAGCGTCCATGCTTTGTTGCCCAATATTGAGCTTAATTTGATTACTTCTCCTCTTTAAAAGACAAATGGAGTTCATTACATGGCACTTTTCTGACACATGGCACTCTTTCTCTAGGTCAAGAACATACATACATTCTTATATGAAATTTATGTGATTTAAGCAAAGAATAGAGCCTCACTCAAGTCACAGTGTACCACAGGGTTTGTGTTTGGATACATGCATAGCAGTCCAGAAAAAGCTGAATAATCTGGCCAAGGAATTTTAGGGACTCTGGAAGAGCTAGCTGAGCACCATAGGACAGGAGCTAATATCTTCCTTTTCTTTCATTCTATTTCAAATAACTTGCAATTTTGCATTTTCCTTGCCTCCCACTGACACTCTCCTTAACAGAGATAACAATTTGATGTGTATAATTTTAGTTCTTTGTCTAAATATCTGCATGCAATTGTGTATCAAATACACACACACACACACACATCCATATATGAACTGATATATATATACATGCATATACACTTATTCTTTACATAAAAGGGACCATATCATTTGTATTTTTTGGCAACATTAATATACCTTAGATATCTTTCCATGTTAAAATGCATAATTCCACCACATACCTTTTAATTAATTAATTAATCTAACATATTTATTCATTACAAGATATTGTTCTAGACACTAGTGATTTGACAGTAACCAATAGATAAATTATTTGCCCACAGATGTTTGGGTTCTAGTGAAGGAGATGGATAATTAATATGTAGCTCAGTGTTTAATGTCAGGAGCTAGTACATTTTATGAAGAAAAATAAAGAGAGATAAAATGTAGAGAAGGATGATACAGGGTGACATTCAAGCAGAGCTTTTGAAGAGGATGAACCAGCCAAGAGAATGTCTGGAGAAAGAATAATACAAGTAGAGGAATATGAAAGTGCAAATGCCCATGATTTTGAAACAGGGCAAGTGATGAGGGAAGAGGGAGGAGATGAGTTCACAGAGGCAGAGGCCAGATTACACAGGACTGTGGGTCTTGGTAAGGACATTGAATTGGATCTGATTAACTTTACTGAATCCCTGCCTCTTTTACTACAGTATGGATGTAACATAGCTTACTTAACTCTTCTTTTCTAACGAAGGGAATGTTTTAAGTGTTTCTTATAAAAGATTATAAAGACCACCCTTTGCTCATCTCCGTGCACAAGGGAATATTTCTGCAAGTTGTATTCCTGGAGCAGAATAACTACATCAAAAGATGAGCACAATGTAAATGTTGATAGATGCTGCCTTCCAAAATTTGCCTTCGAATTGCCTTCCAAAAAGGCTAAATTTACATTGCCACCCATGGTGTATGGAAGTGACCACTTCTCTTTATTCTTTTCAACACAGGACATTGTCTTCTTATTTTAAATAATCCAGTGGTAATGAAATCATGTCTCTGTTTTGTTTTAGTGTGCATTTTCATGATTATTAATAAAGCTGAGAACCATTTCCTATGTTCATAACCATTGGATTTTTTTTTCTCTTGTGAATAGCCTATTAATCAAGTTTTCATTCCAGACCATGTCTGTGGCCAGTCTTTGGGTCAATTGTCCACCCTTAGTACAGTCAGCTGTGTCTGGAGGATTGAGGTTATATATTACAAAACATAGCTTGCTAAGGCCGTTCCTCAGCATGGGCTATAAGTAGTGCTTGATTACCTATAAACTATATGAGTGAAGCAGTTACTCTGATTAATGCCCAGTGCAATTTGATGGCGAGTGAAATTAGGAATGAAACACAATATTTACTGAGCACACGCTAACTGCCAAGCTCTATTTTAGATGTTATGAGGGACAGAAAGTTACACATGGTGGTGTCACTGTCCTCAAGATACTTTTAATCTTATAAAGAGAGATGACAAGTACAAAACTAATTATAATTCAGAATGGAATACAAGATCCCCAAGAATGACACAAACTGAATGATAAAGTAATTCTGAGCTAAAGAGAAATCACATTCAACTGAGAACTCTGCTAAGGTTTAGTGCCTTAGATTTTGAATAAGTGTAGGAGTTTTTAAAGTACAAAAAAGTACAAAGACAGAAGTAGAAATCAGCTACAGTCCCACCACTGAGAGAAAAACATGTTTTTTTTTAACTAATGACTCAATATTTTTAAGGATATCCTGCCTGATATTTGTGTATGTGTATGTATATATATGTGCGTGTGTCCATATGAGTATATGCAAAGTTTTACACAAATGGGGGCTTTTTATGGGCAAGGACCTTGTCAGTGTTTGGTTTATTGGCCAATTCAGGTACTCAGGATTTTTTTTTTTTTTTTTTTTAGGTTTAGACATTTTTTTTTTAATCAGACAAAAAGAAAAGTAAACAACTACATTAAAAAAAATTATAGTAATTAGAGCCTGTATAACCAAAACTGCTACCTGGAATTTTTCAACGTTTTTACTTTAGCAGAATTAGACAAATGACACCTGATAGTACAATTTTTTTTTTCCTCCAAAAGTAATACTGAGTATGTTCTGGAGACACTACAAACTAAGAAATATACTATGTATTATAAAGACAACTAATAGTAACGATGGCGACAAAAGTCTGATTCTTTAAAGAAAGGTTCAATAATCTTTCATACACTAGTTTTACTGTTGCTGGAGAGTAGAGTGAAATACGCTAAACTATGAGCTCCTTAAAGGCAGAAACCAGACTAGACGTGGCATCTATTCTAGCACATAGGCAGCCTTTAATAGGTGGTGAATGAAACATAAATACTGGATATTCAATTAGGTGAAACTTTCTCTATCCCAGAAAAACTGACTGAGGTTCCTGAGGTTTCACTGCATTAAAAAATACATGTTTATTTATTCCCTAAGACTCCCATTACTGAATTCCTTGCCTGAACTTGCTTCAGATTTTAGTTCAACAAACTAAACAGATACAAGAAGAGAAATGGTGTTAATTCATCTTATATGAAAGTACTGAAAAACAGCCCCACCACTGACTGAGGCGTCTCTCACTCTGCATATCGGGCCTAAGGAAGAATGGATACAGAAGGCAGACCTCCCCCTCCCCCTGCCCTTTTGGTAAAAGCTTTCCATTTTCTAACTTCAGCACAAAAACATATATAAAACAGTCTGACTATGGGAAAATCTTCCTCTTTTCCATCCTTACTAGAAACACAAGTCCTTCACTTCTTGTCACTTCTATTTTTGCTTATTCAAGGTTTTCAGATCTTGAAACTGAGTATTTTCATGTTGTGCCCTCCTTGTGGGGATGAGACTTTATGTATACTTTATATAATTTTTGATATAAGTATACTCAGGTGTTGAATGAATGAATATTTTATAACTTGTCCTTTCTATGTTTATAAAACTATACCTTTTTAGCTAGTCATATTTATAGATTGCATAGTATTTCATTACTTGTATAATTTACTCAACCATTCTCCTATGGATAAATGTTTAGGTTTATTTTCAGTTCTATGTTATTTTAAACAACACTGATAAGAACAATGTTGGGCTAAATCTATTTTATACGCATGTGATTATCTCCTTGGAGTAAATTTTTAGAAATGAGTTTTCTGTCAAAAAGAATAAAGCGTATTTTAGAGGATTGTGATGCATAATAGTCAAACTGTCCCCCTGCATAGAAATGTGAATGAAATTCTCACCAACAGGATACAGCAACATATATTTTCACACACTGACCAGATCCAGGTTTGATTTTTTGACGTAGGCAGAAGTGAGAAATTCTAGTAGTTATTTAGTTTATTTTGGGTCTGGGGAGAGGGTTGGGAGTGAGTACATTTTTAACAAACATCATCTGAGACTAACTTTATTTGGTCTGGCTTAAAGGACCACAGCTCCTCAGGTTTTTTAATGTTTGATAAGTATTTGTCAAATTCATTTTATAGTTTTTACTCTTGGAAGTCATAGACTGGTTCAGTATCCTTCAAACAAAAATCAGAAATAGACATCCAGATGCGTAGTGAATCTTCTTGTATCACATAATAAACAGGGATTGGAATTTGAATTTTTATTTCTTTCTCTACTGTTAAAACTGTGAGGCTATGTTGAGTTCATGTAACTTCTTAGCAAGCTACTAAACTTTATAAGCAGTTTATCCGTTAACCACAGTGTAACTGTAATCATGAGTTAATTTGCAGTTATTTCGGAAGTGTCTTCTGTGGATGGTTGTGCCAGTTACTAAGCAATTGTCTCTCAGCTCCAAATCACCCTTCTGTACTTGCTTCGTGATGCTGAAGCTGGAACTCTGCAAACCTTATTTCTACTCACCAGCTGACTCGCTGTTAGACTCTACCACAGGGGGCAGAGGAAGGAGACTAAAGCTGGAGAAGAAAACAGGGACTCTGCCCTTCTGTGTACTTCCTGTTGGCTTCCTGTCTACTCTCAGTTCCCTGAGCATAACCTTGGCAATGCTTCTTCATCGAGCAGCAGCAGGCAGTTCTTCCCTGGGTATCAGCAGCTGAGTTCAGTTTGCACTCTTTCAACTCTCGTGGAACGAGCCTCATTGGGTCATTATTACAGTCACCACCATCAACGAACAGAGTCCCAACCTCTGAGGTTCAGGCCCCAGCCACTTGGGGTCTCTCCCCTAAGCTCAGAGACACTAGTACCCATTGAGTAACTAAACCAGAACCTCCCTTCAAAAGTCTGAGTTTCAGCTCTTCAGGACTCCCCCATCCCACATCTAAGTTTCTAAATTTTAGTAAGTTTAACCTTTTCCTTTTGTTCTTTCAGCCATAGGGATAGTATCTGCTTCCTGCAGTTGCTGCCTCTTTCTTTCTTTCTATTTTTCAGTTACTTAGTTCACAACTTTATACCTAGTTGATGATTCCTAATATTAAATTCTCTCTGTTCAATGACTGGTATATTTTTTTATCCCCTTACTGGACCTTGATGGAGACAATGGTCATAGAAGAACAGTAGAAGTTTACATGTTTTAAGAACAAAAGTTATTCATTTATTGTCACCCAACATATATGTGACTCCCTAGAAGAGTTTCATGAGGCAGAGGAGGATGAAGAGAACCAAGGGGTGAAGGCAATTTTTAATAAGTGCGGTTTATAAAATGTGCCCATACAGCATCACTTTCACCACAGAGAGCCACTGGATACCTCTTTGCATTTTTTCCTCCAAAATCATAAAGTCACATCTCCACAGCTGTAGCAGGATGGATTTTCATGATGGAATCTGACTAATAATGGGTTGTTTGCAGAAGCAGGGCATTTCAGTGACCTGAGGTTATTCTGGAAGCTGCAATTACCTAAAGAGAATAACCTCAGAAACTCCTATTTGAGGAAATTCAGGAAAATGTCATGGAGGTGCACATTTGCAGTGGCCATATATGTAAGCTGTGGCTGAAAGAAAGATTTCAGCATTGAGTTAAAATTCCTATGTGCAGTGACTGTGATCATAACAGATTCTTCTCTTTTGATACTCAGTTTCTATAAAATTTTATGGTTCTACAATTTCAAGTTATCCATTAAAGCTCAACTACGTTAACTAAGTCTTAAGGGCCAAGATCATAGTTGTTCTGAAAATCGAAGTAGTTGGAAAACTGTTTTCTAACTGTGTTCTAGTGAATCAAGCTAGCTGACAAATTTATAGGTACAATTCCTTTTGTGCAATTAGTTCAAGGCTCTATCCCATCAACTGTAACCATTTAAGAATAAACTCTTATTGGATTTCCTAAGTTATTGATTATTATGAATTTCATCTAGTTTTGAAAAAAAGTCACCAAAATATTTCAAAAACATTTTTCTGTCTTATAAAAGTAGATACAATGTAGTGTCAAATGCAATATGGCTACAGTGATATTTTTGGTACATTTAAATTTTCCGTATAAGCTAGATTTGAGGATTTTATGTAACTAGTTGTATCAATTGCAAATAATTAGTTTTGTGTCATTCTTACTAAATATTTTCCACTTAATTCTTTGGGTCTAATACCTCCTGCACAATGTTGAATTGAAATGGTCAGAGTGAGCATATTCATTTCATGCCTGATTTTATGGGGAATATTTTAAAAGTTTCACTATTGAATATACTGTTTCCTGTAGTCTTTTAATAAATAGCCTATATCTATCAGAATTTAGTACAGAAATCAGAAATCACTTTAGACATTACAAGGAGGAATAAACCTAATAGGCACTTGAAAAATTATTGGAAGGGTTGGAGGACAGGTTTAGGGGCAGGGAGGGGGGGGTTGATGCTGAAATTTGGTTTCAAGTTCACCCACCACCGGTGTCATCAGAGGTCAGTAAATTTGCAGCTACTACTGTTTTTGCTACCATTGCCACAGCTGCCTCACCACAAACCAGGTTCCAAAAAAGAAAAATAATGAGCAATGAATCAACAAATCCTGTTGGTTCTTGCTTGTTAACCGCATCTGCCAAAGGAAGATGGTCTCTGCTCTTCTATCAGTCAGGGTTTGACAAAAGCCACAGTAGGTATCTGAACAGATATAATTTCATATAAAGGTTTTTAAGCTAAGCATGAAGTTGTTAATTAACTCAAAAGAAAATAAAAGAAACTGCCAAAAACAAAGTTATGAAAATAGCAATTGCAGGAAGCAGTGACCACTTCTAGGTCTAGGTGAACAAAGAAGAGGTTGGAATTACTAAATTTTAAAAGCTTTAAGGAAGAGACTTGTGGAGGTGAAACTCAGACATCTCAGGAGATGGAGCTGGTTTGCTGATGCCTGGTTTCTCTGCAGAGGATGTGATGAGGCTATTTCTGTGAGTTTTAGGGGAAATTCAAACACGATGTAACTGTAGCTATGGAAGAAAGTGCCACAGCTGGGGTTTAGAAGCAGTGTCAGGGTGACTGTGTAGGAAAGAGTTAAGACAGTAGGTCTGATGTTGCTCTTTGAAGGGCTTGCTAGTTGAGGCTGTCACATAAAAACTTGACTGGAATTTTCCCCAGGTTACTAAATAATAATGTTGTTTTATGTGCCTAGGGCACTAAACCTGGCTGTACCAGTTTACCTAGATTGTGCAAACAATGAGATTTATAGTAAATACCTGCTATTCTTCTGGGAGTTTGGAAATCATAGCTAATTGTGCAGGGAGAAAGTGCCAATGTATCCAGCCCCCAATGAAAACCCTGAACTCAGAGTGACATCAGCATCATGGAGGCATAAAACATCCCTCATTTTTGTCCCCTAACTCAACAACAAAAGTTTGGCATCTATCCATTGACAAAAGTGCCTTTGTGGGGCTTCTGGGATCCAGCACCATATGCCAAGGGACCTAGGCAGAGTCTTGCTGACCCATGCATTGGGCAATAGACAGATAGATCTTTGTCCTGGTTGTGGATCCTGTAGTGACCTTTGAACCAACTCTAGCCCCTCAGCTGTGGTCCAGGAGCCCCTGGAAAACACTGTCTTAGACAATCACCTACAGACGAGAGAGTCTTTGTAGAAGTCCAGCTTTCCAGAGGAGAAGTTCCAGTGCATTGGTGGAGCAAAAAGTTACAAGTCTGGACACATAAGATTGGGTAAAAGGAATAGCATGACTTTACTCACAGCCCTCTTACCCCAAGGCAACACAGCTCAGGCCAAGAAAGATCTAATTGGCCCATGTTTTCTCTCACAGGGGAAAGAGGGAGCATGTGAGAGAGCACCTGGCTTCCCCAGCTGTGTGGGATGCTGCCAAAGGAGCTCATTTCTTTCTCTCCCCATCCAGATTACTGAATTATGAGCTGCATGACTGGGGGGCTGGAAAAAGCTGGGAGAGCAGCAATTAGGACTCTTTTGGAGGGCATTAAATGGACATAGATCCCACTAACTGCATGGACTCCATCAAGAAGCCCATCCATGAGCCACTGGTAACACCTCAGCCATGGATCCCCTGAAATTAGTAACATGAAAATATATGAAAATATACAACACACTGGTAAAGGTAAGTTTATAGGCAAACTCAGAATACTGTAATACTGTAATATGGTAAAATGTTAAACACTTAACTCTAGTATAAAGGTTAAAGGGTGAGAGTATTAAAAATAACTACAGCTACAATAAGTTGTTAATGAATACACAATACGAAAAGAAGTAAATTGTGGCATCAAAAATATAAAAGGAGGAAGCAAAAGTGTAAAGTTTTGTATGCAATCAAAGTTCAGCTGTTATCAGTGTAAAATAGACTATATTATAAGATGTAAGCCAAATAATAACCACAAAGCAAAAACCTACAATAGATTCATAAAAGATAAAGAGAAGGGAATCAAAGCATACAACTACAGAAAAATCATCAATTCAGAGATGAAGGCAGCAAGAGAGGAAGAAAGGAACAAGGGAACTACAAAACAGACGGAAAACAATTGATAACATTAGTACGTTCCTACCTATCAATAATTCTCTAAATGTAAATGTATTGAATTCTCCAATCAAAAGACATAGATGGACTGGATGGATTAAAAACAAGACCCAACTGTATGCTACCTACAAGCAACTCAAGCTTTGAGGATACACATAGCTAAAAGTGAAGAGAAAGCAAAAGATAGTCTATGCATGTGGAAACCAAGAGAGCAAAGGCCGCTATTCATATCAGACAATATAGACTTTAGGTCAAAAATGGTAACAAGTGACAAAGAGTGTCATTATATAATGATAAAGGGGTCAATTCATCAAGAGGATATAACAGTTATAAATATATATGCACTCAACATTAGAGCACATAAGTATATTAAGCAAATACCAGCAGATTTGAAGGGAGAAGTACACAACAATACAATAATAGTAGGGGACTTCAATAACCCACTTTCAATAATAGGTAGATCATACAGACAGAAAAACAAGAAAATATTGGACTTATATCTAAACCATAATTTAGATCAAATAAGCCCAATAGACATATACAGAGTATTCTATCCAGCAGCAGCAGAATACACATTCTTCTCAAATGCACACAGAACATTCTACAAGATAGATGGTATTCTGAGTTTCTTTAATCTTTTTTCTTTCTATTCTTTTTTTGCGGCATGTGGGATCCTCCCGGACCGGGGCACAATTCCGTGTCCCCTGCATCGGCAGGTGGACTCTCAACCACTGCGCCACCAGGGAAGCCCTTTTCTTTCTATTCTTCAAAGCAGGAAACTTATATTGATCTATTTTCAGGTTCACTTATTCTTTCTTCTGCTATGTCTGATTTGCTATTGAGTCTATCTAAAGAAGTTTTTATTTTAATAGCTATAATTTTCAGCTCTATAATTTCTCTGCTTAGATTAACTGTTTAGCCATTGATAGCATTTTTATTCAGTTATTTAAGCATATTTTCTATTTTTGAATATATTTATAGTAGATACTTTGAAATCTGCCTGTTAATTTAACATCTGAGACCAGAGTCTGTTTTATTGTCTGCCTTCTTTTCCTGAGTATAGCTTCATACTTCCCTGGTTTTCTGTATATAGATTAATTTGAGGTTGAAATATGCGTATCATAGATAATACATTGTAGCCGCTCTCGATTCATCATATTCTTATGAAATTAGATTTTCGTTCTACTATGGTGTTTAGTTGCCTGGATCAATCTGCAAACTTTTCCATTTCCTGTTCCTCATGATATACAGCTGCTTATCTATCTACCCTGTTCTTACGCCTTCCTACTGCTGCTTTTCCAGACTATGCCCCTGTTGGTTTCCTCTATGTCTGCCAAATTTGGGGATGAGGATCTAGGAAGAGATTAGGATCATCTCTCTGTTGTTTTCGTATTTCTAGGCATTTTCCTAGTTTTCAGCTGTTCTCTCCAGTTTGTCTTACTGTTTGACACATCAGGCTTTTTGCCAGACTGCACATGGTTGGAGAATGTATTCACTCAAGAGAAGCATCCAATTTACGAATCCAGATCCACACCATTCTACCTTTAGAGAGTAGATTTCTCTCTGCTTTCAGCTTGGTTTTCCACAATGCTCTCTCTGGTTTTCAAATGCTTGAATAGTTTTGCCAAGGATTTGGCAGTTTATCCTTTGAATTTGGGTTTCACTCCCAAATTTTGAACTAGGAGCTCCTTCCCACACATTCGTATTATCCCTTCCTGTACTTGCTTCCTTAATTAAGCATCATGGGATTTTATACCTGGAAAGTTTCTTAGAAAGAGTGTAATCATCTCATTTTATGTTAGAAGCACCAGGAGCCTTGAAAGGTGAGATGACTGGTCCAGGGTCATGGAGCCAATTAATGGCTTAGTTTCCTGATTTAGTCTTGATGAATCACCGTGATGCTTGCACCAGGAGCGCTGTATGGTTCTAATGCAATTGGGTAGTGCCAAAAACCCGAAAGATACCATCCCAGCCATAAGTACACTCATATGTTTTAGGGAGATCATATATACACAGTAAAGCAAATTGTGAAAAATTACAAAACCAATTTAGCTTCTAGTTCAAAGTCCAGTTAAATATAGATGGGAGAGCAATAGGGCTACAAGCTCAGGCAACAAACCTAACGTGCATTAATTAACCTTAAAGCCTTAGCAAAGGGAAAATTTTAATACATCAGAAATCCATGTAGTATTACTGAATTTCTTCAGATTCTGAATGTAGAGTGTCTGTAAATGCATCACTCCTATGGCCCTGGTTAAGTGTCAGAAGGGCTTTTGAAATTTTGACATGTTAAATTTTTTTTAAGTGCTTGGCTTTCTGTGTCTCTATTATGAATCCTCTACACATCTCTTGTGGATAGAATATTGGATCACACTTCTAGGTATATAAGATATAAAGACTCATTTTTAGGAACCTTCACTTTACTCTTCATCCTTGCATCTTAAACAGGAAAGGCATAATTTGTTTCTAGAGGGTTCCAGTGTATTATGAAAGCTCTTGTTTGTGTATGAAGAACAGAAACTTGTTTCACTTATTTGTTTCATGTAGCCTCCTTTTCATAATAAAATGACATAGGCGTAGAGTTAAATTGGGCTTCTAAAAAAATCTGAATTGGTAAACTATATAAGGAAGAAAATAAGTAAAAAAATAGATTATATAATTTTATGTAAATATTTAATATTTCTCAATTTGCAGCATATAACATAATTTTATTTAAGACCACATTTATATTCAAGGCCAGTTGCTGCTTTTACAGACATGCTCCATTTAGTCTTTGCTTTAAGCCTTTGAATGCTTTATAATGTGAACTGCTTTAAAGTACTTAGCATATAAAAACAGTGCTTTTCAAGCTATAGGAGGAATTAAATTTGTGTTATTTAATCAGTTATTTTATTTGAATTAAAATCTTTTTAGATTAAAAGAGATTTTAATTAATTGAAATTTCCAATGCTTTTGCAAAATTCCTCCCTATTTTCAAATAGGGAGCAACATTCTGTTACCTTTGTCAAATGGCCAAATAAATCTTTTGACTTGCAGAAATAGAAAGAACCTATCTTATCATCTTCTCCCTCCAAAAAGAAGGGATGAATTTTGAAGTTAGAAGTAATGTTTTGGAGCTGATTGAACCAAAAGCCTTTGAAGTGTAATTTTTAGACAAGCAGAGAATTGTGGAGGTCTTTACATAATAGGTTCTGCAAGTGGCCACAAACTTATTTAGGTAAACACTGAGGTTAATATCTATTTACTGGGAATACAATAATTACAAGATGGTCACATGGGTCTGAAGAGAAAAAGCTTTTTTGTAATCAGGTCCAGAGATCAGAAAAGAGGAGTGTGTTGATCATGGTTATGCTGAAGTGTTACTTGTAGGGAGTAAAAAATGAATTTTATGCTCAAAAGTAAGTTAGGTGGAACTTTATCTTGTTTTTGATAGTTAATAGTTAAAATGAAAACAAGTTCAGGGAAAATGAAATATCTTAGGCAGATCCAAGAACACATGTTTGATATGATTTTCACAAAAAGAGTCATGATGGATAATATGCCTACTGGTTTGGCTATTGCCATTGGTTTGGGAATATGGTTCTTGAATAGCCACATTTCAGAATGGATCTTTCTTTCTGGGAGAGTAGAAAGCTAATTACAGCAGGCAATTCCAGAAGCAGAAAAAGAGTTCATTAAGGTACTAAATATCAATACCTCTCACATTAGCCTCCCTGACATTCTTACCATGAGAGTGGATTTATGGTTTTTAACCATCTTCCCTCCATATGTTATATGGAGTAATATGTTTATCTATGCAAATATTAATTTCAGAAGTAGATTAGTTTATTATACTGACTGGAGACTTGAAGGTATGAGATACAAAGTAGATATATTTTGATGGAGTATGGAATGAGCTAAGTCTAGATGGCACATTGTGGCCTGGGTGTTAAGTATTCCTGGAAGAGAGAGGAGAAAGGGAAGATACTGTTGATGGATAGTGTACTGTTTTGCTGGGAGTCTGCAGAAAGGGATATTTGGATAAAGGTAAGTCACCTTAAAAAGGCATGTTGATATTACTCAGTGAAAGTTAAGAAGCTCATTGAGAAAAAAAAAATGTATTTGTATCTAAAAAAGATTGTTACCTATCTTTGTGATATAAATAAATTAATTCCATTCCTTTTGGAGCAATTTAAATTTTATTTTGATATTATTAGTATTTTATATTTTGAATATTATGCTATAATATTGATATTATGTAGATATTTTTAAGAGTAAATGCTTGGCATTCAACTGTTTAATAGCTCTTTTTTATTTCCAGTAAGCCTCTGACAAAGAATTGTCAACAAAAAAATTAATCAGTCATTCTAAGAAAGAAATGGAAAACTGTATTCAAGCCAAATTGAAGCTTATAACCTAGGAACAGCATCTCAGAAAGCTCTGAGATCTGTTCCGCCTGTTAGAAGTCAAGGCACAGTTATATAAGTTTTTTGAGACTGAAGGCTGTATATTAAATGACATATTATTGACAGTTTACCTAAACCAGATCTAAGTGTCATCATGGGCCCTTACAAGATCACGAAGGAATGTTATCTTTAAGGAATTGTCTTGATGGCAGGAGAATGTTGTTCTTTATAGTTGATAGACAATGCAAAACAGGAGGGAGAGAGGAGGCCAAAGGCAGAGAAAAATTTTTCTTGTCTTGCTATAACATGTGAATTTTATTTCATAAAACTATATATATATATATATATATTTATTTATTTATTTATTTATTTATTTATTTTTTGCGGTACGTGGGCCTCTCACTGTTGTGGCCTCTCCCATTGTGGAGCACAGGCTCTGGACGTGCAGGCTCAGCGGCCATGGCTCACGGGCCTAGCCACTCCGCGGCATGTGGGATCTTCCCGGACCAGGGCACGAACCCGTGTCCCCTGCATCGGCAGGCAGACTCTGAACCACTGCGCCACCAGGGAAGCCCATATAAAACTATATTTTTATATTTCTAAAACCAACAGACTTTTATGGTGGATCATTTTTCTTACATTAATTACACAGGTACTAGTTTCTTAGCTGGAGTTCAAGTCTACTACCAATGTCAGTTTAGAGATAAATAACTTTGAAATCCTGATATGGGAGAACTATAGAAACAACCTGTGCAACCTCAAGTTTGTAAAATGGCCTCTGTGCATCATACAGCTATTCTCAAATGGAGACCAAGAAAGCAAGGTCATTTTTAATCTCTACATACATCTTGCTTTCCTGGCTCAACACTAATCATTCATTATGTTCTGCATATTGGAAGGGAGAAGATGAAGGATATAGAAGAATTCACTTTGAAAACATGTACTCAATGTTGCATATCCAAAAGCTCCCAGGGGATTAAACAATCAGAAAGCCCTGCATCATTTGCATTTTAATGGATAAAAATAAGAGTTGAAACATTTCTTTACACTTAAACTACCGTGAAAAAGTGTGTGTAGTTAATAGGACTGAAGTGGTAAGGAGGGGGGGAGGAAGAAATGGGGACTCAATAAAATTTAAAGAAAATTTATTTCTTTTACAGAATTGGAGCTGGGTTGATTAAGTCAAGGTGCCTGCCTCTGCTAGAGACACATTTTCCTAATGAAAAGTCCTGTAACTTCAGGCCTTTCACATTTTCCATGAATAGATGTCATTACTCACTATCATATTTATCATTACTTGTAAAACAGTGAGGTGGCAGCAAGGGAAAGGACTAAAATAGCATTGGAAAAAATTTGGTACTGGCTTAGGTAATTTAAATGAAGGCTTTTTTTGCAAAAGCAAAAACAACCTCCATCGTTACTCCATCATACCTTTGGAAAACTCACATCAGGTTGTGGGCCACTTTTACGAAAAGTGACTACAATTTCTCTCCACCCTCCTCTAATTCTGAATTAGAAATGATAAAGAGCTTGACTGGTAAAATTCTGAAACAGATAATGAGTTTTTTAAGTGATAATTACTGAATCTCCTTATTTTTAGAAACCCATTAACAGGTATCTCTTTAGTCATAGAAAAAAAGTCTTCATCAATATTGAATTGTGCTATCACACGTACAAGTTTCTTTCCAATTATGGAATCTGACTAATTTCACAAGAACTATTTGGTATTAATTGGTTTTAAGATTTAATCAAGTAAAGACATCATTTATTAATTTCAATTTGAAAAGCCAGAAAAAAAGTATAACCCTATTATCTTTAGACAAATATTGTCAAATGTTCACGTGAGTTAGAAATTGAAAACAAAAAGTGCCCCTGTGCCTTGTGAGTTTCTCCAATTCAAAGAAGAGTATTTATCAATGGGAAGCTGAGGCAGGTCTTAGAGTGAAATCTTACTGCCTTATGAGAGAATGGAGAGGGTTTGACTAGACTTACCAAGGATGCAATGGCCGTTTGGTGAATTCTTAGTTTAGTAAGTAGGAAGAGGGCAGTAAGCCCTACATTACAGTCAAAGTCAAGCAGCTCCACATTTCCAGTAAGTAAATCTTGACCACGTTCTTCAAGTACCTAGAGGTAGTGAAACCATAAAGAGGCCCCGAGGTATACAATCTTGGAAGCTGAAGATTAGCAGGCCTTGTAGATGGGAAAGTCCTGTAGCTGGCTGGGTTCTACCAGCTGTTAGAAGTTCCATCAGCTGTTGACAAGGCCCCATTCAGAGCACATAGATGTTTTCGAATGTAATTATTATATGTTAATCGCCACCAACTGATCAAGATTATGTATTGTACCAAAGACGTTACAGAAGCTGAGGATGAATTGCACCCCAAAACAGAAAACATAAGTTCAATCTGTAGATTCGATTGATTTTCCTCTTAGGAAAATGAAGGCTCTTTACTCAAGGAGCTGTTATGTATAAAATAGGCAAATAAGGGTTTTGCGAATTATTGTCAGTAACTGCCATTGACAGATTCATTATTAGAAACAACCCTGTTTGCATTGTAGGACATTTTCTATAATGAAATCTGATTTCAGAAATGTGTTTTTTCCAACTTTATAAGTTTCTGATGTCTGCATTTTCTTTCACTGCCAGCATCTTTTCTAATTTATCTATTGCTAGCTAATTTTCAAAAAAAAATATGATAAATGAAATTTTCTTTCAAAATTTAATTATTCAAAAGGCTGAATGAAGATAGGATATCAAAGTTATCAACAAGTGTTCTTATAAAAGACTGTGATTGTGTTCTGGAGCCTTGTATTTTCTTAATGATCATGAAGGTTATTTGAACTGAAGCTATTCAGGTTGGGGGCAGTAGCTTTTCTTTCTATTTGTGTTATTTTTATAACTAAATTAGAAGTCCTCATGCCACATTTGTGGGGTTACCGGAAGGCAGAGTGATCATGAAGACCACCTGTCTCTTCCTGGTTCCCTATTACAAAGTCAGGTGGTCATCAAAAAATGGCTAGACTATTGCTAATCACAACTCCAGCTCTGGGAAACCTTGAAGCACTGAGATTAAGGATTCCATAAATTATCAAAAAGCAACATTTTTTAAAAACATCTTTATTGGAGGTTAATTGCTTTACAGTGGTGTGTTACTTTCTGCTTTATAACAGAGTGAATCAGCTATACATATACATACATCCCCATATCTCCTCCCTCTTGCGTCTCCCTCCCACCCTCCCTATCCCACCCCTCTAGGTGGTCACAAAGCACCGAGCTGATCTCCCTGTGCTATGCGGCTGCTTCCCACTAGCTATCTATTTTACGTTTGGTAGTGTATATATGTCCATGCCACTCTCTCACTTTGTCCCAGCTTACCCTTCCCCTTCCCCATATCCTCAAGTCCATTCTCTAGTAGGTCTGTGTCTTTATTCCCATCCTGCCCCTAGGTTCTTCATGACATTTTTTTTTTTCAGATTCCATATATATGTGTTAGCATACAGTATTTGTTTTTCTCTTTCTGACTTACTTCATTCTGTATGACAGACTTTAGGTCCATCCACCTCACTACAAATAACTCAATTTCATTTCTTTTTATGGCTGAGTAATATTCCATTGTATATATGTACCATATCTTCTTTATCCATTAATCTGTTGATGGACACTTAGGTTGCTTCCATGTCCTGGCTATTGTAAATAGAGCTGCAATGAACATTGTGGTACAGGACTCTTTTTGAATTATGATTTTCTCAGGGTATATGCCCAGTAGTGGGATTGCTGGGTCGTATGGTAGTAAAAAGCAGCATTTACTGTAAAGACATTGTTTTTGATGTCCTTTTTCTCCTCAAAATATGGAAGTGTTGGCTCAGGAGCAAAGATTGTCTTACTCAATCTAAGGCCATATTTGCATGCCCTATGAAGAGAAGTGTACATTTGCATTCTTTAGCAAAGAAACTGAACAGGAAAAAATACTACTCTTGTTTATGCACTAATTTCTTAGACACTAAAGTATTACAATAACCTCTCTGATAATCGAAATTATCAACCCAAAACTCTTTTTAAAAGGGGCTTGAAAAATAGGAGGACCTGCTTGTGTTTGTGTGGTTTATTACTTTTTCTCAAACACCTGGCACAGTTCCTGGCAGAGTGCAACCACTTATTCATTCATTCATTTAACAAATATTTACTGAACATTTTCTATGCCCCAGGATCTGTGTAAAGTTAGTGAAATACAGTATTGCATAAGACCATTTATTCCTGAAGGGAGCTTATTGTCTAGTGGAGGAAACAGATGAATAAAATATTCATACCAATCAATTTATGCAAAACTATAACTGTGTAAAATTATACTGTGTTAAGTACTAGAGATGGAATGGCTTATGGTGCTATGAAAGCACTCTTTTATGAAAGCATAATATAGAGAAGTTTAACCTACTAAGAGGACATCAGAAAGGCTTCTTCAAGGAAGCAGGCAGAAGTGGGAGAAGGGGGACCCTTAACCCTGGCTACATTGTAATGAAATTGATGCAGATTGAAGGAAAAGCCTAAATATACAAAAAAGAAGAAAACAGTTTTAAGATAAAATGCAAAAAGATAGACATGTCACTGAATATTTTAGAGTTTGAGGTGTTTGTGGGATATTCATATGGAAGAATTGGATAGACAGGGCTGATGCTTTGCAGAAAAGTCCCAACCGCAGAATCTTTAGTATAAGAGTTATAGTTAAAGACTTTGGAGTTAAGACCTCAAAAACAATGCACAGTATAGTGGGCTGAATAAAGTCCCTCCCCAATATGTTTACATCTCAATCCCTGGAACCTGTGACTGTTAGTTAATATGCAAAAAGGATTTTGTGGATGTGATTAAATTATGAACCTTTAAAATTAAGATTATCCTGGGTTATGTGGGCAGGTCTAATGTACTGTAATATAATGCTCCTTATAAGGCAGACTAGGAGGGATCAAAGTCAGAGGAGGATGCAATGTGATGATGGACACAGAGACTGAAGTGCTACTCTTTGTAGGTAGAGGAGGGGGCCACAAGCTAAGAAACACAGGTGGCCAATAAAAGCTGGAAAAGGAAAGGAAACTGCTTCTTCCCTCAGAAAATCCAGAAAAAAACAGCCCTGCTGACCCCTTGACTTCAGCTCAATGAAGCTCATTTTGGACTTCAAACCTCCCCAGAACTGTAAAAGAATAAATTTATGTTGGTTTAAGTTTGTGGTCATTTGTTACAGCGACAAAAGGAAACTAACACGTATGGAGAGGATAGAAGAGGGCAGAAATAAAACCTTAGGGAAGACTCGCTTCTAAAATAATAGTAGGAGAATATTCTAGGGCAGAAGATACCACAGAGCAAAACCAAGAAAAAGTGGACTCAGAAACCAAGAGAGAAAATATTTCTAGGTTCATGGAATCTAAACTGGATGGGGTAGGGAGTTGAACAAGAGGGGCTGATAGATTAGAGAAAATGCAGAGGCCAAGTGACAAGAAGTCCTGTGGAGATACAAGACTAATATTGGGGGTAGGAGATAAAAACCTCTGGTTGGTTATGGTTGTTGTGATCTGAAATATTATATTAAAACATCAGAATCTGGAGGTGGGCGGTGATTCAGTATAGAAATGTACAGAGGAGTGGAGTTAAGCTGGCCCACGCGTGCACTCAGCTCCTTCAATGTGATGTCAGGTCTTAGAGCTGAAAAGAAGACTTGTCTTTAAGTGCCTGATTTACTGAATTTGTGCTTTTCCTGAGTCATTTTACAGAGTATAGCAACTGTGAGGAATGTTCTTCTGGTTTTAATTGATGTATTCATATTTTCCTCTAAGATGGACTCACACCTTTTCATCTTGCTAATATGTGAGAGGCTGGGTTCACATTTTTATTTTCCTTTAAAAATTATAGTGGTCGACACTACACTGCATTTTCAGGATCCATTTTTTTGCACCTCCAAGCTAGATTCTAAAAGTTGAATATTTTTTGTTCTAGATGATTTTGTGTAGCCAGAGAACTGGGAGGAGTGGAGATGGTTGTGCACGTTGGAGAGCTCTGATAAAGTGGCACACAATCCTTCTTAGAACTCAGGGTTGTACTCTCTCCTCTGCCCTCTGCCCTGTGTCCTCGTCCAGGGTCACTCCACTCTGGGAGACCCTGTCAAGTAGGATTCTTTCCCTGTGAAACCCTGGAGACTTTACTTCTATCAGAGGTATCCTGTTGTTCATTTTTCCTGACTTCACCCACTTTTCCCCTGGAGACTTTCCAGTAGTGTTCAATCAAAAGAAAAAGATAACAGTTGAATTTTCTTTACTCCATTTATACTGTGTTAGGGAGCATTGACAAGCTCCCTCTGAGGCTGACGACATTGTTGAGAGCATGTTTTGTTCACTTCTTCCTTCCCCTCCAGAAACATTTGTTTCTTTCTTTGGATTGGTTTATTAAATTGCATTATGTTATTCTCTTGTTCTTGTTTTGTGACTGTTGGTGAACATTTTTTGATTTGCTTTTATTGGTGGGTTTTTGTTTTCACTCATTTTGCTAAATTTTATGCGAGGGAAATTAAATGATACAATTGTATTCTGCCATCTTAACCTGGATACTTGTAAACAATATTTCAGTGGTTACTTTTATTTATTATTTAAAAAGGAAGTCAATCTACCAAAATTATACTTCAGATGTAGGATTAATTACTTTTATGAAGTTGAATTTATTACAGATACAGCTAAAACTAACTTGTGTTTTTAACTTCCTTAAAGTGCCTCGATTTTGTAGTGATAGGAGCAATAAACATCAAATATAAATAAGTACTTGCACCTGACAAGTAATTTATAAATATTTTACGTATACTGTGACCATATTTATTTGTATACAGATAATGCATAGTCAGACTGTCTCTACAAATAAAAATGCTGACCATACACAGTTGTAATTCATAGGTATTACATGTCTCTTCCCTCTTGGTTTATATTCCTGTGCATCCCTTCCCGTAATTATTTCCTTAACTCATGGCTGCCAGATCTACTTTAAGACAAAAGCCAAGGAAATGCAGCTTTTGAGTTTGTGCCAGAATTTTTTTTCTACCTTGGAGAAAATAATATTTCTAACTGTATATTACAGTTTTTATCATTCTGAAGTTCTGTTAGAAACAATTTTCTGATTCTTGCTAAACTTTACATAAGCATATGTGAAATGAAAAACTAAGCAGAGAGGTTACAATCACGATGTTTCGTAAAAAATAAATGCCCAAGAGAGTTAATTCAGATGCCAACACTGTATACAACTCATTTAATTCAACTCATCTAATCCTCTTTTAGTTGATATACCCTTGAAATGTGTGGATGCTTCAACAAAAACTCAGTGAGACTCAAAAGAGGGTATCTGATAGGGTCATAATGAGACAAAACTATATTGTTTGTGCATGCATGTGCACACACACACATGCACACACACACACACACACATAGAATAAATCAAGTCACAGGTGACTGTGACACTGGCAGTGGCTCGTAGCCATGTAAGTGACTCGCATCTTGCCCTGCTTCCTCTCTCTAGCACAAAATTATTTCTGTAGATTCTAACATCTCAACCATTCTATAAAGGAATAACTAATAAAAATGTCTTTCATTTCTTTTTGTTGTTATAAGAAGTGAAAGAACTGTGGGCAAGCCTGATTTATTTCATTAAAGTTATTTTAAATCACACCAACCAACATTAAACTGACAGTATGAGTGGACCATAAAAAAGACCATAATTTTATTCTGCTCTCTGATTGTTGGTATCTGGAATTATTAATAAAAAAATCAAGAAGACCAATAACTTCCAGATGTTGTATTTCAGCCTATGAGAAATTCCTAATGAAATATCAATGAGGACTCAATAGGTAATTCTACACATATATTGCCATAAGATGAATTTTTTACACTCTAGTCAAGAGGACTAGAAGTCATTTGGATTAAGATTCCTTTTAGAATCCCAAGGTAGGCTCCTTCTTCCTGAATTCTCTTGGGACAGAGAGGCATTTTGTGCCTGAATATACTACCAATACTCTTTTAAAGATGTTATGCATAAGGAGATGCAATTTATAAAGACTTGTGCCTTTTTGTCTTAGAGTATTGCTAACTCTGGTCAAAAATACATAAGCTCCTGTGCCCAAGGCCTATGAGATCTGTAAGCATTGGTACATATGAGGTATGATTTTATGTGACTCTTCTATACTTTAGATGTGGCTGGAATACACTTTGCTATGATAACCTATGTCAGCCATAGCAGGTACTTATGTAATCTCTCTGAAATCTTTCTCTACACTCAAGTTATTGAGGTAATGTTTTGCTAAATAGAGAGCTGTAGTAAATATTGGGCACATATATTGTCACTGGAGAAGTGATTTGAGTTTTCAATATCCTCTGACCTGTAAGGACAAGACAAATCAATGTTGAAATGTCTGTCAACCCTCTCCACTTAACCCCCTACCCTAAAGCTATGGATATCTCATTATACTGTGACCCAACACACCCCATAAATTTCTCCAGTTTAATTCTGAATAACTGAGTGATAAATTCATGCAATTTAAGTAAGCAAAACAATTGTGTTGATTCATGATCAAATTTGTGGTCCATGGGAGCAAGAGTTGGAACGGCTAAATCCCAAAGAAAAAAAGGAACAACTAGTTTGGTTCTATTTATTAATTGAGCAGCTACTTATATAATTGGGTATTGCCTTAAAGAGTGAGATCACTTTGTGCATTATCTTACTCCTAAATGGGATGTGGACATTGACTGCTAGACTAGGAAATTATCTTGCATTTTATTTACTAAGGTGTAGCCAATAAAATTTCTTACCACTTCAGGGAAAGTTTATTTATTTATCTAACTGAATAGCCATATTATTTCAGCAAGAAGGGTCTACTGACCATTTCCTTAATAGAACTTAAACACTGTTACACATGAAAACTTCTCTAGTTCACCCAATTTGGGTGAACTAGACCAATATTCTTTTGACCATATTCTTTTAAAATATTGTTATTAAGGTATAGCTTGCATAAATTGTAAGTGTATAGCTGGATGGAACTTTGCATGTGTATACATTCATGGAACCACAAGTCTGATCAAGGTGTATAGCATTCCCAGCAACCCAGAAAAGAACAATGGGTGATAATGGGCTTTTCCCAACTCGTAGGTAATTGTGAAGCCGAATGAAATAAGTTAAAATGTCATTGGAAAATTACAAAATCCTACCTAAAAAGAGAAAGCTTTGCTGTGGCCATAGTAATAGTTATGAAAGATTTCCCCTAATCCAGAGATTGTTCTTTCACACTTTGTTTTTCTTATTGTATATAAACTTACAAAGCCTGATGGCTTAACTCTGAGCAGATTGAATCTCTCAAAGGTAGACTTTCAAAAGTAACAAATTTGAAAATTATGTAAAAACAGTCAAAATTATTACCATAGGCATAGTTCATTAATGTTTCTTCCAAAGTGTAAGCAGTTTAAAGTATTTAATTACTGCCTCTCTTTTCATGCCAACTTGCATATATGTTTGTATGTGTATATAAAACATTATTGCTAAAGTGAAAAATGATTAGCATCCATTGGTGACAAACCAAGCAGAACACTTGCATGGTTAACAATATTGACATACTCAAAGTAAAAACAAAACAAAGACAGATTAGTTGTTGCTATTTTCTTTAGGGACTATTAGCAAAGTACAAGGGTATTATTTTAGTTTCTGTTTTTTTTTTAACTAGGGTTAATTATCATCATTAACACTTTTTTTTTAAGATTCTCTAAAGAGAATCTGAGTAACCAGAACAAATCTGCAGATTTGAAGCAGTGGAAAATTGTACAATTTTTTTTGATGGTTGATGAATTCAGCTGGACTGTTGGCATTCATTTTCTTCTTACATGTACTCAGTCTTTCATATATACAGTTGACCCTTGAGCAACGCAGGGGTTAGGGGCACCAACACCACTCTCCTCTGACTCCCCACACAGTTGAAAATCCACCTATAACTTCTGATTCCCCTAAAACTTAACTACTAATAGCTCACTATTGACTGGAAACCTTACCGATTAATATAAACAGTCAAATTAACATATATTTTGTATGTTATATACATATATTTTATACATTCATGACATATCTACCTTTTTCTTTTCTTTTTTTTTTTTTTTTTTTTTTTGCGGTACGCGGGCCTCTCACTGTTGTGGCCTCTCCCGTTGCGGAGCACAGGCTCCGGGTGCACAGGCTCAGCGGCCATGGCTCACGGGCGCGGCCGCTCCACGGCATGTGGGATCTTCCTGGACCGGGTCACGAACCCGTGTCCCCTGCATCGGCAGGCGGACTCTCAACCACTGAGCCACCAGGGAAGCCCGATATCTACCTTTTTCTTAATTTTTTTTTGTTATTTCTAGGCTACGTGGTTCATCTGAGAGTATTTTTCAAATTAGTGCAAATCTTCAAAAAATTTTCCAATATGTTTATTGGAAAAATCTGTGTGTAAGTGGACAGGCCAGTTCAAACCTGTGTTGTTCAAGGGTCAACTATATAAGGAAACCCACTATTTTTTTTTTAAGGAAATGTGTTTATTTCCTTCAGTGTCATCTATTATTTTACCTCTCTGTAAGGAAAATTGTCTGTTCAGCCTCAACAGAGCTTTCACCTGTTTGGTGGTTTTAGCTAATATTCCTCGGGTAGTCAAAAGTATTCTTCCAGGGAGTTGCAGGTAACTCCAAAAGTGAAACTGCTGTGTCTAAGGCTCATCCTGGGAAGCAGGTTGTCCATGATTAGATTCATTGACTTCAACTTTCCTTTTTTTTAAAGTTCCTGCACTGAACTAATATTGACTCTGGGTGTCCTGAGCCATTTGAAACAACTTACATGTATTTAGAAAAGGATTATTGTGACAATCATGGTAAGCATGATAGTTTTGACAGAACAGTTTTATTGCTCTGGGGTTATTTTTGATAATTTAAGTAGGAAGAATAATATTGCCCATAAAATATAGATAGGAATTTAGTGCTTATGAGAGTAGGGGGATTAGCAGCATTAGTTCAAACTAAGATGTTTGAAACTTCCCCCCCCAAGTTCTTTTAATACCCTTCAGGCTGGACCTGAACACACAGTCCTTGGCCCTCTGCAGGAATGCAGACTGTTAATCTTCACTGAACACTGGCCAGTTACTGTCAGGAGAAATGTTCACAAACTAGAATGATGCACCAATTATTTAAACATACTGAAAATGGTTTTGGGATTTTGACTTCCTCATACAATTATTAAAAATGTTAAGATAGATTATAATATCACAGATAAATGTCACTCATTGTCATAATTGTTATGGTTGTTATATTAAAAAGTCTGTATGTATTAGATAAGCATAATGAAGTGTTTACAGGAAAAATGTTACCATGATTGAGATTTGCTTTAAACATGCGTGATTAAGAGGATACATGAAATAAAATTGACAAGATGTTGACACCTAAGGTTCACTGAATTATTCTCTGTACTTTTGAGTATGTTTGAAAATTTCCATAATAAAAATGTGAGGAAGTCGATGATTATATTATGATATGGATACTAACATCTTTGGGTTCTAGATACAATGCAAGTCATAACTAATGGATAATCTCAGGAGAGAGAAGCTCTTTAGGTATAGTTTGCTCTTCCACTTAACAAATAGGGAAGTAGCAGGTGAAATGTCTTTCTTAGGATCACAGAGAGTTCAGTCAAGAGCGTTCTCTTTTTCAAGTCAGCCAATATATATTGAGCATCTTCAACGTGCCAGGTCAAATAGTGGTCCCTGATCACACCAATGTGAATAAGGCATATTGCCGTTGAGAGAGGAAACCACTTACACAAACAGCTGATTATAAAATAATGTCATTAATAGGAGGGAAAGCTGTAGCATTGTGTGTGTGTGTGTGTGTGTGTGTGTGAACAGCACAAGCAATAGCATGATGAATAAGAAATAGCATGTACTGTTGAAGGAAAAACCAGTGGTTGAGTGTTGCTAGAGGTTAAAGCACAAAGTAGGAGGAAATGACAATTAGGGGTGGAGAGGCAGGCAGGGAACTGAATTGTGTAGATGGTGCAGAGGCTCTGAAGGGTTTTAAGGTGGGGCAGGCGGGTGAAGGATAGGTTTGAGCAGATAACACTGGAGTCAAAAAAGACAGAAAGACATCTGTGGTCATCAACCAGGTGAGAGACAACAATGTCTTGAACTAGATCCAGACCTTGTGGGAGAAGGGTAGGAAGAAAAGGAGATTTCAGACCAGAGTAGTTTCGTAGCAATAGGACAGTGATAGAATGCTTATCTTTCCCTACTTTTCTTCTCTCATCCTTCCTTCTCAAATGCTCTCTTTTGTTCCCCTTTCCTTTCCTGTCCTTCTTTTACCTTCTCCTTTCTGACTTTCCTTTGTTGGATCTTGTGCAAAGATAACTTTTTTTTTTAACATGACTGAAATAACTAATTTTGTTTCATCTTAACATAGTCCCCTTGATGTTAGGGTGGATTTGTGATCTGAAAAACACTGAGACAGAATCCCAGCATGAATGAACAACCATGAGCCCTGTGTGGTTGGAAACAAGAGGAACGGGAGCTTTAGTACTTGCCCAAGAAAATGATTTAATTTTTGAAAATCTATTTTGAAGAGTTAATATATGCTCATGGCACAGAACTCAACATACAAAAAGTACATAATAAAAAAGTCTCTCTTCTGCATCCTTTGCTCCTCAGCTGCCCACTTCTTCTCCCTCAAGGGAGCCAGCCATTGTTCCTTCCGACGTTCTTGTGTATTGCTTCAAAGTATTCCATGCATTTACCATCGTACATACACACAAGCAAAGACTTTTAAAAATAACTTGTGTGGAGAATTTGTGTACATACTTGACAAGTTAATTAGCATGCTAGCTGCTAGATTAAAATCTTATTAATCAGTTTGTTGGGCCATTTGATTCTATAGCTGTAAAAGAAAATGTAGGCCTTCTATTGCAGACAACAATGAGCTCACCAAGGATATTCACATGAATAATCTTCTTTGGAAGATGAGAAGTGCTAAATTAAACTATCTGAGCCCTTTCATTTCTAGTAGATGTGAAGACTGTTAATGTCTATCTTGCTTAATTTTCAAAAAGTTCAGCAAACAATCTTTTAGCATATTAAGAAATCTGCTTATGTAACAATATATTGCCTGCTAAAAGGCATCTATCTTAACTCAAAAATTAGTGAAATCATAAAAAATTTGTTTTTAATATTAGAGAAAAAGTCTTTAACCTTTATTCAGTGGTAGGTTTTGGCAATTCCACATATGAAAACAATCCAGTTTCTATGTTCACCTCATGTACTCTGCGGTGAAATCTTTACTGCAGTAATTCCTGGAAGAGCAGAATATACGATGCTTTCAAAAATAAATATTAGTCTTCTTCCAGCCCAAGCCAGATTTTCCTAGCTGCTTATCTCCCCAGGTGGCCAGAAGAATACAATCCCTGGTATCTGCCGGCTTCACATACATATCTGATCAGAAGTAATGCGCTCACTTGAATAATGTTCTTGCATTTCTGTTGATGATATACGGTATAGTGATTATCTAATAGACATTATGAAGTAACCTCATACATGATTAAAACCACTATGTCTTAATTTGTGGTTGTATTTTACTTATAAAGAAGCCTTCCTTAATAAATACTTGCTTAAGGAATAAGACCTTTAAATAGACAATACATAAAAATTTAGTCTAAAGATAATGATTATGCCATGCTCAGATTCTGGCATTTTCTTATTATGATTTGTAGTCCTAGGCTTAGAAGCACATTGAGGGAATTAAAGAGAATATATATTCCTAAAAATATTAAGCACAAAATTGTCAAATTATACTCTTTCCCCCAATAGGAAGCTAGCTAACATGCTGCAGAATGCCATAGCTTTCTTATATTTCAAGCAGAAACACTCCGATTTACTGAGTAGTCAAGTAATATTAATGATATTTTACAAAATCATTCTGTTTTTAATATGTTGGGCCTGAAATTATATTATTAAACTATACATGCTATTCTGAATTATTTAATAGTACCCTTTGCACAAATTCTCTAGAAGTTTATCTGTTTTATGAACTACTGTATCCCCAGCTTAGAACATAGTAAGTGCTCAATAAATATTTTTAAATGAACAAATACAACATTATCTATGACTATTTCCATTGGAGTATTTCTATTTCTATTCTTTTCTTCACCACACATTGTATATCTTTTTTCAACTTTGATTTTTTCTTTGTTGTTAGAAAATAAAATCTATGTAGCATAAGGTAGGAAATAAGATTGAAAAAAATTATGGCTTGATCATCTCATTATATTCTAGTTGCATGAGCCTAGTACAGAAAAATATTAACAAGTTAATCGTTTCATTATTTTCCATACCTCATTTCCCTAGTTCAAGTTGACTGTAAATATGGAAAAGCTGTGAACTGCATCCACTCCCCAGCTCCACATAAAAAAGTCCTAAAAAGAACAAAAAGAGAGAGAGCTAGAGGGCTAGGGCATTAGGGACAGAGAGACAGAGACAGAAGGAGAGGCACATACTGGGAGAGAGTCTTGCTTATGTTAATATGATAGCCATTAATGGGACTTTTAATACAAAGTGCCCTACACTCCTCTGCACAGTTCATCATAAGCTAATGAAAGAGGTTCTTTAATTAGGAAGATGATAACTGATTCAGAGGATGAGAGAAAAGAGAAGGTTTCCAAACCATCACATCTATGTACATGGAAGGACAGCTGCCAAGTGAGAGAAGGCTTGTGGGAAAGGGTAGAGAGCAAGTAAGCTGCACAACATTACAATGACTAGGAATGAAGGGAGGTGACAGTGACCTCCATGAAGAAACACACCCTAGAATGTCAAAATATCAGGGGGTAATCCTGGGCCTCCACTGTGAGACATGATATTAACCACTTCAGCCTCTTTTAATTGTCAGAAGCAAATCAGAGTATCTCAAATTTTGGAATAAGTCACTATAATAATCTTACACTTATTGTTAACACTATTGGTTTAACCTTAAATTCTATAATAGTTTTTGGCATCCCTTAGAGAATTAATGGCCTATCATTTGAAATTAAGGAAAAAGGACATTCCTGCTCCAAAGGAAATATTTCCAACTGTTTGACTATCAGGATACTGATCACTAGTAAGAAATGTGCTTGCTTAGAATGAATAGATAGAAAATGGGGTGCAAATATTACATGTGATTATAAATCAATGATATAGCATAACTCCTAGGATTCCTTTCTTTTTCATTCTGTCATTACTTGTACTTTCTTCTCCTGGAAACCCAGAAAAATTATCTGGTACAAGAAGCTAATACAGTATAAAGGAAAGATGTATATAAACAAGATTTCTGCTTTTAAGAGGGAAGCAGTGATTTCATCTGCACTTTAGTTTTATCATTCCTGCTGCAAAACAAAGGTCTCTATAGAAATTAGGAGTGACCTTGTAGAAATATGTTGGATAAAGACCACTAAGCCAGTGCTACTCACAATGTGGTTCACAGCCAGGTGCCTGTCCCTGGACTACTACCGAGTTGCAGTAAGTACAAACATTGAGAATAAACATTTAGAAATTTTTGTAGCAATTTGACAGAGTAAAATTTTTTGCCTATTGAGTTTACTTGTAAAAAAAAATGAGACTTTTTAATATGTCTTTTAGCTCATTTTTTCAAGTAACTTTTTTTTTTGCATAAGTACTGGTCTTTGATGGATAAGAAATTAGAAATAAATCTTGTGCCGTGGATAGTTTAGTAGATACTGGATTAAACTACTTTGGGAAAAAAGTGCTTATATCTTTCTTCAAAGCTCTGAATAATCCTAAATATTTAGGCCTTTGAGTATTATAAATTTCTGTTTTTTCAGTAAGTAGAATGGTGGTTCCAAGGGCCTGGGTGGGGGAATGGAGATGTATTGGTCAAAGAGTGAAAACTTTCAGTTTAAGATGAATAAATTCTGGAGATCTAGTGCATAATAACTATAGTGAACAATATTGTATTATATACTTGAAAGTTGCTGAGAAAGTAGATCTTAAATATTCTTACCACCAAAAAGACATGGTAATTATATGAGGTAATAGAGATGTTAGGTAATTCTATGGTGGTAATCATTTTGTAATATATGAGTGTATCAAATCAACATGTTGTAAGCCTTAATTCACACAATGTTATATCTCAATTATATCTCAATAAAGCTAGGGGAAAAATCAGAATCTCTGAAAAAAAATTTCTGTTTCTTTATGTTTTCTTTGTTATTTTATAAAATAAATATATTCTGTGTATGGAATGTCTTCATACATTTTGGAAGAATTTTTAAAATTTAGTCTTGTGAAGTCCAGAATTGAAACCAAGCCTGTAGGGAGCATTTTACTTCTGTAATAATAAACATTTATAGGATATTGTTGATGGAAATGGTAGTAGAAGAATTCTACTCTTGGTAAACTTCTTGGTCATAGATTAGCTTACAGACAAATATCAACGGAGTATGTCAGGAGAAAGGTCAGCACACTAAGTTGTTGGAGTGAACATCACGTCAAGAGAAGCAAACAAAACGGCAAATAATTGGGAACTAAAGTAGTTTTATCAAGTTGAAGTCAGAAGTACGGGCATGTGCACCAAAAGAATATTTCAGTAGTTCATAGTCACATGCCAGGGGATGAGGCAATGGATACATTTTAACAAGAAATTTGAGAAACATTTAGTATCTACAGATCAGCTGCCAAGCCCCAAAACCTCTGTCCCAGTCATCCTCAGTCTCGAGAGACCAGGTAGCAGACCACCAGGAACTGCCAGGATGTGTTTTTGAAAACTTTGCATCCTGCCTACCATCCTTGTCATCCTTCGTCACTTCTCTCCTATTCCCCTCTTCCTATTTTTGGCTCATTTTTTCCCCTGATCCAAAATGCCGACTGACTTTCACAATGTCCTATCCAGTGTAAACAAAAATCTGTAAGAGTTCTTCCATAAGAACATGACTTTTCAGGTTGAGGCTACTTCTTCCCCCATTCCACTTATGTCAACCATCCTCCTCTATCCCCAAGCTGCTTGCAGAACATCATTGCATTAGCCTTATGTAAAAACCCCACTATTTTGAGATTATTCCTTCAGGTAACATCATCCTCTAACATTGAATGTTACTGGCATGGACTGATCTTCTGGCACTCACCCTCATGCCATCAACGATTTAGCATCTAACTCATTTTTTATACTCTCTACTTCATGCTGTGTTTGACCCTTAACTGCTTTATTCCTTGATTACTTCATCTCCAGCCATGTTCATCTACACCTCTCATAATCCAATACACCTAATGTGGTCATCACTTGGGACTCTACCACTTCTGAAACATTAAATCTGAATACCCCACTCTGACCACAGCTCTCCTCCCACAAGCCTTCTCACTCAGTTGTCCTCACCACCCCTCTCTATGTGGGGCTGGCAGCCTGTGATCCCTCTACCTTGCTCTGTTGGTCCCATCTTATCTTCTTTTCCTTTCTGTCTTGCTTTGATGTCATGGGACCTCATTTCAACCATTCTTTTGCCCACTTTTTTACATCCTAGTCACATTGCCTTTCTATCTATTCCTTTGGCAAATGCTCAGTCCAAGGGTTCCATTTCCCTACATCTAACCTGGACAGCTGAGTATCAATGAAGATGATCCCATAACTGTACACGTTGATGCCCAAACTCAACTAGACCTTCAATACTTTCTGTTTCCCTAGTGAGCTTTCTCCACTCTCTCCTCAAATTTTTCATTCTGCTGTACTCACAACTGACTGATAATCTTGCCTATTTGTTCAGAGAGAAATTATAACTCCAACTTCCTACCACCAAATCTACAAAGAGATGTCCCTGGGAAGAGAAGTTATTTCCCTCCTTAAAGATTAACTCCTGGGGCTTCCCTGGTGGCGCAGTGGTTGAGAATCTGCCTGCCAATGCAGGGGACATGGGTTCGAGCCCTGGTCTGGGAAGATCCCACATGCCGTGGAGCAACTAGGCCCATGAGCCACAACTACTGAGCCTGAGCATCTGGAGCACGTGCTCCACAGCAAGAGAGGCCGAGATAGTGAGAGGTCCGTGCACCGCGATGAAGAGTGACCCCCGCTTGCCGCAACTAGAGAAAGCCCTTGCACAGAAACGAAGACCCAATACAGCCAAAAAATAAATTAATTAATTAATAAATTAAAAAAAAATAAAGATTAACTCCTGTATCTGTACTCATGATCCTATCTCTTGCCTTCCTAGAATACTTGCTATGGACTGAATGTTTGTGTCCCTCCTGAATTCATATGTTGAAGAACTAATATCCAGTGTGATGGTAATAGGAGGTGGGGCCTTTGGAAGGTAATGAGGTTTAGATGAGATCACGAGTCTAGGGCCCCCATGATGAGATTAATGCCCTTATGAGATGAGGAGAGCTTCTCTCTACCATATGAAGACACAGCAAGAAGGTTGTTATATGAAAGCTAGGAAGTAGCACCAAATACCAGATCTACCAGCACCGTGATCTTGACTTCCCAGCCTCCAGAACTGTGAGAATAAGTGTCTGTACCTTCCACCAAGCACTGTTCTTTATGACCACTGCTTCGCAACTAAATCCTTTGAAGGCGTTGTCTATATTTACTGCTTCTAGTACAACTTCACTCATTCTCCAAACCTTGTAAATTTAGCTTTTGTCCTTGCCACTCCGGTTCTTGTCAAAGCCAGCAACAACAGGCTTCCTTGTGGCTAAATCACTGAGATCTTTCCTTGTTTGTCCTCTCTGCTCCTCTTTCCACTGTCGACCACCCTCTTTGGTTCCTTAACACCAAACTCGTTCCACTTCATCTCATTGATTGAAATCTCAGATTTCTTTGTAGAATCTTGAAATTTTGGTATTTTTCAGAGTTCTATCTTAGATTGTCTTCTCATTTCAATTTTCATATTTCTAGGAAATGTCTCAACATTTCCTATTGTGGCTTTAATAATCTTCTATCTATATGTTGATGGCCCCAAAGTTCATCTTTTCAGAGGCAACAACTCTCCTGAATTTTAGGTGTAGAATTCCTCCTTCCTATAAGATGGCTCTTGGATGTTCCATGAACCCATCAAAGTCAACAATTGCAAAACTGAGCTCATCTTTTCTATTAACCTCTTCCATCTCACTTTCCACCCACTGGTGAAAACTGGGAATCTGAGTATCATCCTTGATGGCACATTTTTCTTTACTTTAGGATTCCTATGTATGAGTCAATCCATCTCTGCTTTCTCTACCCCCTTTATGACACCTAATTCAGTCTATCATCTTATTTTCAGTAGCCTCATAAGGGGTTTCCTTTTCTCTGGGCAGATGTCCCTTCAACTTACTCTCCATAGTGCAGACAATGATTTTTCTAAAATACAAATCATATGCATGTATCACTACTGTGCTTAAAAGTACTCACTAACTCTTTTTTTTTTATAACTATAATCTCCATGCTGTACATTACAACCCATGATTTGTTTATTTTATAACTGAAAATTTGTACCTTTTGATCCTCTTCACCCATTTCACCCACCCTTGCCTCTGACAACCACCAATCTGTTCTCTTGGTATCTACATATGAGCTAATTTTTCTCTAGATTTCTCATATAAATTGAGATCATATGGTATTTATCTTTCTCTGTCCGACTTATTTCACTTAAAATAATGCCCTCAAAGTCACATATGGCAAGATTTCATTATTTTTTATGACTAATATTTCATTGTATATAAATACCACATTTTCTTTATTCATTCATCCATTGATGGACACTTAGGCTGCTTCCACATCTTGGCTATTATAAACAATGCTACAATGAACATGGGGGTGCATATATCTTTTTGAGTTGGTGTTTTCACTTTCTTTGGATAGATACCCAGAAGTGGAATTGCTGGATCATATGGTAGTTCTATTTTTAATTTTTTGAGGAGCCTTCATACTGTTCTCACAGTGGCTGCACCCCAGTTTACATTCCCACCGACAGTGCATGAGGGCTCCCTTTTCTCCACACCCTCACTAACACTTATTATTTCTTGTCATTTTGATAGTAGCCATTCTAACGGGTGGGAGGTGATATTGTGGTTTTGATTTGTACTTCCCTGATCAATCGCTCTTTATTACACTGAAGGTAAAGTCCAAATTTTAAAATATGCTTCACATGATCCATTATCTTCTGGGCTGTCTTGACCATTCTTCTTTTTGCTTCTTAATATGCCAACCATTTAGGATTTAAAATATCTCTCTTCTCTTCTCCTCTCCTCCCTTCCCCATTCTCTTCCTCCCCCCATCTGCTGTCTCTCTCTTTTTTCCAGGCCCTTGCACATCCTCTTCCTTCTGTCTTGAATTTTTCACTATACACACACACATACACACACACATACACACACACACACACACACACACACACACTCCATTACATGCTTCCTCTGGCTAAATTATACATGCACGGTTGAAGGGAATGTAAAATGATATATCTGATATGAAAAACAGTACAATATTTGCCTGAAAATTTTAAATAGAATTATCATAAGATCCGAGAAAATTGAAAGCAAGATCTCAGAAACATATTTGAACACCCACATTCATAACAGCATTCTTCACAATAGTCAAAAGCTGGAGCAATCCAATTTTCATTGATGGATGAGATATATACACACAATTGAATATTATTCAGCCTTAAAAAGGATGGAAATTCTGACACATGCTACAATATGAATGAACTGTGAAGACATTATGCAAAGTGAAATAAGCCAGCCACTAAAAGACAAATACTGTATGTTTCCATTTATATGAAGTACCTAGAATAGTCAAATTCATAGAGAAAGAAAGTAGAATGGTGGTTGCCAAGGGTTGATGGGAGGGTGGAAGGGAAATGGATGTTTGTTGTTTAATGGGTATAGAGGGTCAGTTTTGCAAAATGAAGAGTTCTGAAAATTGGCTGCACAACAATGTGAATGTACTAAACTATACACTTAAAAATAGTTTTGATGGGAAATTTTATGTTACATGTATTTTACATGTATTAAAGTTAAATAACATAATTTAAAGTATTTTTAAGGATTTCCAGAATGGTTATCAGCATGCTTTCCTATTAAAGATAAAAATAGCATGTAGATATCAACAAATTGCATGGATACTAAAAATGAATTAAACATTCCCTAGTCTCCACTCCTCCATAAAATATATAAATTTTTTTGGAGGAGAAACATATCCTTTGCTTCTCCTTACAGAATTTCAGTAAGTAAGTAATTTAACTGATTTATCATTTTCTAAAAAACCGCACTACTGTATACCTGTTATAAGTGATGCAAAAGATTGTGATAATATTCCATTACAGTATTCAGAAAATAAAAGTAATATATTACTTGGGATGCATTGTATATATATTTTTTCAGCATTATAGCCATATTTACTCCAATATTTGTTTTCTAGAAATTATGGAATTCTATAGTAATCGCACTCTAGCATTGAAGGAATGAGTGCACTCAGAACAATTAATGGGAATTGACTAGTCAACCATATGGGCAGAGTGAAACTTAAGGTTCACTTAGTGTCAGAGAATACAAATTATCTAAGATTTGCATGAATCACTGTAGCTACTATACAAGTGCCTATCACCTTAATTCTTGTGCTACAGGATGTCTATAGTAAACAATCTCAAGATGGCCCCAGTGTTCTTGGACTCCTGTTTTTCATGTTCATGAAATCTCCTTCCCTCGAGTGTGGGCTTCTAATGAATAGAATATAGCAGAAATGATAAGATGTCACTTCCTAAATAGGTTAAAAGAATAGGCTTCCATCTTGGATGCCTTATTTCTCTGTCTCTTTGTCTCTATGTATCTGTCTTTCTCTTTCTCTCTCTCTCTCTCTGTTTCTCTCTGCCCTTTCTCAGGGGAAACAAGCTGCAGTATTGTGAATAACCCTATGGAGAAGCCCACATGAAAAGGAAGTGGTATCTGGAGATAACAAGCAATGAGGATCAAAAGCCATGTGAGAGAACTCAGAAGTGGATATGAAAAGGCTCTGAGTTGAGTTGACTTTAGTCCCAGCCAACATCTGATTGCATCTTTTTTCTTTTTTTTTGAGATTTTAAATAAATTTTATTGTTAAGGGAAAAAGTCATTATATAATTTACAGTGTAATCACCTATTAAAACTAGCAGTAGGGCATAGGGAGAAAGAGCTTCTGGGGGAGGCAGTGGTTCCTGTTTTTAAAGGTTCTTCCCATGTACAAGCCACAATATTCATTATTTTAGTTCAGTAAATGGATTAGATCACCAAACAATGAACAGGGCCCCTCTTGTATGCCATGTTACCAGAGATAGGAAAAATCATCTCTTTACTTGATTTCCATGGACATAGACTCCAAAATACATGCTCTGCTGAAAATTAGGGGAGATAGTTTGTTTGGCAATGCCAATAGAAACAATTATAAAGAGAATGTTAGAAAAAATATATCATTAAATGTCTCTTGGCCTATCCTATAATAATGTTTCATTGCTTTCTAAAGACTTTCATTTATCTCTTTAGAGAGCCTCCCATCCTTTGGCTTCATCCAAATACTGTCTTTCCCACTTTATTTATTTATTTATTTAACATGTTTATTGGAATATAATTGTTTTACTATATTGTGTTACTTTCTGGTGTACAAAAATGTGAATCAGCTATACAGAAACATATATCCCCATATCCCCTCCCTCTTGTACCTCCCTCCCACCATCCCTATCCCACCCCTCTAGGTGGTCACAAAGCACCGAGCTGATCTCCCTGTGCTATGCGGCTGCTTCCCACTATCTATTTTACATTTGGTAGTGTATATATGTCAATGCCACTCTCTCACTTTGTCCCAGCTTACCCTTCCCATTCCCCGTGTCCTCAAGTCCATTCTCTACATCTGTGTCTTTATTCCTGTCCTGTCCCTAGGTTCTTCAGAGCCATTATTATTTTTTACATTCTCTATATATGTGTTAGCATACGGTATTTGTTTTTCTCTTTCTGACTTACTTCACTCTGTATGACAGGCTCTAGGTCCATCCACCCCACTACAAATAAATTTTGTTTCTATTATGGTTAAGTAATATTCCATTGTATATATGTGCCACATCTTCTGTATCCATTCATCTGTCGATGGACACTTAGGTTGCTCCCATGTCCTGGCTATTGTAAATAGAGCTGCAATGAACATTGTGGTACATGACTCTTTTTGAATTATGGTTTTCTCAGGGTATATGCCCAGTAGTGGGATTGCTGGGTCATATGGTAGTTCTATTTTTAGTTTCTTAAGGAACCTCCCTATTGTTCTCCATAGTGGCTGTAATAATTTACATTCCCACCAACAGTGCAAGAGGGTTCCCTTTTCTCCACATCCTCTCCAGCATGTATTGTTTGTAACTTTTTTGATGATGGCCATTCTGACTGGTGTGAGGTGATACTTCACTGTAGCTTTGATTTGCATATTTCTAATGGTTAGTGATGTTGAGCATCCTTTCATGTGTTTGTTGGCAATCTGTATATCTTCTTTGGAGAAACATCTATTTAGGTCTTCTGCCCATTTTTGGACTGGGTTTTTTGTTTTTTTTGATATTGAGCTGCATGTGCTGCTTGTAAATTTTAGATATTAACCCTTTGTCAGTTGCTTCATTTGAAAATAATTTTTCCCTTTCTGAGGGTTGTCTTTTTGTCTCATTTATGGTTTCCTTTGTTGTGCAAAAGCTGTTAACTTTCATTAGTTCTCATTTGTTTATTTTTGGTTTTATTTCCATTATTCTAGGAGGTGTGTCAAAAAAGATCTTGCTGTGATTTATGTCAAAGAGTGTTCTTCCTATGTTTTCCTCTAGGAGTATTATAATGTCCGGTCTTACATTTAGGTCTTTAATCCATTTTGAGTTTATTTTTGTGTATGGTGTTAGGGAGTGTCCCAATTTCATTCTTTTACATGTAGCTGTCTACATGTTATTGAAGAGTTATTGAAGAGTTATTGAAGAGGCTGCCTTTTCTCCATTCTATATTCTTGCCTCCTTTATCAAAAAGAAGGTGACCATATGTGCGTGGGTTTATCTCTAGGCTTTCTAACATGTTCCATTGATCTATATTTCTGTTTTTGTGCCAGTACCCTATTGTCTTCATTACTGTAGCTTTGTAGTCTAGGCTGAAGTCAGGGAGCCTGATTCCTCCAGCTCCATTTTTCTTTCTCAAAATTGTTTTGGCTATTCAGGGTCTTTTGTGTTTCCATACTAATTGTGAAATTTTTCATTCTAGTTCTGTGAAAAATACTATTGGTAGCTTGATAGGGATTGCACTGAATCTGTACATTGCTTTGGGTAGTATAGTCATTTTCACAATGTTGATTCTTCCAATCCAAGAACATGGTATATCTCTCCATCTGTCTGTATCACCTTTAATTTCTTTCATCAGTGTCTTATAATTTTCTGCATACAGGTCTTTTGTCTCCTTAGGTAGGTTTAATCTCTTTTTTACAATGGAAGTGCAACAAATGGGAGTGTTTCCTTAATTTCCTTTTCAGATTTTTCATCATTCATGTAAAGGAATGCCAGAGATTTCTGTGTATTAATTTTGTATCCCACTACTTTACCAAATTCATTGATTAGATCTAGTAGTTTTCTGATAGCATCTTTAGGATTCTCTATGTATAGTATCATGTCATCTGCAAACAGTGACAGCTTAATTTCTTCTTTTCCAATTTGGATTCCTTTTATTTCTTTTTCTTCTATGATTGCTGTGGCTAAAACTTCCAAAACTATATTGAATAATAGTGGTGAGAGTGGACAGCCTTGTCTTGTTTCTGATCTTAGTGGAAATGGTTTCAGTTTTTCACCATTGAGGATGATGTTGGTTGTGGGTGTGTCATATATGGCCTTTATTATGTTGAGGTAAGTTCCCTCTATGCCTACTTTCTGGAGGGTTTTTATCATAAATGAGTGTTGAATTTTGTCGAAAGCTTTCTCTGCACCTATTGAAATGATCTAATTGTTTTTCTCCTTCAATTTGTTAATATGGTTTATCACATTGATTGATTTGAGTATTTTGAAGAATCCTTGCATTCCTGGGATAAATCCCACTTGACCATGGTGTATGATCCTTTTAATGGGCTGTTGGAGTCTGTTTACTAGTATTTTGTTGAGGATTTTTGCATCTATGTTAATCAGTGATATTGGCCTGTAGTTTTCATTTTTTGTGACATTTTTGTCTGGTTTTGTATCAGGGTGATGGTGGCCTCATAACATGAGTTTGGGAGTGTTCCTCCCTCTGCTATATTTTGGAAGAGTTTGAAAAGGATAGGTGTTAGCTCTTCTCTAAATGTTTGATAGAATTCACCTGGGAAGCCCTCTGGTCCTGGGCTTTTGTTTGTTGGAAGATTTTTAATAACAGTTTCAATTTCAGTGCTTGCGATTGGTCTGTTTATATTTTCTATTTCTTCCTGATGCATTCTTGGAAGGTTGTGCATTTGTAAGAGTTTGTCCATTTCTTCCAGGCTGCCCATTTTATTGGCATATAGTTGCTTTTAGTAATCTTTCATGATCCTTTGTATTTCTGCAGTGTCAGCTGTTACTTCTCCTTTTGCATTTCTAATTCTATTGATTTGAGTCTTCTCCCTTTTTTTATTGGTGAGTCTGGCTAATTTTTTATCAATTTTGTTTATCTTCTCAAAGAACCAGCTTTTAGTTTTATTGATCTTTGCTACTGTCTCCTTCATTTCTTTTTCATTGATTTCTGATCTGCTATTTATGATTTCTTTCCTTCTGCTAACTTTGGGGGTATTTTTTGTTCTTCTTTCTCTATTTGCTTTAGTTGTCAGGTTAGGTTGTTTATTTGAGATTTTTCTTGTTTCTTGAGGTAGGATTATATTGCTATAAACTTCCTTCATAGAACTGCTTTTGCTGCATCCCATAGGTTTTGGGTCTTCGTGTTTTCATTGTCATTTGTTTCTAGGTATTTTTTGATATCCTCTTTGATTTCTTCAGTGATCTTGGTTGTTTAGTAGTGTATTGTTTAGCCTCCATGTGTTTTTTACAGTTTTTTTTTTTCCTGTAACTGATATCTAGTCTCATAGTGCTGTGGTTGGAAAAGATACTTGATACAATTTCAATTTTGTTAACTTTACCAAGGCTTGATTTGTTAACCAAGATATGATCTATCCTGGAGAATGTTCCATGACCACTTGAGAAGAAACTGTATTCTGTTGTTTTTGGATGGAATGTCCTCTAAATATCAACTAAGTCCATCTTGTGTAATGTGTTGCTTAAAGCTTGTTTTTCCTTATTTATTTTCATTTTGGATGATGTGTACATTGGTGAAAGTGGGGTGTTAAAGTCCCCGGCTATTATTGTGTTAGTGGCGATTTCCCCTTTTATGGCTGTTAGCATTTGCCTTATGTATTGAGGTGCTCCTATGTTGGAGGCATAAGTATTTACAATTGTTCTATCTTCTTCTTGGATTGATCCCTTGATCATTATGTAGTGTCCTTCTTTGTCTCTTATAATAGTCTTTACTTTAGAGTTTGTTTTGTATGATATAAAAATTGCTACTCCAGCTTTCTTTTGATTTCCATTTGCATGGAATATCTTTTTCCATCCCCTTACTTTGAGTCTGCATGTGTCCCTAGGTCTGAAGTGGTTCCCTTCTAGACAGCATATATACAGGTCTTGTTTTGTATCCATTCAGCCAGTCTATGTCTTTTGGTTGGAGCATTTAATCCATTTACGTTTAAGGTAATTATCATTTTGTATGTTCCTATTACCATTTTATTAATTGTTTGGGGTTTGTTTGTCAGTCTTTTCCTTCTATTGTGTTTCCTGCCTAGAGAAGTTCCTTTAGCATTTGTTGTAAAGTTGGTTTGTTGGTACTGAATTCTCTTAGCTTTCGCTTGTCTGTAAAGGTTTTAATTTCTCCATCGAATTTGAATGAGATCCTTTCTGGGTAGAGCAATCTTGGTTGTAGGTTTTTCCCTTTCATCACTTTAAATATGTCCTGCCACTCCCTTCTGGCTTGCAGTGTTTTTGCTGCAAGATCAGCTGTTAACCTTTTGGGGATTTCCTTGTATGTTATTTGTTGCTTTTTTCTTGCTGCTTTTAATATTTTTTATTTGTATTTAATTTTTGATAGTTTGATTAATATGTGTCTTGGCATATTTCTCTTTGGATTTATCCTGTATGGGGCTCTCTTCACTTCCTGGACTTGACTGACTATTTCTTTTCCCATGTTATGGAAGTTTTCAACTATAATCTCTTCAAATATTTTCTCAGACCATTTCTTTTTCTCTTCTTCTTCTAGGACCCCTATTATTTGAATGTTAGTGCAGTTAATGTTGTCCCACAGGTCTCTGAGAGTGTTCTCAATTATTTTCATTCTTTTTTCTTCATCCTGCTCTGTGGTAGTTATTTCCACTATTCTATCTTCCAGGTCACTTATCCGTTCTTCTGCCTCAGTTACTCTGCTATTGATTCCTCCTAGAGAGTTTATAATTTCATTTGCTGTGTTGTTCATCATTGTTTGTTTGCTCTTTAATTTTCTAGGTCCTTGTTAAACGTTTCTTGCATTTTCTCAATTCTATTTCCAAGATTTTGGATCACCTTTACTATCATTATTCTGAATTCTTTTTCAGGTAGACTGCCTATTTCCTCTTCATTTGTTTGGTCTGTTGGGTTTTTACCTTGCTCCTTCATCTGTTGCATATTTCTCTGTCTTCTCATTCTGTTTAGCTTACCTTGTTTGGGGTCTCCTTTTCATAGGCTGGAGGTTCATAGTTCCCATTGTTTTTGGTGTCTGCCTGCAGTGGGTGACTTTGGTTCAGCAGCTTGTGTAGGCTTCCTGGTGGAGTGGGCTGGTGCCTGTGTTCTGGTGGGTGGGGCTCGATCTTGTCTTTCTAGTGGGCAGGGCTATATGTCTGGCAGTGTGTTTTGGGGTGTCTGTGAACTTAGTATGACTTTAGGCAGCCTCTCTGCTAATGGGTGGGGTTGTGTTCCTGTCTTACTAGTTGTTTGGCATGGGGCAGCCAGCACTGGATCTGGCTGGCTGTTGGGTGGAGCTGGGTCTTAGCGTTGAGACAGAGATCTCTGGGAGAGCTTTTGACAATTGATATTACGTGAGGTTGGGAGGTCTCCGGTGGTCCAATATACTGAACTCAGCTCTCCCACCTCAGAGCCTCAGACCTGATACCAGGCCAGAGCACCAAGACCCTATCAGCCACAGGCCTCAGAAGAAAAATAAAGAAAGGAAAAAAATAAAAATTTATTTTAAAAAAATTAATAGTAATAATAAAAATGGAGGAGAGCAACCAAACCAATAAACAAATCCACCAATCATAACAAGTGCTAAAAACTAAACTAAGATAAACATAAAAATCAGAAACAAATCAGTCACAGACAGCAAACCCCAAGTCTACAGTTGCTCCCAAAGTCCATTGCCTCAATATTTTGATGATTCATTGCCTATTCAGGTATTCCACAGATGCTGGGTACATCAAGTTGTGGGGATTTAATCGGCTGCTCCTGAGGCTGCTGGGAGAGATTTCCCTTTCTCTTCTTTGTTCGCACAGCTCTGGGGATTCAGCTTTCATCTTGGCCCCACCGCTGTGTGTAGGCTGCCCTCAGGCATCTGCTCTCCGCCCAGACAGGAGGGGGTTAAAGCAGCGGCTGATTATGGGGCTCTTGCTCATTCAGGTCAGGGGGAGGGAGGGGTACAGTAGTTATAATTGGAATGTGGGGTAAGCCTCTGGCAGCAGAGGCTGGCATGGTATTGCAAAAACCTGAGGTGAGCCTTGTGTTCTCCCGGGGAAGTTGTCCCTGGATCATGGGGTCCTGGCAGTGTTGGGCTGCACAGGCTCCTTGGGTGGGGGCGGGGCTGTGGATAGTGACCTGTGCTTGCACACAGGCTTCTTGGTGGCTGCAGCAGCACTAACGTTTCATGCCTGTTTCTGGGGTCCGACCTGATGCCTGCGGCTTGTGCCCGTCTCAGGAGATGGCTTAAGCAGTGCTCTGCCTTCTGTGTGCACAGGGGGAAGGAATCCCCTCTCCTCACCCACCCCAAAATAATGGTCTCTTGGCTCTTCAGCAGGTCCAGACCTCTTCCCGGACTCCCTACTGGCTAGCTGTGGTGCACTAGCCCCCTAAGGCTCTCTTCACACAGCCAACTCCAGTCCTCTCCCTGGCGTCTGACCTCCTAAGCCTGAGCCTCAGCTCCCAGCCCCAGTCAGCCCGGGCGGGTGAGCAGACAAGCCTCTCGGGCTGGTGAGTCCTGGTTGGCACTTATCCTCTGTGCGGGAATCTCTCCACTTTGCCCTCTGCACCCCTGTTGTTGCGCTCTCTTGCATGGCTTCGAAGTCCAAACCCTGTCTCCACCAGAGAAGGGACTTCTTAGTGTGTGGAAACTTTTCCTCCTTCATAGCTCCCTCCCAGAGGTGTAAGTCCCATCCCTATTCTTTTGTCTCTGTTTTTTCTTTTGCCCTACCCAGGTACATGAGGATTTTCTCGCCTTTTGGGAGGTCTGAGGTCTTCTGCCAGCGTTCCGTAGGTGTTCTGTAGGAGTTGTTCCACATGTAGATGTATTTTTGTTGTATTTGTGGAGAGGAAGGTGATCTCCACGTCTTACTCCTCCACCATCTTGAAGGTCCCCCCAGATTTCATCTTACGAGAGACCCTGACTTAGAGGCACCCTGATAAGCTGTGCCTAGATATCTGATCCACAGAAGCTATGAGATAATAAATATCTCTTGTTTAAAGCTGGTGAATTTGGGGATAATTTGTTATACAGTGATAAATAATGAATATATTATTGAATGTATCAAATATAATAAACTGTTAAAAGTAATGTTTTGCATATACTTTTCATACATTTTTAGGTAAAGCTACATACATACATACATACATCTTTGGCATAGTTTCTATCCTTCTCCCTTGTCCCAATTCCTATACTGTTATGATGATCTAGCTTCTGATGTTTGGATCATGCATGTTCAGCCTTACCTAATCAGCCACATTATTTTAGCCTTGTTTATCATCTTTTTAAGGTTCTTAATAATCTCTCTCTCTTTTTTTTTCTTTTCTCAATCTGAATTAGAACATATATTTTTCCAGTCTGCTTCCAATTCTTTAAGGATATCAGGATAAAACAGTACATATTTATGAGCTAGAAGGTGTTTAAGTGGTGTAGTTAATAAAGACAATTCATTTGGTGGTTGGGTCCTCAAATACATCAATCAACAACAGAATGAATTCATTGGTTCCTATTGTGAACCTATTTCTCATCCTCAAGAAGCACTATTATTACTTACCAGGGTTATGCTAATAGCCTCCTAATTGGTTGTCATCCTTCTACACTTACTTCTCTTCAGTCTATTCGTAACACAGAAGCCAGAATGACTGATTCTGTTAAAACATAGATCAGACCATGTCTTTCTTCTGTTCAAAACCCTTCAATGGCTCTTCATTCTACTCAGAGTAAAAGACATTAGAGTACCCTAAATTGTCCCCTAGTCCCAATCTTTTAATCCTATAATCCATGAACTCTTTACCAAAGGACCAGGCCCCATCTCCCTTCAGCCACACCCTGATCTTTAATCGCATTTTCCAGGGACACTCCCACTTTAGGGCCTTTGCTCTAGTTATAGCCTCTGCCTGAACTTTGCCCAGATATGCTCTTGGCTAGCTTATTACCTCTTTCAGGTCTTGATCACAATTTCACCTCCTCAAAGAAACCTATTTTGACCTTTACCAAATATTCTAACTCCCCACATCCTGCCCCAGCCTTCAGGGTTCACCATCACTTATCATCTTCTAATCTACTAAATATTGCCTTATTATTTGTCACATTTACGGTTTATTATCTTTCGCCATTGGACAGTAAGCTCCATGAGATCCATGAGATCTTTGTTTTGTTCACTGTTATATCTCAATCACCTAGACCATTACCAGGCGCATAGTAAGTGCTCATTAAATATTCATTGCACTAAATTGTGAACAACTTAAATTGATTTGCCCTTTCAGCTCTCAAAATATGACCACTCGTAACAAAGTATTAATAAGTAAGTAAAAATTATGAAAAGTTTTACTACTGCATAAAGAAAAACACTCTAGCTGCAGAGTCCTTGCTTTCCCTCAAAACAAGAACCTGATGAAGCATATTAACAAATGGGGACAGGATTTATTCATTACCATTTGCAACATCTTGACTGAGAAAATTAAATTGTTTTGTAGATGCTTGATACACCCTGGGACCTTTTCAATTTCTTCGCTTTTTTTCACTGTTCTTCCCTTGTTAATTTTTCTTGTTTTCTTAAAAGGACTATAGGCAAGTAAGCAATATTCTGCTCCTTTGGCAAATAATTGATCGCTTGGCCTCTTGAACTCCTCCATGGAGTGTGTCTCCACAGGTTTACTTAGCATCCTGAAAGGAGTGATGGAATTGGAGAGCAATTTCTTACGGGAAACCATGCAAAAAAAATAAGAGTAAATGCTTCTTATTTTGGCCACAGTGCAAGATAAAACAGATGACCAGCAAAAGACACTTTCCAACATCAATTTTTAAAAATATATTTTACTGATCTTCATTGTTTCAGTGGGGAAAGATGCTTGTCAACACACCCTTTCTGTTGCTCTTCATATCAGCATTAACGTCAAATCACAGATTAGAAATAGAAGAGGCACATTTGGGGATTTTTTTAATTATTGAGATATAATTCACACATAACATCGTGTTAGTTTCAGTTGTACAATAGAATGATTCGATATATGTGTATACTATGAAATGATTACTACAATAAGTAAATTCACTGCTAATTACATCCTTTTTTTTAACCTCTGTGCTTTTAGTGCTTCACCTTGGAATTCTTAATAGTGTAGTTAGCTTTCACATTATGATGAAAACTATACTTATATATTATCTCGTGTTTAAATATTTCCCATATACATATTGTTTTTCATCATCTTTTCCATTAAACAAAATCCTCAGTATTTAACCTATACAGGTTGCCTTTCAGAGATCTCATAATGTTATAGTAAAATAAAGCCATGATGATCATGAAAAAAAGAAAAGAAAGAACACACTAGTCTCTAAATTTTAAACGATAAAGTAGATTATAAAAATCAAAATCAAATTCCTTTGTACTTAAGGAAAGTACAAAGACTTATTGAAATAAGTAAAGCCTTACTGAAACATCATAGATCAAATCCTTTCTAAAATATCTTTATAATAAAAATTTGTGTATAATAAAAATATTTCCAAACCTTAGCTTGTGATCTAATAATTGTAAGCAAGAATATCTAATACAACTAAATTCTAGACCAGGAGTTAGCAAATTTGTTGCCTCTTTTTGTAAATAAAATATTTGGAGCATACGCGTGTCCACTCCTTTGTGTGTTGTCTGTAACTGTTTTTGTGCTACAACAGTAGAGTTTAATAGCTGTGACAGAGACTGTATGACCTGCAAACCTAAAATATGTACTATCTGACCCTCTACAGAAAAAAATTTGCTGACCTCCTGTTATAGACAAATAAAAAATTGAGGCAGTTCTTTATATTTCAGTACACTGAAATTAACCTCATGCTCCCTTCTATCATTTAATAGGGAGGGAGAACTTGGAAAAATTTCAGAGTTTTCTGGCTGTGAGCAGTTAGTACAAATTGACCAGGACAAGACAGAAAGAATATTGGCCACATTAGCTGCTCATTCTGGCCACACACATGTCCCCATATTATCCCTCTGTTCTCTACTAAGTCTTCTCACTAAGTACCTGAGACACATGAGTCTTCCTTGAGCTCTTACTGTCAACAGAAATGTTGATTTTTCTCTCACGACCTTCTGACTTTACCTTCTCTCCTAAGTTGATCTTCTCTCTTCAGACTGTGGTTGGGTGCACTTGTCTGCTGGTTTGGCCTGGATGTATTCTGTGATTCTCTGAGCTACTTTGCCCTCCATGGCTGGGTGCCAAGATGCTGGCTCTTGGTCTTTATTCTCAAGCCTTAAACTTCAATTACTGTTTCAAATTCTGATTTTTAGATTCCCGTCTCAGGCTGCCCTTTCTGTTCTGTTCCCCAACCACACAAGAGACAGTGAGTAATAAAGGACCCAGATAGCATTTTGATGTATTTAACAGGTCATTAGAGGAAAACCATAGGAACCAGAATTACTTAGTCTCAAGGAGAAAGGGCAAACAGAAAATTAAGGTTGCTAAATTCTGAAATTCTACAAATATGTGCCATATGGAGAAAGAGAATCAGTTATTTTGTATAATCACAGAGAGATGGATGTGAACAAACTTGGTAAACACGAGGATTGGGCTAAAACAGTATGAAAAATGTTGCCAAGAATCACAAATTTTCAAGGTGGAAACATTCTATAAACAAGGTAAATCTCAATATCTTGGGATATTCAGTAGGTACTGAAGCTTAAAATTAGCAGACAATGTTGATGACGTATAAAATTTCCTTGAAATGTATGGTTGAAGCAATAGCTCTCATGTTATTTTTACTGAGAAAAGGCCAGAGGCAAAGCAGAAAAGTTATATTTCACAACATTTAAAAGAAACAACTACCATGAAAAAAATACTGTTTTACAAACAAACTCTTTAGTGCTTTCTTTTAGATTACCTAATCTTCAGGTTACACTAAGAAAGGATTTTTTTTTACTCTAAAATAATAAAAATAATTTTCTATATTCTTAAGTATGTTTATAATTTTAATTTTACATTCTAGAGTTTATTTTGTTTGTTTTTAGTTCTCTTTTTTAAGCATTTGCTAGCTTTTCTGATCCATTTATTGAATACTTCATTTTTATTCACCGATTTTAAGTACTGTACTGACTTTAGAGTATTTCTAATTCCCTGTACCATTCATGGACTCTACACAGATCCACTGGTCTGTAGGAAACCTTATATATGTCCACAGTAGTCAGTTTACATTTGGAAATAGCATATTTTACTATCCATTATAGCAGGTTTTCTTCATTCATCATTTTGCTCAAAAAAATCCTGGTTATTGTCCTACCTATATTCTTGCTGATCAACTTTATAATATATGTAATTCAATTTTGTAAACTATACATGCATATTTTATGTACACATTGCATACAGTGTTTATAATGCTCTGAAAAAAATCCTGCAGGCAAACATCAAACTGATCATGTTGGCTTTCTCAAGGAGGGTGAAGGGGTGATGGTTGTGGAATGGAAAGGGCATGATTACTGGGGTGATGGGGTCAGTGGTGTGACTCAGATTTGGATGCTGGGGAAAAGCATTTTAAGAGCAGTAATTTGTATAGAATTTGAAGACACATAGAAATTAGTGATATGAAGAAGGAAAGGAGAACATTTGAAGTAGAAGAAAAAAATCATAATCAAGGTGATATGTCTTCAAAGAACTGCTATTCAGGATGGTTTAAGCTCTGGGGAATATCTAAAGCTTTAGCTGAATGCTTGGGTGAGAGTCACAGTATAAAAGGCAGTCATGCCTAAATTAGAAGCTTGAACATTTTATGACCCTTTAGATAAATCACCAAAAAATTTTAAACAAAGTATTGTCCTGATCAAGTTTCATCCTTAAAATGTCACTCTGATGTTTGAAGGGGGCATATAGGACATTATGTAGCAGGCTACCACAATAATCCATGTGTAGATCATAACCTTGGCCTTCATGTAGTCTAGTTTCTTTGTGATGTCATAATCAAATAAACACAAATTTTGTGGCAAGTATATTTAAATGCAATGTAAGACTTTATTAGAATTTCAGGAACAGTATAAGAATCCTTTTTTTACCCATCTTTCTATATCCCTCCAACCCTAGAACTACACCAAAAACTTTCTTCCATCCTCAATTCAAGTGTGGGCTCCAGGATTTCTTTTCACTCATCTCCCTGCCTTCCTGGATGTGCTCTTTCTTCCCATTACCTTTTTCTCTCCCTTAGTTCTGTTTCTGGTTATTTCCAACTCTCAATTATTTTAACCTATTATCACTATGTGCATAGCAGATGGTTTGTAAGTATTTCTTGCAAAGGAGAAGAGGACATACTGCAAATACACATAAATCATTTTTATCTTTGTTAAACAGTAGAAAAGTGATTAGCGACTATTCTCTCATAGTGGTCTTAGAGATGGAGAAGAGGGATGGATATCAAAGTAATAGTGGAACCAGAGTGAGGGAAATTGGGTGTGGAATAACAGAGATAAGGTACTGAGGGGGAAAAGTGGAGCTTGTCCAGAAATACTCTCCATGTCTCTAGCTAGGAAATGAGATCATTGGGAGGTACTTTTGACTAAGCAAGAGAATGTCACAGGAGAAGAGTTAGAGGGTACACAATGAATTCAGCTTTGTAAAGGTTGATTTTAAAGTGTTTTAGATTACCTAAGAAAAGCTCTCCAGGTACAGATGGAGAAATGAGACTGTGCCTTAGAAGAAGAGTGGATTTGCGATTCATCATTGTAAAGGTGATAGTCCAACCAGAGAATAGGGCTCAGAGGTCTGAGGGAAAAATGCAAGATAAAGAATAAGATAGAAGACAAAGAGTTTCCAAAAGTCTATGAAAGTTAGAGCAGAGAAGAAGGTGGAAAAGAAGCAGGTGAGGGAGGAAAATGCTTCTTGTTGAAAGTGTCAGATATTACAGAGAAGTTGAGAACCTCATGAGCTAAGAATTGGAAATAGCAGAAATAGGCTTAAGAATTGTCCATTGCATTGGACCCCATTAAGAACCATTTCAGTGGAGATGGGACTGCAGGCTGATTAGTAACAGGGGTATTAACTACACTTTCAATACTTTTGTTTGTGAGGAAAGATACTGAGTTGAAATGGGAATCTAGGAGTCAGCTCTTAGGTAAAAGGGGCTATGTGGATGAGCAGCCTCTTTTCAAGAGGACAAAAATAGATGTCTCATCTTAAGGGAGAACCAGGGTTAAGACATAGTAGTTAGATTGAGGGGGAGCTGGTGAAGTGCTTGAATGAAAAGGGACATTTATTTATAGTAGAATGTCGGTTCTATATGGCACTGTGGGAAGAATTTAATATGACTCTCTAGGCATATGTGCTAGAAACTGCAGGGTGGTGAGGAGAGAAGACTTTGTTCCTGCCTCGAAGAAGATAATCGTCCAGTAGAGATACTCATCTAGGTAACAAATATTTAATAAGAACCTACTATGTGCTTGGAGACGCTGTTCCAAGCACTGAGAACACAGTAGGAGGTACAAAACAAGGTCTAGGTCCTCAGAGAGATTGTATTCCAGTAGAAGAAGACATGCACACAAAGAAATTCTTTAACCATTCACAGAGTTATGATAGCTGCCTTGCCCCACAGAATTGATAAGTTCTTCCATCTTTGTTTCTATTAAGCCCTCCATAGGAAGCAAACATGGAAGGATATGTCAATTCTACGGGGAAAGACAGATAGGAGGAGGCAGGTGGAGATTCTTCTTTGCAAAGAAGGGTATAAAGATTGAGACGAGTCTTGAAAGAAGAGTGGGTATTCACCAGATGGCACATGTAGGGAAAGGCAGGACAGGCAGAGGGAGCGATGTGAGCACAGGCTAGGAGTTTGACAGGAAAATGGAGTGAGAATGGGAAGATGAGTCATGGGAGAGGAACAAAGAGTAGGATGAGCATTAGGGTGTGAGAGGGCAGAGGACCGTTGGAGCGTGCATTTTGGGTGGAGGCCAGGGATGGCAGGAATGAAAAGCTTTGTGGGATTAAGTGGCCCCAAGGTTCTGAAAGCCTCTGGCTTAGAGTGGTGTTCACCCTGGCACAAAGAGAGACATGACCGGTGCTACTGTCAGTGGCCCAGCCCAGTCAGCAGGCTCTGTTAGGGTGCCAAAATGGATGCCTCGGAAAAGTGATCTGTGCTTCTGTTGAGCTTGGCCCAGCTTGGCTGGAAGGACGGTGCAGGCATGATGGGAGCATATGGAAAGTGAAAGATTCCACGGAGTCTCATGGGTGCACAGTTATGTAGAGGCATCTGGGCAGACACTCCCACACGTCCTCTGCCTCGCTACATCACCATGGGCGAGGGAGTCTTATTTCCCTAAAAGGTCCAGTTCTTGTCCAGAATGAAGGGAGTCAGAATCAATGAGCCCTTAGGTCCCTTTTAGCACTGAAATTCTAAGAATCTACTTGAGCAAAACTTCTTGAGATAAGGAAATGTGCTTTCCTTATTTTTCTAAATTTACTTTGGAACAACTCTTTTCTTGTATACGAAACAAAACCTTCTAGTAAAGGACTCAACACATAATAGAAGTGCAATCAATATGTAATCAATTGATTCATTTCATACTGGCAGGAAACTTTTATTCTTCACATTAAAATGTAACGAGTTGTTATAAGTAAGCTCCAGGTACAAATAATACAAGCCATACTTGGCGTTATCATTTTTTTCTCTTTATGTTTTACTTTGGTTGCCTGACTACAAATGTTTCCAAGCTTTTACTCTTTCTGATTTTTCAGCTGGTAAATCAGCATGCAAATTAACTTGCACCCAAAGATGTGGGTCCTGAAAGCAGGAGGGCTGGGGATAAAGAAACGTTTTTATAAAGTTTTTCAAATTTAAGAATATTTACTACCCTGAAGTCTATCGTTATTTTGTTCAAATAAATATTGGAGTATCAACAGAAAATTTAGGAGAGGATAAAATATCAGGGAAACTGAATCATTTGAATTTATCTGCATGGGTGCTCCAAATCTTCTGAGTTTGGGAGGGATGTCTCCCTGTCATTTTCTCACCTTTATAATAAGTTTTAGTCTATTTTCTCCTTCTATCATTCCAGCATTCCTCTGACCCAATTTGATTCCCCTTTTATTAATGTTTACCCTCCTCCCTATAGTGAGTCTGCTGCGATTTCATTCATATGTTTTTCATTCCTTTGTAGATAATACCCGTAGTGACCAAAAATGAACTCAAATCCTGACTCACAGAGGCCCCCTGGACAGTCTGGTCTTATGGAAACCTTGGCTACTGCTCCTTGATTGCCCTGCCATTTGTCATTATTCTTTGTTTACAGTCTTTGAGCCAGTTTTCAATCCATGCGACAGCACTTCTGTCCAAATCAATTTGTATTAATTTTTCAAGTCAGATTTCGCAAGGCACTGCAGTCAGCGGATTCCGGAGGTCCAGGCATATTACATGTTTCCTTCATCCAGTGATTTTGTAATGAGATTTTTTTTAAGTGGGGGTAGGGAGGAGATCGTGTTTCTCCAGCATGATCTTCCTGCGCTGTCTCACCGCCCAGTGACAATTCATGTGTGCAGGTATTGACGCCGGCGCGAATTTAATACCTATGATAAAGTGGAGGATTTTTAAAAATGGAACTGAAATGCCAGCTGCTCCTCGCTTTCCTCGCACCATATTGTCTAATGAAGTGGCCCCTTTTTCAGCGGCTCCAGCCAGGAATCTCTGAGTCATTTTTGATCCTCTTTTATCCTTTGATCAACATTTGATGCTTGGAACGAAGCCAAATTATGAGAGCGCATCAGACTCCCTCTCCCTGGCTCCGCATCCCTCTCTCTCCCTCCTGCGCTCAGTTATTAACGTTCCCGCAGCCCTAAACTCATTTCTAACCAGCTGCACCTCTGCAGTTCTTTGTTCTTTGGTCCAACGTGGTCACTCGGCTATTGCAAACTGTTTTAAAATCAGCTGGTCAAGTCGACCCCGGAGCCATGGGCAAAGCCTCATTACTCAGGCGCTTCGCTTTCTTGAAATTGTTCAGAAGCCTTGGCTCCTGTGGTCCCTCATTGTCTTCACCTTTTTCACTGGGCTGGGAGCAAACGCAGTTCTCTGGAATTCACTGCCATTGTTTCAGGTCTTAAGACATTTAATCTCAATAAAAATCGAGCGGATTTTGTGTGTTGGTGGGCAGGGGCAGAGTTGTGGAGTTCTTGCCTGTGCTATCTAGGAGTACTGTCATTTTAATAGTTCTCAGAGTCTTGTGCTATTTTAAAACAAAAACAGTTCTAGCCTAGCTCTTTAAATCCACCATTTATTTTTTTGCAAATCACCCTGATGCGAAACTCTCAAAAAGCCAAAAAACAGCACTCACAATAAAGGATAAGTATTAGGCTTAACCCTTTGTCTGTATTTGAACGTCTCTCCTCCAATGAGAATAGTCACTGGTTTTTAACTTTGCCTGTTTCTACCTTGCGTTGCTCCCATCTGACTGTCTGAACTTTGTACTGTCTCTGCCCCCCAAATGAATTTTATGATACTTGACCTTTTTATCTAGCAAATCAGGCCCTTCTGTAATTAAATTAAACTTTTCATGGGATGAACCCAACTATCAAATGTCGTCTTATCTTCAGCAGCAGAAGTTGAAATAGAAATATCAGACATGTAGACAAGAAAGAGTCAAAACAGATCATTAACACCAGACTAAATGCCTTTAGACTGTCTTACAATGACTTCATGCTTAGCTGTTGAAAATAAGCTGTCAAAAACTGTTGCTGTCTGTTCAAGGAATATGAAGTAGTATACCAAATACATTTGCTTTGAAGAATGTCTGGAACAGCTCTGAAAAACATTAACAATTTGGCATGGACATGTGAATGTTGGAGTGGATGGAATAGCTGTTTTGGGGACAGAAAGCACTAAATGTAGACATGCTATATTATGCTCATTGGACTATCCTTTGCTAATAAAAGCTAATGGAAAATGAGAATAAACCAGTTAGAATATACAGAATGAAAATAAATATTAGAAGATATGGCCCAAACTGCCATTAAATACTAAGATATATTTTAACTCCTTCTTAAACATTTTACAGTGCATTTAAACTTACAATTAAAAATTCTTTCAAAGTGTGTAAATAATAAATAAGTGAAGTTTAGTCCTAATTTTCAAACTTCAAAAATAAGTGATGTTTTATTCTGGTCTCTCAAAGAAATTAAACAGATCTGATAAAACCAGCAAGAAATATGAATGGAATTTGTGACATTTTATCACCTTTATGTTTTCTGAGGGTCTGTTTCCTGATTAATAAAACCGCTGGGACTTATTTGTTGCAGGATGTTACACATGTTATTCTCAGAAATCGGGAAGGAGATGGTGATGCCCCGTTATTACTATGAATGGTAAAGGAAAGAGATATCGTATGCAAAGCACCTATTACTGTGCCTGGTGCATAGTAGGTGCTCAGTACCTGCCTTCTGCATTACATAAACCCATTCAATCAAAGTGTGGTCAGGTACTGCTTTTCACATAGAACTATTGGTCTGACCTCTACAACTTAAAGTGTTTGCCTCTTCAAAATTCAAGAGGGCATAGATATGTTCTGGGTGAAGCTAATGCAGACTTTATCACTACTTCTCGACAATGACAAGAGTGTGATAGATTGGCAAGGACCTTGAGTAGACTTGTTTTTTAATCCAGTCGCTAATAGATATATGACTTTACATCTCTTTGAGCTATTTAATTTTTTCATCTGAAATGTAGGAGCAATATCACTTACCTCAGTGTTGCCAGAATTAAAGGAAGTTATAGCTCTAAAATGTCTATGAAACCGGCTGTTTCATAGGAGATGTTCATTAAGTGTAATTTTCCTTTCCTTTGAGGAAGAGAGTTGGGGAGAGTTAGAGTGTCAAGGTACTAGCTGAACAGGCAGGAACAATAATTACATGGGCTGAGCCAATACAACTCAGGATAAGTAAGGTGTGAGGGATCTGCCGTGAGTTCAGGTTAATAGAAAAATTAACTTCAAATCAACTTCTGGTAAGGCTGTCTTCTCCCTGGCGGGTCCCTATAGAGTACCATAAGTGGTATCCAAACATCAGTGTATCAGAATCACCCAGGGAACTTGGTAAGAATACAAAGGCACACGCCCTATCTCTCTTCTATGAATCTGGGCCTCTGTGTTCTTTGTTAGTTCTCCAGGTGATTCAGATAAACTTCAGCATGTGTGAACCACTGGTATAGATAATACAGCTGCAGCAGACATGGCTGAAGTTTATCCTCTAGCTCGAACCACTGCTGGAGTAGAGAGTTCTAGGGTGCACCCCAGCTGTCTGTGACATCTTTGACTTCTGCCCCAGGTCTCCTCCCGTGCCAAGTTTGTGGCTGGAAGGAGTTTCAGCAGGGTGGTGCTTGACCGATGGGAGATGCAAGCCAATGGATCAATGCTGTCTGTGCATCCTCAAGTGGACAATTCTGAGAGGCATCCTGTGGACTTCTCAGGAGGTCCCAGTGGAATCATTCTCCACAGCAGCAACCTCAAAATCACACTCTCATTTTGGACTTTTCCCTTTATCCATCCCACGTTTCCTGCAACATCACTCTTGTTTCCTGGAATCATCTTCCAGATGAATACTTACAAAAAAGATCTTAGATCAAGTGCTACTTTGGGGACAACTCAAGCTAAGTCAATTATGTAGTGGTCAAAAACATGCTCAGGAGAGAGTGGAGCATCTAGCTTCCAAGTGGGAACCTTATAGTACATGCAACAAAAGAATGAACTAAAAATGGGTGATGTCAAGAAGTGTTAGGGTTTTTTTTTTTCAGGAGTGTAACTAGTGCCACACCATGGAAAAGAGAGGCAAGCCCAAAACTGAGCTAAGTCTGCATGGTCTTTTAGAGTGAAAGACAGGTCAGACCTTAGATTCTTTTACACAGATGCCAACAGGAGCAAAGGCATCACCGGAGAATAGGAGACACTGATGGAGTATTTGAAGAATCCCAAGAAGTACATCCCTGGAACAAAAACGATCCTGGCTGGTATGCAATAAAGAATGAATCTTGCCCAAAGAGAGGATTGACCTTCGTCCTCACTTCTGGGAAGTAATCTCCAAGTCTTTGGAATGTCTGCATCATATGAATATGTTTGCTTACTTGGAGGCTTTGGGCCATGCCAGATAGTCAAGGCTAACAGTGTGATTATGGTGTAGGACCTTAGGCACTATGATATCACTTCAACCCATGGAGCGACTGGATTCTAAGGTTGGCCATGTGGAAGGTCAATCATGTCCAATGTGTCAAAGCCCCAATAAAACTCAGGATGTTAAGGCTGAGGTGAGCTTCCCTAGCTGGCAGTACTCCATGTATATTGTCACACATCATTGCTAAGAGAAGTGGGCACTGTTCCCGCCACTCCCCATGGAGGAGACAACCAGAAGCTCTGCACCTTGGTGTCTCCCAGTCCTGCCTTATGGGACTCTTCCTTCTGTCTGCTGCTTTTAATCTCTATCCTTTTGTCACTTCCCACATTAAGTCGTGAAAGACAGTGACTTCCATTTTGCTCACATCCTTTCTGGGGCTCGTCCTGGAAGCCGGCTGCTATTCTGAGCCACCTTATGGAGTGGCCTGCCCTACAGGGCAGCCTCCAGGTCACAGCCTGCAAGGAACCGAGGCCTTCAGACCAGTAGCCAGTGAGAAACAGAATCCTGCCAACAACAAAGTGAATCCACCTTCAGCTGAATGTTGAGAATTTCCTGTAATTCCCTCCATATGAGAAATCCAGAGCCAGAGGACCCAGCTAAGCCACAAGGTGGCCTGATTCATGGAAACTATGAGATCAGTGTTTCAAGCTACTTTGTTTTAGGATAATTTCTCAAGCAGTAGAAGACAATTGGTACACCTGGGCTTACATCTCCACTTCACTCCTTGGTTGTAGTGTGATTGTTTGTAAGTTAGTAAGTTTTTTGTGCCTTGATTTAGTTACTTGTAAACGTGGGTATAATAGTAGTACCTACTTTACAAGGTTGTTGTGAGAAACAATACAATGAATTAATCCCTAGTAGGACCACACAGCAAGAGCTCAATGCATCTTAATGCTCACTGACGCAGGCCTGGGGACGGTGTGGAAAGAGAAGTGGCAGCAGGATTCTCCAAGCTGAGCGAGTCACTTCTTTGGTGATGACGTCTGATGTGACTACTAGTTGAAGATGCTATTCTCTGAACAAATAATTCAGAAATTTGAAAAAAAAAAAAAAATTCTGCAATTGAGTGCTCAGTTACCTCTTCAGCACCAAAATGTGTAAAGTACAATTGTAAAACTGAACAGATGCACTAAGCTCTTATGGTGTAGGCATCCCATCTGGAAGGTAGGCGGAAGTTGGAGGTCGATATGGGTAGTAATTAGAAGATGGATAAAAAGAACTTAATATCTTCCCCTGTTGTTAGTTTTGCCCTGTGGATTCTTTAGGCATCCAAGAATTGTAAGTTAGGATTCACATTTGTCACAAAAGCAAATAAAGTTTATTGTATTTATCAGATCATCATCTTCCTCTAATATGTTAATTAAAATATTACCTATTAAAAGCTTATATCTATAATTACGATTCAGTAAGTGTTAAATCAAGTTTATGGTATTCTCGTAAGTGGAACTATACAATCCAAACACATTTTTACCCTCAAACCCTTTTTCTGGCCATTTCTCATTTCATCACACATTTTCTTGTGGAATTTTTTTAAAAAGCTAAGTCATGCATTTGGGAGGAGTACAGATGGCCAAAATGAAGAGGACTGCTAGGCTAAGGTCCTTCCATCATAATTTAATTTGGGGGTTCTAGAGTTCTAGAAATGTCTCGACTGGGGTACAAAGGCATTTTAGGAGGACATGATTGGCAGCCTTTGCCTGAGTAATTTGTAGTTTCTTTCCAGCCAAGTGCAATAACATCAACTTGAAGTGATAAGGATACTGTTAAATTTGCTTTAATTAATGTCAGGTCCCTAAGTAATAAATCACCATTAATTTGTGAGTTAGTCTTTTGGAAATGGCCTAGTCTTTTTGGCTGCCTCTGAAATTTGGCTGGGAAAGCCTCCCACTTGTGGAAGCCTGTCTGCTCAATCGTTTTCTTCACTGTTTAGTTTTTCAAGGTGAGACTTCATCTGGGTTGAAGGTATGTAAGATTACTCTATTTTCATAATTAGAATCCCAGCAAAAACTTCTTAACATTGTCAACTCTTCATATAGACTTATATCTATTAGAAGAATTATTAACTACTTTATTTTAGACATTTTGGTAGTTTTCATACACTTATATGTGATTGTTTTTTTCAGGAAAATCCTCCAAAGAGTAGAATTTCATGATAAAACATGAATTTTGAAAAAGGCAAATATCTACTTGATAGAAAATAGCTGAACTTCTCAACTTCCTTTTTCAACATTTTCTCGAGGTGGCAATAGGATCCACAAAACCTCTGTCTCCTTCATCTCCTGTACCTATCATTTAGAGATGCATTTTTGGTGTTGCATATTTTTAAAAGAGATGTGTGTGTGTGTATGTGTGTGTGTTTGTAATGCTCCTAGCTATTTGGTATGCCCTTCTTTAATTCAGTTTCTTTTTGCTGATTATGCTGGTTGGTCTGATCCAGTCTAGACTTGCAAAGAATCCCCTTCTCAACTTTGGATCATCCTTGTAGAGCAGCTTCTTACTTCTGAAGGCTCTGTTTCCTAGGGCTCCATTTTCAGTTCAATTTTGGCTTGCAACTCATGCTGTTGACTTTATTCTTTTTTGTAGTTTATAGTATCACATGCATGCAGGTAATACACAGGAAAAATCCTGGTCTGGGCTGATCTTACAGAAGTTTGATATTTTGTGTAATTAACTGTCAGATCATTTCAAATTTTGTTAACTTTAAAAGATACCAAATAGCATTATTGATCAGTTAATTTATAAATGTTATGAATTCTGGAGTCTTCTTAATACTTGTAATTTGTATTGCTTTTCCAGACTCTCCAAGAAACATTGTCTGACCCAGAGTAACAAGGAAAATGCTTTCTTAATGCATTACCTTGTCATTCAATGAATATGCTAAGCTACCACATAAGGAATCTAGTCAAGCTATAGAGTCCATTTTCAGTAAATTTTGTGGGATGTATTTGGGGGAAAGAGAACCACCGGACTGAGAGTTAGAAAGCCTGACACTGACATCTGACACTCCCCACAGACAGTTTACTGAACTTCATTTTCACATCCATTAATTCAGTGAGAAGTGGATGGTTGCACTAGGCAGTTTCTTAAAGCCTTTCCACTGCTGACATTCTATGAATCATCTTTAATGTCCACTTATATCCAGTGCATTTGCTTATCAATTTCTGGAGGGAGCAGGTGCAAGGTAAAGGTATAAAAAATTCAGTTGGTCATTTTTTTCTTATAATGTCTGGCATGCAAGGTTAAGTTTGAAAGAAGAATTAAACCATAAATGAAAATAGAAAAGGAAATTAATTATCTGTGGATTTGTGAATTTACATGCATCTTCTAATTTTTCATGGGAAATTTATAATTGGATACTCTTTGTCATTGAATCTTGATAAACAGATGCATATTTTTCTTTCAACTCTTCTTTGGCTACAGTATTTCTGAGTTGTCTCCATGCAGTCATTACTCATTCTAGTTCTCATGAAGCAACTAGTTTCTTAAAAGCTTTCTGTTCATTTATCTCTCAAGTGTGATTATGACATCCTCATTTGCACCCAGTCAAAAAGCTCATCAATTCCAGTGTCTTGTTATACTTGAATGATTTGTTAGATTCACCCAAGCAGTGAGTTTTATGGGATAAAGGCTGAAATCACTGGAGAAAAGAAGACTGAGAAGAATTGTATAGTGTTGGATAAGAATTCATAGGTATGGACTGTTTTAATTGCCTCTCCTTCACCCCATTGGTGAATGAGGGATTCCCATTCAAGGGTTATGGGGATGGCCAAACACATAATATCCAACAGTGGACAGATGAGATAGTCAGCAGTTTATTAGTCACATATACTCATAGCCTGGGGGAGGAGGACGCTACATGCCATTGACATGTGGGGTGCACCTGGGAGCAGAGTGAACAATCAGAAGCTGTGAGAGGGAAGCTTTGTTGTATCAAGAGAGTGAGGTACTCTTTATCCTATAGTAGGATATAACTGGCTTGTTGGGATAATCCACCATCTGGCAAGGAACTGAAACCTGATACTCAGAGATAAGCAAAAAATGTGCCTGGTCCCCTCAATATAAGGGGTTGTTTGACAAGGGGACCTTATTTACAGGAGCAGAGTTGGGAGGGGAGGTTGCTGCTAAGCCATTCCAAGACCCTCTCAATTTTAGTAGATGTCAAACAGCAAATAATATTGAACCTTATTTTCAGTCCTTACAACACATGGATATATGAACATTTTTTATCTTAAAGTAAAATGATGAGAATTAAGATCATATTTAAATAAAGTACAGGTAACTTTTATCAGTAAGAAACAGAATAATTTTTTTAGAAAAACATATCAGGAGATAAATGACATCAAAATCCAGGAGAAACTTTTATGTTTGGGCAGAAGGAGCTGGGTGAATTTTAGATCTTTTCAGTTTTAAGCTTTTGTGATTTTTACATTTCTTGTTTACTAATGAATATTGTTTGTCTTTCTCATAGATTTCATTAATAAATATCTTCCTGGTTTTAATTTCCCTTTTTGTCCTATGGTCATTCATCCTATATAACTTAAGCTCTTTCTGCATCTTGCAAGGTTGAACTTGGCTTTCCTGTGGTTATTTTCTTTGGCTTTCACAATGCAAATTTGTATTTGTGATTTTAGGTTTGCTCAGCATCTTTTCTATATAAGAAAATGCCTTGTAAATGGCAATTCAATAGATTGATTCGTAAGTAGAATGTACATAAGTGACAACTTTTAAATGAGAAGAAACTGTTCAGAATAATAGTATTAGTGTCGAACCTAATGCTACTGAGAGGTTACTTTTCAATAAATACTACTGCAAGTTACAATCATCTATGATGGAAAATGTATGTAAGAGTGGCTAACTCATTCCAGTTTGCCTAGGACCTATTTAAGCACTGAAAGTCCCGCATCCTTAAAAACCCTTCAGTCCTGACAAACACAGTATAGTTGGTCACCCCAGTTGAATTCTTATTAGAAGTTTTATTTCAGCAGATCTGAAATAGATACAAGGCAATTGGTAATAACTTCATAAAAATATTTTATTGATTGTTGTAGCCCTGGCATTTAAAATATTTCTAAATACATAGTAGATTTTCAATAAATATTTGATAACTGAATAACTGAGAATATAGCCTACCAATCTGTCTAATTAACTCAGAAGGAGAAGATGCATCTCCCTGGAAGATCATTCTGAACTGTTAGGTACCATCTCTTCTAATTCATATGAGATAAATTGGTTTTCTGACTTGAGGATGTGAGGATGACCCAGCAAAGATGCTGAATCAATGGAAAGCATGGGTGTTTCAAAACATGAATATAAGTCAGTTTGTAATGAGTGTTGTTGAAATTTCCTCCCAAGTTAAAAAGTCATATGCCTGTTTATTGTTTTACTCAAAGCATCTTTCTGACATACCCAAACCTCTGTAATTATGAACTTCACTGTACCCCTAATGAGGATTGTACCTGTACATGCAGACCTGATGACACAGATCGCGAGCAGGGACTCTGAGGCTACCTGTGTAGTCTGTCCAGCAGAGGGCATTGGTGTACCTACACAAAGACCAGGGCTCACCTGGGATGTATGGTGATGGTCAGCAAGATGCCTAGGGCCCATCTGTAAATGCTGAAAGCTAACAACAGCGGGAAAATATTTCCTGCAGGAAAGTTCTGAGACCACCTGATACAAATGCAGCACCATCTTGCACAAGTTGTGGTGACCTAGTGAACTCACAAATGTATAAAGTCTAAGAAGTTTACTCTAACATGGGATAAAACAAACATATACACTCTACTTTATATAAAGTAGATAACCAACAAGGACCTGCTGTATAGCACAGGGAACTATACTCAATATTTGTAATAACCTACAAGGGAAAAGAATCTGAAAAAGAATATATATATATATAAAACTGAATCACTGTGCTATACACCTGAAACAGACACATTGTAAGTCAACTATACTTCAAGTCTTTTAAAAATCAGAAAAAATAAAATAAAAAACAATAAAACTAGGCCACAAAAAAATTAAAATAAAATAAAATAAAACAAAAACAGCACTCCAGTAAACTGTCACTCCTGAGAACCAATGCACTATAAAGCTCAATTTAGAAAAACTCTAAGTACTCCAAACCAAGAAAGAGAATGAATGTATAAAGTCTAAATATGTATCTGAAGATTCTGAAGATAATCTTAATTATTTTTCTAACTTCTAATCATAATAATATCTAACATATTTAGTGCCTTAAAGTTTCCCAAACTTAACTCACAATATTTTAAATATATCAACACTTTAATGTAGTTAAGACTCTGGCTACTACTACTATTTTACATGTAAGACACCCAATGCACACAGTAGTTAAGTGGTTTATTTAAGGACACATAGCTAGATGGATTAGAGCCAGTGATTCTGAATATAAGTCTATTTGTTTTTACTCTGTACTTACCTATGGTGCTCTCCAATCGTATGGCATATATTAAATAACACATATTTATCATTAATTATTATCATGCTTTTAACCAAAGACATATACCTCTTATAAATATTAAGTTAATTTCACAAAGACTAGACTTTATATATAATCTGATTTTTGTCCTAAAATGTCCAATTTCCTTGCAAATATTAATTTAGAAAGAATGAGTGAAACTTTCCAAAGAGCAAAATTCTTTGTGCAAGAAACAAACATTATTTCTAGATATAGCTAGACATTTTTAGTACTTTAAGAAAAGACAAAACACACCTTGGAAACGAGAAGATCATGGTGAAATCAGGGAAGTTCCCTGTTCACCAATGATATTTAATTTCCTTTGCTGAGAATGAAGAGGAAGATGAAGTCTCTGGGGCAGCTTCTAACATGACCATGGCAGTATGACATTGCTGAATGCTTTCTGACTTCCATTTTTTCAAGGTAGTGACAGCTGTTTGGCTTCTCCCACCGGACACTGAAGTTATTTGCTACCCTATGGCAAAACCTGCTTGATCACAGTGAGGGAAAAATGAGTTCTGTGACTTACCATTTACATTCTGTCCTAGTGTTGCTGGGCTGCATCTTCATAAAGAGACTTTCATGGGACCCCCTTTCCCCAGCCCAGGAAGCTACATGGCAAATCCACAGCAAAGCTATTTGAGTGTATGTTTACTTGTGAACACTACATGGCCCACCTACCATCAGAAACACTGTCTTCATCGAGCACGATCATCTGATCATCTAACAGGTGTGCTGCTAGGCTGGGCTATCAGCTCAACTGCCTATGTAGTTTGGATTTATTTGTGCCCAAATGTATGTTTAACCATAACTGAATTCTTTTAAAAGTGAGATTTCATAACAACAACAAAGAAGACTATTGAGAACTACTGAACCCATAATGTAGAATGGATTATATTTAATGTATTATATTGTGTGTATAAATCGTATCTTATGCATACGTATATGAAACACCTAGAAAGGGGGCTCAGATGTAACAAAAATAAGATCCTTGTGTTTCCTACTATTCCTTTCTAGCAGTGAACAATTAAAGGAAAAAACATACCCCAATTTTGACCCCGATTCTCCTATTCTGTCATGATCTGGATTTTCGTCATTGGCTGACTTGCTCTGTGTTCCCTGATTGGCCTCAGTGTAGACACTTCCCTGAATATGGACAAACGTACTAATTGGAAGAATTCTTTGTCTCTCTGTTTGCAATCATTTAGAGTTCAGACTTTAAAATATAGCCTTTTTTTTCAGCTGAATCTCCACAGCTTGTATTTCTGTTCTTATTTACTACTATATACAGCCCTGCAAAGGCTGGAAATGTGAAACTGCTCCATTTCTGTGAATTGTAACTCTGATTATACAATTCCTTCTCATCTCTACTATAGTAGCTCCTCAAAATTGGAATTAGACACCCATTTTATATTTGCCCATAGCACATTGTACTTGTCCCCTTACAGTGTTTATCAAACTGTATTGCAACGGCCTATCTACTTATTTCTATTCTCTGCTAGATTGTAAGTTATCTTTAGTTATTCATTCATGCAACCAATGAGTTAATTATTTTCTCATGGCTTCACACACCAACTATTTGTTGAGCATCTGCTATGTGCAAGATACATCACACACACACCCACACACACACCCACTTAGGATCAGAGCAAGTATTTTTCTTGCACACCTTATGTAGCCATTGAGCTTGTAGTCTAATAGGGCAGGCAGACATTTATCAAATAATCAAACAGATAAAATGCATAGTCATTAAATGTGATGAAAGAAGGAAAGGTATACTGTAATATGATATTAATTAAATCTAGTCTGTGAATGAGGCAGGTGGTCAGAGAAGAATTCTCTGAGAAAGTGACTTCTGAGCTAAAATCTGAAAGGTGGCTGAGTTAATCAGAGGGAGAAGTGAGAACAGAGCATTCCAGACTACAGAGCAACACGCTCAAAGTCTCAAGGCAGGAAGGAACAGGGTGAGTTTATGAAATGGTAGAGGGCACTGTGGTTGGATCACTGAGTGAAGAGCAAGGAGCAGTAGATGAAGCTGCATAAACAGAAATGGAATAAATTGTGTAGCACCTTGGAAACCATTTTAGAGGCATTCATTTCTGTCTTAAGAGCAGGAAAAATCCACTGGAGGGTTTTAAGCAGGGGAACCACATGATCTGGTATGAAATCGCTCTGGCTCCAGGGTGAAGAATGAATTAGATGGGATCAGAGCAAGTACAGCGAATTACTAAGGTGGTTTCTGCAGCAGTGCAGGTAAGAGTGATAGTTTAGACCATAGTGGTGGCAGCAGAGATGGAATAGGAATGGCCAGAATGGTGGGATGAAACTAGGGCCGTGTAGCTTTCCGCAAAGTGGAGAAAATCTTTCCAGAAGGGACTGCTTACAAATGATGAACGTTACCTAGAGTTTCTCTACTGCAGTTTCCTGGTCATCACTGCATCACTAGCACCTGGCATGATGCATGGCATGTGGTAAGTGCTTGATACATGTTTGTTCAAAGGAAAGTCAGAAGAAAGAAATGAAAGAAGGAAGTGGGTAATCTTTCCAGGCTTTTGGTGGAAAAAAAAATCTCTGAAGGACTCTTCACCACCATTCAAAATTCAGAAGTCCTTTGCTGATCTTTGAAAGAAAATAACTTTTAAACTGAATGCAAAGATTGATGATTGATTGACTGTTTGATCGATTTTTATAGTGACTACAGTACTTTTAATGTGGGACTGAAAGAGATACTGAGGCCTGGTCTGACTACCATGGGAAAGAAAATTGTTCTCTTTTGATACTATCTGCCATTGGTATGCAGAATAGAGAAGGGGGTGGGATGAGCATCACATACATCTTCTATAAATTATGCTCTAACTCTCTGTGTGGCATTGTGATGGAAACTGTTTACCTCTCTAAAAGTTTTTTCTGCTTACCTATTTTATGCCGACTTATACTTGTGTTACATGTGCTCAGATAACACACACACGCACACACACTCATACATGCTTACATACACATTTTGATATTGTTGTTTTTGTCTTAACTAGAATCAACACTATTAAGAAAATGATAGTTCAGCCTATAAAAATGACTTTCCTTTTGGCCATATTATTTGTTGCATTCACTCTTTTTTTTTTTAACATCTTTATTGGGGTATAATTGCTTTACAATATTGTGTTGGTTTCTGCTGTATAACAAAGTGAATCAGCTATATGTATACATATATCCCCATAACCCTTCCCTCTTGCGTCTCCCTCCCATCCTCCCTATCCTGCCCCTCTAGGTGGTCACAAAGCACCGAGCTGAGTTCCCTGTGTGATGCAACTGCTTCCCACTAGCTATGTATTTTACATTTGGTAGTGTGTATATGTCAATACTACTCTCACTTTGTCCCAGCTTACCCTTCCCCCACCCCGTGTCCTCAAGTCCATTCTCTACATCTGTGTCTTTATTTCTGTCCTGCCCCTAGGTTCATCAGAACCATTTTTTTTTAATTCCATATATATGTGTTAGCATACAATATTTGTTTTTCTCTTTCTGACTTACTTCACTCTGTATGACAGACTCTAGGTCCATCCACATGACTACAAATAACTCAGTTCAATTTCTTTTTATGGCTGAGTAGTATTCCATTGCATATATGTGTCACATCTTCTTTATCCATTCATCTGTCAATGGACATTTAGGTTGCTTCCATGTCTTGGCTGTTGTAAATAGAGCTGCAGTGAACATTGTGGTACATGTCTCTTTTTGAATTATGGTTTTCTCAAGGTATACGCCTAATAGTGGGATTGCTGGGTCATATGGTAGTTCTATTTTTAGTTTTTTAAGAAACCTCCATACTGTTCTCCATAGTGGCTGTATCAATTTACATTCCCACCGACAGTGCAAGAGGGTTCCCTTTTCTCCACACTCTCTCCAGCATGTATTGTTTGTAGCTTTTTTGATGATGGCCATTCTGATCAGTGTGAGGTGATACCTCATTGTAGTTTTGATTTTCATTTCTCTAATGATTAGTGAAGTTGAGCATCCTTTCATGTGTTTGTTGGCAATCTGTATATATTCTTTCGAGAAATGTCTATTTAGATCTTCTGCTCATTTTTGGATTGGGTTGTTTGTTTTTTTTTTGATACTGAGCTGCATGAGCTGCTTGTATATTTTGGAGATTACTCCTTTGTCAGTTGCTTCAGTTGCAAATATTTTCTCCCATTCTGAGGGTTGTCTTTTATAATGGATTCAGAAGACAAATGGTTAATTCTTTTTTCTAATGCAAAAATGATAAACTGGGACAGATTCAAGGACCCCTGAACTTTTATTGCTTTCCAAAAGCACCATTTTTGGATTGAGATCAACGTCTGTTTGCTCCACATCCCTACTCTACTATTGATCAATTGCCCCCTTTTCCAGCAGTTTTTTTCCTACTTCCATAGAAACTTCCACTTTACCAATGATTTGAACTTAACTCCTCTTTCCATAGTGTACAGATTCACAGACCTATTCCATGGTGATGTAAAAACTCTTCCTAAGGGTGCTGAAGCAGTGCTTTTTGTCTTCAGAGGTCTCTAAAGAATTGAGTATGTATTTGCCCCTGCCCCAAAGTTCAGAAGTTCAGACTGCCATCTGAACCTTGGAGTATATTCTATTAACATACAGAGTTAATTCCCTCTGTCATTAAAAGATGATGTTAATTGCTCCCAAATTCCCAAATGCAAGAAGACTAAGCAGAAGTGTGCAAAGCTAATCCCCATCCATCCCAAGATGCCAAAACTCACCAGGAAATCCCAGGAGAAAACATTAAGCCCTTGGCAGGCTCCATTTGCCTCAGTACAACGATGTTGAGTGTCAAATAATGTAATTCAGCACAAGGATGTGCTACCGTACTGCTTTTGCCTGGGAATATATTGTTACTTTACAGTCCAGAAGAATAAGAGTGAATGAATATTTATTTGAATAAGAAATAACAGAAAATATATAATGAAATAAAATAAGAAGAAATGTGCTAGAGGCTTCTGGTGCTTACCTTTATCTGGTTATCTTCTTACTGGCACAAAGGGGGAATTCGTACTTCTCTGCCAATACAATTAAGCTGAACCACGTGACCAGTTCCTGGAAAAATATTGTGGAAGATATGTGTTGTTGTTTCCAGACCAGAACATTTAACTGCTGCTGTGAGCATTCCCCTTCCCCACTGCATTGACCAAGACACTGCTTGTTACAGCTGATACAGCTACAGTGTGGTAGAGACTAGCTCATCCGAAGCCGCCAAATGATTGCATGGACAACAGTTGCTCTAGAGAGTCATCAGAAAATCACAGCAGAATTTCCATGAGCAACAAATAAATGTCTGCTGTGCTAAACCATGGAAAATGAGGGTTTTTCCCATAGCATGGCCTGGTCTATCCTACTTCATGCAACAACTTTAGGGAAATTATTAATTTCTTATCAAGAGCAACAGTACTATTAGGTTTTGGATGGTTGCATCCAATACTAAAGAATTATGAAAAGCTAAAATAAATGATGATAGCCTACATCTATTCCCCTGATTGTGGCCTGGTTCTGCCTAGGTGAGTTTGGGTTTGGAATGAACTACCCTGTATGTGGGGATGATCTCAGGTACACTTCATCATTTATTTAAAGTCAAGTTTATTGAGGTATAATTCACATATGGTAAAATTCACCTTTTTAAAGCATGTATTTTTATAATCTTGATGAATATATATAGTTGTGCAACCACTACTTCCATCACAGTATAAATAGACTATTGCTATCCCTCTAAAAATTCTCCCTGTACTCCTTTGTAATTAATCCTGTTCCTCCACACTCAACCAGTACTCTGATTTATGTCCCTTTAATTTTGCTCTTTCCAGATATTCATGTAAAAGAAATCACACAGTATATAAACCTTTCGCATCTGGCTTTTTTTAGCTAGCATAATGTTTTTGAGATTCACCCATGTTATTGCATCAGTAGTTTGTCCATTTTTTGCTGCTGGGTAGTACTTCATTGTATGAAGTTATCATAATTTGTTTATAAATTCACCAGCCAATGGATATTTGGGTTGTTTCTGGTTTGGGGTGATTATGAATAAAAAAATCCACGGACATTTATATACAGGTCTTTGTGTGAACACGTGTTTTCATTACTCTTCGGTAAATTCTTGGAAGAGGTATTGCTTCATCATAAGGTAAGTGCATGTTTATTCTTCAAAACTATGTTTCAAAGGTATTGTATTTGGCATTGCCACTAGAGAAATGTATAAGAGGTCCAGATGCTCCACATCCTCCCCAGCACTTTGTATTATCAGTTTTAACAATTTTATCCACTCTAGGATGTGTATGGTAATATCTTATCTTAATTTTTAATTAGGTTTTCCCTAATGAATAATGGTGTTGAACATCTTTCCAGGTACTTACCATTTAAGTCCCTTCCTTGGGGAGACTTTCAAGATGGTGGAGGAGTAAGATGTGGAGATCATCTTTCTCCCCACAAATACATCAGAAATACATCTACATGTGGAACAACTGCTACAGAACACCTACTGAATGCTGGCAGAAGACCTCAGACCTCACAAAAGGCAAGAAACTCCCCACGTACCTGGGTAGGGCAAAAGAAAAAAGAAAAAACAGAGACAAAAGAATAGTGATGGGACCCACACTTCTGGGAGGGAGCTGTGAAGGAGGAAAATGTTTCACACACTAGGGAGCCCCTTCACTGGCAGTGATGGGGGATGGGGGGGGAGGAAGATTTAGAGCCACAAAGGAGAGTGCAGCAACAGGGATGCAGAGAGCAAAGTAGAGAGATTCCCACACAAAGGATTGGTGATGACCAGCACTCACCAACCTGAGATGCTGTTCTGCTCATCCACTGGGGTGGGTGGGGTCGGAGAGCTGAGGATAAGTCTTCAGAGGTCCAGACTCCAGGGAGAGGACTGGGGTTGGCTGCGTGAAGACAGTCTGAAGGGAGCTAGTGTGCCACAGCTGGCCGGGAGAGAGTCTGGGAAAAAGTCTGGAACTGCCTAAGAGGTAAGAGACCATTGTTTCGGGGTGCATGAGGAGAGAAATTTCCTTCCCTGTGTGCGCACAGAAAGCAGAGCACCACCTAAGTGAGCTCCAGAGATGGGCGCAAGCCATGGCTATCAACTCAGAACCCAGAGACAGGTACAAACAACTAACTTTGCTGCTGCTACCACCAAGAATCCTGTGTGCAAGTGCAGGTCACGACCCACACCCGCCACGGGAGCCTGTGCAGCACACCACTGCCAGGATCCTGTGATCTAGGGACAACTTCCCCTGGAGAACACACGGTGCAACTCAGGCTGTTGCAATGTCACATTGGCCTGTGCCGCCGCAGGCTCATTCCAATTGGAATTGTAACATTCCAATTGTTACTACAGTACCATTCCCTCTCCCCAGCCTAAGTGAGCAAGAGAGCCCTAATCAGCTGCTACTTTCACCCCCTCCTGTCTGGGCGGAGAGCAGATGCCTGAGGGCAGCCTACATACAGAGGTGGGGCCAAAACCAAAGCTGAATCCCAGGAGCTGCGCAAACAAAGAGTAGAAAGGGAAACTTCTCTGTGAAGCTTCAGGAGCAGACTAAATCCCCACAAACATCTTGATAAACTTTGCATCAGAAGAACAATTGAATACACAATGAATGTTCCCCAAATTGAGGCAGTGGACTTTGGGAGCAACTGTAGACTTGGGGTTTGCTTTCTGCATCTAATTTGTTTCAGGTTTTATGTTTATCTTAGTTTAGTTTTTAGTGCTTATTATCATTGGTGGATTTGTTTATTGGTTTAGTTGCTCTCTTCCTTTTTTAAATTTTATTATTTTTCTACTTTTTAGATATTTTATTTTAATTTTTTTTTCTCCTTTTCCTCTTTTTGTGTGTATGTGTATGCTTCTTTGTGTGATTTTGTCTGTTTCGGTTTGCTTTTACCATTTGTCCTACGGTTCTATCTGTTTGACTTTTTTTTTTTCTTCCTTTTCTTCTGAGCCATGTGGCCAGCAGGGTCTTCGTGCTCCAGTCAGGTGTCAGGCCTGAGCCTCCGAGGTGGGAGTCCAGGACATTGGACAAACAGAAACCTCACAGCCCCATGTAATATCAAGAGAGTTCTCCCAGAGATCTTCATTTCAACACTAAGAACAGGTCCACCCAACGGCCAGCAAGCTCCAGTGCTGGATGCCCCATGCCAAACAACTAGCAAGACAGGAACATAACGCCACCCATTAGCAGAGAGGCTGCCTAATGTAATACTAAGTTCACAGACACTCCAAAACACACCACCAGATGCAGCCCTGCCCACCTGAAGAACAAGATACAGCCCCACCCACCAGAACACAGGCACCAGCCCCCTCTACCAGGAAGCCTACACAAGCTGCTGAATCAAACTCACCCACTGGGGGCAGACACCAAAAATAACGGGAACTATGAGCATGCAGCCTGTGAAAAGTTCACTCCAAACAAAGTGAGTTAAACAAAATGAGAAGATAGAGAGATATGCAGCAGATGAAGGAACAAGGTAAAAACCTAAGAGACCAAACAAATGAAGAGGAAATAGGCAGTCTAGTGGAAAAAGAATTCAGAGTAATGATAGTAAAGATGATCCAAAATGTCAGAAATAGAATGGAGAAAATACAAGAAATGTTTAACAAAGACCTAGAAGAACTAAAGAGCAAAAACAATAATGAACAACACAATAAGTGAAATTAAAAATACTCAAGAAGGAATCAATAGCAGAATAACTGAAGCAGAAGAATGGATAAGCGACCTGGAAGATAAAATAGTGGAAATAACTGGCACAGAACAGAATAAAGAAAAAAGAATTAAAAGAATTGAGGAGAGTGTCAGAGACCTGTGGGACAACATTAAATGCACCAACATTCAAATAACAGGTGTCTCAGAAGAAGAGAAAAAGAAAAGGTCTGAGAAAATATTTGAAGAGATTATAGTTGAAAACTTCCCTAACATGGGAAAGGAAACAGTCAATCAATTCCAGGAAGTGCATAGAGTCCCATACAGGATAAATCCAAGGATAAACATGCCAAGATACATATTAATCAAACTATCAAAAATTAAATTCAAAGAAAAAACATTAAAAGCAGCAAGGGAAAAGCAACAAATAACACACAAGGGAATCCCCATAAGGTTAAGAGCTGATCTTTCAGCAAAAACTCTGCAAGCCAGGAGGGAGTGGCAGGACATATTTACAGAGATGAAAGGGAAAAACCTACAACCAAGATTACTCTATCCAGCAAGGATCTCATTAAAAATCAAGCAAGAAATTAAAACCTTTACAGACAAGCAAAACTTAAGGGAATTCAGCACCACCAAACCAGCTTTACCACAAAGGCTAAAGGAAATTCTCTAGGCAGGAAACACAAGAGAAGGAAAAGACCTACAATAACAAACCCAAAACAATTAAGAAAATGGTAATAGGAACATAATTACCTTAAATGTAAATGGATTAAATGCTCCAACCAAAAGACACAGACTGGCTGAAACGATACAAAAACAAGACACGTATATATATGCTGTCTACAAGAAACCCACTTCAGACGTAGGGACACATTCAGACTGAAAGTGAGGGGATGGAAAATGATATTCCATGCAAATGGAAATCAAAAGAAAGCTGGAGTTACAATTTTCATATCAGAAAAAGTAGACTTTAAAATAAAGACTATTATAAGAGACAAAGAAGGATACTATATAATGATCAAGGGGTCAATCCAAGAAGAAAATATAACAATTGTAAATATTTATCCACCCAACATAGGAGCACCTCAATACCTAAGCAAATGCTTAGAGCCACAAAAGGGGAAATCGACAGTAACATAATAATAATTGGGGACATTAACACCCCACTTTCACCATTTCACCATTGGACAGATCATCCAAAATGAAAATAAATAAGGAAACACAGCTTTAAATGACACATTAGACAAGAAGGACTTAATGGATATTTATAGGACATTCCATCCAAAAACAGCAGAATACAGTTTCTTCTCAAGTGATCATGGAACATTTTCCAGGATAGATCATATCTTGGGTCACAAATCAAGCCTTGGTAAATTTAAGAAAATGGAAATTGTATCAAGCACCTATTCTGACCATAACACTATGAGACCAGATGTCAATTACAGGGAAAAAAAACTGTAAAAAATACAAACACATGGAGGCTAAACAATATACTACTAAATAACTAAGAGAACACTGAAGAAATCAAAGAGGAAATCAGAAAATACCTACAGACAAATGACAATGAAGAGAAAATGATCTCAAACCTATGGGATGCAGCAAAAGCAGTTCTAAGAGGTAAGTTTATAGAAATACAGTCCTACCTCAAGAAACAAGAAAAGTCTCAAATAAACAACCTAACCTTACACCTAAAGGAACTAGAGGAGAGGAACAAGAAAGACCCAAAATTAGTAGAAGGAAAGAAATCATAAAGATCAGAGCAGAAATAAATGAAAAAGAAATGAAGGAAACAAGAGCAAAGATCAATAAAACCAAAAGCTGGTTCTTTGAGAAGAAAAACAAAATTGATAAACCATTAGCCAGACCCATCAAGAAAAAAAGGGAGAAGACTCAAATCAACAGAATTAGAAATGAAAAAGGAGAAGTAACAACTGACACTGTAGAATTACAAAGGATTATGAGAGATTACTACAAGCAACTATATGCCAATAAAATGGACAACCTGGAAGAAATGGACAAATTCTTAGAAAAGCACAACCCTCCGAGACTGAACCAGGAAGAAATAGAAAATATAAACAGACTAATCGCAAGCACTGAAATTGAAGCTGTGATTAAAAATCTTCCAATAAACAAAAGGCCAGGAACAGATGGCTTCCCAGGTGAATTCTATCAAACATTTAGAGAAGAGTTAACACCTACCCTTCTCAAACTCTTCCAAAACTTAGCAGAGGGAGGAACACTTCCAAACTCATTCCATCACTCTGATACCAAACCAGACAAAGATGTCACATAACAAAGAAAACTACAGACCAATATCACAGATGAACATAGATGCAAAAATCCTCAACAAAATACTAGCAAACAGAATCCAACAGCACATTAAAAGGGTCATACGCCATGATCAAGTGGGGTTTATCCCAGGAATGCAAGAATTCTACAATATACACAAATCAATCAATGTGATACATCATATTAACAAATTGAAGAATAAAAACCATATGATAAACTCAGTAGCTGCAGAAGAAGCTTTTGACAAAAGTCAATGCTGATTTACTGTAAAAGAATCCTCAGAAAGTAGGCATAGAGGGAACCTAACTCAACATAATAAAGGGCATATATATGACAAACCTACAGCCAACATCGTTCTCAATGGTGAAAAACTAAAACCATTTCCTCTAAGATCAGGAACAAGACAAGGTTGCCCACTTTCACCACTATTATTCAACATAGTTTTGGAAGCTTTAACCATGGCAACCAGAGAAGAAAAAGAAATAAAAGCAATCCAAATCAGAAAAGAAGTAAAAGTGTCACTGTTTGAAGATGACATGATACCATACATAGAGAATCCTAAAGATGTTAACAGAAAACTACTAGAGCTAATCAATGAATTTGGTAAAGTAGCAGGATACAAAATCAATGCACAGAGTCTCTTGCATTCCTATACACTAATGATGAAAAATTTGGAAGAGATATTAAGGAAACACTTACATTTACCATTGCAATGAAAAGAATAAAATACCTAGGAATAAACCTTCCTAAGAAGACAAAAGACCTGTATGCAGAAAACTATAAGACACAGGTAAAAGAAATTAAAGATGATACAAACAGATGGAGAGATATACCATGTTCTTGGATTGGAAGAACCAACATTTTGAAAGTGACTCTACTACCCAAAGCAATCTACAGATTCAATGCAATCCCTATCAATCTACCAATGACATTTTTCACAAAACTAGAACAAAAAATTTCACAGTTTCTATGGAAACACAAAAGATCCTGAATAGTCAAAGCAACCTTGAGAAAGAAAAACGGAGCCTGAGGAATTAGGCTCCCTTACTTCAGACTATGCTGCAAAGCTACAGTAATCAAGACAGTATAGTACTGGCACAAAAACAGAAATATAGATCAATGAAACAGGATAGAAAGCCCAGAGGTAAACCCACACACATATAGTCACCTTATCTTTGAAAAAGGAGGCAAGGATATACAGTGGAGAAAAGACAGCATCTTCAATTAATGGTGCTGGGAAAACTGGACAGCTACATGGAAAAGAATGAAATTAGAACACTTCCTGACACCATACACAAAAATAAATTCAAAATGGATTAAAGACCTAAATGTAAGGCCAGACACTATCAAACTCTTAGAGGAAAACATATGCAGAGCACTCTATGACATAAATCACAGCAAGATCTTTTTTGACCCACCTCCTAGAGAAATGGAAATAAAAACAAAAATAAACAAATGGGATCTAACGAAACGTAAAAGCTTTTGCCCAGCAAAGGAAACCATAAACAAGATGAAAAGACAACACTCAGAATGGGAGAAAATATTTGTAAATGAATCAAATGACAAAGGATTAATCTCCAAAATATACTAGCAACTCATGCAGCTCAATATCAAAGAAACAACCACCCAGTCCAAAAGTGGGCAGAAGACCTAAATAGACATTTCTCCAAAGAAGACATACAGATTGCCAACAAATACATGAACGGATGCTCAACATCACTAATCATTAGAGAAATGCAAATCAAAACCACAATGAAGTATAACCTCACACACCGGTCAGAATGGCCATCATCAAAAAAATTCTACAAACTATAACTGCTGGAGAGGGTGTGGAGAAAAGGGAACCCTCTTGCACTGTTGGTGGGAATGTAAATTGATACAACCACTATGGAGAACAGTATGGAGGTTCCTTAAAAAACTAAAAATAGAACTACCATATGACCTAGCAGTCCTACTACTTGACATATACCCTGAGAAAACCATAATTCAAAAAGAGACATGTACCACAATGTTCATTGCAGCACTATTTACAATAGCCAGGACATGGAAGCAACCTAAGCGTCCATCGACAGATGAATGGATAAAGAATGTTCCATATACAATGGAATATTACTCAGCCATAAAAAGAAATGAAATTGAGTTATTTGTAATGAGGTGGATGGATCTAGAGTCTGCCATACAGAGTAAAGTAAGTCAGAAAATGAAAAACAATACCGTATGCTAATACATATATATGGAACCTAAAAAAAGAAAATGGTTCTGATGAACCTAGGGGCAGGACAGGAATAAAGACGAAGATGCAGTGAATGGAATTTAGGGCATGGGGAGTGAGTAGGGTAAGCTGGGACAAAGTGAGAGAATAGCATTGACATATATACACTACCAAATGTAAAATAGATAGGTAGAGAGAAGCAGCTGCATAGCACAGGGAGATCAGCTCGGTACTTTGTGACCACCTAGAGCGGTGGGATAGGGAGGGTGGGAGGGAGGTGCAAGAGGGAGGCGTATGGGGATATATGTTCACTTTGTTATACAGCAGAAACTAACTGAACATTGTAAAGCATTTATACTCCAATAAAGATATTATACTCCATTGTAAATCAATTATACTCCAATAAAGATGTTAAAAGAAAATCTCTTCTTTGGTTGGTTGTTTATTCATATCCTTTGCTCATTTTTTATTTGGTTTTCTGTCATCGTCTTATTTAATTATAGTGTTCTAGGTCTCCTAGAGGATGTACTCTAGATGCAAATCCCTTACCAGATATGTATTTATTGCATCATTTTTAAAATCATTTAATCAGATAAACTCAGGTTGAAAGGATGTTCTGAAGGGTGAGATAAAATACTCCTCATTCTTTTCTCAGATTGGCTCTCTACCTCTACTGATCAGAGAGAAAAATGAGAAAATTTTGTCCCTCTGCCTTTCTGGAGCTATGGGGAGAAGAACAATGCATAGAGGCAATATTCATGACTTCATGCTTTCTTATGTACCAATGGTGTAACTTTATCACCTTTTTCTTCTCTACCACTTTGAGGCAGCATCCAGCCACATGCCCAAATCTCTAAGACTCTGTCCCAATTCATGGTGTCTTAAAGACCGCTTTGATAGGCACTCTTTTGTAGGAATATATGATTACAAGATTTCAGCATTTTCTCCCACTCTGACATCTTATGTTATTCTCAGATAAAGAGCATAATAAAATTATATTTGATCATGATGGATCTTGGAAAAAACACCTTAGTAAATAGAAAAGACTGCTTGTCTTCTGGAAATTTTGCCTGCATTTTTCATCACTAAAGGGGTTCATCACTAAAATGATTTATGGTAATGAGAAAGTAGAGTCATTCAGGTTTAGTTTTCTTCCTCAAAGATACTTTGTAAACTCATTCTTAAAATTTTGGTAACCTTAGTTTCTATGTTAACTTAAAATTTTTTTTCATAGTTTTGCTCTAGGTTTGAAAATTATTAACTCTTTGAGATAAATAACTGACTAACAAAAGAGCTCTGACTAATTCTTGGATCATAATTTTCCATATAATATATGTATTTTTGCCCATTATCTTTTGGGTTAGGAAGAACTCCACTTGAGAAGTTCATTTTAATATGTCATTGATAATATTTACACTAATACATTATATTGCACTTATTTTTTATTAATATTGAGACATGAAGAATTTCTTTCATTGGAGTTGATAGATGTTAAGATTAAGTAATTAATCACTAAAACTCTACCCTAAAAATGTATTAAAAAGAATACAGTGAATTAAAAATATATATATATATAGATAGAGAGAGTGGTCAAGAATTATCAAAGGAAAAGTATTTATTCTATAGAATTTAAATATCACCAAACCTTCAATGGAACCCTGCTTCCATGAGGGAGCACTGCATTCTTTCCACCATGCTTGATTCATATCACACAAAATAATCCTCCTTCCATTTCTATTATTCATACAATGATTTTTTTAAGTTCTTTATTCTGTGTCAACAAAATTCTTTTCCATGTAAATTCAGTATGATTTAATATATAATGAAAGTAAATAGTGATTGAAATAGAACTTGTAAAATGCAAAAGCAAGTTATAATCCCCAAAACCAATAAACACAAACTAAGAGATGAAAAGTAAGCCTTGAGGAGAATCTCTGAAGTTCAAGGGTTTTATTTCTTAACAGAGTAGAAGAAATTATGAGCAGGCTCTTTGGTTTAGGACATTGGAGCCTTTAGGGAGCTGGGTCAAATCAGATAAAAAGGGACATAAGAAAAGTAAAGCAGTAGCAGTTTTACTGCTTTATAGCAGTAATATTCACCATTTATTGAACATTTACTACATGCCAGGCCTCATTCTTTGTGCTTTACACATATTAACTACAGACGGTCCCTGACTTAGGATGGTTCAATTTACAATTTTTCAACTTTATGATGGTGCAAAAGTGATATACATTCGGTAGAAATCATACTTTCGATTTTTATCTTTTCTCAGACTAGGCCATGTAGTATGATACTCTCTTGTGACGCTGGGCAGTGGCAGTGAGCTGCAACTCCCATTTTGCCATGAGATCATGAGGGTAAGAAACTATTACAACCATTCCGTATCCATGTAACCATTCTGTTTTTTACTATCAGTCCAGTAGTCTGAAAAATTACAGTCTGAATAAATTACAGTAGGCTTTGTGTTAGAAAATTTTGCCAAACTTTAATCTAATGTAAGTGTCCTGAGCACATTTAAAGCAGGCTAGGTTAAGCTAGGATGTTTCGTAAGTTAGGTGTGTTGACCTAAAATAAATAGAGTGCCAGGTATTTTTCCAGCAAACATGGGTTTATTCAGGATCAGCAGAGAACAACTTGTGGTCTGCAGCTATGATGAGCCGTGTGCAAGTACCTGCACAGCGAGGGAATTAGAAAACTTTTATAAGGGGAAAAAGGAATTTGGGAGGACTATAGTAAACAAAGAGTCCATGGCTTTTCATTGGCTGAGCCCTTGCCAGGAAAAAAGAGGCATTTTTCTTCTTCCTGTTGGGCTCTGCTATCATCCTTCTGGTCTTCCAAATCAAATTGAGGTTCTGTTTATTAATTTTTTACATTTTCCCCTTTTGATCAACATCTTTCTTTCAAAGCATTACCGATAAAGAGTCAGGTTTTATAGTTTCAGCAGCTTTTTCTCACTCAGTGTCAGGAAGGGCCTTTCCTGGGTGTACTGTCTCATGTCAGAGGGAAAGTGCACAGATTGGAAAGCTATTCAGGTCACATTCAAGTAATGAGGAAGGGTTGGAGGGAGAATTTTCAGGTGTTTTTTATCTAAAAATATGTTTTAAAATATCTGTCCATATATTAAGATCATAGACATTGGAGATCATCTGAAGCTTTATGTCATCATGAAAAGTTAGGTGACAAACTTCCAACAGGTCTGGTCTGGATATCTTGGGAAAGCTGTCTCAATATATCACCTGCTTCATTTCCAAGAAATCTTTACTTTCAGGTCACCAGATGATGTGCAGGTCTAGTTGGGGTTCAGTGCTTCCTTAGGTGTGTCACTTAGGTGAGTCCAAGGGTCTAATCCTTGGAGTTTGGTGTCATAAGGGCCGGTAAGCAGTACCTGTTTGGGGCCTCTCCAGTGAGGTTGAAGTAAGTTCATGTGGAGGTGTCTTTCCCAATAGACAAAATCTCCAGGTTACAAGGTGTGATGCTTAAGGTCTTCATCTCCCAAGAGTGCACTGTGAAAAGATTGCTCTACCAAATCATGGTTGTTTTCAATAGAAGTAATTAGCCCTCTGCAATACTGGGGTATCTCTCCTTTTATCAGTTATGGGTCAAAAGAAACAGGAGCCAAGTGCATTGGGTGTCCTGTAAATATATGAAAGGGTGAGAGTTTATGAGTTTCAAAAGGGGTGGATCTGAGATTTAGAAGAACCAACGGCAATGCCTTTGGCCAAGGTATTTGGAGGACCTCTACAAATTTGCCAATTGAGTCTTAATAATGCCATTAGTGTATGCCACAGAACCAGAGGACTGAGGGTGGTAAGCACAGTGAAAGAGTTGTAAAACCACCTAAACAGCGCAGACTTGTTGAAACAAGTAAAATGTGGCCAGTAAAATGTGCTCTTCAATCACTTTGAAGTTGGAGAGGAGTTCTCCAGGTGGGCTCAATCTTTTCCCAAAGGACTTTAGCCACACAAGAGGCAGTACCTTATCTGCAAGGGAAGACTTCAGACAGGTATGAGTACCTTCAGACTATAACTAACACATATCTATAACCATTAGATAGAGGAAGTTGTATGAAATCCATTTGCTAGACCTTGAATGATCCATTAGGTAGTTTAAAATGTCTGTGTGCAGTATGAACAGGCTCCCCTGGGTTTTACTTCAGACAAAAGGGCCAAGTGAGGTAGGCACTTTCTGCAGCCTTGTTAATGTTTTCTCACCAATATTCGTTCATGAAGGCTATCGTTTTTCCAGTAGACCAATGGTTTAATGCCTGTGCAGTGGTGAGGAGTGGGAAATTTAAAGTCTCTGGTAGAACTGGATTATTATTTGGTCCAAACCAGAATTCGCTCTTTTCATCAAATCAACAATCGTTGAATTTCCAATCTTGTTTTTCCTTTTCTGAGGCCAATTGTTGGACTTCTATAAACAGTTTCTCTAAATTATCATTTGGGGAAATATTCCTTTAGACCATGACAGAGGTTTGGCTTCTGTTGGTCCCTTTAAGGGCAGCACCCCTTATGGAAATGTCAGCAAGGTGATTTCCCTTAGCTTTCAGAGAACCAAGTTTAAAATGTCCTGGAATCTCAATAGCTAAACAGCAGGTAAAATATTGCATCTAATCATTCCTGAACATAGGGATCATCTTTAATTTTATTTCCGCTGGACGTAAGGAAGACACATTGCTTTCACAACATTCTGAAATCATGAGCTGCTCTGAAACTATATCTACTATCAGTATAAACATTGAAAGTTTGTCCTTAGCTAACGTACAAGCCTGTGTAAAAGCGTATAATTCAGGCTTTTGGGCCAAAGTAGCCATAGGTAAAGATGCTGCCTTGACAACATCAGAAGGAGTTGCAATAGCATACCCAGCCCAATATGTGCAGCGGTCACTTTTTAAAGAAGAACGGTTCATGAACTATGAGAAGTCAGCGTTACTCAGAAAACTTTCCTGTAGATCATCAGGAGGAGTCAGGAGGTGGCCCATCAGCATTAAGCAGTCATGAGGAGCTTCGTTGGCAACAGAGGGGAGAAGAGTAGCAGTGAACAAAAGGACTTTATATGAGGTGAGGCAACTGACTGAGAAATGTTGAATGTGATGAGAATTCAGGAGAACCTTTACTACCCGAGGTACAAACATGGTAAAAGGGGACCCCGCAACAATTTCCCCAGTGGTGTTAACCAAAAAAGCAGTGCTGTAATGGCTCTAAGGCAAGGGGGGTATCCCCATGCCACAGGGTCCAGTCGTTGACTATAACACCCTATGGGTTGATGGATGGTCCCCGTGTTTTGGGGTAAGTATACCAAGGGCATTCCCTTCCTTTTCATGTACAATAAAGAAAAAGGGAATCTGATAATTGGGATGGCTGAGAGCAGGTGGGTTCATCAATTCTCCTTTAAGGCCTTGAAGACTATGTCGTCCTCTTCTTCCCATAAAATTGGTTCTGAGTCGTAATTGTTTAGTAAAACATACAGAAGTTTGGCTGTAAGAGAGAAATTTGGAAACTAATTTCATCAATACCCAACTAGCCTGAGAAAACCTCTAGTTGGCACTTAGTTTTGGGTTTGGGGAAACTTAGGACACCTTGAAATCTATCTAGATCTAAATAGCCCTTGTTCTAGTATCAGATGCCCTAAATATCAAACCTGAGTTAGGGCAAATTGCAATTTTTCCCTGGTGACCTTATGTCCCTATGAGGCAATTGGATGCTCTCTTTCTCTGAGGAGGCTGGAAAAGGAGAGCAAAGAGCAAATCATCCACATGTGGCAACAGAGTAGAGCCTCTAGGGAACTTTACATCACCCAGATCAGCCTTCAGGATTTGGGAGAAATAAGAGGCCTATAAGTAAAACCCTGAGACATTACTGCTCCAGTAAATTGTTTTTCTTCCCAAAGGAAGGTAAAAAGGTATTGGCTGGCTTCATCAACTGGAATACTAAAGAATGCACTGCATAAATCAGTTACAGTAAAGAATTTGCTTCCGGTGGGAATGGATGTTAGTGACATGTGAGGGTTAAGAACAATAGGGTGTTGAGGGATACCAACGTTGCTTACTTTTCGGAGGTTCTGGAAAAACCTCCACCCTCAGCTCTTAGGTTTTCTCAGTGGTAAAATGGGAGTGTTACAGGGGCTAGTACAAGGGAGAATGAGGTCTTGAGCCCTGTAGTCTTCTATTGTGGGCTTTATGCCTTGAAGGGCTTCTTTCCTTATAAGGTATTGATTAACTCTAGGAAGAAGTTTTGAGAAATCTATCTGAATCTTGATGGAGGTGCCCCGTGAATTTTACCAATGCAAGTCAGAGATTTTGCCCATAAGGAAGGTGGTAGTTGATTCAATAGGTACAAATGATCAGTGTTTCCAGAATGTCAGAGACAGAAGAAATAAAAGACGTCAAAGGGTCTTTTATTTCTCTTGGTGGGTTGTTTTGATGACTACTTCCAATTCTAGAATGATTTTCCCCTTTTGGAGGAAAGCAATTTCATCATGATACTTCTCTAAGAAGTCTTGGTCTAATAAATGGTTAATCACTGTTGTTTATACTATTCAGTATAAGACAGAGATTTTTTTCTGTAATTTAACTTCATTTATGGATATCATATACATTTCTCTGTCAAACTCTGTTACAAAGGAACTCAATTCCTCCTTTCTGGTTGAAATGTGCAAACTCCTGCCTATTCTTGAATAACCGATAAGCAAATTGCAAAGCACGTTCTGAGCTATATTCTTTCTTGACACTTGGTATGGTGATGTAGGCGGGGCCATCTAAAATTGTATATACACTAGGAAAGTGTTCCATTTATTCCTTATTCTAAGCTGAAATGAAATAAAATATTTTGAAATAATATTTTCAGGGCACCTGTGTTAGCCAAAGAAATCAAAGGTATGACTTAGATAATGTTTAGTGGTGATTCAGTGTAATTTCTAAGAGTCCCATCTAGCAATGTTTGATGTAGACCAGTGGTTGTCAACTAAACACAATTCCTTGACCCTGAGGACACGTGGCCATGTCTAGAGACCTGTTTTATTGTCAGAACTGAGGGGAGTGCTACTGGCATCTAGAGGGTAGAGGCTAGGGATGCTGCTAAACATCCTACAATGAATAGGATATCCAGCCCAAAATGTCAAAAGTGTCAAGGCTAAGAAACCTTGGAGTAGATGAACTGCTAATGAAGACAATAAAAATAGTAAGTTAAAATGATTACATGAGGATATAGACACAAAATGAAGGTAAGTAGGTAATTTTTAAAATAAGTTTTTAGAATACCAAATGTTATATCACAGATTGCTTACCTCTTCAACATTCAAGATTCATTTAGGACACAGAGAGGATGAGTAGTTCTAAATCACCTACTGTAGTGAGTTGAATGGTCGTGCCCCAAAAGATATGTCCACCTGGATCCTGTGGATGTGACATTATTTGGGAAAAAAAAAAAATCTTTATAGCTGTAATTAAATCAAGAATCCTGAAATGAGATCATCCTGAATTATCTGTGTTGCCCCTAAATTCAATGATAGATGTCCTAATAACACAGAAGAGGTCAAAGCTCAGGGGAGAAATCTCCATGAAGACAAGGGTAGAAATTGGAATTATGTAGCCACAAGCCAAGGAAGGCTTGGATCCCCAGAAGCTGGGATAGGCAAGGAAGTATTCTCCCCTAGTCTGCTGAAGGAGCACAGCCCTGCTGCCACCTTGGATTTCAGACTGTGGCCTCCAGAACTGTGAAAGAATAAAAAAAGAAAAAGACTACTTCATGGACACAAGAGGTCTAGCATAGTTGAAAAGATCAGAGTAGACCTATCAGAACTCTTTAACCCTGCCAGTAGAATGGGCCAAAATGACTGCTAAGCCAAATCAGTCTCTCTCTGGGAGCCCTCTACTGGACATTGTGTTCTGCCAGACTGAACTGGCCATGAGAGATGAGCCCTATATAGACACTTGTCCAAAAGCCAAGACCAGAACCAAAATACACTTAAAAGGTCAAGGCCAGAGAGGTGAAATTTGTTAGGACATTTACCCAATGGCCTTTATTTCGTCTTGAATGTGAAGAACATAGCATAGTTTGTAGCACGCCCAGACAAAAATAAGCCCTATTGCAAAGAGAATTCTTTAAGGATTACCTTTTACCTGTTTTCCTCTTTTTTGAACACCAGAATTATGAGTCTAGTATGGAGTGCCTACTAAGTCCAAGATTCATTCATTCAGCAAATATTCATTGAGTCTTGTTCTAGATATCTATCTATGGAACCCCAGTGTGGGTTTTTTAACTCAGGACTTTATGAAGTGGACAAGTGGATTTGCTGACCTGAAGATCAATAATGAGAGCCATATCAAGTTGATCATGCCTTCTTGGACATGAGGAATTCTATACCAATATGGATATTGGAGATTGGCACTCCATTTCCTGTGGCATAAGAAGCTGGTAATAATCTTCAACCAGGCTGAAATAATAATATTTCATGGTTGAAATAATCTTCAACCATGGCTGAAAGAAGAGTGTTTCATTCTATTATTCTTTGCCTTACAAAATCAGTCTTGAGATATGTGCTCCTTTCTTTAAAGACCTTATTGCTAATCTAACATACTCATCATATACCCTTATTCCAAATGCAATTTTTAAGTATGTATCAATTTACTTGATTTTTACTGAGAATTTGTTTTTCTTCACTATTTCTTAGAGACTTCTGGGTGGGGCTGAGATGAATACTCAGTGCTACACATACTTTATTTGGTGGCTGTTGGATTAGCATTCTTATCTCTGGAGTGGTGTGGAAAGGGTGTTTTAAAACCTTTTTGGTGGGAAAGTTACCTCTTGCTCAGAAAGTGATTAGCAAACAGATTCACCGTTGGTGAAATCTTGGGTGCCATGATGCTTCCTGTTTAACAAAATTATCTGTCTCCTGGGTGTCAGCTTATCAGCCTTCAGAGTTCAGTGGTGATTTGGGCAGAAGCAGTACAGTTTAGTCACTTCATAGATAACAGTTTTCATGTGGGATACAAAAGCATTATTATGTCTTTGGCAGTGACACAAAAGGGTTGTGCTTTAGGAAGTCTTCACTAACTTTATCGAAATGTTAGGAATATCTTCCATAATTTTTACTTTTTAAAAACTCATTGGTCCACATATTTAAAAAGTCAAAACAGTATCCTAAGCCTCTCCTATAGTTATGTATCCTTACAATCTTATCAGCTCTTATAGTGAAGTATCTTAGGTTTGCGGCCTACAGGGTATTTTTCTTTCATTAGCTGAAAGTAGCCCCTATTCACCATTCAATCTAAATTATCCAGGGATCAATCATTCATATACCACCTTTTTCCTCTTCCTCATTTTCCCTGCTTTGGACTTAACTTGCTGTTTTTTTCACTAGCTTCAAGGAGTGGAAAGAGAATAAAACTGAAAGACAAACCAGGTAACTTTACCACTGAATTTAAAGATATGGAGACAATCAAATTTAATGGCTAGAATAGAAAGTTATCTCTGGCTTGATTTACCCACGCTAGCCCTGTTGCTCATTAGTGCTGACACTCGAGTTGATTGTAGTGAAAAATGTCCTAATGTGCAGTTTAATTTTGAATAGCTGCTTCTTGGGGTTAAGGCACTCTGCTGGCAAGCCCTGGGTGCATCTGTGGGCAAGCTGGGAAAACCGCTTCCCGAAAATTCGATGGTGCGAAAGCAGCACTGTTGCCCCTCTTTGAGAGTTCCAAGTTACCAAAATGTGCTTTGAAATCATTTGCAAAACAAAAATAATACATGCTGAATCATACTATTCTTGTCAGATACCTCTGCCACAAAATCCACTGTGCAGTAACTCATAAATTTCTTTCTGGTTAAATAGCCATAGTTTTAACACAAACAAAGATTAATCCGACTCATCAAGAAGAGAGAGAAGGGTTTCCCTGGTGGCGCAGTGGTTGAGAGTCTGCCTGCCGGTGCAGGGAACATGGGTTCGTGCCCCGGTCCGGGAATATCCCACATGCCGCGGAGCAGCTGGGCCCGTGAGCCGTGGCTGCTGAGCCTGCACGTCCGGAGCCTGTGCTCCGCAACGGGAGAGGCCACAACAGTGAGAGGCCCGTGTACCGCAAAAAAAAAAAAGAAGAAGAAGAGAGAGAAATGATTGGATTCCATTTACAAATGCTAACTGGAAAAGAGTACAGTTGTAAGATCTTATTCAGTCCTTCTGTGCTGTACTGAGAAGGGGTCTTTAAAAGAACAGGTTACAAAGAAAACTGAGCTTTGGCATGTGTCATCGTTTCATTAATTTGCAAAGATGTATATGCAACATAGCTGCCACAGAAAGCATCCCATATAGAGGTCCATCATTCCTTCTTCTGCCTCTAATATAATAGATCGCAGATGGTGCTTTGCTCTATAGTGAGACTCTTTTTTTTTTTTTTTTTTTTTTTTTATAGTGAGACTCTTGAGTAGCAGTGTCCTCTCTGCGTAGCCCATGCTCTTAATTAACAGAAATAACCAGGCCTCAGAGTAAATGAAGGGCTCCATTAAGAGAACCTTCAAAACTACTGAGATTTATTCTTTTAAGCCAAAACTTTAAAAGATGTTAACCATTTCAATAGAAATTTTGCAGGAATGAATTATACTCCACAGTGCTTTCTGCAACCATAATTCTAACTGCAACGGACGCGTAGTTAACATTATAATAATCAATGATTGAAGCAGGCTGTAGCATGGCCCTGCCCTGGGGAGACTGAAGTGTGGAGAACTGTGTCTAAATACTCACAGAAGCACTATGCATTTTGACTTTAGCCATTTACTCAACACACACTTACTGAGCATTTATTATACTAGATATTATGCTAATTACTAGAACCACAAGGTTGCAAAGACATTAACCCTCCCCTCTAAAAGCTTACAATCTAGTGGGAAAGAGTGACAAATAAAGATGTAGTTTATAATTACCTTTAGTAAATGCTCCTAACACACACAGGAATAGAACTTTCCTGGGAGAGTCAAGGAATAATTCTTAGTATTTTATTTTATTGAAAATATCTGTATTGCTCTTTGTGATTGTAAACATACAGTGGAAAGATTTACAAAATATGAAGAAGTGTAAAGGAGAAAATAAAACCACTTGTGAGCTCATTATTGAGTCCTAACCACTCATGACTTGTGGATATATTTTCTTCTGAATTATTATGGAGATTGTTTATATAATTGGTGTGTTTTTTTTCTCCAGGTTATCATGATGCAGCTGACCTCTAGTCTACCTACCTGTCCTGCCCACCTCATAAATCCCTGCTTTTTATCACTATTGGCTGGGAAATCAGACAACCAAACTTGTTCAGATGGTGTCTAAAAGAATAGTAAATTACACTGGGTGCATGTCTGAGGGCCTCTTCTCAGAGAAAAGAGCATGAGCTTCAGCACATGGTTTCTATTTTGGATCCTCAGAGGTCTTTTCTTCCCCTCGTTTCCTGGGTTTCAGCTGTGTTCCTGGTACTTAAGGTTATTGGATAGATGACCTCTCCATAAGCGAGCTGCTTTTTTCTAAACGTAGTTCCTGACTTTTAGAAACTAATGAGAATTTGGCAATGCCTGACTATCAATAGCTTGTCACTATTAAGCAGTGAGCAAAAATGGCCTCAATTTTAAGCCTCTACTTCAGCCCAGGAGGAGCTTGACAATCTGGGCAACTGGAACCTGATACTAATTATATTTGCCTTCATCTAGGGTTGCCAGATAAAATATAGGGCACCCAGTTAAATTTGAATTTGAATTGGTATTTTTTTTAGTATAAGTATGTCCCATGCAATAATTGGGACACACTTATATATATATATAATTTATCTGAAATTCAGATCTGAGTGTCTTGTCCTTTTATTTGCTACATTTGGCAACTCCACCTCCATCGTCTCTAAGTACCCAATCACCATAATCAGACCCTTCTCCCTCTTTTCCTTCTTTTTCCTTACTCACAAGACTAGCCAGAAAGGCTCAGTTGAGTGGAGCTGACTTCGCTTTTTATTTGGTTATATTTCAAGCAGTTTAAATATACGGCTTAAACACATTTGTTGACGGAACAATATCTTTTAAATAAAAGAAATGCATTAACATAAATACAGAGCCCCATCCTAAAATAGTTAAATCAAGGTGAAAGTATGTGTGTGTGTGTGTGTAAGTGTGTTTGTGTGCGCGCGCACGTGCAACCATTGAAATTTTAAAAGAGAAATTATTTTCCATTTTAATCTCATAATCTAACTCATAAAGATTTGAACGGAAAGTTTTGGACATTTCCAGTGAAAGTTGAGTTTCAAAGTTATGGGGGAAGTTACCTAAAAAATAAACTGTTTTTTTCCAATGCCTTTTTAGAGATTCGAAAACCATAGTCAAAGGAGTGAATCTATTCCTTTAAAGCTACTGCTAACACTAAGCCAAGTGCCTTGAGGTGATTGATCTACTTTTCTTCCTGATGATGACAATGATGACGATGCTTTTTAGAAAATGCTTTTTTGAGAATTAGAAACTCAGGGGTGTTTTCTTATTTAATGTTTAAAATTCTGAGTTATTCTCTTATATTAAGGCCAAAAAAGGCATGGATTAGAATTCTACCTCTGATCTTTACTTACTAGATTGGAGAAATCACTTAAATGCTTTGCGCTCCAACCCGAGTATCTGAACAATGGGGTAGCAATATTGGGGATTTATGAAGACAAGATGGGGTAATATCTATGAAAGTATCTGACCTTAAACAGTGGGTACCCTGTTTAATTCTTTCAATTAATTCTTTCAATTCTTTGGGGGATATAATTGCTGTTAGTCACTAAAATATCTGGCAATTAGAGGGGTATAAGTTTCCACAGCTGATCGCTGCTTCTGGTGATAAATCTTGGACTGCATAATTCAAGCCCTCCTTCCCTCTTTTCCCTTTCTTCTACGTATCATAACATGTGTAAAGTTAATTTGTAGTCCATGTTATAATGTCCCTTTCACTTCTTGCCAAATGCCAAAGCCATATGTAGAGGATATTTTTCTCTTCTGCTGCTAATCTATTACATTACCTGACAGCTAATAGGACAGAGATCTTGCATCTAGGGCACTGATATTTTGTATAATTTCACCTTTCCTCTGAAAAGCATGTATCTACTAATTTTTTTTTTACATTCTTGATGAAAGAAAAGTATTACAGCCTCTTATCACATAAAATTCAGCCAACTTTATAAAGGTTTCATATAAGGTTTTCCTTATATTAAAGGTCAAATGAGTAGGTCTACAGGCTTCCTGGCTCTTCCGGCATCCACTTCTCCAATGAAATGCAGGAAACACTGGGACATGTTTTTCAGTGAACAGCAGCATCCATCACTTAAGTTCTCACCAGTTTTCTCTTGTTTGAGTTAGTCTTGAACAATGAAACTGCACATTATGAAGTGTCTTGTACATTTTGCTTCATAATGACTTTTAAAATAGTGGCGCTGTGGCATTTTATATAAGGCATCATTTTGTTAGGGAACCATTGACCGGAACCACCCTCCTTGCCCAGGCATGGCGATAACTGCTTGCCTGAGTTGTCTCATAACAGGAGGTCCAGATAAGGAACATGGTGGTGCTGCTGAAAACTAACCAGGAGAATGTGGGAGGGGCCTAAAGGGGGAGGAGACAACCAACCTCCCAGAATCCATCACGCTGCAATCCATCTTGGCTGACCGATGCGTGTGTCACCAGGAAGGGCCCTGAGTCAGAATGATTGGCCAGAGACAATCCAGAAACTAACCCCATTACCATAAAACCTGAGACTGCAAGCCACGTGGCAGAGCAGTTTTCCTGGGTTCCCTTACCCTGCTGCTCTCCTCCTGGGCGCCCCTTTCCAATAAAGTCTCTTGCTTTGTCAGCTCGTGTGTCTTCTCAGACAATTCATTTCTGAGTGTGACAAGACCCACTCTTGGGCCCTGGAAGAGGTCCCCCTTCCTGCAATAATTTCACTCACATTTGTGACCACTTCTCTGCATAGGAACTGGGAGAAGAAAAGAAAGACTTAGATCCATCCGCCAGGAGAGTTCAGCCATTCTGACTGGTGTGGGAGGGAGTGATCTCAGAAACCAAAGGAAAGAGAAGAAGAGGTTTGGTTTAATCCAGCACTCTGGAGAGCTAGCAAGAGGGCCTGGGGGCGGGGGAGAGGGGGTTAATGACTCTGGGTGTAGTATGCTAGCTAATTATGGGAACTGGACCAAACAACTCTAATTCACATGTTAATTGAATGATCCATCAAACTAAAACTTTGGAACTCATGCTGCCTTGTTCCAGGACCCCAGGTTGAGTATACCAGAGAAGGAACATTTTAACTCTCGTTTTGCAGTGAGGGGTTTGTCTTTGAATCACATTCTAAGCACAGCAGATTTCCAGATAGAAGAAAAATCTTGCATTTTAGGCGATGCCTGTTCCAGTTTCACCAACACTGGGAATGCAAGATAGCCCGTGTAGCACAGGTGGGAAGGATGCTGCTGGGAGCAGAGTCTTAGCCTATAAGTGGTTTTGGTGTTTGGTCCTGGAATATTGGCATCCTGGGTCTCTAGTTATATGGGGATGAATGAGAGTACTGGGGTGCTGAATGCCCTAACCCTTAAGGTACAAGCAGAATTGGTAAAGCCCTAGCTCAGTCTAACACAGATAGACATCTTTTATACCACTCAATGACCCTCCACTTTCAGTCACAGAGGCTTAGACCCAACTTCACTGACATTGCATGGAGAGATTTTCCTGGTGGCCATGACAGAGGTGGTTATGGAAACAGTATTTTAACCTTAAATCATTTCTTCCATGGATCCGAGGGCCAAAGACCAGAAAGTTCTGACTTTCTAGCCATGGCAGCAAGCAGCAAATAATAAGTGTCCCTGGAGATGTTAGAAGTATTTGAGGAGGGAAAATCTACAAAGCACTTGACTTCCTAAGAGTTAGGCAGAAGGATAGTTCACGAAAATAAATGTATAATATTAATACCAATGAGAATATCTCTGTACACACTGGTGGATGGAATCCACAATACTTGAGTTACATTTGAATTTATATTCCCACATGTTTATTTATTGATGTCTCAAAGAAATATTATTGCACATCTACTAGGTGTTAAGCACTGTGTTGTACTCAGGGCACACAGCAGAAATACAATAGACGTGGCCTCTAACTTCCCTTTATGAAATTTTTAGTTTAGCTCTTGTATATCTCCAAGGAAACTTTACTGTTTTAAAATAATCTTTTCATTAATTTAAGGCATTGAAATCCAAGGACTAAAATAGAAACCTTGCAAGTATATATAATAAATAGCTAGGCATGGATGATACATTTAGTGTATAGAAATACTGATGTTGCTATTGTTTTCTATAACATGGTAGTGAGGCAGTACAGTTTCATTTATACTCTCGTCTGTAAAATGGTCCTTCTCCTCCAAGTGAGATGCTCAGCCTCTAGATTCTATCTCACAACTTTCACAGGCAGGAATGAAAGGGACACCTGGCCAGCCAGCCAGATGAACTAAATCCACCTCAGCAATCAAATGAATAACAGTGCAGCCAAATCATCCTCCCATCCAAAAGGCTGATGTTAGACATTTCCAATTCAGGAAAGATAGGGCAAATAATTTTCCAACCCCAGACTCTCATAAATAAAAAATCACTATGCCATTTTATGATAAATATGTTTGCTTAGAGTACTACCTACAATCTGAAATATAGCTTGGTCATTTGGATCCTCCTTAATGGTACTATGTACATGTCAACACCTGCCATGACAGGAATTAAGAATCAGTCAAATAAAATAAATGGGTACTAACATTCATGATGTGTTAGATTCTACTGGGCAGCAAGAATTTATCCATCCCTTCGAAGGGGGAAGTAGAATTAATATATGGTATTGTTCAGACTCTCAAAAATTTTATGATTTTATTTGGAAGATAAAAGTAAAACACATGAAACAATGGTGAACAAGGGAAAAAAAGCAAAAATAAAGAGTAAATATTGAAAAAAGCATAAAATAAAATACCAGAGTATGGCAGGTGCTAAGGAGAATCAGGTAAAATCATTGAAAGTAGCAATAGTTCAACAATTCTTCACAGCCTAGATTGCATTTGTGCTGAGCCTTGAGAAAATGGCAAGTATTGATATTTCATAGGTACAAGTAAACTTAGGAAATTGCAGGTGGGGTAAACAAGGTGTAGGGAGTGGTATGAACTTGCTGTGCTTCTGGAGCAATAAGTAGACTGATCGAACTAGAATAAAAGATGAGATAAGATCACTTGAAAGAGTAGATGCTTTAGGGAGGACTTGAAAGCTAAGCAAAAACTTTTCTTAAAAATTTATTTAATGAAGTATAGTTGATTTACAATGTTGTGTTAATTTCTGCTGTACAGTGAAATGATTCATTATATATATATACACACACACACACATTCTTTTTCATATTCTTTTCCATTCTGGTTTATCACAGGATGTTGAATATAGTTCCCTGTGCTCTACAGTAGGACCTTGTTGTTTATCCATTCTGTATATAAGAGTTTACATCTGATAATCCCAAATTCCCAATCCTTCCCTCCCCACCCCCTTCCCATTTGCAACCACAAGTCTCTTCTCTGTGTCTGTGAATCTTTTTCTGTTTTGTAGTTCATTTGTGTCATGTTTTAGACTCCACATATAAGTGATATCATATGATATTTGTCTTTATCTGACTTACTTCACTAAGTATGATAATCTCTAGGTCCATCCATGTTGCTGCAAATGGCATTATTTCATTCATTTTTATGGCTGAGTAGTATTCCATTGTGTATATGTACCACATCTTCTTTATTCACTCATCTGTGGAAGGACAGTTAGGATGTTTCCATGTCTTGGCTGTTGTGAATAGCGCTAAGCAGACACATTTTACCATGGCTAGTGAGTAATAAACCACAGCAGATTCTGATGCTTCGAAGAAGCACATGCTAACATCAGTGGTTGTAGAAGAATTAATCTGATAACTGTGTGAGGGTTTGAGGAGAGAAGGACAAGTCAGGGAAAATAGTTAGCATACATGGCCACTGGTCAACAGTGAGTCATTTTTCCATATATAAAACATCAGGATTATCTATAAGTGATTTGTTGGCATGAATGGATAAGAGTGCAAGTTAGAGAAGGGTAATTACATGAACAATTCAGGGATTGAGCAAGACTAAGGAGAGTGATGAGTTTGGGAAATGTGAGTTAGAAGGAGAAGACAGAAGATGGAATGTCTGCTATTTGGAAGGTCCTGGGTAACACATGCTTTCTGTTGAGGAAACTCTCTTGGAAATCCCGTTAATAAGTAATCATTGGAGGACCTTAAAATTATTAGCAGGGCCCTGCCGCTGAATGACCTATAATTCCCCAGTGAAATATACACATCATGGAGCAATGTTTCGAGAAAAGAGGAATATTGAGGTCAATGTAAAACCCTCAATCCACAAACAGGTCATTATACGAGATCATTCTAGATCAAAATGTGAAACATGCACCATGTTCAAATTAGCATGCAAAATAAAGCATCAGCGTGGAGTGAATTTATGTGATTATACCATGAATAATTCATTAGCACAAGCAATACAATTAGCTTCTTATAATATAATGATATAACTGTTGCATTCATGTACAGTAAGCCTGACCCAAACTGTAGTAATAGCAAGAAGTTTGAAAGTAGAACAAAGCCCTAAATGTCTCAAACGCAAAGGACATGATGAAGTTTGCTGCTAAAGGGACAAATAGCAGTAAGTAGACAGAACAAGTTCATGCCTAAAATTGGTAAAGAATGGTGTGAATTTTATATGAGCATTTTATCAGACATCAAACACAAATTACTTTTGTCAGTATAAGATCTAATTGATGTATTTGATAAATATGTCTCAACACGTTTTAAAACTCATTGTATATAAAGCATGTAGTTAATAGTTGACCAGCTAGCTATTCTGAATAGCTAGAATTTTAACTATAAAAACATCTTTCTCAAACTTGCAGAAGGTAGAAATCTGGGGATTGAACACACACAAGATAATCAGTGCTTGGGTTGGATCAATAAGTAGCTGGCACCTGCAGTTTGCTTTTAACAGTATCATTACTTTGAAGAATATATGTTCAATTCACTTTAAAGTCCCATTTTAGCCATTTTCATAATGAAATTATATCTCTCCTGGACTTTCACTGTGTTGGTTTAGGCTGAGCTTGCCTATTATAGATACCCTGTGTGAGTTTCCTTGGAACTTAATTTTTCTGCTCTTCTTTAAAATCCCCATGCTTTTATACATAGGAATCCAGCAGAGTAAAATATCTGAACATAGCTTCAGGTTATTCTAGTTAGTTTTACCTCAACAATAATTGATGGACAACAGTAAAATACATAAATTGAGAATGGTAAAGCAGAATGCTCATTTCTAGAAGGTACAACAAAAATAATCAAATGTTCTTGTTACCATTTATTTTTTAAAGATCCTTATTGGAGTATAATTGCTTTACAATGTTGTGTTAGTTTCTGCTGTATAACAAAGTGAATCAGCTATATGTATACATATATCCCCATCTCCCCTCCCTCTTGTGTCTCCCTCCCACCCTCCTTATCCCACCCCTCTAGGTGGTCACAGAGCACCGAGCTGATCTCCCTGTGCAATGCAGCTACTTCCCACTAGCTATCTATTTTACATTTGGTAGTGTATATATGTCAATACCACTCCCACTTCATCCCAGCTTACCCTTCCCCCTCCCTGTGTCCTCAAGTCCATTGTCTAAATCTGCTTCTTTATTTCTGTTCTGCCCCTAGGTTCATCAGAACAACTTTTTTTTTTTAGATTCCATACACATGTAGTACCATGTGGTATTTGTTTATCCCTTTCGGATTTCAACACTCTGTATGACAGACTCTAGGTCCATCCACCTCACTACAAATAGATCAAATTCATTCCTTTTTATGGCTGAGTAATATTCCATTTTATATATGTGCCACATCTTCTTTATCTATTCATCTGTTGTTAGACACAGGTTGCTTCCATGTCCTGGCTATTGTAAATAGTGCTGCAATGATCATTGTGGTACCTGTCTCTTTTTGAATTATGGTTTTCTCAGGGTATATGCCCAGTAGTGGGATTACTGGGTCATATGGTAGTTCTTTTTTAGATTTTTAAGGAACCTCCATACTGTTCTCCATAGTGGCTGTATCAACTTACATTCCCACCAACAGTGCAAGAGTGTTCCCTTTTCTCCACACCCTCTCCAGCATTTACTGTTTGTAGATTTTGTTGACGATGGCTATTCTGACCAGTGTGGGGTGACACCTCATTGTAGTTTTGATTTGCATTTCTCTAATGATTAATGATGTTGAGCATCCTTCTATGTGTTTGTTGGCAATCTGCATATTTTTTTAGAAAAATGTCTATTTAGGTTTTCTGCCCATTTTTGGATTGAATTGTTTGTTTTTCTTGATATTGAGCTACACGAGCTGCTTGTATAGTTTGGAGATTAATCCTTCGTCAGTTGCTTTGTTTGCAAATATGCAAATATTTTCTCCCATTCTGAGGGTTGTCTTTTCATCTTGTTTATGGTTTCCTTTGCTGTGCAAAAGATTTTATGTTTCACTAAGTTCCATTTGTTCATTTTTGTTTTTATTTCCATTATTCTGGGAGGTGGGTCAAAAAGAATCTTGCTATGATTTATGTCATAGAGTGTTGTGCCTATGTTGTCCTCTAAGAGTTTTATAGTGTCTGGGCTTACATTTAGGTCTTTAATCCATTTGGAGTTTATTTTTGTGTATGGTGTTAGGAAGTGTTCTAATTTCATTCTTTTACATGTAGCTGTCCAGTTTTTCCAGCACTACTTGTTGAAGAGGTTGTCTTTTCTCCATTGTATATTCTTGCCTCCTTTGTCAAAAATAAGATGACCATATGTGCGTGGGTTTATCTCTGGGCTTTCTATCCTGTTCCATTGATCTATATTTCTGTTTTTGTGCCAGTATCATACTGTCTTGATTACTGTAACTTTGTAGTATAGCCTGAACTCAGGGAGCCTGATTCCTCCAGCTCCACTTTTTTCCCTCAAGATTGCTTTGGCCATTCGGGGTATTTTGTGTTTCCATAGAAACTGTGAAATTTTTTGTTATAGTCCTGAGAAAAATGCCATTAGTAGTTTGATAGGAATTGCATTGAATCTGTAGATTGCTTTGGGTACTATAGTCATTTTCACAATGTTGATTCTCCCAATCCAAGAACGTGGCATATCTTTCCATCTGTTTGTATAGTCTTTGATTTTTTTCATCAGAGTCTTACAGTTTTCTGCATACAGGTCTTTTGTCTCCTTAGGAAGGTTTATTCCAGGGCATTCTATTCATTTTGTTGCATTGGTAAATGGGAGTGTTTCTTAATTTCTCTTTCAGATTTTTCATCATTAGTGTATAGGAATGCAAGAGATTTCTGTCCATTGATTTTGTATCCTGTTACTTTACCAAACTCACTGATTAGCTCTAGTAGTTTTCTGGTAGCATCTTTAGGATTCCTTAAGTATAGTATCATGTCATCTGCAAACATTGACAGTTTTGCTTCTTTTCTGATTTGGATTCCTTTTATTTCTTTTTCTTCTCTGATTACCGTGGCTAAGACTTTCAAAACTATGTTGAATAATAGTGGTGAGAGTGAACAACCTTGTCTTTTTTCTGATCTTAGAGAAAATGGTTTCAGTTTTTCACTACTGAGAACAATGTTGGCTGTGGGTTTGTCATATATGGCCTTTATTATGTTGAGGTAGGTTCCGTCTATTCCTACTTTCTGGGGATTTTTTTTTTACAGTAAATTGGCATTGAATTTTGTCAAAAGCTTCTTCTGAATCTATTGAGATTATCATATGGTTTTTATCCTTCATTTTGCTAATATGGTGTATCACATTGATTGATTTCTGTATATTGAAGAATCCTTGCATTCCTGGGATAAACCCCACTTGATCATGGTGTATGACCCTTTTAACGTGCTGTTGGATTCTGTTTACTAGTATTTTGTTGAGGATTTTTGCATCTATATTCATCAGTGATATTGGCCTGTAGTTTTCTTTTTTGTGTGACATCTTTGTCTGCTTTGGGTATCAGGGCCATAGCGGCCTTGTAGAATGAGTTTGGGAGTGTTCCTCCCAATGCTATAATTTGGAAGAGTTTGAGAAGGGTAGGTGTTAGGTCTTCTCTAAATGTTTGGTAGAATTCACCTGTGAAGCCATCTGGTCCTGGCCTTTTGTTTGTTGGAAGATTTTTAATCACAGTTTCAGTTTCAGTGCTTGTGATTCATCTGTTTATATTTTCTATTTCTTCCTGGTTCAGTCTTCCTGAAATTCAGACAAATTTTCTAAGAATTTGTCCATTTCTTCCAGGTTGTCCATTTTATTGGCATATAGTTGCTTGTAGTGGTCTCTCATAATCCTCTGTAATTCTACAGTGTCAGTTGTTACTTTTCCCTTTTCATTTATAATTCTGTTGATTTGCGTCTTCTCCCTTTTTTTCTTGATGAGTCTGGCTAATGGTTTATCAATTTTGTTTATTTCTCAAAGGACCAGCTTTTAGTTTTATTGATCTTTGCAATTGTTTCCTTCATTTCTTTTTCATTTATTTCTGCTTTGATCCTTATGATTTCTTTCCTTCTACTAACTTTGGGTCTATTTTGTTCCTCTTCTCTAGTTCTTTTAGGTGTAAGGTTTTAAGTGTAAAGTGTAACTGCTTTTGCTGAACCCCATAGGTCTGGGATCATCGTGTTCTCATTGTCATTTGTCTGTAGGTATTTTCTGATTTCCTCTTTGATTTTTTCAATGATCTCTTGGTTATTTAGTAGTGTATTGTTAAGCCTCCATGTGTTTGTGGGATTTTTTTGAATTTTTAACATGTGTTTGTGTTTTTTACATTTTTTTTTCCTGTAATTGATATCTAGTCTCATAGCATTGTGGTTGGAAATGATGCTTGATAAGATTTCAATTTTCTTAAATTTACCAAGGCTTCATTTGTGACCCAAGATATGATCTATCCTTGAACATATTCCATGAGTTCTTGATAAGAAAGTGTATTCTGTCATTTTTGGATGGAATGTCCAAAAATATCAATTAAGCCCATATTGTGTAATGTGTTGTTTAAAGCTTGTGTTTCCTTATTTATTTTCATTTTGGATGATCTGTCCATTGGTGAATGTGGGGTGTTAAAGTCCCCGACTATTATTGTGTTACTGTCTATTTCCCCTTTTATGGCTGTTAACATTTGCCTTATGTATTGATTTGCTCCTATGTTGGGTGCATAAATATTTACAATTGTTCTATCTTCTTCTTGGATTGATCCCTTGATCATTATGTAGTGTCCTTCTTTGTCTCTTGTAATAGTCTTTATTTTAAAGTCTATTTTGTCTGAGATGAGAATTGCTACTCCAGCTTTCTTTTGATTTCCATTTGCATGGAATATCTTTTTCCACCCCCTCACTTTCAGTCTGAATGTGTCCCTCAGTTTAAAGTGGGTCTCTTGTAGACAACATATATATGGGACTTGTTTTTGTATCCTCCGCCAGTCTGTGTCTTTTGGTTGGAGCATTTAATCCATTTACATTTAAGGTAATTATTGATATGTATGTTCCTATTACCATTTTCTTAATTGTTTGGGGTTTGTTATTCTATGTCTTTTCCTTCTATTGTGTTTCCTGCCTAGAGAAGTTCTTTTAGCATTTGTGGTAAAGCTGGTTTGGTGGTGCTGAATTCTCTTAACTTTTGCTTGTCTGTTAAGGTTTTAATTTCTCCTTTGAATCTAAATGAGATGCTTGCTGGGTAGAGTAATCTTGGTTGTAGGTTTTTCCCTTTCTTCACTTTAAAAATGTCCTGCCACTCCCTTCTGGCTCACAGAGTTTTGCTCAAAGATCAGCTGTTAAACTTTTGAGGATTCCTTTGTATTTTATTTGTTGCTTTTCCCTTGTTGCATTTAATGCTTTTTCTTTGTATTCAATTTTTGATAGTATGATTTATATGTGCCTTGGTGTTTTTCTCCTTGGATTTATCCTGTATGTGACTCTCTGCACTTCCTGGAATTGATTATTTCCTTTCCCATGTTAGGGAAGTTTTCAACTATAATCTCTTCAAATATTTTCTCAGACCATTTCTTTTTCTCTTCGTCTTCTGGGACCCCTATTATTTGAATGTTAGTGCATTTAATGTTGTCCCACAGGTCTCTGAGACTGTCCTCAATTCTTTTTATTCTTTATTCTTTATTCTGCTCTGCGGTAGTTATTTCCAGTAATTTATCTTCCAGGTCACTTATCTGTTCTTCTGCTTCAGTTTTTCTGCTATGATTCCTTCCAGAATATTTTTAGTTTCACTTATTGCATTGTTCATCATTGTTTGTTTGCTCTTTAGTTCTTCTAGGTCCTTGTTAAATGTTTCTTGTATTTTCTCCATTCTTTTTCTGAGATTTTGGATCATCTTTACTATCATTATTCTGAATTATTTTTCAGGTAGACTGTCTATTCTCTCTTCATTTGTTTGGTCTGGTGGGTTTTTACCTTGCTCCTTCATCTGTTACATATTTCTCTGTCTTCTCATTTTGTTTAACTTACTGTGTTTGGGGTCTCCTTTTCACAGGCTGCTGGTTCATAGTTCCTGTTGTTTATGGTGTCTGCCCCACGTGAGAGAGTTTTGTTCAACAGCTTGTGTAGGCTTCCTGGTGGAGGGGGCTGGTGCCTGTTTTCTCATGGGTAGGGCTGGATCTTGTCTTTCTGGTGGGCAGGGCTATGTCTGGCAGTGTGTTTTGGGGTGTCTGTGAACTTAGTATGATTTTAGGTAGCCTCTCTGTTAATGGGTGGGATTGTGTTCCTGTCTTGCTAGTTTATTTGCATGAGGCATGCATCACTGGAGCTTGCTGGCTGTTGGGTGGAGCTGGGTGTTTGTGTTGGGATGGAGATCTCTGGGAGAGCTCTCGCCAATTGATATTACGTGGACCCGAGAGGTCTCTGGTGGTAATGTACTGAACTAGGCTCTCCCACCTTGGGGGCTCAGGTCTGATACCAGGCCAGTGCACCACAACCCTGTCAGCCACATGGCTCAGAAGACAATGGAGAAAAAAAGAAAGAAAAAACAAACAAACAAATAAACAAATAAATAAAATGAAAATGAAAAATGCATTAAAATAAAATATAATAATAATAAAAAGGAGAGAGCACCAAACCAATAAACAAATTCACCAATGACAACAAGTTCTAAAAACTAAACTAAGATAAACATAAAAATCAGACACTGATCAGTCACAGACATCAAACACGAAGTCTACAGTTGCTCCCCAAGTCCACCACCTCAATTTTGGGATGATTCATTGTTTATTCAGGTATTCCACAGATTCAGGGTACATCCAGTTGATTGTGAGGATTTAATCTGCTGCTTCTGAGTCTGCAAGAGAAATTTCCCTTTCTCTTCTTTGTTCACACAGCTCCTGGAGTTCAGTTTTGGTTTTGGCCCTACCTCTGCGTGTAGGTCGCCCTTAGGCATCTGTTCCCCTCCCAGACAGGAGAGAGTTAAAGCAGCAGCTGATTAGGGCACTCTTGTTCATTCAGGCCAGCATTGGGAAGGGTACGGTAGTCATAACTGGAATGCGGGGTGAGCCTGTGACAGCAGTGGCCAGTGTGACATTGCAACAGCCTGAGGCATGCCGTGTGTTCTCCCAGGGAAGTAGTCCTTGGATCATGGGACCCTGGCAGTGGTGGGCTGCACAGGCTCCTGGGAGGTGTGTGGATAGTGACCTGTGCTTGCATACAGCATACTTGGTGGCAGAAGCAGCAGCAGTGTTAGCGTTTCATGCCCATCTCTGGGGTCCAACCTGATAGCCATGGCTCATGCCTGTCTCCGGAGCTCGCTTAGGCAGTGCTCTGCCTTCTATGGGCACACAGGGAAGGAATCCCCTCTCCTCGGGCACCTCGAAACAATGGTGTCTTGCCTGTTCGGCACATCCAGACATTTTCCTGGACTCCCTCCCGGCTAGCTGTGGGGCAACAGCCCCCTCAGGCTTTCTTCATGCAGCCAACCTCAGTCCTCTCCCTGGGGTCTGACCTACGAGGCCTGAGCCTCAGCTTCCAACCCCTTCCCAGCCCAGCAGGCGAACAGACAATCCTCTCAGGCTGGTGAGAGCTGGTTGGCACTGATCCTCTGGGCGGGACTCTCTCCACTTTGCCCTCTGCACCCCTGTTCTTGTGCTGTCCTCCGTGGCTCAGAAGCTTTCCCCCCGCCCAGCCCCCATCTCCACCAGTGAAGGAGCTTCCTAGTGTGTGGAAACTTTTCCTTCTTCACAGCTCCCTCCAGAGGTGCAGTTCCATCCCTATTCTTTTGTCTCTGTTTTTTCTTTTTCCTTTTGCCCTACCCAGGTATGTGGGGATTTTCTTGCCCTTTGGGAAATCTGAGGTCTTCTGTCAGCATTCAGTAAGTGTTCTGTAGGAGTTGTTCCACATGTAGATGTATTTTTGATGTATTTGTGGGGAGGAAGGTGATCTCTATGTCTTACTCCTCTGCCATTTTGAAGGTCCCCCCTTTTGTTACCATTTTTGTTATCATGCATGTCAGTGAAACTTTTCATGGTAGGAACCTAGAAAGGAGTAATGTTGCAGTGAGCTTTGAAGGAAAACTTTAAGTAAAGTCATACATCTCAAGCAATATTCAAGTTTACATTGAATTTCCTACAATAGTAGTTTTAGTTACTCATTGTATTGCAAAGCTAAAATAACCTGTGATACATCATTATCCATCTGTTGCACATTCTGTAATAATATATATATATAGCAGTGAAATATTATCTATCTTAGTTAATTTGAGCTACTATAACAAATCTACCATAGACAGAATGGCTTAAACCACAGACTTATTTCTAACAGTTCTGGAGACTGGGAAGTCCAAGATCAAGGTGCCAGCAGATTCAGTGTCTGGTGAGGACTAGCTTCTTGGTTCAAAGCCAGCAGTCTTCTGGGTCCTCACATGGCAGAGAAAGTGAGCTAGCTCTCTGGTCTTTTCTTATAAGGGTACTAATCCCATTCATGAGGGCTCTTCCCTCACAACCAAATTTTTGTGGGAATTAAAAGGGATATGTTTACAAAAAGCATTTGATGGGACCTATCACATAGTTCTGACTCAATTGATGTTGTTATGGAATTCATGTGTTGAAATTCTAACCCCCAGTATGATGAGATTTAGAGGTGGGGCACGTACAATAGAATTCATCCATAAAAAAGGCATAATCCTGTTGCATGAGCCTGGAAAATATTCTAAATGGAAGAAGGCAGAAACCAAATATCACATACTGATGGTTCCATTTGTGTAACATATCCAGAAAAATAAATCTATAGATACATAAAGTAAATTAGTGGTTTCTATAGGGTGGAGAGAGGAACAAATGGGGAGTGATTGCTTAGTGGATATAGGGTTTCCTTTTGGGGTGCTGAAATGTTTTGGAACTAGACAGGGGTGATGATTGCACAATGTTGTAAATGTACTAGATGCCACTGAATGTCCACTTTAAAATACATTTTATATCCTGTGAAATTTACCTTAATAAATAAATATTAAACAAAACAAAAAAATACCACCTCTTGGGATTCATAAGCACAAGTCAGGCCCAATATGGGCTTGCTTTCTGAATTTACATCATCCCCTTATTGGTAGTGCCTACTGAAGGATGACATAAGGAAATGCAAATATTTTCTGGAGGAATATATTCTCAACCTAGAACTCAGAATAGTGTCACAGAAAGAGTTTCATCAAGCCTGAACTCACAACAATAACAACAACAGCAGACAAAAAACAACAGAAAATAAAGCACCAAGACAAAGAAATAACATAAACAACAGAGCAGGATCAGATCCATAACAACCTCAGATACTGGAATTATTGAATTTACAATATAAAAATTAACAATGTTCAATATGTTTAAACTAAAGAAAAAATATCACCCAACACGTGAATAAAGAATAAGAGACTATGAAATTGATCAAGCAGGCATGGTAAAAAAGAATTTCTAGAAGTGAAAAATATAATTATTGCAATTGAATACAATGTAAAGTTTTAACAGCATAGCAGACACAGTTGAAGAGGTAATTTACAATTGGAAAGTAGAGCAGAAGAAATGACTCTAAATGCAACATGGTTAAAGATTTGGAAAACGTGAAATGGAGGTTAAAGGGTATTAGAGTAAAGTTAGAAGGCCAAGCTTGTACCCAGTCAGAATTTTACAAAAGAGTATAGAGAATGGAGAAAGGTCAGTATAGAAAGAAATAATGGCTGGAAAATTGTCAATATTGTTGACAATCTCTCACTAAAGAGTATTCTAAAGGATGTATTTCTGAAAAAAGGAAAATGTACTAGAAGGAAAATATATGTGATTTTTTTTTAAAGCCAAATAATGTAAAAATGAGTGTACACATTATTCAAACCAGAAAACTGAGGTTCAGAGTATTTCCCAAAATCTACAATAAGTAAGTGAGAGAGTCACTCTTAATATCCTGGTCCGTAGGACTCAAAGCCTGTATTCTCTAGCACTATATATTTAATTGTGGCCCAGCTGTATTAGTCTGCTCAAGCTGCCATAACAAAATACCATAGACTGGGTGTCATTAAACAACAGAAATTTATTTTCTCACAGTTCTGGAAGCTGGGAAGTCCAAGATCAAGGTGCTGGCTGATTCAGTTTCTGGTGAGAACTCTCTTTCTGGCTTGTAGACAGCCATGTTCTCACTGTGTCCTCACAAGGCAGAAAGAGAAATTTCTCTCTCTCTTTTCCTCTTTTTATAAGGCCACAGTCCTATCAGATTAGGGCCCCATCCTTGTGACCCCCATCTAACCTAAATTATCTCCTAAATATCCTATCTTTGGATATAGTCACATTGAGGTTAAGGATGTCAACATATGAATTGGGGACGTGGGGGAGCATAATTCAGTCTATAGTACAAGCCTTCCATATAGTAGTTTTCTCTAAATTCCTGAAAGTTCTTTATAGACCCTATGATGAAGCCACTGTATTCCTGAAATATTTAAAGGGAAAGTTTGGTGCTAGTTACTCCTTACTCCTTACTACAAATTCATTTTGCACCCATTTTCTCTCTGCTCTGTGTCGCAGGTTAACCTCTGCAGCAGCTCTATTTGCTGGCAGATTACTGATTTATTTCAGCCCGTAGGATGCACTGGCAAAAGATCAATAGATTGGAGGAGAGAAAAGCCAGTTTATTTCTTCCCTGCCCCTCCTCTGCTTTAGTATCACATTTTGGGCAACTGCTGTGTTCCTCCAAAACTACAGCTCTAATTGGGCGGTTCTTCCTCCATATTTGTAGTTCTCACTGGGTTCTGCTAACACCATTTCTTCTCCTTGTCCTTTCAGGCTAAGAAGTAGTAATGTCGCTAACCCCTGTGTGACTCACTAGCCCTTATTTTTCCTGAAACCCTTCCTACAACTTTGTAAGGATTCTGTCATTGTCTCATTTAAGCCCTATGCAGAGTGAATTCTATATCTTGCTAGGACCCAGGACCCCACCAGCCTTGCTTAAAGATTGTTTTCAATTTAAAGATCAGATAACAAGGGACCTACATGCCATTCCACTTCTGTATTTGGCATAAAAAGTATGTGCATAGACATCCATTGCATTTAGAAGGGAAAGCTGAAAATGGATAGGGGGAAATGCTAGGAGTGAAAGGGCCCTTGCAGACCTGCATAAAGAAAATGTCCCAGACACCTTCAGAAAATCCTCACTTGCCAAAAGGCCTCTCCCAAGGGAACCATACAGCAAAAAATAAAAATGCCCCTTTGTCTTCTTATGAATAAATTGAACATCGTTACCCAAGTATTGTCCATTTCTCTAATGGAAGGGTTACAAGAGAAGATCATTCATTTTCTTTATGACTCATTTTTTTCACTTTTTCACCTTTGGATTGAGAATAAGAATTTTTCAGTATTTTAGTTTAAAATAGGTCATTCCCCTCTCACTTTGTTAGAGAAGTCTTACTTCCTTAAATTGGGTGACTGGGTGTATTCAGGGAGTTTCTCTAAGCGATGTAGCTGAGTTTTGAGATCAATGTCACTCTCAGTGTTGGAAATGTGTGGTGGAAATCTGTTGGGATTGCTTGGTAAATGCAGAGGTAGGTCACAAAAGTCAAAAACAGTAGGTTGGAAAGAAGACTAGGAATAGCCCCCAGCAGAAAAGCCATACAAGTGGACAGTGGACAGGTGCAAGTAGGTTCAGATGCTGTGAAATAAAGGTCAAGGAAGGAGATCTAAAGAGGGGAATGAAAGGACAGGGCAGGAAATTCTCTGTGGCGACAGGTCTCATTGTTAAGACTGAGAACAGCTTGGGAGACAGTCCTTTTTTCACACAGTAGAAGAATTCAATAAGATAAAAATGAGAACGGCTCTGAAACTTCTAAGTTCGTTGAAAATCTGAAAATAAACGTATACTATTCATATAATATAAGACATTATACCCTTAAATTCCCCAGTGCTGCCTTAGTTATGCCCCCAAGTCATCAGTGTGTGACACTGCATGAGGTCAAGGCAGGAGAGGGCAATGAGTCAGGGAGGGAGGAAATTGCTTTTCACTGAGATAAAGGCCTTGTCCTCTTGGTCCCCAGGGTAGTGGCGACCCAGGAGGGAAGCCAAATCTAATAGCAGGTAGTGCCACTGGGGCGTCCAGGGTAGAGTGTTCTAACCCTCTATTAAACACCTTGACTATTGGAAACATGACTTCATGACTTTGTATTCCTAATGCCCAGAACTGCCTTTGCCCTCTAATAGGTAAACAATAAAGGTTGACTGAATGCTAAAACATTCCCATGGCTGACTTCTTCTGTCCTTTCATCCCCCAGACTTATCTTAGAATTGATGGACTTAAGGAGCCTGGGCCTTGCCTGGACCGCCCACCTCTCCTGTGCCACTCCAGCCACTCTGTGGCAGTGTGTGGGTCGCTCAAGTTTAGCTGAAAGGCTAGACAAGGAGGAGGATAGGGCAACCTCTTCACCCAGAGTCTGGCCTGAGGAAAGACTTCAAAACTTGGCCCTGCAATGCTTTAACAGTATTAAACTCAGATCGAAGCTTTTCATAACGCGAAATCTGCAGCTGCTGTCCGTATGTAGGACTAACCAGCCAGATACACCTGAAAGCAGGAGCTTGCCTTGCCCTCTTCCTCTGCCACAGAATGATGATCCGGGGATAACAAAGGGAAATACTCGCGAATGTCAAGTCAAACAAATTGTAGCTCTCTCTGCTGCCTTCTCTGACCTTGTTCTGGGGTAAGTCACACCTGCAGGAGGGACGTTCAGAATAAGCATGTTTGTCATTTGAGGCTTCTATCTGCTCCAAAAGGAACTCTAAATCTTCCTTATGGAGGCACTGACATTTAGTTTGGCACATTTTCAGGTGCTAGAAAAAGAACCATGACTTGACAAAAAAAATACGTCAAGTTAATATAGAGCAGAAGAATCAACTATTTCAAGGCATTTAGAGAATAATTTGCACGTAAGTGTGCAAATACACAAGTTTTCAGGTATTGGGATTTCTCTTTTTTTTTTCCTATCATCATTGAGTAACATATACATGAAGTAAGATAAGAGTGACTTTTCCAAGCCTTCTAAAATCAAGTGAGTTTTTTTTCCTTTGCAATATTCAGGGATTTTGGTTTGTTTGCTTGTTTTTTTGCCAAGTGTGGTTTTTGTTTCCAAGTTCAAGAGCATCATATAAACTTCATTGTGTCTGAAGATGAGGGGATAGTTTTTCAGAGAAGCTATAGTATCCAGTTTAGAGTAGATATTAATCTTAAGTTTGGCACATGTTCTTCTGATGAGCTTCCCTGTGTGTGTTCCAAGTTTCAATTAAATCCCTTATGGGGCACCAAACCCATTTGCTGATTTGGTGGAGGTGTTATACTCTTGTGTGACAAAATAACTCAGAGGTGCTTACAACTTAAAATGTAAGGGATCAAGAAAGACTGAGGGGATACAAAACATTTTCCAAAATGGCCGTGCAGTTTGGTATTTGTTGATATACTTGTTGAATATTTTCCTTTTTCTTTTTCCAAGAGGGGCATCTAATTCTACACTCTTACTTTTTACTTTGATGTTCACCAGCTTCTACATCCTGTGACTTCTATGGTCCTGACATTTTAAGGCAATATTTGATCCCTCCAAGTCTTTTGTTGTTGTTGTTGTTGTTGTTGTTGTTGTTTGCGGTACGCGGGCCTTTCACTGTTGTGACCTCTCCCGTTGCGGAGCACAGGTTCCGGACATGCAGGCTCAGTGGCCATGGCTCACGGGCCCAGCCGATCCGCGGCATGTGGGATCTTCCCGGACCAGGGCACGAACCCATGTCCCTTGCATCGGCAGGCGGACTCTCAACAACTGTGCCACCAGGGAAGCCCCCTCCAAGTCTTTGATTATCATTTTATTTGTCCCCAGACTAGCTCCTCCCTCATTCTACCTTTAAAGATAAAAGACTGGCCCATGAATGAAATTAGAAGGGGAAAGTTCATCTTTGTAGTTCCAGCAATGGAATGCCTCCTACATTTGTTACTGCCCAAGTATCAGTTGAGAACAGATTTTTTTTAAAAGCCTTGTGTCAGAAACATTAATATGTCATGCCCAAATCATATGGATTCTCTTGAACTCTAAGGGGAAAAAAAGACAACCTGCTTTTAGACCTTCTGCTTTCCTTACTAACTTTGACCTTAGCTATTTCTCAATCAGCTGCTCACATATCCATTTCATACACCGGAGGTGTAGAAAATTTCGTAAGAAAAGCAACCAGCATAAAAATGGCTTTTTAAAGAAAGTTCAGCCACCTCTGTATAGATTGAATATGACATGTTCAAGTCCCTGACTTCATTTATTAAATGCACTTCCCTGATGTTTTCCTGATGTGTTAAATAACTCTTTCTCCTAAGTGCAGAGGGTTTGTGTAGCTCTCCCCACCCCCTCCCTTCTCATCTCCACGATTTACGGTGTTCCCTGACAGTCCTCATACATCTAAGGTCCATTAAGTAGGAAGGTAGTTTTACCTCTGGGTGAGTCCTGAAGTAATCCTGGGGTGAGTATTATTGCTTGGCAGTCTCCCTGGGAGTTTATAAAGGAACAAACAAGAAAAGAATCATCTGGAATATAGAATCAAGGCAGAGTTTTCCCTTGCTTTTGAAATAGTCTTTACAGTTTTCCTTCTATGGGAACTTTTATCTTTATTATTTTTATTTTATAAATACACAATGTTCTCCCTTTTAAGAACACGTAGAATTGGAACAAAGGTGATTAAGAAGGTGGCGCAGATGTTTCAGAAAGATTTGGGAAAAAAAAGTGGAGCTGCCCAAGTCATAAACTGGGGCCACTTGTTGGAAGCCTGAGGATGGAAAAGTACATCTTGCATTTAAAACATAGTCTTGTGCCTGTGAATCAGTAAAGGATGTTTATAGACAAGGAATGTTCTAATGTTGTCTGGAAACAGCTGCTAATGCTGGATCAGTATCAGGTGTGTGTGTGTGTTTATAAAATAGACCCACATATCCACAGGAAACTGAAGCGGCTAGGAGGGAGCAACCATAAGTTAAGTAGCTGAATAATTCAAGGCACTTGTTTTCTCTGAATTTCTTTCAGAAATTAAAATGGAGATTTTCCATTTTTAAAATGGAAATCATTATTTTGAAACAGGGATTGATACTCAGATAGATAAGGATTTTTTCCTGCAAGTGTTTTGCACAAATTCCTTTAAAATGGAGTTGCAAGTGTGTCAGTCTTTTTTCTTTCCTTTGAATGGCTTTTATTACTAGATCAAGAACTTCTAACTGTCAAGCTCAGTAAAATGTGAAATCATTCATATCTTCCAGTCCTTTAACAGGCTGAGTCTTCCGATACCTTTTAGTTAAGAGAATAATAATAGTTCTTAAAAATATGAAAATACTGATTACTGATTGCTACCTGTCTTCAGGCCTAGTTCTAATACATTGTCACCATGAAAGAGCTCCGATGAAATCTAAATTTGGTGTTAGAAGTCCATTGCTGTATTAATCTTTTGAAATAAAAATGTCATGGTTATGATTCTTTGGAAACTTAACTTTCAAACTGTTGCTTTTAAAAGGCTGATTCGGGGTTGGGTAAATTAATGTCAATGTCCTATAAAACTGCCAGCTAAAAAAAATGTCAGCAGAGACATTTTTTCTGGCCGATGTCAGCACAAAAGGGTGCCTCAGTTGTTTTCATCTCACAACAGCTGCATGCTTTCATTGACATTTGGTGACCTTTCTTTGTGCACCCGGCTTAACCTCTTAGGTTATTTCCTGGCCTCCCTTCTGTGACCTTTGACCAAGGCCGACCTTTAGCTGGAGAATGTGACATTTTGTTCTCCTCTAGCTGACATGTGATGCTCTCATTATTCAAAGGTATGTGAAAATAATGACCCCTAGTGACCTTTGAGTTTCCTTTCATTTATTGGTTGTTTTTGGTGCTTGTTTGGCATGTACTGGCCTAGGTGAAGGGGGGTGAGTAGGGACTGGGCTAAGATAAGATGGCCAGTATCTCTCTTTATGCTGTTTCTAATCCCTTTCCTGCAGACAAGCCACTGTACTATATACGACTAAGCCTTAGTATTTTCTGTTCATTGATTTGGGGATGATTTTGGCCTTTGAACACTAGGTCTTTCTGAAATTTAAGACATTTGGTACAGAGAGTGAAGCTACTTGTTTCTATCTTCTTCCAACTAATGACATTTCTGTAGATAATAATGCCAAAGCTTTTATATTTAGAAAATGAATAAAACATATTGAAAGGTAACATGTGACAAAATAAACTGAAAAGTTTGCCATTTATGTTTTATATAGAAAAGTTCTAGTTGGATCTTTGAAAGAGTTCCATTTCTAAATAAAAGTTTTGTATATTTTATCATATATTTTAATAAATCTTGATTATTCTTATAGATTTAATGTTATACTAATTTAAATATGTATATTTATTAGTATATGAATGTGAACAATGGGTACTGAGTGTGGAGAAGGAAAATAAATTTGAGCATTGATGAAATAATGGTCATAAATTGCTTAAGCTAGATTTGGAATTTCAGACTTGAGGGCATTTATGTGTAAGAATTTAGATATACTGACAATACTTTTTATCTCAAATATGCTACTAAATAATTTATGACATCTGATACCCACTTTTCAACAATACAATGTATACTTCCACTTTAAAAAATAACAAAGTAAATAATAATTATCCCTTTTATATAACATGTGTCTGCTTGTATTTTGCTCAAGTCTCACCTCATATAATTACCTCTAGAATAGATCCAGCACCATAAAAAATTGCAGGTGAGAGTTTGGGTTGCTTGGCCAAAATTTAGCACGGCCATTAACTCTGAGCTTTCATAACTTTCCAAGGCAAGCTGTTGAGATGTTGATAATGAGTGACTTGAGGGTTATTATAAGTACAGTAAAAAATACATAGTCTTCAGCAAAAACACAGGGTCCTCTGACTATGCACATTCAGATAAAGAAAAGCTTGTCACTCCCAAACTATCATGCCCTCCTAATTTCATTTCCATACACTTGAAGAAAAAAATAATTATACTATATTGTACTATACTTTTGAGTATACTAAAAAAATAAGACCTTGAATGGCATGAGACTTTTTCCACTTGTGATTCAGTCCATTGTTTGAGCCTTAATTTAAGAAACATTGACACAGAGTATTACTTTCTTCCAAAGGACCTACCTTAAAACCATCCTTTCTCTTTCCTGTATTAATGGGATTAATTTCAAAAAGAATACAAGAGAGGTAAATGCTTCAAAGATCATGGTTGTTTCAAAACTAAACATACTTGCCCATCAACCATCCTGATGCAGACTGGCATCTTCCTAGAGGAAACATTCTTTCAATCCTACTTTGCAAAAGGGTGCCATAGGGGCTCTGCATTTAACAAATATTTGAATGGCTACCTTAAATAGAGACTTCTAGATGCATGGAGATAAAATATAAGTTAGACATGGTTATGATCTTCAAGGAAGATGCAAACTGGTAGAAGAGAAAAAACAGTAGAGCACACTGAAATTTCTGAGTACTATAAGAAATAAAGTTCTACAGGAGTTCTACAAAAAATAAAAAGTAGAAACACCCTTCAATCAATTGTGTTTTGCCTGTTTTAAGCTCTCTTCAAAGAATTCGAAAATTTCATTCACAGGTAAAATTTTGGTTTGTCTGTAAAATTCATTTCTCATGCCACTGACTTTTGCCTAATTAGTACATTTTGCTTTGTCATCCACTAATCAACTAAGGAAGCTTTACAAATAATTAGATTTAGATCCATCATCTCCTGTGGGGTAAAAGTTGGACCTAATGCCAAAGCCAGAACTCCTACTTCTCAAACAACAACAACGCATGTTTAAACTCCTAAGTTAGAGTTTCCTGGCTGCAAAGTCAACTAGAGGGGCAGAAATTAAACTGTGAGATTAAGCTCACTGAATTAATGTGACCAAGAAATGGAAAGGGAAAGAAATGTAGGGTACCTCCAGAATGGCTACTTGTTTACTCATGAGTTTCAGCCCTCACCATATTCAGTATTTTCTTAGCAAATTTTTGTTTTCATTTCTTCTGCGTCCTACTGCCAACTTAAACAATCTTTTACCTTTTTTAACCAATGATATGTTTCATAGATTTAGAAGAAAGCCATGAAAATTACTTTGAGAATGTATCTTGTGATTTGCACTGTGCAAATATGATCATCTCCTAGAGGTTTAACTGCTACTTTGTTTCTATTCAAATAGATTTAACACAATAAAGGACCAAGTTAAAAACATTTCATAGGTCCTGTATTGAACTGAAGCACTGATTAATAAACAGAGTGTATGCAGAGTAGAACTGTGGCCAGGATAAAAATATTCAGTGAAAGGAAGCTACTACAGAAAACAAACAAACAAAAAAAGCAAAGAAGTGCCCGATATGTTGATAATTACATACATTACGTTATAAGGATATCTTTATTCTGTTATTTTGTAGGGGTTTATAAAGAAATGATTAAATTTACTTTAAAGATGTTTTGGTTTCCCTGATTTGGAAATACTTGCTGCATTAATCTCCTTTATTCATTTGTTATTTATTTTTGGAAACCTGTTTTTGCACTTAGCTCATTTTGTTCTCTGTAAAGATTCTAACTTGTCAGGCATTTAATCACCATTAAAGACAAATGTTTTCACTTGTTCAAAAAAAGTTTTCACCTAATAATGAAATATGACTTGCTATACAAGTGTCACCCTTCATGGACAAAATGGTTTAAAGTGATAACGGGTGACCAAGTTATAAATATTTAAAAATTGTGTCTGGCAGGAGACATAAGTTTCTCTCTCCAAACCCCAATAACCCAAAACTGAAGAGAGCCAAGGTCTGTTTCCTGCTTTGTGATACTGCCTTATTGTTATTTAGATGTCTTTAACCACAAAGGCCCCATGCTCCCATGTGGTAGATTCCTAAGGAGCCATAAATCTACCTCCTTGGTCAAGTACAGTTTTTCAGCATCTGTTTTCTTAAGCACCAGAAATGTGCACGCAAGTAATAGAAGAATTACTCTTGCCTGGCTAACCCTAACCAGGTTAATGTCGGGGTCTTTTGGTACCTAAGCTCTCAAATTTAGCCATGTTTTCTGTACTATTGGAACTAGTATAAATTCCAAAAGTCAACACTCCAAATGGGGAAATGGGGACTCTATAATAGCAAAATGAAGTAACGCATTTTTAGTGTTATACAGTTAAAAACAACAACAAAAAACTAATATCCTATGGGTTGTCTGATTATATAAGATAAAACCATTTTTCCTATAGTGCTTTATGCAATTATCACTTTGTCTCTTTTTCATCTTGCAGTTGAGATATATTGTAATTCTTGCTAATTTCACTGAAATTCCCTGCTGTTTCTTAAGAAGCAGTCTAGATACCATAGGTATTTCTATATTATTATTGATTTGAAAGTACATACTTCTTTTCTCCCTTGTAGTAAGGATTTATTTTAATTTTTAAGTATAAAAATACTTAATGATTCCTTTATTTTGGACCCATTAATTCCAAGATAAATGATTACTTAACTTTGAGCTGGGAGAAGTGATTTTGTAATGGAAGCTGGAGAGAAACAAATGGATTGAATTTCTAGACCATGTCTAGTCAAACAGCAGTCCCAGGAACTAGCAAAATTCACTGTATTTTGCTAATGGATCTCTTTACTTTTATCTTAAAATTAATAATAATGTATTTTGAATATGAGATTTTTATTATTTCAAATTCAACTGATTTCTTATAGTGATCATATATTCCCTTAAGTGAAGAAAGTACTTTAAAATATTATTTCTGAAATTAACAATAAAATCTTTTTAATAGTGTACTGGTAGTTTTTACTCTCAATGATCAATAAATTATTCTATGGGTCATAATAACAATATTCATCCTTGAATGAAATTGAAATACCCTCTATATACATAAAATCTGCAAAGGGATTTATTTCAGCAGGATAATAATTTATAGTGTTAAGTTCAAAAGGGCAGAAAAAGATAACAACCCAATTTAGGTAAAGATGTAGAACATATATGCTGGAGGAAAATAAATGTCAAATAGAATACCATATCCGAAATTCAGATCACATTTAGATGCGCAAAAGAATGTTAAGAGCATTTGGGGGACGATTGTGTTCCAATTAGATTTCTTTCACTCACATCAACCAGTCTTGGTTTGAAAGTTAATCATATGATTTACAGGGCTCTTGAAGGAATGAAAAGGAAGAAGCAAATGAGAAGGAGAAGGAACTGATAATATAACATTTCTAAGAAGGCCATCACTTATAAAGTTTGGATTTAGGGTACAGTTCAAGTCAAAAGAAAGTTATGAAAAATCAAAATTGTTTACATTTTGTTCTTTTTTTGTGTGTGATATCATTCACTGGAGGTTTTTTTTTTTTTTTTTTTTTTGCGGTATGCAGGCCTCTCACTGCCTCTCCCATCGCAGAGCACAGGCTCCAGACGCACAGGCCCAGCGGCCATGGCTCACGGGCCCAGCCACTCCACGGCATGTGGGATCTTCCCGGACCGGGGCACGAACCCGCATCCCCTGCATCGGCAGGTGGACTCCCAACCACTGCGCCACCAGGGAAGCCCTGGAGTTTATTTTTGAAGAACAGAAAAAAAAAAAGCAGACAATGAATTCCAAGTTTTATATAATCCTTAAAGAGACTGTAACCCAAAACCAGAGATTTCTTAAGGTTTAGAGTTGCTTCTCAGGGGTTACCTGTGGATAGGTTGGGGGTGGGCAGAGGAGGGCATGAATTTATTACACTTCGGTACAAATATCAATATATATATATGGTTATGGGAAACTCAAAGATGCTGGCTGTATCAAATTGCCCTTGGGCTTATTTTAGGAAAAAAGAGCAATAATTAGGTGAACAACATGGAGACGTAAAAACACATCTCAAAGATGAACCAAGAAAAGAAGTAGGTTTTGATATTTGCTTCTTTCAAAACCCAAAGGACAACACATAATCTGAAGAGGAATATAAATTGGAGATTTGGGGGTAGATCTAATGAGTTCTTTGTTTTCCCCAAAAGCTCTTGATATGTGTGCCATAATGAACTGGTAGGAGTTTTATAAGACTGATAGGTGATAGTTGACTCTGTAAATACTGAAAAGCACACAGTTGACTCATGTGTCCACAGATTCTAGGAAAATTTCAGGTTGCCATGGTGTCTTTTATTTCCTCCTATCTGTATAATGACTAACAAAGGCCATATACATTGTTTTGACAGACACCTAAGATACTAGACATATTTTGTTGTGAACTCTTTTCCAATTTTCTTTGAATCTTCTTGTTCTCATCACAACATGGTTAATCGATTCGAGGTCATAATTAGGAAAATTACAAGAAAGGCGACTCAACTGAATATTTTAATTTTAGTGACATTATCACAGTCTTAGGTGACTTCCAATGTACTTGTTTATGCAATAACATCTTTTGATATTCTAGTAGTGCTGGTCTTAAAAAATATTTCCATCATCATGGTACATAAGATGACATCAGGGACAGAAATAGCTATCAAAAAACCACTAGGAGTTATGATGTAAATATGTATATAAGATCTTTTCATAATGCAGATTACATAAATTTGAATTAAGTGACTTTTAAGAACAATTGATTATTGATCTGACAAGGTATTATATCCATTAGGGCCTTCTGTGTAAATAACAAGTTTTAAAATGCATGCTGCTTTATAATAAAAATTGTTATGAAATATACTTATGGAATCTTGCATGCTGAATAGCCACTTTTCAACATTAAATGTCTTGGCCAAAACTACATTTTAAAATTAAGAATCATTTAAGTTATACAGTTACCGAAAAAACCCACCACCACCACAACAAAAAGCCCTCCTGGAATTACTCAGTGTGTACTTTAACACTTATATTACTTGAAAATGACAAAGACATTTTGTTTTAACCCTCCATAAACATGACTTACATATTTTCTAAATGATAAGCCATTCTATGCTCTACTGATTATAGTATAGACTCTGCCAAAAAAGAAAATTATACTTTTTATTGTGGTGCTGGAACATTTATAGATGTCAAGGAACCTTATGTAGCGATAAGCTACATTCATAAAAACACATACATCATGGAAATATGTCATCATTCTGAAAAGAAGTGTGTTCAGTCTGTGCTGGAAATGAAGATTGAGCCTGATCCTTCATAGTTCTTTGTGACATCTCATCTTGGTGTGATGATAAACTAGAGAATGCGTGTCCATTTGTTAAACTTTCCATAAGTTATTTTGATGAGTTAATTAACGATCCATTCTTGCCTGCATGGTAAGTCCCTTGAGGACAGGAAACAGCTACAATTTACTTATTTTCACATACCAGCAATGTCCTGCTCCATAAATGTCTGGAGAATGAATGAATGAAGGATGAATGCCTGTGTCTAAAAAAGAAGAACACTTCTTTTCTACATAAGTGAAAGGACTACAGGTTTCAGAAAGAAAATATATCTTTGCATAGACTCTGTTTTAGAATCATACAATTTTTAGAGTTGAAAGATTTTACTGACCGTTACAGCACTTTTATCTACATATTCAACATCACATTCACTCAATTTTTATAAATTTCAGAAGTTTGGAAATTACTTTTAAAAACTTAAGACTTCCTCCCTCCCCGCTCAATTTGAGACTTTTCATCTTTCAGGGATGAGGAACTAGCTCTGTGTTCTTATTGTTTACCTAATTTGGCACAAAGTCCATAGGCAATTTTCACAGATTCACTTTACCTGAGAGCTGAAAAGGGAATTGTTTCTCTAAAAGGGTTTGACTCACTTGGTTTGAGCACAGTGTTAATGAGGCCAGAGCAATGCAATGCACTTTCTCTCTGTAGCTGCACTCTGGCCTCTTAACTTCTTTCATTGCTCTCATTGAGGGGTCAGGAGAGAGTAGCAGAACTCAGCACCCCTGAGAAAGCAAGTCACTGCGTAGGTCCTACTCTCAAGTCATTAGCATCACTTTTTTTATAGGAAGGACAGCATGATGTTAATTCCTGGCAGGTCAGCCCTTGACGCCATAGAGGTGTGATCAAGGGATGCATAAAGGAAGACCCGGCCTTCGAGTTATTCCTCCTCCCCAACCTACTTCCTATTCAGTAAATGTAGAAAAATGAATGAGATGTTAGAAGTGGGGAATCACTGTTCCAAAAAAAAAAAAATCCGGAATCACCGCAAATGCATTACTATGGGGTAATTTGAGCAGACTGATAGCCCAAGTTTAAACGTGTTTTTGATGTCACGTGAACTCTGAAAGATGATTGCATCTCTTTGGAGCCAAGATAAATAGCCTTTATTATGTAAATGTTTGCACTGGTATGAGATTCTTGCTAGAGCTTAAACCAGCCCAGTGCCCCCCACTGGCATGAGCACAGGGGTGGGAATCATGACTGAGGTAAGCTTGTTCATTGCCGATTCTTTCTCAGGTCACTGAGCTCAGTAATTACTGAAGAATCAACATCTAATGCCAATAGTCTGGGCTTCTCTTGAGATTCCTGGGCCATGTGCTATTGCAGTGCCAGTTCTCTTTGCCACCTGCTTTACATTTAACCTGCTGTTTTGTTGCCACTGTTGTTGCTTTTGTTGTCATTGTTATCTTTATTAGAGCATTTTTTGTTCTAAATGTTTATGTGCTAAAAATAATTTTAAACCTGTAAGTATCTGAAGTATATCAGCTGCTCAATAGGAAATGGGATTGACAACCCTGGGAGGAACATCATTTATTAAAAACCCAATAAAGGGCTTCCCTGGTGGCACAGTGGTTGAGAGTCCGCCTGCCGATGCAGGGGACACGGGTTCGTGCCCCGGTCTGGGAAGATCCCACATGCCGCGGAGCGGCTGGGCCCGAGAGCCATGGTCGCTGAGCCTGCACGTCCGGAGCCTGTGCTCCGCAACGGGAGAGGCCACAACAGTGAGAGGTCCGCGCACCACAAAAAAAAAAAAAAAAAAAGCCCAATAAATAGGAATTGTTCTTAATAAAATAAATCCAATAGGCAAACACAAAGCATTCCTGCACAATAGTCCAAAGTAATTTCTAAGCCCAGTGGACTTCAATAAGACAAACACATTCCAGCAAATATATCAATGAAGGTAAAGGGGTGGGGGGGGGATTTGGGAAGTGATCTTAACCCTAAAGGTAAGTCTAGTTTTCACCCAGTAGATGTTGATGGGACAGCTAGATCAGAATTTACAGCTGGATTTCTTTCAGATTTGTTGAAACCCAGGCAGTTTTGGTTCTTTAATATTTTAATTATTACCAGATCTAAAGGAACTTCTAAAATAAGTGCCTGACTCTTGTTAAATAAGAATATACTGTACACTCCACTGCCTCTTCTTAAAATTTCACAGCCACACCGGGAAATAAGCAAGCAGGATTCATTATCCCCACCTGAGCAATGAAGAAATAAGATTTAGGGAGATTGGAGAATGCTTGTTTTGTGTGTTTCCCACATTAGTAAACCATTATTCCTCATAGTCTATGCACGCATAGCAATGAGTTCACTCTCCTGAACACACGGCTCTATTCTGTTTACGAGTGAAGCCAAAGGAATGATTATTTCAGGCTGCAGGTACCATTTGGTACATTAAAGAGACATACTCTGTCTCTGCTGGCAGAATCCCTAACTCCTGTCAATATGTTTGGGTGAGAGGAGGTCAGAGGAAGAGCTCGGAGCAGCAGCTGAGCTCTGGTCCCACCAGCTGGAAGGCCTTGTCTGAGTCGCCTCCCTTCTTGGGGCCTTGGTCTCCTCATCCACAAAATGAGGAGATGGCTTGACACAAATAATGCCACTGGTTTATGCCCTCCCGTCTGCCACTCCACCGTGCTCTTTGGCTCCTGTGTCTCATGCATACTTGATCCTTCCTAAAGCTTCTTTGGGGAAGAGTTGGAAGCTGTTTCACTAAGAAATCAATAGATTGTACCAACTTAAGGGTTACATTTCAGAAATATTTGCATTAAAACGAATGCCTGGAAGGTGAAATTTCAGGAGGCATCTGTGTGTGGTAAGGAGGAGTACCTTTTGTGGGGTGGTGTGAGGAGTGTGGTAGTCACCCAGATGTGCCACCCTGCTTCTCTTTCAGGGAAGGACATGCTGCCCAGCTGCTGGGCACGTGGTCAGCACAGAGCCTCCTGCTGGCAGCCCTGTCAGGGTCAACCTCAGCTGCAGAGTGTGGCCCCTGCACCCAAGGTCCTGTCTTCCCCAGGTTACCTGTGTCCAGTGATGAACGAAGGTGTGGAAGTATAAAGACCCAGGCACTCGGGCCACAAAGGGGACAGAAACAGGTAATCCCCTCTTCAGAGCTCCCTTCCAGGATACCTAAGGCTTTAGTTGGCCTCTATCATCACAGATCAGCTTCTCTCCACTTACCAATAATGGGGATCTGGACTGTGCTCGGGGAGGGGAGTCTTGAGGAGGAGAGGTGATGTAGAGAAAGACAAGGCGCTGGGTAATCTATTTTCAAAAACCTCATTTACTGCTGAAGTATGAGGAAACGCATATTAAAAGGACCACAGCAAGAAACAGATAAAGCATGAATACAGGCATATATCAGTCTTTTCTGAGGAAACTATCTAAATATGTAGGTCCCAAGAGACCATGATGTTTTAATGGCTGGGATTCATCTGGAAGGACTTCAGGAAACGTCAACCTCAGAAAAGTCTCTGGCTGGTCTCCTGTCACCCCAAGTTTCTGTTTAGGACTCTCTCAGGGAAGGTACTCAATTCCCATCAAGTGGCATACTACATTTATGGCCACAAACTTGGCTTCTAGATTGCTCCCAGATTTCAGTTTTCCTCCAGATTCTTACAGGAAACTTTGCAGGCTATGTTTGCCTTCTTGTCACCAGACACACTTCTGTCACACTAAAAACATGTACATTATTTTAGGACAAAGTGAATAACATGACAGTTTGATTTCTTAGGTTTTACAGAGGACATCACACTATCTCTTCTTGTTGAAGAGCCAGAGAACATGGAACAGTGCAGAAGAAAATGTTCAGTGTCAGTGGGTGTTCCCCAAAGAGTTCATGAAAAAGTCAGAGATTGGTGTCAGAGGTCAGAAGACATATCACATGACTTCTTAATGAATGCAGGGTAGAATATTATTCCAAAGAAATAATCAGAACAAGAGGCCTTTACTATTTTGGCAATTATCACTATTTAAGGAGGAGTCACTCTTGGTGATTACACTCGTAACATCCAAAAATGGAGCTTTTGAGCTTGTTCCAGTTTTTGATAAATTGATTCTTACTGAAGAGGACTAAAATCTCCTAGGAAGCATTCAGTGTCTTAACACATTATCTTCTCATGTAAAGGTGGCTTGAACCAGTGTCTTAAGTGAAGGGCTGGAGGCCAGGAATTCTGAGACTGGAAATAGTCTAGTAGAAAAAGCATGGGTGATGGGGCATGATTTAAACTTGAATCTCACTTTGCCACCTCACTAGCTCTGAACCTGCAGCCATTTAAACTATCTCTCTTAGCCTCAGTTACTCAATCTGTAGAAGAAGGGTAACACTTGCCTTGCAGAGTCATTGTGATCTTTATTTTAGATCACATGTTCTATGCACCAGGACTTTTAGGCACACGAAACGTATTGACTTTTCTTACTGCTTGCCGATAATCTAGACCAAGTTCATGCTCCCTGAGAGGCAGTTTTCTGATGCTTCTTGTGAGAAATTAATAATTAAATGGTCTTAACTTTTTCATCATTATGATATACTAGAAAAGTACTTACCGACTGAAGTAACGTGACAATCATAGTCTCATTTTGAGAGGGTAGATTCATAAAGATAGCACGCTTTATTGCTATGACCTCAATACAGTCAACTTCCTATTCTTTAATATGTTTTATGTTTGTATGCATTATGTTTTCTGCATTATTTTTCAAATATAAATAGAGTTAATATAAAATCTTCTATTACCTTTTAATTCCAGTTCCAGAGACCCATGTCTACTTTTCGATATTTGCCTCTTATCTATGATAAAAGTCAGCATATTCTTTTTTTTTTTTGCGGTACGCGGGCCTCTCACTGTTGTGGCCTCTCCGGTTGCGGGGTACAGGCCCCAGACGCGCGGGCTCAGCGGCCATGGCTCACGGGCCTAGCCACTCCGTGGCATGTGGGATCTTCCCGGACCGGGGCACGAACCCGTGTCCCCTGCATCGGCAGGCGGACTCTCAACCACTGGCCACCAGGGAAGCCCCATCGTATTCTTAAAGATGTTTTCTGCCACCATGCAACTTTTGTATATTTAATTCTCAGGCATGAATCTTCTGAGGAAAGTTGGTAAGAGTTGCACGATGAAGCACTTTTCTATGGGGTACTCATCAAGAATATGCTTAAACCAAAAGACAGCCTTCGTCTCACTCTCATTGTAATTTCCCAGTGAGTCTCCTGAAAAGCTTTAACAATTACATCTATTATGCGTGAAACATAATTTATTAGCTTGAACAGTCACATGCAGATCCTTTGTGGATGAAGCAATATAATGCACGTACAGCGTAAGGGGTTATCATCTCCTTTTAAAAACCGTGACCTGCTTATACACCTGTTAACAATATAGTAAAGAACATTAAAGTCCATGGCTTTGGAGTCAGACTTGCATTCAAATATTGGCTCCAAGACTCACTGCTTGTATAAATTTGGGGAAGTTGCTTGCCATTTCAGAGTCTCAGCTTCCTCATCTGTTAAGATCGTGAGTAATGCTAGTATTTCATAATGACGTTGTGAGGTGGTGATAGGATTCATGCAGGGCACGTAGTATACACCCTGACACATAGTAGTTGTTCAATTCATAACTATAGCTATTACCAGTTTCCTCATCTTTAAAACTGGATGATAATACCACTATGATAGTGTTATTGTAAGAACAAAATGGCAGGTGACATCTGGGTGCTATGAAAACACAGGGGAGAATAAGTCCCTGGAGGAGAAGACTTCCTAGAGCAATGAGGTGTCATCTGAAATGTGAAGAATGTGTAGTGTTAGCCAAGCAAGAAGAGTGGAGGAAATATGTCTTAAATGAAATGACCAAGCTTGAGTAACATTTTCTTTATAATTTTATCACACTAGATATATCATCCCTGGTAGTATATGCTCAGCATTGAACCTCTCCAGCATACCCTGGTCCTTCTAAGACCAGCATTAACAGAGAACTTCACACACACTAAATAAGTCAGTAAACATTTGTTGATTCCTGTATAGTATGTCCTTATATTATTATTTTCCCCACTTTAAATACAGAGGAACGCATCCTCTGAGAGGGTAATCATTCAATCAACCAAGGCCATCAATAAGTCAGAGTGCAGAAGCGACCAGAATAGAGATTTCCTGACATATTCTAAGGCAATTTCTGACAGCTACCCCAAAGTGTCTTTCTTTTTCTTTCTTTCTTTTTTTTTTGAGGTTAATTTCATTTTCCTCTTTTCTTAAAAAAATTTACAAGTTATCTTTCTTTTGAGGGCACCTTTAATCAGACGAAAATTAAGTGATTGTTGATTTAAAAACACATAGGAATAAATAAGAAAGGAAAAAGCAGATACGTTGGACTGCATCAAAATGAAAAACTTTTGTTTCACAAATGTTACCATAAAGAAAGTGAAAAGACAACCCATAGAATGAGATGGATAAAATATTTATAAATCATGTATCTGATAAAGTACTGGTATTTAGAGTATATAATGAAGCAGGAGATAGATGGGCCCCAGGCTGAACAGTTGGAGTTCGTCCCCTATGGACAGATACTCCAAAATAGCAGGAAGGAGGAGAAGCTGAGCCCTGCCCAGATAAGAAATAAAAGACTACATATTCTTCATTCTTGAATTCAAGGAGTGTTTCCTGACTACACATGTGCAGAAGAGCTCCTTGGAGTTCAAAAAGTGGAGGGGGGGGCACACAGTAGGTGGTGTCAACCTACCCATAGACATCTTCACCAGAATCCACCTTGGCTAAGGGATGCACACGCACACATGGGAGGACCTTGAGATATACCAAATATGGACTCAGAGCCAGGCAAAGCAAGATGATTGGCCAAAGGAAACCTGGAAGAAATGTCTCATATAAGTGATTCAAACTAACACAAGGGCACAACTCTCCCTCTGAGCCCACCTATGTACATGCCTATTCACATGTACTATTTTTCCTCCTAATAAACACTTTACTTGTTTCACTACTTTTCGTCTTTGTGGGAATTCATTGCTACAAAGATGAAGGACCAGGACCTTGTCACTGGCCGCTGGTCTAGTGGTTAGGATTCAGCACTCTCACTGCCATGGCCTGACTTCAATCTCTGGTCAGGAACCGAAATCCTGCTTCAAGCCAGTGAAGGCTGAGGACACCCGAGATCATAAAGAACTCTCACAAATCAATAAGAGGACAAATAATTCAGTTTAAAAATATGTTTTTAAAATCCTATTTAAAAAGGATTTGAATAGCCATGCAAAGAAGCTGTGCAAATTGCCAAGAAGCACATGAAAAATGCTCAACATCATTACCCATTAGGGAAATGCAAATGAAAACCACAATAAGACAACACTCCACATCCACTAGGATGGCTACAATCAAAAAAAAAAAAAAAAAAAAGAAAGATGATGAAAGGAATGAAGGGAGGGAGGGAGGGAAACAAGGATGGAGGGACAGAGAGAGGGAGGAAGGAAGGGAGGGAGGAGGAAGGGAAGGAGGAAAGAAGGAAAACAAAAGAAGAAAGAAGAAAATTGGAACCCTCATACATTGCTGGTGGAAAAGTAAAATCACACAGCCACTATGGAAATAATTTAGAAGTTCTTCAAAAAGTTAAACATAGAGATACCATGTTTAACTTTACTATGACCCAGCAATTTCATTTCTAGGTATATATCCAAGAGAAATGAAAACATATATCCCCACAGAAACATGTACATGAATGTTCATACAAGCATTATTAATATAGCCAAAAAGAGGAAATTGCCCAAATATTCATCTACTGATGAAAATATGTTATATCCATACAGCAGAATATTATTCAGTAATAAAAATGAATAAATTACTAATACATGCTACTACAGGGATAAACCTTGAAAACATCATACTAAGTGAAAGAAGGCAATCACCAAAGATCACATATTGTGTGATTCTGTTACTGAGTCCAAGCAGGACAGGTCAATAAATTGAGAGATGAGTTGTTGGGACAAGGAATAGTGACTTTATTCAGAAACCAGAAGACCAAGAAGATGGTGGAATGGTGTCCCAAAGAACCATCTTGCCCAGGTTTGGATGCTGTTTTCTTTCACAGAACAAAGAGGGAGAGGTGAGGAAGTAAAGCAAAAAAAAAGTGATAAGTTGTTGCAAATATTTCCTGGTTCTGGCCAGACTCCAGAGGGGATTTGTTAATGTCTTCTTTCCTGCAGCCATTCACATGTGGGCCTGGTCAGGATATTTCCTGTGAGCTTAAACAAAGGTATTTTATATTATATTTTTTTTTTTATGGCCGCATTGGATCTTCGTTGTTGCGTGTGGGCTTTCTTTAGTTGCTTGGAGCGGGGGCTACTCTTTGTTGCGGTGCATGGGTTTCTCACTGCAGTGGCTTCTCTTGTTGTGGATCACGGGCTCTAGGCACGTGGGCTTCAGTAGTTGTGGCACATGGACTCAGTAGTTGTGGCTCGTGGGCTCTAGAGCACGGGCTCTAGAACTCAGGCTCAGTAGTTGTGGCACACGGGCTTAGTTGCTCCACAGCATGTGAGATCTTCCCGGACCAGGGCTCGAACCCTTGTCCCCTCCATTGGCAGGCGGACTCTCAACCACTGCGCCACCAGGAAAGTCCCAACAAAGGTATTTTAGCTTAACGCTCAAGCATGGAAAGCAGGGTCCCCAGAGATTGGCCATTATGTGTACTTTAAGCTGTAGGCAACATCCCTTTAGTGACTAGCTTGTAGCAAAAGGAATAGAATACAAAGGCTAAAGTAAAAGAAGCAGATCCAATATGGAATCAGGTTTATTCTTCCCTATTACAATTCTATTTATGTGAAAGTCCAGAATATGCAACTCTATAGTGCCAGAATATAGATCGGAGTGCCTAGGCTGTGGGATGGATCACACTCAGGTATAATTGGCCTGGGCTGAGGGTGGGCAGCTGCTGGAGAATGACTCCTAACTGTGAAAGTATTTTGGGCGGGGGGGTGATGAAAATATTCTAAACTTAGATTGTGGTGATGGGTACTCAACTCTCTGAATATATTAAAACCATTTAATTTGGTGAATTTTATGATATGTGAATTACATCTCAGTAAAAATGTTTTTAAAAAACCAAAAGCATATGGGGGCCCATGCATGCTTATCAAAAGATGGTCAAAAGACCAAAACTCATTGCACTTCGGAGATCCTTTTGATATTTATTGACATTATGATATTTACTGATATTTTAAGAAATGTATGTATGCATGAATTCAAAACATCCTGATGTAAAAATTAAACTACTTTTTTGATTTAAGTGAAACTGCATTGAGGAAACTCAAAATTAAATTTGTTAAAGTAATATACCACCACTGAAGAGTTATTTGACTTTCTCCATTTATCATGTTAAATTTTTATAACATCTTCTGAATTGTTCTTTAGGTATATAAAGTTGTGGTACTGTTTTGCTGGACAATATTTAAGTATTAAGGCATCATACCCAACAATTACAGTAATATACGGATATCCCATTCTTCTAACTGATGGTAATAGATAAACCTCCATTAACATAATAAGATTGTTTCATAACGATTATAATGCACCAGCTGGACACAGAAAACGACTTTGATTTCTTGTCCACTGTCCTCTTAGGCCTGGCCTGCTTGCCACTTGGATGATATCTTGAGAATTCCATAACAAAAACTCATCCAATCACTTTTAGCTACAAATATAATCTCATTTTATCAAGTCAAATGTCTAGTTCAGGGTCAGACTCAAAGTTCTAGATTCAAGCCTAGTTACTGCTTATTCCCTCTCACAGCTCAATGCTGTATTGTGCCTGGACACCTGTAGCAGGGAAGGGGTGGGCAGATACCTCCCCCACTTCAGCTTACTCATTAGCCATGGTTTCTGATCCCTCCCAGATCAGACTGAGGAATGTGGATCAGAGACCTTGAAGGGGAATTTGAAATCACTCAGCCAAGAAGGCGTGAAGGGACTGACATTCTACTCACATTCTTCTCACCAACCCACATGCCCTGGTATGGACTGTGTCCATTGGGAAAAAGAGGCACCCTTCACATCTGCAGATGATCGCCAGCCGTTCACAATACTTTCATCCACGGGTGGGACTGCGTCTCCTTCAAGACAGTACCATTTACTATTCTTTTTAAACGAGGAGATTTTCAGCATCATAAAGATAGTACTCCTGTGTACCATCCCTCACCTTAAGCAATTACCTAATCTTGGCAGATATCTTTTCATTTCGTATCAAGGCATTCTTCAATAGGCTACTAGAAGCCTTGAACGAATGCACTGTATGTAAACTTGCTTGAACAGCTGTCTCATACTGTGCCTCCCAGCTACATGATCCCTCTCTCCCCTGTCCTCACCACTTGTCTAAATCACACCTGCCCTGACTGCCCTGGTGTACTCATCCCTTTCTACTTTGAAAAAGCCCAAAGCATTCAGTACCAGTTCATTGGGAACTTTTCTAATGAGAAGCTATGTTCTTCCCATCTTTCCTCTTCCTCCTCCTTCTTCCCTCCCTTCCTCCTTCATCCTTCACTTTCCTCCTTCATTTTCTCTCTTTCTCCCTTCTCCCCTTGCTCTTTATTTCTAACCTTTTATTTCCATCTAATATGTGTACTTAGTTTAAAAAGTCAAGTGGTATTCGTTTAACTCAAAGTATTTCTAGATTTTTTTCCCAATTTTATGAATTTTCGGTTTACTTCCTTCTAAAAAAGCATTAGGGTTTAGTAGTCTTATGTCAACGCCGGCCTATGTACTTCCATTTCCCCCATCTTTCCATGACAGTTACAGCATACTTTTTAAAATCAACATTGGATGTTTGCATCATCATGTTTAAGTTAAATTTTTGTTCACTTTAAGACTTGTGGTTATATACCAGTATATACACTGTATATATAGTTACACATCCTTACTTGTGTAACGTTTAGTTTTTCCTGAATTTAACAATTGCCCCATTTACTTGCTTGAATCTGTCATTAATGTACCATATTCTGTCCAATTGAGCTCTAAACTCATGAATGCAACTGGGCATACTGGGTTTATGGTTTTCTTGGTGAAACCCCTCCTAGAAGCCTCTGTTTTCCCATTCGGATGTGTATTGATCACCCTGTTATTCTCAGCACGGTTATTTTCCTGGGACTTTCCTTTAACTTCATCTCGGGAATTCCCTTAGCTCTTCTCTCTCATTGGATCCCATTTCCTGAATAATTTGTCTTCCTCGATTTGTGCCCTTGATTTGGAGCACATATACCTGTATCCTCCCAAGAGAGTGATTGTGTCTGGGCTCTATGGGGTGAGGAGGTATGTGTGGAAGGAGAGAATAGATAATTATTTTTAAATTTTGTTGTGTGTCTGAACATGTCTTTATTCTATCTAATACTTGATTGATAATTTGGTTGGGTGTAGAATTCTATGTTTTTAATCATCTTCCCTTAAAATTGTGAAAATTTTGCTCATTAACTTCTAGCTTCCAGGGTGGCTATTGGGAAGTCCAAGACCATTTTGATGCTGATACTTCTCTTCAAGCTTTTAAAATACTCCCTTTATAAGGGTCCTTTTCATTCATTATATTGTATATACATGAATTCTTTAGAATATGTATTCCAGACATTTAAGTGCTCACTATATGCAGGTACCGTTTTAGCATTCATGTAAGGAGTTCTATGACATTTTCTTTTATTATTTCCTACCCTCCATTTCCTATTTTCTCAGTTTCTAGAGAAATCCAGGTTTATGGATTGCAAGTATCTTCTCTCAGACTAGTAAATTCTGCTAAAACTAGTCTTCCATTCTCCTGCCAAGTAGGATATAAGTCTGGCAGCTTCAATCTGGGACCTCTGGGAGAAGGGAGGAGAAATTGTGGCCCAGGAACATCACCATTTAGAATGCAGATGACCACTTAATGCCTTCATTTTCAGTGTTGGCCTCCCTTCTGTTGTCAGTGTGTCTGGTGTCCACCAGTCCAGAGCCTCACTTTGATGGGACTCTTGATGATAACCTCATTTCTTCTGCAGTCAGGAGGGACAGCTGATCGGCTGTGTAAATGAGAAAAGGCAATCAGGGGATACAACTATTCCCTACAAGTTTTCAATCGATTCATCTGGGGTTAGCCTCCTTCCCACCTCCTCTTTCTGAGCTGCCTGATGCTTCTGGTCCCTGAGTCTTTAGGGTTCTGTTGTCGCTCTTGGCTTCTCTCCATCAGGGGTGTAAATTTCCAGAAAGGTCAAATCTCTTTGAGTTATCACTTGCCCATGACTCCTCTGCTTTTATACCTGCTCTTCTCTTGGATTTTGTCCTTCAGGGGCTGTTGGGAGATAAGTGTATGTGTTCAATCTGCCACATTTAATTAAAGTCTGTTTCATTGTTTCTTTCAGACCATTTGCCCTTTGGTCAAAATATTTTCTCTTCTTCTCACTTTATTCTTCCCAGCCTCCAATGACACCAAAGCAGTGTCTGTAGTCTGCTACAGAGCTGTAAAGTGGATGGGAAAGTCATAGCAGGACTGGTTTTCAAGATGACAAGGTGTGAGGGAGAAAGTGAGGTAGGTGGCCTGAATTCAGGGACATCCATCCATGCTCAGCCTAGGCTGCAGGCATGGATCAGACTCGGGGAATATTGGCCTGGGCTGAGGATGGGCAGCTACTTGTTTCCAGTTGCTCTAGTTTCCTGGAGAGGAAAAGGCAGGCCTATAGGAATCATCTGGACTTGGTCACAGGAACTTCTCAGATACCCAAGTGAATCCAGAGGCCATCATTGTCACTAGCTCCCAGTTTCACCACCAGTGGACATGCAGTCAAGACATCTAAAGAAACAAAAGATAAGACTGGTCTCCAGAGCTCTCCGCTGCATCCCTGTCACAGCTCCAGGATTTGCTAGGTGTGGGCCCCACCTCAGAAAGCTTGCTTAACCTCTGAGCCTGTTTTTTTCAATTGTAAAATAGGATCATTAGGCATATCTTCCTCCCAGGGTTGTTGTAAAGATTAAATCTGTTAATACACATAAAAGGCTTAAAATAGTTTCAAGTACTTAGTAATGACTCAAAAAAAAAAAAAATTGTGTGTAGGGGTGTTCAATCGTGCTTCACGCTGGACATATAGTAAGTATTAAACAGACCGTTTTTGACCAGATGAGTAAAATATATCTGGAGACAATCATATAGGACTATCTTTGTCTCTGACTTTTATGGTCAGTTTCTATGCTTGGCAACAGAAGTGTCAAAGAACTCTTTTCATAGTTACTTTTAGTTGGAATAATTAGCCACATAACACTGCAATTGAAGAGACATACACTTTCAAGTCATTTCCAGTCACACCACCAGATACAGAAATCATGACTGATTAACCAAGAGCTACGCTTTGTTTGGTCCAGTAACAACCCTGCCCCGGGCACATCGGCACAGTCTTCCAGGACTCTGAATGATCAGCAAGGAACCAAATGGCTGGTAATTTCTAATTTATAAACACTGCTTGACGTAAGCAGTGGGCATTCTGCCACACTGCAATGGCCTGAAATGGCCCAACCACTTTTCAGTGCACTAAAAGCAATTTCAAGGGACTTAATGACTCTTTCCCCACCTCTCTGTTGGGGTCCACAGACACCATTGGATGGAGATGCCTTTGAGTGGCCTCAGGATAAGGAGTTCAGGTTACCACTTCACGGGGTTTCCAGCTGAACAATGAGTATATTGTGAAGGTCCCAGCTCTCAAAGTAATCAAAGTATAAAGAGGGAAATAATACAATTAAACCTTTAAGATGTGTACATTTCTCTTTGGTTTTTCAAAACTGATCTCCACTTGGCAAGAATTTTTTTGGCAAAGAAGTCAGAAATTAGCATTCTTTGGTACGCATTGAGATCTTGACTAAAATGAGCCTCTGGGTACAAAGATGAAAACAAAGAGAAGCAACTAGTACTACTAGGGGAGGGGGGTGGAATCCTGTTAGTAAACAAAGTGTTCCAGTAAGACAGATAAAAAACTAGCTTAAGTTAAACACAATTTTTATTGTTCAAAACAAGGAAAACTTTCCTCTTGCTGATAGCATGGGAAGACTATACATGAGTAATGGAAAGAACTGAGATCATTCCTGGTGGTAAAAGAATGTTCTCTGGTTGCTGTGACCCCCTAGAAGTATCACCCGTGGAATCACCTCTGCAGTTCCATTCTGTTCTCAGGGGCTTATGCATGACCTGTATTCTCTCTCACTTTCAGTTTACTTGGCAGATACAGTCACGTCCTTGACCCCTGCTAAATAAGCTTGGTGAGATGCTCCTCAACCTGTCAGATGCCTTCTCTCTGGCTACTCCAAAGTCATTTCTCATCTCCTGTCATCATCCCTTTTTGTGGCAGCTACACAGGGCAGCCATCCTCCCTCTGTGACCTGAGCCCAGGTTGCTACAGTCAGATGAGCCATCCTTGGACCTTGCCAGGGTCTCGTGCTGTGGCCATATGATACTGGTTGTGATTCCTCCACACCTGGTTTTCAGTGCATGGGCAGAAATCATTACCCTTTCTATAGAACTTTACCTCCTCTTCTCTCTTCTCCATTACCTTAGACCAAGCCAGATTAGAAACACCATGCAGGTGCTATAGCCTCTTCCTGCTTCTCTGGTGGATGAATTATTGGATATTCGGGGCACCTGAATCCTTGTCTGGGTCTGGAAGGGCATTGAATGAAAGGCAGACACCCAGACATCCCTTAGCAACTCTGAATGCCATTAGACTGGTGTCCTTCCTCCAGCAAGGTGCCTTCGATCAAGGACTCATCATCGTTTGTCTAGACAAGATCCTGATGTGTTTAATGAAGCTAGTCTTACAAGAACCTCAGGCCAAGCAAGAGCACCACCCCAGGACCAACCTCAAAAAATGTGTGCTCAAGAACCCAAATGGAGTTTCTGGGCCATGTCTTTTTCTGGGCAGTATGATGGTATGATACAGAACTACGTACTGGTGGAATGTCCCTGAAGATGGTTAGAGATACGCAGTAATTTACAGGGTCCACTGCTGTTTACCATTGACTTGTTCTCCACTTTTTCACATTTATGGTAGAAACAACTTCTCTGGGAAAGGAAAGAATTTGCCTGGTCCTTCACATCTGTAATTTTCTGACATTTAAAGTCTGGATTAACATTTACTGTGTTCCTGATCTACTCTACCCTATGTAAATAGACACCAAGACCTCTGACTTTGAAGGAAGTAAGAAATTCCCAGCATTGACGTCTTAAGGAAATGACACTGACCAAAGTCAATCACCTAACTCTGGAGAAAACCTTTCAATGATAAGACCTCCTTTGGTCACCTAGACTGCCACCTCTTGGAAGAGTTCAAAACAGACTTATAAACTCAGGTTTCAAGGGATCAGGTCAATGGTTTGGTGTATTTCACCACCCCATCAGATAAATTAGAAGCACCCAACAAAGAAAATATCATGTCTATCAAGGTGGATTATTCAGGACATTGGGATTACTCCAATTCCAGAAATTTTCTGTCCCTACAACTTCTAGCTATGCTGAATGAAATGACTCAGTAAAAACAACTGATAATTAGGCTTTTTAAATGAAACTGATCACTCAACATGGTTCAGAGATCATAGAATGCAACTATGACCATCAGACTCCTCTCAGATATTTGGCTATCACCCTTAGGCTTTCCTACTTGACCTGCTACGCTCAGCTCTTTAATCTTCCAGTACTTTTCATCTCCCAAATCCTGGCTTTAAGGTCTCTTGCTATTTTAGCACTCCCTTGGAACTTCTTTAATGATTTTTCTTTTAACATCAAGCTCTTGCTAAATTCTTGGGATTTCAGCAGGGATATTTCTCTGCAACTTTTGGCTTCACAGGGCACCAACTTTCACTCCCACACTGCCATCATGGCCAAGTCAGCTCCCGTAAGCTCCTGTTTTCTTGTTAGAAGAGGATGATCATACATTGACTGCCTAAAGAGGCATTGTAATATAAAATATCTTAATTTTTAAACTTTTTGCTCTACCTATATCGCCCCCCCCTTCCTACTCAAGTACACAATGCTGTAAGCTAACCTCAATTCATTTTTTGGAGACTTCATTCAGATGTCCTATTACAGTCTTTTGTCTGTACATCCACAGGCATGTCCTCATGCTGTTGACCCTGAATTAAGCAAGCCATTGATACACACAAACATGCTCACAAAAAAATATCACTCTGTCACTCTGTCTTTTAGCCCTAATTCCTGCTTGCAACTGTATTGCCTTTGCTGTATCTTGATGATAGGATTCTTGGCCACCATTTTTCCTTGGGTTCAGTTAATTAAGTCACTACTTCCAATCTCTGCCATTTTCTCTCTACTGACCACCCAGCCATCTTTACACAGCACTGAATTCTGAAACGATCCTAGGAGCTAACACTGAAAAAGAAGTGTATGCTCTGAAGAACAGAACCAGGACAGGTAAGGCAAAGTTACAGTGAGAGAAATGGTATGTTAATAAAAGGAAAATCTAGCTCTGTGGGGTATCTTGCAATGAGCTAGCTGCCACAGAAGTAATGAACTGAACACGAGTAAATATATTTAAGTCAAGGAGGAATGATTAACACAATAAGACATTCTTTGGAAAGAGATATATGGGAGAGCACCAAAGAGTCTTTCTACCTTTAGTATTATATAAGAACAAGATACTAAATACAGTTAAATACTTAAGTGTAACTGGACATTAAACTCAGTTTTGTATGAAGCACCAAAGGCTGAGAGTAAACATACCCAAGCGAGGTGAGGGGGACAGACTCCCCTGAAAAGGACATGCTAAGTGTGTGAAACTGATTCTGCCAGCATAGGGAATTGCCATAGCAGACAGGAAAAGAGAATTGTTGAAGAGGAAGGGGTAATCAGAGTGTTCCGCTCCACCTTCTCAAGCCAAGTCTGAGCTTGGAGTAAATAGCTTGATTTGTATTCCTGGAACTGGAGGGAGGCATAGGAATAAGGAATGAGGCCAGATACAAACTTAAAAAATTTAAAGGCAACAGGAGTAACTAAAGCTGCCCACTGGGAGACAGAGAAAGGGGGGGGTCCTGGGAAGGAGTTGGGACTTTCCCCAATAGGCTCAGTTTCCCCATGGGGCATATGGAGTTGGCCTTGAGCCATTCAGAAGGAATCTTAACCAAGAGGGCTGCTTAAAGAGCAACAAGACCCTAAAAAAGAGAATCTATGTGTGATGAAGTGCTATGGTTCCAGGGACTGAGAGAGGGAACGGGAAGCTGACAGTTGAATGAAGCATCCAATTATCCATTAATAGCCAAGGAATACACTCCGCCGTAAGTGGAGGCCCTTTGTGTGTTTGAGGACATATGGAATAGATTGCCTGGACTGATAGAGAGTTTAGGGAACTATCATTGGAGCTTTATATTAGGACCACACTTTGAAGGGCCCTAACTGCCCACCTAAATCCTACAGTACAAACGAGTAAGTGGAATTCAGCATTGTTATTGGACTGAGTAAGGTCATGATGTTAAATAATTGGGAAATATATTCTTCCATGGGCCCACTCATTTCCCTATTGTGGACCAGATTTTCCCCAAATCAAACTGAACCAATTTCTATTGAGGTCTACTCTTTCATATTCTTTCCTTTATCCTTATACTCAGCTTTCTCCCTTCTAAATTTTTTGTTTGTTCGTTCATATACAATGAAGTCATATTTAACATTGTCTTCACTGTTCCATGCTAGTATTACTTCGCCTGCTAAAATCACACCTACTTTCTACTATTATTATCAATTTTATCAGACATTCCTTATTCCATCTCTCATTCACCAAACCCAAACTTTCTATCTGATGTTTTCCTCACTTTCTTAGACCTGTATCTCCTTATATCATCAAATCACTTTCCTTGAGACTTTGCAAACTCAACTCAAAACTCAATTCTTCTGTGATGCGTGTAAGATTCTGCAGAATCCTTTAGGGCATTCTCCTAAAGGAAAAATCCTAAATTAAAATGATTGAAAATTATATTCATCCCCCAAAATTTCACTGTGACCCACATCACTCCCACCTTCTATTTTATTCTTACGTAGCCTGGGGTCTTCTTTGAACCAGGGCTGTGTTTTTAAGGAGATGTAGAGTTTACCCAAGTAAATGTCTCACTATTTAAAATTGCTAATGATAACAGTACTTAATTAGATTAAATGCTTTTGGCAACTTTCTAGCTCTGAAAGTGTTTCCTAACAATAACTATTGATGATACTAATCGATAAGCATGAAAAGCATGAGTGACTTCTATATCTGTAAAACTATTTTTCAGTACCCATTACTATGGTCTCTTGAGACTACTTTGCATACTTTCATTTGTTTACTTGATGCTAAATCCTGGAACTGCTTTTGTGGGACACATATAAGGAAAGTGTCTCTGGTCTCTGAAGTCTTTCCTGCTTCATCAAAATTCATTAGAGAAGAAAAGTGACTATTCTGGCAAATATCCATAGTATTTCGCTGCAGTGTTTGCATTTTATTAAACTAACTCATTTAAAATAAAAACTCATATTTTATACAGTACTATTTGTTTCCTTTATTTTACATAGTGGCACTACTCAAGTGTAGTTTTAAAATAAGCCTATAGAGAAGGGCTTTATTTTTGCTTTTTTGTTGTAACTGTTGGGGATATATGTATGTATGTGTGTGTGTGTATTTTAAGAATTCCTTTAGGTTTATTCAACTTCTTTCATTTTCTTTTGTTTGTGTAACTTAAAAATCAATAATCATTTTCTTGCTTCATGTTAAATAGTTCAGATAAAATGCAAAAGCAAGAAATTACACCTGATACTTGAAAGTTGCTATTCCTGACAGCGCTTCATCTTTCTTCATGCCCATATTGGCTTTTCTCCCAGCCCATCCATTGCTTGATGTAAGTGTTATAAATTGCTCTAAAGTTCCATAAAGCATAATAAACATAAATCAATATTTCTTCGTTAAAAACTTAGAAATGCTGATCCAGCCCAGATTAGTTATAGATGTCTTAAACCCATCCTGTCCCTTGGTTATTTTATTTTACCAGAAGCCACTTCTGGGCTCGAGAATGTCTCTCTTTTTGTTTTCCTCTCTGACCTTAGTCACACAGACACCTTCCGTGACACATCAGGACAGATTGTGGGGAAGTTATCATTCAGCAGCCTTAGAAAAGCCCCATTCTTTTTCCTTCTGGCCTCTGATCCTGGCAACTTTGGTAGAGTGACGTGACAGTCTCAGACAAATTTAGACCACAGGCCAGCAATATGTCAAGCTCGTCTGAGGCAAATTCCAGTTTGTCATGGGAAAAAAAAAATGTTCATTTTCTTCTGAGATTCCATGAATTAAGCCAAAGCCCACTTCTTTCCTTCTGGCTTGCAAATGTAGCATCTGATCTAAATGGAACACCTGCAGACTGCTTCATGACAAAACTGACCCGATTGAATTTCCACTCTCCTTGGAATTTTTTAATATGATTATATGCTGTACCCTTGGATATAAAAGCACATCCCGCTCCTGGAAATGACAGCTTGCCCCTACAGCCAACTGATGCTATTTATGTGGCATTGTTGTTATTTATTCTCATCTCAAAGGGAATGATTGAATGGCTTTGTGGTTTCTCCCAAGAAACTGTGGAGCTATATAGTACGAAATCTGCAAGCTCAGGTGATCATCTTTCTTGAGGAGATTTTCACAGGAAGCTCTTTGGAAATTGCAAGAAAATGTTGGTAGGACATTAGACAAAGTGGTTTTATTAGGCTTATTGACTGAAAGCTCACTTTTCATGCGAATTGTGACCCAGTGTGCTTAGAGGACAGACTGTCTTCTCCTCCAGACCTCATCCCCCTCCAGCCAAAAGCAATGCTCTTTCCACCCACTCCCAGGATACCTGAAAGCAGGTATGTGTATCATGGGAATGAGAGTAAGGAGAATTAGATGGACCTTCCACTTGCCCCAGTCTGAAAAACCGCTATTAGCCTTTCATTCCTTTGGATTCTGAAAACTGTTTGATCAATAGAAAAAGAAATATAAATGACCTCTAAATATATAAAAAGACGCCAAACTGGTCTCATAATAAGGGCAATATAAATTAAAAATATACTCAGATATAATCTTTTACTAATGAGATTAGCAATACCAAAATTTAACACATTATTTTTAGTGACCCTTTGAACAAACAGGAATCCTCTTAGCATTGTTGGTGGGTGCTGTCCTGATGGAGGAGAATTAGGAAGAGCTATCAAACTTAGAAGTGCAATTACCCTTTGCTTTTAGCAGTCCCAATCTTGGGAACTGATCCTTCAGTAAAAATTGCACATATGAATGAAAAATATATACAGTTATACATTGAAAAACTCTAAATATCACAACTTCAAAACAACTCAAGTTCCATCAATAAGGGACTGGTTAAATTAACTATGAGATATTCACCCAATGGAATATTATACAGCAGTATAAGAGAATGGGGAAGCTCATTATATACTGATATGGAAATATCTCTAGGTTGTATCTTTTTTTTTAAACATCTTTATTAGAGTATAATTGCTTTACAATGGTGTGTCAATTTCTGCTTTATAACAACAAAAAAATATGGAACGCTTCACGAATTTGCATGTCATCCTTGCGCAGGGGCCATGCTAATCCTCTCTGTATCGTTCCAATTTTAGTATATGTGCTGCCCAAGTGTGCACTAGGTTGTATCTTTAAATGGATAAATGAAGACACAGAGCAGTTCATATATAGCAATATATGTTTATATGGAAAAAGGGAATAAGAATTCATCTTTATTCTTGCTTCATATTTGCATAAAGATATACTGAAAGGATACTTAAGAAATTAATAACAGTGGTTACCTGTGGAAAGGAACAAGATGGATGGGGTCAGGGAAAGGAATAAGAATTATCAGTGTTTACTGCTTTTATTTTTGAACCATGTGTAACCTACTAAATTTTTTTAGAGACAGAATATTTATGTATTTAAGTATTTATTTTGTAAAGCATTTTTTATTGTGGTAAAATATATACAGCTTAAAATCTGCCACTTTCACTATTTTTAAGCATACAATTCAGTGGCATTAATTACATTCACAATATTGTACAACCCTCAGTATTGTCAACTTCAAGAACATTTTCATCACCCCAAACAGAAACTCTTAACAATTAAGCAGTAACTTTCCATTCTCCCTTCCCCCAGCCTCTAGTTACCTCAAGTCTTCTTTCCGTCTCTATGACTTTGCCTATTCTAGAAATTTCATATCAGTGGAATCATATAATATTTGTCTTTTTGTGTCCAGTTTATTTCCCTTAGCATGATCTCTTCAAGGTTTATGCATGTTGTACCATGTATCAGAACTTCATTTCTTTTTATGACTGAAAAATATTCCACTATATGCATAAAACACATTTTCTTATCCATTCATCTGTTGATGGACACTAAGGTTGTTTCTTCCGTTTGTCTATTATGATTAATGCTGTAATGAACATTAGAGTAAAAATATCTGTTTGAGTCCTTGCTTTCAACTCTTTTGGCTATACACCTAAGAGTGGAATTGTTAAGTTATTTGGTAATTCTGAGTTTAACTTTTCAAGAAACCACCAAGCTGTTTTCCACCGTGGCTGCACCTTTTACATTCCACCAGCACTGTACAAGGATTCCAATTTCTCTACACTGTCGCTAACACTTGTTATTTTCGATTATTTTGAATGTAGCCATGGTAGTAAGTGCGAAATTGTATCTCATTGTGGTTCGACCTGCTCAGAAATTTTAAATTAATGAGAAGACTGTCATAAATATCTTTTATTAAACTATAATACCTGTGAAAAAATACTACAATTCTGTTATTAAATCAAAAAGTCAGTTGACAGCTTGCAGACATCAGGTTGTTAAGGGCCTGTGACTGGGCAGGTCCTATCTTCTGAATGTACATAAAAGGCACCTACAACCATGGTTATTAATATCACATGTCTACCAGAAGCTAACTGCTTTATGCCATTGATCTTTCCCCACATTCCTGTGAGATAGATATTTTAATCCACTTTTTACAGATGAGGAAGCTGAGGGTCTTCTAGGATAAAGAACATAGCCAAAGTCAGACCTCTAGTAAATTGAAATGCCAGGATTCAAACAAATGTCTGCTTGATCTCCAGTCCTGAGCGCTTTCTGCCATAACAAGGCTTCAGAGGGAGGGAAACAACCAGGAAGGGACAGAAGACAATCAGGTGACATTTTAATTACTTCCAATCTTGCACGAGTTGGCTGTCATTTAAATGGGTTTTTTGTCCAGGATTTATTCCATTAAGCCCAAGTCTTTTCTTTTCTTCCTTTCTTCCTGCGGTGTGTGCCCTAACTTGCGCCATTTTCTCTGAAATCTCAGATCCACAAACACTTTGCCAAAGACCACAGGGCTTCCTGCTAGCCTGGCACCTGAGGGCCTCTCCTTTCTCTGTGACTTGTGAACACCCCAGGCTTCAGACCACAATTTCAAATACACTTCCAGCTAAGTGGCAGTTCCTCTACAGAAAGGAATGAGGTACAAGGCAGAAGAGATAGGCTGAACTCCAAGCTAGTCTGAACTGGGTCCTAGCAGAAAGAGAGTGCACCCAATGGTCAACTCATTCCATCCATGTACTGACAGGTGGAATGAGTTGCCAGCCCCTTCCGTGGATATCACGTTCTGCTTCGGGCACAGTGTCTACATCTGTGAACAGCTGCTGCCAAATGCTGCTTGGAGATGGCCTGCCTGCCCGCCCGCCCCCCACCCCCACCAAACAGAGTCTGCTATAGAGCAAACCAATCGCCTCTTTACCAGGTGCACATATGGGTGGGGCCATTAACAAGACCTGGGCAACCGGCATCACACAGAGTAATATCAAACCCTGGGAAATTTATGATCTTGCCAATGAAGCTAAGCTCTTTCTTTGTAGAAACTCAAGGCAACTTTTACCACTTCATCTCAACACAAAGAAGCTTTTAATGAACTATATTACAATAAAAGCATTTCACTTGGAGAAGAATGTGTCACAACGAGATATTACTTCAGGACAGATTTGTGTCCCTTGAATGGTGATATAAAAATAATCTTAAAAAAATTTAGCCCAATTTATAAGAAAATATTTTGTATATATATATGGAGGCTACTCATTCAGAAAAAAAACCAATTCTGACTCTGTTGGGTAGGCTGTTAGATTCAGGCTCAAAAGGAAGGTCAAAGAAAGTGCGATCTGAAGCTTCTTGGAAAGATCTGGAATATATATGCCACCCTGCTTCTTCCCTCATGCTACTTGTATCATTGTGACCATCCACTAAACCCAGAACACTACAAGACTCTGTTCTTACCTTCCCCCCCCCAGTTTAATTATTTTTAAATAGTTTTGAATAATAAAATTAAAACGTGAATTTATTTTCATTGTAAACTTTAAGTAAAAGCGAAATCCCCTTAACTCTCCCCAACCTCATTCCACATGGGCATTTTCTATAATCAGCTTAGTGTGTACCATTCTGGGTCTTTTACAAACATTTACACTGACATAAGTACATTGTGACCCAGCTCTTTGATGAATAAACAGCTTTTCAACAAATATTTTTTGAGCACTTACTATTCAGAAGGCTTTGTTTCAGGTACAGGGGATATGAAAAGATTAGGTTATAATATATTGAGCACTACTTAACTTATGCCAGGACTTGTGCTGAGGAATTTACCTTTAATTTTGGATTTAATCAGCACAACAACCCTGAAGAGGTGTACTGCTCTTTGTTCTACAGGTGAGAAAACTGAAGTTCAGAGAAGCTAGGTGATTTACCCAAGGTCACAGATGATAGATGATAGAGCTCAGATTCAAACAGAGGAGTGGCTGTGGAGAGCCCATAGTTTAATGACACAGCACGACAATGTACTGAAATAATAGTCGGTGTTGCCCCAGTGTTCAAGACACTCCTCCTAGGGCTTTACATATTTTGACTGATTTAATGTTGACAACAACACGAATATGTAGTGTTATCAGCCCCCATTTTACAGATGTGGATACTGAGGCTCAGTGAGGTTAATTAATTTACCCTAGATTATGCTGGTAATAAGTGCCAGAGCTGGGATTGGAATCCAGACAGTCTGGTTGCATTGCTTCATCTCTTAACTTCTATGTTACACTGTCCAACCCAATATTATGTGCACTGATGCAGACTCATGCTTAACAACTATGTAGCTCTTAATCATGGTTGCTTAGAGGTTTTAACAACAATGAAAAATGCTTCCTTATAATGTAAATAAAATAATGGAATTCAAAATCATATATATGGTATGATCCTAATTATATCCAATAGATGGTCGAAAAATTTTTAGTAAGAAATTCATTTTAGTAAGAAATTCATTTTTTTGAAGTCTACTTTCTTTAAGGTTGTATAAAAAATATGAGTAGAACCAAAAGTAAATTAAACATTTTCACCCCGATTTACGCCACAGTCTAGTTCTTCATGTTAACTTTACTCTTCAAACAACAGAAAGTGGATGGCACTTTAGGAATTGGGAAAGTGGCCGGCTCCTCAAGCACACATTTGTTTCTCCTGTTGATGGGTGTTTTTTCCCTTGCCATTTAGAAAAGGTCACCAAGTCTCTGTGTTCTCTTAATTCACCTGAGATTTGGTGGGAGGGTGGGCAAAAGCAAAAGTGGCCAGACAGTCAGCAGATCTGACACCCAACTGCACCCAGCCTCCTGGAGGAGATTATGCCAGGTTGTGAGACGTGGTGGCCAGGAGGTGAGTGTTTTTGGAGGAGGGGAGGTGGAAACAGGAGAACTGACCAGAGGTATAGGGAACTTCTCCCATCCCTGGGAAGTAGCTGGGCTTTTTTTCCCAGGTTCCTCAGTGAATGGAGACCAGTCCCCACACCCATGGTGACACCTAACCCACTAGTAATATGACTTGGAGGGATAGTGCAAATATATGGTGAAGGATTGGGGGAAAGAGGGGAGGCAGGGGCTAAGTAGTAAAAACCATGCACTGGGAGGCCATATCAAGGATCCCTATGCCTGGCTTTAAAAAGTTAGATACCTGTAGTGACCAGTATAGAATGAAGAATAAAAGTCCCTTTCCAGAATGTTCTTGAGACTGCAAAAGAGCACATAACATTTTTGGGAAGACATCCCTTCACTCAACTTCCATGCAGTATAGGGGTTAATAATGATTGAAACTTTCCTCCAACTCTGCTGGTGAGACCTTAGATTAAATTTGATTTGAAGATTGAAAGGAACACGACATTCTAGGTAGAGAAAAGACACAGGAAAACCTCAACTGTTGTTCTCTTTAGGTAGTGGAATCATGGCTTATTTTTTTTCTTTATCATTTTCTGTATTTTCAAGTTTTCTATGATTGTCACTTGTTCCTTACAAAATCATAAAACCAATTACTTTTTAAAAACTCTTATTAGTTATGTCACTTCACCATCCATCTGGCTTACTCATGCTTTATTTTCATCTAGACATTTTTACACTGCAAATGTTTGTTACAAGTAGGACAGCTATGATTTTTTCTCTAGAATCCAGTCCAAGAATTTGCATTTAGATATATGTAAATGAAAGCAATTTAGGCCAACATTATTCTATATGCTACTTGAAAAGAATTTTTAAAGTGTTAAGGAAAACTAGAGGGATTTAATCACTTTGTTCCATGCCAAACTCTAAGTCCAGAATCAGGCCATAAATGATGACGGGGCCAGGCCAGCAACACCTCGACTAATGCTCCCAAGTGGTCATTCTGGCAACTAATTCCAACTTTGAAGAAAGGGAAACTGGGCCAAATATACAGGCCTAACAGAAAACCCCCATAGGCTGCTTGCATAATTGGAACAGCTACTTTGCAACTTCTCCTTGAGTCAATCACTGGTTTACAGTTATAGTTATTCACTTCAATTAGATGTGAACTGATACCAAAAATAGATGGGCTGTGTCAAGTTACTTTATCTCAGACGCAAGCGAGTCTATTATAATCCTATATAGAAACTAGTGCTTTTTAGAGACCACCTGCAGACAGATCTGTCTTTATCCAGACCTGCAAATGCAAACTGGATCCTAGGCTTCAGATCAGCACCAGGTCATCATCAGGCTTCCTAGGGACTCCCTGTGTTGGTCTCACACATAATGAGATTTTCTGAAGAATCTTAGTTGCTTGGTATCAATCCTTTCTTTTGTGTCCCACAGTCTCGCCTGTGATTTGCCTTCCAGTTTTTGCAAGATCTTTTATCTACAGAGCACTGTTTCCCTGAGCCACACCACTATGGATTGGAGTTTATTGTCCCAATGTAAGCTAGCTGAATAAATGCAAACTAGAACCTAATGTTCAGCCTTGCAGGATTTCCTTGAACCTGCTTGCCTGCGTCTAAGGGGTGCTTGGGCAACTGCTTGCCGTTCATAGCTGTGGACCTGAGCCATTCTTGCTAAAATATCTGTCCCTTGGTATCATCTCCTCCCACCCCATTTATCCCAGTAATGGATGAGTCCATCCTTTACCATTGTCGGTCTTTACTCTCCAACAAATCAGCTTTGTGCCTCGTCATTCTTCACCTTTCACGTAACTAAGTTCAATAAACCATTTGTTGAATATGGCCTCATGTTGGTACTATTTCAGGTTGATACTAAGATGAATAAAGTTAGATCTTTGCCCTTAAGAGATTCATACTTTAGTGGATGTATTAGTTTCCTAGGGTTGCCTTAACAAAGTAACACAAACTGGGTAGTTTAGAGCAACAGAAATTTATTGTCTCACAGTTCTGGTGGCTAGTTCTGAAATCAAGGTGTTGGCAGAGGTGATTCCTTCTAAGGTCTGTAGGGACAATCTGTTCTTTGCCTCTCTCCTGGCTTCTGGTAACCTTGGGTGCTCCTTGGCTTGTAGATGGTGTTCTCTCTGTGTCTTCACATTATCTTCCCTCTGTATCTTTTCTCTTTTAACAAGGAAACCCATCATACTGGATTAAAGGCCTACCTGCTCCAGTACGACCTCATCTTAACTTAGCTAATTGCATCAGTCACAACCTTATTTCCAAATAACATATGCTGAGAGAGTGGGGGTTAGGATTTCAACACATGAATTTTGGGGGAAGGCAGTTCATCCTGTAGGAGTGGGCAAAATGTATACAAATAGAATTAAATAGAATAAAATATGAGAAGCTAAATAATAACGATAAGCACTAAGGATGAGTCAAGCACAGAGAAATGTTGCATTATGATTGAGGTAAACTAGGCAGGGTTGACTCATGGCAGAATGAAGCTGTCATCTGAACAGTGAGTCAAGGATTCTCCTGGCGATGCTGCCACAGCGCAGAGAAGAATGTCTCACTACACCTGAGCGTGTAAAAGCCTCCCTCATCTGTAGGCAGCAGGCCAGAGTGACTGGGATCCTCTGGGCACACCTTTGACCCGTCCCTGAGTCCACAACAGAGAAAATGGTCTCCCCACAGTATACGCTGTACAACTAATATCTGGGTGTCAGAGTCTACTGCGCTTATCAGATTTATTAGATAAAATTGCCGGAGGGCGGAAGCACCAAAAAGTGCGAGTAATTAAAACACTGAGCTGCAATATTATTAAAAGTATATTAAAATCAATGACATGCATTTGAAAAGATACATTTCACACCCTGTCCTCCACAGTGGGCAATGTGGCTGAACAGAAACAGCCAAGCAAGGACTATTGTTAATGAAGGTCCTTGTGGAAAAGGCTGCCAGAGACAAAATGAGTTAAATTCTTTATTGTGTCTTGACAGCCCACATGAATCTATGATAATGATAAATGTTCTCATTTCGAACTTTTTTCTTTTCCTGAGACATTTTACATGTTATCTCCAATTTGCTTTGAATTTCTCCAAAGACATATGTTCTCCAAGAAAGTCTCTGCTTGCTTTCCATTAAGTAAGATCTTATCAAGGTGTTTGCATGTGACATCATGTTAGGACTATTAATCTTGTGACAGGACATGAAAAGGGGGGAGGGGGATTCCTTAACAGGTTGAGGGCTATTACCCTTGAGAAACAGCCCTCAGCACCCAACAAAAATCACCAGCCTAGGAACTGCAACTGAAATTATTAATAAGCACTTTCCCGAAGCTAAAACTCTAGGCAAGAAGGTTGCTCCTCAGAAGGGTGCGCAGTGGACAGTGGAAGCCAAAATGGCTTGTGTGCCACTGGGCTGGACCCTGCTGCTTCTGGATCATGGACCTGAAGGATTCTGGCAGGACACCAAAGGATGGTTGTTAATTCTCAGTGGCATTAAGTCTTCTCTGGTATTAAGACGCAGCAAGTGGGGGGCAACAACACAGATCTAGTGTGAAAGGAAAGATGATAATTCCCTTTTGCTGCTATAATGATTCTCTAAGGCACACAAACACATACACACTCGTGCACACAAACACACACAGATACACACACAGACAACACTTTAACAGACCGGCAGGAAATTGGCTTAAGATGAGGCTTTAGCGGTAAGCAAGGTCTAGACCAGCTGGGCCATAAGGGTATGATAAGGACTTTGATATTTGTCCTAAGAGCAATGGGAAGTCTTTGATGGATTTTAAGCCAGGAAATACACAGTCATATTTGCGGTTTTCAAAGGTTATTTTGCCTGCAGCGTGGATGTAGATTTAAACAGGGCAACAGTGGAGGAGCACAGTGGACTCCCTTGGCTATGGCAAGCCTATGAAGACGACAAAAGTGTATAAACCCCAGCAAGCAATATTTAGATGTTAAATCAAAGGACTTGATGGTGGCTTGAATACTGCAGATGGGAAAGAAGATGATAAGAGACTTCCAGTTTTCTAGGCATACAACCAGATGGATGGTAGTGAAGTTATAGAGACAAAATGAAAAGGGGATAGTCTGGACACGTGGTCATGAGTTGGATTTTGAACATATTGCGTTTACAAAGATTATAAAATATTTAAGTAGGAATGTTAAGTCGGGTATGCCTATACCTTAATGTAGCTTGGCATCTAATCTACTCAATACTGTCCAGCTATCTCTCCTTTGTTTTGCTAAATCAGTCTCAAAGTTTGTTTGTTTGTTTTTAATTTAATTGCAAACATTTTTTTAATTGGAGAGAATGAGAAATCTTAGAATTGTGTTAAACTAGATGTACATAAAATGACCTAAGAAATGCTTTTTTTCCCCTTTTTTATCCAGGAACAGTGTTGTGATTTGAAGGAGCAGGTATCATACAGGGGTCAAGGGTCTACCAGAGCAGCAAAAAATGTAGCAAAGTCAGTTCAACCTTGGTTAGGTTCTAAGAGAACTGAGGTTTATTATTTGTAGGGAATTATATGTGCTCTTGCCATATGTTAACCAGCTTTTTCTATTCTTCTCCAGACTATATCCATTTGGTGTCTCTGTTTAGGGGAATACAGAGCGCAGCCCCACAGTGCAGTTCTGCCAATATGTCAGGACAAAGCCTGCATCCAGACCAGTCACTGGGGGAGAAATATGTCTGTTCCACGTTCCCTGTTTCTTCCAACTAGTTTGAGACAGGTCTCAGAATTTGCCCGAATATTATTCTGAATCTATGAAGTAAATGTCAAGTATTTTATCTCCATATCCCTAAAAGTGAGAATGGGTTGCTAGGGGAAATGCTCAAGTCAGTCATAAAGCATCTCCAAAGGGAGGATATATTGAATGAAAATGATAATTCTTGTCTCGTTTAACGAGCTTTCATGGAAGCTCCTGGGGGTGGTAAAAATTTATACTCCTACCAGGACAGCCCCAGAATATGGCATCCGCATGGGATGGAATGTGGTTCTGGGAAGCTGAGAAAAGGACAGCTGTCAGTTCCCCTTTACTTGACTGAATAGTTCATCTCGGCTGTACCTGGGAGGTTTATATCTCATGGGGTGGAAGATGGTGTAAACAGGTCAGAAATTTTTGACTTAATCCTTTCTCAGAAAAAGGCTGACTGTTGAGTGTGGGCTGAGTAGCGTGCAGTCAAGTTTAACATTTACAATAACCTAAAGCTGAAGACTGGTAAAGGATTTGCACTCTGCGAGCTGCCATGGACTAAAGGACAGCTAGACTGTTACAGAGATCCCAGAAAGACTCCGCAGGATAAAGCAGTACAAGCCATCTCACTGCCTCAAAGAACACAAAAGACTACAGTAACACTGGGTTTATTCCAATACTTATTCTTTATGATTCTCAATCTTCTCATAAGTAAAATGGAAACAGCAAGACTTACCTTATAAGGTTCTTGTGAAGATTAAATGAATGAAGGATGCCAAGTGTTAGAGCAGCACTTGGTACCTTCCAGGAGCTCTATACACAACAAATTATTATTATTATTGGAATAAAGATTAAAATATCATTGTTAAGAAATTATTACAGAATATAATTTCATTGGTTACTATATATAAGTTTCTCATATAAAGGAAATTTTCTATTTAAAATGAAAAAAGTGACAACACTTCTGCCTTTTGTCATGAGCTATAATCATTCATGTTAGTAGAAGAATAAATTTTCTTTCACTTACAAAAACTGATAGGAATGCAGGCCATGCCTAAGAATTTGACGTTTAAGGTGAGACTATAATTTTAAGACCTTAAATGTTGCCTTTGTTTAACGAAAGGTCTTACTGATCATTTCTGATGGGATAAGAGAAGTCCCAGTCCTGAAGGAAAAAGAATAAGAGTAAGAAAACTGAACTGTTTTGCAAAATGAAGCACAAAGAATATTTATTTTAGCCCTGTGTTCCAGGAATTAATTTTAATATATTTAGTACCCTTTTACTTGAAAATGATTTAAAAAAAAACACTCAATTCAAACTGGCTTAAGCTTAAGCAAAAGAGAGAACTTATTATGTAGAAGTCCGGGGATAGCATCAACTTTAGGTGGAACTAGTTTTCAGATGTGCTCCAGGCCCCATCTATTGATGTTCTGTTGGAGTCCATGTGGTAGCCACAAGTTGCCTCAAACCCACACCAGAATAATACCTTGGAGGTCTTGCTCCTCTGAAGCAAAGGAAGATAATTTTCCTATAAGAAAAGGGAACAAATTCTTAGTGTACACACACTCGCACACATCTCACCATACAAATCTACTTAACATGTGGGTGGAAAATTGAAGATTCCTGGTGTTTCCTCATATTCCCCATTTGGGAAGAAGCCTGTAAGCCTGGATTCCTTGTACGGGATACTGAGTCATAGAAAATGTGTACTCTAACCCAGATCTCACAAGCCCAGCAGAGGGTGCAGCGCAGGAAAAGTATCGTCTAAATAAGTTGTACTGTTGACTTTGATCCTGTGAGTACATTTGTCCCTGAGAACCCGAAGAATGGACATTTACATCAGAGCAGCACGACACAGTGACTAAGACGACAATGACTACGTAGCGCCTCTAGCTGACATGCTGTGATAATGAATTTGATGTGTCAAATTGGCTGGGCCACAATCCCCAGATATTGGTTCAAACACTGGTCTGGATGTTGCCTGAAGGTATTTATTTAGATGAGATGAAGACTTAAATTGGTAGACTTTGAGTCCAGGAGATTACCATCCATAATGTGGGTGATCTTCATCCAGTCAGTTGAAGGCTGTAAGGGAAAATGGCGGAGGTTCTCCTAAGAAGGAGGACTTGCACCTGCAGAGTATTTTTGGACCCAAGCTGCAGCATCAACTCCTCCCTAGGTTTCCACCTTGCCGGTGTGCCCTGCAGAGTTTGGACTTGCCAGGCTCCACAGTCACGTGAGCCAACTCCTTACAATAAATCTCTCTCTCAACATATACACACTCACACACAAATACACACATACACTCGTGCACACACACACACACCCTATTAGTTCTGTCTTTCTGGAGAACTGTGAGTAATACACATACTAATGTGGATGTGGTACTAGTATATCTGGAAGAGCCAACTTAGTCCTTCTATTAGTTTCCCATTGCTGCTGTAACAAATCCATAAATTTAGTGGATTGAAACAGCATAAAGTTATTATCATGTAGTTTTAGAGCTCAGAAGTCTACTACAGGTGTCACTGGGCTAAAATGAAAGTGTTAGCAGTGTCTGCCTTCCTTCTGGAGGCTCTAGGAAAGAATCCGTCCCTTGCCTTCTCCAGCTCTGGAAGTCACCTGCATTCCTTGGCGCATGGCGACTCCCTCCCTTTTCAAAGCCTGCAGTATGGTGTCTTCCAATTTGTCTCTGAGTCTGACTCTTCTGTTTCTCTCTTATAAGAACCCTTGTGGTTACTTTGGGCTCACCTGGATAATCCAGGGTCATCTCCCTCAAAGTCTTTAGTTCAGTCACATCTGCAATGTCCGTTTCGTCATGTGAAATAACAGATTCACAGGTCCCAGGGATGAGGATATGCACATTTTATGGGAGTCTTTATTCTGCCTACCACAGCTCTTTGTGATGCATTCAGTCACCCACTCAACAAGAATTTACTGAGCGACCACCACGTGCTGTGAGCCGAGACAACTTTCTGCTGTTCTAGAAGCTGGCATTTCAGCCAACAGTGAATAAAGACAGGTCTGGTTTTCACTCTCATGGAGTTTACTTCTAATAAGGCTAGACACAAAACAGGTAAGTAAATAGATATAGAGATACATTTAATTTCAAATTTCAATAGATTTATGAGAAATCTGGAAAAAAATGGATTAGTGTGATGACTGGAGTTGGGATGGGATGGCTTCTAAGATGAAGCTGTTGAAGCTGTGACTCAAATTGGAAGAGGCCACTAGCCATATCAAGATATGTGAGAAGAACATTTCAGGCAGAGGAAACAGCCATTGCCCAGGCCTCCGGTAGTGATGAGCGTGATGTGTAGGAGAACGCAGTTACATGGTGGCACAAGATGGCATCAGAGACAGGAGCAGAGCTGGGTCGTGTAAGGCTTTGTAGGCTTTGGGTTTATGTAAGGGCTTGAGGAGCCACCATTTTTCCCTGCGTAGGATGGTCCTTGGTAGAGAAATATGCTCCCACTAAGGACCTGCTCACCAGGTGAGCTGCTGGTAGCCCATTTCTGGCTGACGACAATTTGTCAAGAGTCCTCCATTCAGGCCCTATCCCTGCCAGTGATTTTTCCTTTCCCATAGAATACTTCCTACCACACCAGCAATTTGCCACAGTCAACATGCTTGCATGATTTAAACAGCAAAACTTCTTTGAGCTTCTGTAGAAATAGCTGAATCTGCTGATCATTCTTCAAATGCATTTTGCCCATGTGGAAACACACATGGAATATTCATAGGAAAAGAAATTAGGTTTGTTGTCTCCTACCTAGTTCAACCATTTAGTGTTAGCATCTTATCACTACCCAGTAAAAAAAAAAAAAACTACAGATGCTCTCCCCACCACCCCAACTTAACTAGGTTTCAATAAAAGCTATTGTAGGTTTGTTTCCTTCATGACAAGAGAAAGTCTCTGTGTTTCTCAACACACATAAATTTGCAGGAAACAGAGCTGAAGGTAAAGGGGAAAATTGATTTGATAATCTTGAAGCATAATTCACCTGGGGGAAAAAAATGTCACAACCTTATTTTTAAAGTCCAAACAACAACAACAAAAAACATATCCTTTTCTGTGTGGGCAGTTAGGGCAGGAATCAGGAACCTAGTTAAGTAGCAATTTGAGAATCATAGTCAGAAAATAGCAAATAAAACAAAAAGTGTTACAAACAAACACACAACAAACAAGGACTGGCTTGATCCTTGGTAAACATCAATCTCTAGCTCCATCTATAGTTTTCTCCATATCTGATTTCTCCTTTCACCTATGTCCCCACTCATTTTTATTAATTTATGGTTTATCCTTTCTGTGCTCCTTTTAGCTAAAATAAGCATACACATACATATTCTTATTGTCTCTTTCTTACAATGAAAGAAACATATTACCCTGTACTTTGTTTTTGTCCACGAATCTTTAAAATAACTCCATATCAACTTCTCTCTCTCTCTGTCTCTCTCTCTCACCGTGGGTGTCTCTCTCTAGATGGTTTCACAGTACTTCATTTTATGATTATACTATAATTTATTCAGTGTCCTATGACAGAATGGCTATTTCGGTTATTTTCTATAAATTGCTATTATATATAATGATGCATTTATAACTTTGGTTTGTATTTGTGGGACTACATCTTCAGGCAAATTCCTAGAAGTGGGTTTGCTGTATCAAAGGGTCATAGGGTAAATGAACACATAGTTTTGTGAGACAGTGAAAAATTCCCTTCCAATGGGATTGGACCAGTTTGCACTCCCACCAGCAATTTGTGAGTGTAGGTTTCTCCATTGCCTCACCACAGAGTGGATTGTTAGGTTTTTAAATTTTTGACAGTTAAGAAGTCATATCACACAGTAGATTTAATTGGCATTTCTCTTATTATAAGTGGAGTTTTTTTCTCATATTTATATACTAGATGTAAATCTTTTTATGGAATTGTATATTCATGGTTTTGCCCATTTCTTCTAACAGGTTTTGATATTTTTCCCCTTTGATAGTACAGAATTCTGTATTAAAAAAAATCAGCCTTTTATCAAGATATTTCATCTATTTTTACACAGTGTCATCTTCTTTAGATTTTACTTATGGTTTCTTTGTTATAAAATTTGTTTCTATTTAGTAAAATTTACCAGTCTTTTCTTTTATGGTAACTGGATTTTGAATCTAGCTAAAAAGGCTTTCCCCACCCTCAGATTATAGAAAACTTACCCATATTTTCCGCTAATAGTCATATGGTCTCATTATTTGCTCTTACATTTCAGACTCATTTGGAATTTTTTCTGGTGCATTGTGTGAGGTATAAATCCAATTTTATCTTTTTTCCAAATAGCTATCCAGCTGTCCCCAATTTATAAAATGTCCATGTTTTCCCCAGTTTTTTGCAATATTACTTATATGAAATTTTCATATACACTTGGGTTTATTCCTAGGCTTTCTACTAGGTTTCATTAGTATATCTATTTGTGTGCCAGTACCACACTTTTAAAATCAAGGCTTGATTGTATATTTTAATATCTGGTAGGGCTAGTTCTCCCTCATTCCTCTTCTTTTCCAGGGATTTCCAAGCTACTCTTCCATGTTTTTTTCATATGGTCTTCAAAACAACTTATCTGATTCAGGGGAAAAAATCTTGTTATTTGTATAGGGCTTGAACTGAATTTATACACAAAATTGAAGAAAATCTTTATGATGTTGAATCATCCTGTGCAAGAACAGGTATCTCCTTCCATTTCTTTAGGTCTTTGCCTTTATCAGAAGTGCTTTCAAGTTTTCAACGTACATGTTTTGCCCGTTTCTTATTAAGTTTATTCCTAAATATTGAGAGAGAGGGGAAGAATTGTAAGAACTTTTGCTTTTGATGACTTACTCTATTATATTGTTTTTTTCTATTTTTTTCCACTGTTGTTATTTTTATTGTTTCCTTCATTCTCCTTACCTTATGTTTCTTTTTCTAGGTTAAAATGGAAGCTTGGATTATTTAGCCTTTTCTTTACTAACACAGGATTAAAGCTATAAATTTACCTCTACGAAATGTTAGATGCATTTCACAAAGTTTGTATTGTTTTTATTATCTTGCAGTTCAGAATATTTTCTAATCTTTCTTGTGATTTTACCTTTGACCCATGAGTTATTTAGAATTCATTTATCTGTTTTTTCCTCAAAATTTAAAAAGTTTTTATATTTGAATATATTTTTGGATATTGTATTTAATTGTCATGATTATTTTTTTCTTTTTAGCACTTTAAAAATATTCCATCATTTCCTAGTTTGCATTGTTTCTGGTGAGAAATAGGTTGTAATTCTTTTTCTTTTTCCCTCTGTAATCTGTCTCTTTCTCTGTTACTTTTAAGATTTTTCTCTTCATCATTGTTTTAATAAATTTGATTAAGATATGCCTTGGGCTTTTTCTTATGTTTATTTTCTTGTTGCTCAGTGAGCTTCTTGGATCCATATGTTGATATTTTTCATATTTTCTGACCCTTTCATCTTTCATGGGAGCCAATTTTATTTTCATTAGACTGTTTATATTATCCTACAGAGAAGTGAAGTTCAGCTTGTTTTTGTTTGTTTGTTTCTTCTTCAGTATCTCTTTTTTTTATTTGCTCAGATTAGTTTCTATTGTCATATCAAGGTCTCTCATCTTTTCTCTTGCAGTATATAATTTGTTTTTCAGCATATTTAGGAATATTTTCATTTCAAATATTGTATTTTTCAGCTCTAGTTGTCTCTCATTGGCTGAGCTCTTGCCAGGTGAGAAGAGGAAGTCTTTCTTCTTCCTGATGGACTCAGCTATCATCATAGGGCATGAGAGCTTTCCCTTCTGGACTCCAGATTCTGTTTTATTTGAGGTTTCTGTTTATTAATTTTTACATTTGCATGCAAGAAGGACATGAATTTGGGGGGTGGTCAAAGGTGGGATGCTATGATCTGAAAGTTTATGTCAAATCCCACACCCCAATTCATATGGTGAAAACCTAGTGCCCAATGCAATGGTATTGAGAGGTGGGACCTTTGGGAGGGGATTAGGTCATTATGGAGCAGCCTTCACGAATGAGATTTATGAAAGAAGCCTGAAGGAGGTTCCTAGTCCCTTCTGCCAATTAAAGATACAAGGACACTTCTGTGATATGGAAGCAGGCCTCACCAGACCATGTTGGTTTTCTGACCCTGGACTTTCGGCCTTTAGAATTGTAAGAAATAAACTATCGTTGTTTATAAGCTACCCAGTTGCTAGTATTTTGTTATAGCAACACAAATGGACTAAGACGATGAGTTTATCATTACCTAATATTTTACCTAATACTAATATTACCTAATACTTTTTCTTTCTCCAGGGGTTCTTTGTTCTGCCTTGTAGCATCTCATCCTACACAGTGCAACTTTAAACCAAAGATTGAAGGGAACACTTATGCAGATTTCTGGGGATCTTTCTCTGAGTAGTTCCCTTCTTTCCACTCAACCACACAGATGCTAATTACCTAATCCTCCTCAAGTTCTAATCTGTATTTCTTCCATTCAAGGTGTCCACTGTGTTCTGCAATGGACTCCCCTTCCCTGTACCACAGCCCAGAAATTGCCATCAAGAAGAAACCTTGAGAAATCATAGGGCTCCTCTCATTTGTTTCCCTTCTTTCAGAGGCCACAGTCTTACAATATATCTATTTTTTTGTCCAAAGTCTAAATACAATTGTTTCATATATTTTGTCTACTCTTAATTGTTTGTATCAGAAGAGCTAGTCCCATACTAGTTAATCCATCATGGTCAGAAGCAAAAGTTCTCTGCATAGCACTTTACTATTCAAAGAAAAAGAGACTATCATGGTTAGGAAAAAAAATCTCAAGGATCAGCAAGAGACTAACCCACCCCACTCCCATGAGATTTGAATTTCCTTTTCTAAATATCTAGTAAATTGCTGTTTGGACTATACTTAATCATCTCCAGTAATGATGAGGCCACTATTCCCAAGGTAGACTTACATCCTAGGCTGGTAGGAGAGCCTTCTTTATAATGAGCAGAACTCTGTCTCCCTGTAACTTCTACCTCATCCTTATTTTATCTCTCAGTTCAGTAGGTCTACTCTCTCTTCCACTGAATGGTCCTACAAATAGTTGAAGACAGCATCATGTTCCCAGAACCAGCTCTCCTCCAGACTGAGCATGACGAAGAAAGACAACTGCTTTACTGTATTCTCCCTGCCTTTAGGTATCAATATATGCGCCAAGACTTGAAATTTCAGAAGAAAATTGCCCTTAAAGCCCTCCTGCACTCTTCGCTTGAATCAGATATGCCTAATTTGATCAAAGGATCACTCAGCTTTGGCAAACAGTCTTTGTAGTTGGCATCTTTCAGAATATCCTGTTACCAAGCCAAACTTGGGTCCACTTGCCGGTGCTTAGTAAAGCCAATCTACTGACACCAGGTTGTGGTGCAGGTAAGTGCACCATCTATTGCAGGGCGCCAAGCAAGGAAGTCAGGGGAACTAGTGCTCAAAACATCCAAACTCCCTGATGGGTTTCAGGAAAGCATTTTTAAAGGCCCTGTGAGGGAGGGGAGTTGCAGGGTATGTGATCAGCTTGTACACAATTCTCTGATTGGTTGATGGTAAGGTAACAGGATGGTGTCACATTATCAATCCTCAGGCTCCAGTAGGTCTGGGAGCTATGTGCTCACCATCATCAAGTAGTTAACTTCTTCCACTTAGTGGGGGTTTTAACATCTGTAAAACAACTCAGAAAATGTGCAACAGATGCTGTCATGTATGTACTTCAGAGAGGAACTAAAGCAGAGGACATGGGGTAAGGGGTTTGTCCTAGGGAGGTGCCATAGGGTCCTGGTTGGTTACAATCTTAGGACTAGTGAAAAGAGCCTTTACATAGCTCTATGACATAGAAAACACTACTCCTCACTGTGTTTTCAAATAAAGCCACAGGACAAGTAGATAATGGCTTCATTAATTGGGAAATGGGAACTAGAAGACAGGGAGGAAAGTATAATTTTATTGAAGTATATGGTTCCATTTCCAATTGATAACTTTAAGAGTAAAATTGGACATAAAATTTCAGCCTCTAAAAGTCAGTGAGGGGACTTCCCTGGTGGCACAGTGGTTAAGAATCCACCTGACAACGCAGGGGACACTGGTTCGAGCCCTGGTCTGGGAAGATTTCACATGCCACAGAGCAACTAAGCCCATGCACCACAACTACTGAAGCCCGTGCACCTAGAGCCCGTGCTCCGCAACAAAAGAAGCCACTGCAATGAGAAGCCCGCGTGGCACCACGAAGAGTAGCCCCTGCTCGCCACAACTAGAGAAACCCCTGCGCAGCAACGAAGACCAAATGCAGCCAAAAATAAATAAATTAATTAATTAATTAAAAACAAAAAGTCAGTGAACATATCTGAAGATCAGGGGTACTTTATGGTCCTGATATTATTTATTGCTTGATTTTATCCTAATAATGAGATATCAGCACTTTGATTTTATTCTAAAATTAAGTTTAATCTTACTTAATAAATGTGTTATAGTCAAGTTAAAGATACATTGTCTTGGAAAACATGTTCACCTCTTTGTTTCTAATAACGACCAGTCTGGGGGCAGTGGGCTTCATAGCTTAATTCTGACAGTTCGTTTTAAGTGGTTTCTAATTCATTTCTTTAGGCTACGCCTTATTTCTTTCAGTTCCTAAGTCTGTGCTAATTTGCATAACAACATTCACAGAACATTGTGAAACATAATTCTCACTCATTAAAAAAATGCAGATGCTAAACGTCAGGCATTTACATTTTGAAACAGTGATTTCCTTCAATCTACTTTATCTTAGTTAACTTTTAAAAACTGATTTCCCAAGGGCTAAAGTGTAGGAAAACCTTGGTAAGTAACTTTACCTCAGGCAGTTTTTAATAGAGATAGCAGTTCCACCAAAGTGTCTCCTTATTGCCATGTAATGTTTCACAGGGCTGCGGTGGGTCTGCAGCCCAGGAGTAGCTATAAACATTTTTGTTGTCTAAGACAGAACAGTTGATGGCTAATACTTGCTTTTCCTTCACACACCCTTTATTTACCCAACTAAACTTGTCTCATAAACTCTCTGCTTCTTTCTGTAATGATTAGGATTAGATCTGATGTTGGAGTCAGGTATCTGGTTATTCAGTTCTGCTACCCGTAGAGAGTTAACATTTTCCAGTGGCTTACGATGAAAAAGAGGAGAAAGAAGAGTTGAAGTGTCAGATATTTTGCAACCTGTTACATTTCTGTGTCACTCTAAGACATGCCTGGAGAAAGAAGAGAAACTGACCACGAGATAGGCCTGAGAATTAATCCCAAAGGAGAAGTTGGATAGATCAGGGGTCCCCAACCCCCAGGCCACAGGCTGGTACTGGTCCATGGCCTGTTAGGAACCGGGCTGCACAGCAGGAGGTGAGTGGTGGGCGAGTGAGTGAAGCTTCATCTGTATTTACAGCCGCTCCCCATCGCTCGCATTACTGCCTGAGCTCTGCATCTTGGCAAAATTATGGTGAGTTGTATAATTATCTCATTATATATTACAATGTAATAATAATAGAAATAAAGTGCACAATAAATGTAAGGTGCTTGAATCATCTCAAAACCATCCCTCCCCCGACCCCAGTACGTAGAAAAATTGTCTTCCATAAAATTGGTCCCTGGTGCCAAAACGGTTGGGGACAGCTGGGATAGATAACTCTGGGCTTTGCCAGGCAAGGGACCAGAATATGAACAGAAAGGAGTAAACTGCAACTTCTATCATTTCATCTTTGCCTTGTTCTCCTAATACTTGCTGAGGGTAGGTAACTGTGGGTCTATTGGCATTTATCAGCACCCACTAGAAATCAAGAACTTTCCAACTTTAATTAATTTTCATTAACTTTCATGGCTCCACTCCATTTCCAACCTTCTTTCTTTCTTTTTTTTTTTTTAAATGTACCAAAATACATTACACACCAACTGTGGGCCACTCCTCATGCTAGGTACTGAAAATGCAAAAGTAAACGTCAAGGTCCTTGCTTTGAAGGAGTTCATAGACAAGACGATGAACCAGAGGATTGAAAGAGAGTTTAAGAAGGCTTAAGACTGAGATAGGCCAAGTCCAAACCTAAATGTTAGTGGGTCAGAAAGAACTCCTGGAAGAGATAACACAGTAACTGGATCTTAACAGATAAGCAGTTAGCTAGACAATGAAGGGGTAGAGGTGATGAAGGCATTAAGAAGACTGAGAAACATGGACAAAAAATGTCATTTGCCATATCAGTAACCAAAGGATACTGCAGCCATCAAGCCAGTAGCCACTGTAGCCACCACCAGCTGTGTACCCTGGGAGGATTCAGGATGGAGAAAAACAGGATACTGGCCCTAGAATAGTTAAGGTGCATATCAAAGGAATAATTTCAATAAGCCCAGACTCTTGCATCTTCCCATACATAGAAAAGTGCTAAATTCATTAACTTGAGATGTCTGGTTTTTCTTTAATTAATAGTAAGTAGTGTTTTGATGTTCTGACTCCCTGGTTTTTGTTGTAAAAACTCCTGTATATCCTGGCTCTTCCCTTACCTTTTCAAAGCAGTCCCTCAGAGCTATCTGAGAGGCTGTGTCCCAGACTTAAGTCCTCAGAAAGTACACTGAATAAAACATAATTCTTAACTTTTAGGTTGTGCAACTTTTTTTCAGTCGACAGAAAGGAGGCATCAGGTACACTGATGTGGAAATCTGAGGGAACGTGATGACCTCAGTTAATGTTAAGTGCTAGGCATTTGCATCTGTACTTTAAGTAATTGGCTCAATGTTGTGAGGAAGTGATTGAGGCAGGATTTTAAATCAGATCTTCCTGAACCTAAAATCTATGGCCTTAACCCTGACTACTCATACCGTATGATTTAAAAACATGCAGCCAAAATTAGACATTTGGCAATATAAACAGTATTTGTTTCAATGATTCTTCTTTTGCCAAAGTACAGAAGTTAGATGTCAGTTAAGCAGATATTCTCAGACAATTTCACCTTGGATGAAATAAATAGACTTGATTTTGCTGTTCTTATTACAAAAGGTTTTTAGTCCCATTCCTATGATAAGCATTATTTATGTAAAATCTCATGCTTAGCATTTAAAGATAATAAAAGATTTCACTCAGGTAGTTTTCTATCAATGGCAGTTTAATTGCAAGGATCTACTTGAACTAAAGTAATAATAGGATTCAACTCAGGTAAAGAGAGGAAAATTCGAGATTTCACTCATAAACACAACTCTATTCTGTAAGAGAATAATTTCGTCATCAACTGCCTTAATCTTTTCTCAAATTGCCTCAATTACATTTTGTTCAGTCTATTATCAGATTCTTCAGAGACTGAAAAGCACAATTTATTTTACCATATTTTATTTTAAGTGGATCCGGTTTGGAGACAACTAGGTTGCACAAACATCAACAGGATTATCTTCCCTACCAAATAAAGGATGATAATCTCAAGACTTTGAAGCTTATAGCAGAATAGCTCTGAAAACAGGAATAGATCTCGGGAGGGGTGAGGTGGAGATGGCAAAAGGCCATTGCTCTTCCAGAAGTTTTCTTCTAAAATCTTAGACCTTGCACAAATATCTAAATATCTTTAACCACAAATAATTGCATTATTTGCAAACTGAGCTGTATTTAAGCCAGGTTATTTGTTAATTTGTTTGTTTGTTTTTACTGTACGCGGGCCTCTCACTGTTGCGGCCTCTCCCGTTGCGGAGCACAGGCTCCGGACGTGCAGGCTCAGCAGCCATGGCTCACAGGCCCAGCCGCTCCGCGGCATGTGGGATCTTCCCGGACCGGGGCACGAACCCGTGTCCCCTAAATCGGCAGGTGGACTCTCAACCACTGCGCCACCAGGGAAGCCCTGTTTGTTTGTTTTAAGATCAGCGTTTCATAAATAAAACCATGTTTATGCTAAAACAAAAGTTAAATTTACACTACTACTACAGAGCTGAAAATTTCTACACAACCAGTTTTGTCTTACTTTTTAGAAAATAATGGATATCAAAAAACATTATTTGTAAAGAAGTAGCCTCAGAGCCCAGACATGACTTCCTGCCGACATGGCTCTGTGAAAGCACACCGTACTAAATTAGGAGATACAGGAGCTAGTCCTAAACCTTTCACTATTAATTGTGGGAATATTAATGAGATATTTATCTTCTGATCTTTAGTTTTTTATTACACAGACAGTGAATAGGGAAAGATGTCACTGAGATCCATTCTTACTTAAATGTTTATAATTCGTATTTTGAAGATTGAATTGACAAGATTTGTTGATGTCTGACTGTGGGAAGGAAGGCAAAGGAAGTGTTAAAGATGCAGTGCTTGCTCCTGGCATAAACCACTGGGTTGATGCTTAAATTGGCAGCAATGGAGGAGAACCACATTATGGGAAGAAATCAAAAATTTAATTTTGAACAATTTAAGTTTGGGATGCTTCTAAGAACCAAATACATAAGCAGTTAAATATATAAGCCTAGATTTTAGAAGGGAGATCAGGCAGGGAGATGTAAAGATAGAAGTTATCCGTGTATAATTGGTATGTTAACCGAAAATGCTGATGATATTGACTAGGGAGAGAGTGCAGATTGCAAAGACAGGGACTTGGGACTAAGCACCCAAGAGATTCCTATACTTACAGTTTTTTTTCTTTTTTAACATCTTTATTGGGGTATAATTGCTTTACAATGGTGTGTTAGTTTCTGCCCCATAACAAAGTGAATCAGTTATACATATACATATGTTCCCATATCTCTTCCCTCTTGCGTCTCCCTCCCTCCCACCCTCCCTATCCCACCCCTCCAGGCGGTCACAAAGCACCGAGCCGATATCCCTGTGCCATGCGGCTGCTTCCCACTAGCTATCTACCTTACGTTTGTTAGTGTGTATATATGTCCATGACTTTCTCTCGCTCTGTCACATCTCACCCTTCCCCCTCCCCATATCCTCAAGTCCGTTCTCCAGTAGGTCTGTGTCTTTATTCCCGTCTTACCCCTAGGTTCTTCATGACATTTTTTTTTCTTCTTAAATTCCATATATATGTGTTAGCATACAGTATTTGTCTTTTTCTTTCTGACTTACTTCACTCTGTATGACAGACTCTAGGTCTATCCACCTCATTACAAATAGCTCTTTTTATGGCTGAGTAATATTCCATTGTATATATGTGCCACATCTTCTTTATCCATTCATCCGATGATGGGCACTTAGGTTGTTTCCATCTCCGGGCTATTGTAAATAGAGCTGCAATGAACATTTTGGTACATGACTCTTTTTGAATTTTGGTTTTCTCAGGGTTATATTTACTGTTTTAGGAGAAGAAGATGAACTTGCGAAGGACCAAATAAAGAGTCAAAGAGGCAGGAGAAAATCAGGAGAGTGAATGTAATAGAAGCTAATGTCAGGGAAGTATCAGCAAGAAAGAAGAAGACAACTATACTGAATGTTCACAAAAGGATGAGGTAGAAGCCAAGGAGTCAACATGGAGTAGTAAGTTTACTCTCTGACATACCTCTTCTGATTCAAGAACATACACAGATAAAATATTAAATAAAAAATAATTACACAGTCAGGCTTACAAACAACATAAAAAATATTCCCATGAATATAAATGCAAGATGTGATTAGTGGTGCTAAAGCCATGAGTAGGCAGTGGGGCTGAATGTCTGAGTGCTTGTGTGACATGGTCTGAGGGTTTAGAAGACTGGTCAGGCTCCCTTAAGTCAGGAGCAGGGGTGCGATTGAAAATATTACTCGCTCTCATTGTCTGGGACTATGACTTATATCTTTTAATCTAGGGTTGTACAAGGACAAAGACATAGTGGTGCGACTAAGATTTAAACCAACACCTTACTATGGGGCAGAAAACTCTGTCTGCCACTGTGAAACCTGACTTGCAGGAGCTGGGTGGACTTTCAAGCATTGGACTGCCCCAGGGTCCAGTCTTCCAACCTCTTCTCCAGCGATAGTCACTCTTTGGTGACACAGTCCCGGCTCATGTTTCTGAATACCATCCATATGCTGATGACTCTTAAGTTTACATTTCCAGCTTAGACCTTTCCCCTGAACTTCAGAGTCACACATCTAATGGCCTATTTGATATCTCTGCTTGGATATTTCAAAACACAGTTCCTAATTTCACCCCCAAAGCTTTGCTCCTTTCATAGTCTTCCCCACCTCAGTTAATGGAAACTCTACCCTTTCCATCGATGAGACAGAGAACTTTAGTGTAATCTTCAGCTCTTCTTTTTCTTTTATCCTACATTCAACCTGCTAGCAAATCCTGACAGCTCCACCTTCAAAACATATCTAAAATCTAAGCACCTCTCATGATCTCTGTAATCGTCACCCTGGTTCACACTACCATCAAGTCTCCCGTGGGTTACTGCAATTCCTTTGTGGTCCCCCTCGCTGTACTGCTGCCCTCCTATTGTCTAATCTTAATATGGTAGCCTGAGGGAGCCCTTGATGTATACCAGTCATGTCCTATCACACCATGGCTCAAAATGTTTGAAAAGTTTCCCATTGCTCCAGAGTAAAGTCCAAACTATAACACCCTACACAATCTGTTGCCTCTCTGACCTCTTTAGGCCAGCCTTGCCCCTTGCTCACTCCACCCCAGCCTCCCTACTCTCTTTGATGTTCCTTGAACACAAACATGCATGTTACTGTCTCAGGAGTCACATTTACTTTTCCCTCTCACTGTAATATTCTCCTAAAGAAGCCACAGGTCTTACCCTCTCTCCTCCTTTAGCTTTTTTTTCAAATGTTACCTTGCAATGAACCCTTTTCTGATTCTATCTGAAATTGTAAACCCTGCCATAGACACGCCCTCCTCCCTTTCTTGGCTTATTTTTCTCCATAGCACTATCATTTGACAAATTAACTATGGCACACATGTATTCACATATAATGGGTCTCCCAATCACCAGAAAATAAACTGCATGAGACCAGGATGTTTTTGTTTTGTTTTTCTAAATCTCTTTCATTCACTGTAATAGCCTTAAGTGCCTAGGATACTGCCAATTAGAAGATCTCAAATATTCATTGAGTGAATAAATTAAGCAAGGGTAAATGGAGAGAGAAAAGGAAAACAAAACAAAAATCGCACACACAAAATCCTACCCACTGAAAATGAGCCTGTGAGTGAACAAAAATTTCAACATGTTTGAATAAATATTCTAAGACATGGATCAACATGGATAAGCCTCAAAACATGGATAAGCCTAATGGTATATAGTGTATTATACCATTCAGATAAACTTTTAGAACATGAAGAATGATACTATCTATTGTTTAGATACGCATGCATAAGTAGTAATAGTATTAAAAAATAGTATTAAAAACATTGCCAAGGTAATGGTAAATTCAAGTTGTTATCTGTAGTGAGGGAGAGAGAGGCCTGAGTTTCTGGACAAGTTCACAGGAGGCATTTGTAAGAGGGTGACTGTAATGAGAGACTGTGTAGTCTCAACTGAATATGCCCAGGAGGGAAGGAGACACGGAGGATGGATGAGGAGAATGGTTTCCATGTTAGGCAAGTCTGTGATGGAAGAATGACCACTTGAGCTGAATGGTTGGGGCGTCTGGCTGACTCACTGGTCTTTTCCGGAAGGTGTCCTCCCTCAAATGGTTTCACAAATTTCATGGGACACTTATCAGTGTTGCTGAGTAAGTGTGGGCTCTGCACTTTCGAAGCACACAATTGACCTTTTCTCCCAGGCTCTATAACCACCTTCAGGCCCGAGCTGCAGAAAATTCTGTATCAGTTGAGCAGATACCTGTAGATAGCCTCACCTATGTCTTGGTGATATGGCCAGACTTTTGGTCCACAATCTCTATTTCTTATAATAAATTTTCTACTAGAGTTTTGATTGCCCCTTCTGGCTTCAGGGCAAAAGCTGTTCTATCCCATCAACATGGTTTGTGACCCTGAGTCTCAGTGTCTGTTAGAAGTTCAACCCCTTTACCCTTGTGTGACGCCTCAGCTTCCTGGGTTAGTTAATGAGAGGTCCACCTCAGCAGCATCCAAGCCTAAAAGCAAATGAGTATGTTGGGGGGAAGGGCAGGCATGTATCCCCAGGCCTGCGGAGTCCTCTCACTCTCCATGAATATTTTCCAAAAGTGGTACCTTTTAAAGTAAAAAAAAAATTGAAAGTGCCCTTTGTGGTGTCTATGATAAAAAAAAAAATATGTTAATAGAAGCAGTATGAAAGCAAGAACCAGGCAGAGCAGGTAGTTAAAGGGCAGGGACTTCTTCCAGGCTTGCTGCCTGTCCCCTTCCATTGCCATCGAGGTGCCTACTTTGCCTCTGGAGAGTGGAGATGTCTTCAGTTACCTGCCAGTAGTGTCTGTGGCATGGGCAAAATGTCCTTACTCCTTCATGCATTTTTCTTCCTTCAACTAGGACTTTCTTCCTTGTATTTCTGAATTAAATTCTTCTGATTCTCCAAGGACCAATGTAAATGCCTTAAATCTTCAATAATCTTCCAAATCCAAGTTGCCTTTCTCTCCTCTGAGTTCAAATATTCTTTGTCCTGCTGTGTTAATATGTTAGCTCCTTTTTATAGGAACTATATACTTTCTTTATCAAACTCTCAGTTACTTCATATCAGGAACCAAATTCCATCATCTTTGTTCTTAGCAGAATGTTTCGTTCTAAGTAAAGAATTAGTAGCTCTCTGTGAGTTGAAATATAATATTTATTGTGGCTGTAGAAATTACTAATCCTTACTAAGATTTCTGGTTCTCCTTTCCTTTCAGAAGTTACGTATGGTTATGTGACTTTCTTTGGCCAAGAAAATGTGAGCACAAATGAAGTGTGTCACTTTTGAGCTAAAGCATATAAGAACTGATGTGCACTTTTCCACATTCCCTTTTCCCTGGCTGTGGAAGCCCATGTACATGTGGTGGTACTCCAAGAGCAAAGCAGCCTACTATGCTGAGCCTCCACATTGAGGACAGTTCCCTGGAGAGTTGCCCAAACCCCAAGAGCACTTTCTGTGAACAAGAAGTTAACTTATGATGGGTTAAGCTACTGAGATTTGGGGGGTGCTTGTTACCATAGCATAATCTAATTTATCCTGAAGTACATAGTACTACAATGGGAAGACAATCCATCAATAAAAAGAAAAACAGGGAGAGACACCTGAATTCAAATCCTAGATTTGACAGTTAACAGCAATGTGATTTTTTTTTTAAATGCTTTTCTAAATATAATTTAAATTTATTTCTTATTTTATTTTTGGCTCTGTTGGGTCTTCGTTTCTGTGCGAGGGCTTTCTCTAGTTGCGGCAAGCGGGGGCCACTCTTCATCGCGGTGCACGGGCCTCTCACTATCGCGGCCTCTCTTGTTGCGGAGCACAGGCTCCAGACGCGCAGGCTCAGTAGTTGTGGCTCACGGGCCTAGTTGCTCCATGGCACGTGGGATCTTCCCAGACCAGGGCTCGAACCCGTGTCCCCTGCATTGGCAGGCAGATTCTCAACCACTGCACCCCAGCAATGTGATTTTTGAGAAGAAACACCTCAGTTTCCTCATCTGTAATACAGAACTAACTAATACCTATCTTTCAGAGTTACTATGAGGTTATCGAAAACACAAGTGTATTGAGAGATCCTTTGCCCCTTCCACCACGAGAGGACACAGTTAGATGTCTATGAACCGGAAAAGCAGGCTCTTACCAGATACCAAATCTGCCAGTGCCTTGATCTTGAACTTCCCAGCCTCCAGAACTGTGAGAGATAAATTATTGCTGTCTATAAGCCCCCAAAAAGGAAAATACACAAGTATTTATAATATAATAGATGTTCAATGAACAGTATCTATCATTTCCTAAACAGTTTGTAATCCTTTTGAGATTATATATATATTATCTATCTTTATCTACCTCTATATCTCTATCATATATTTATGCACTTTCCATATCACTTAGCACAATGCCAAGCCTGGGAAATTTGGAAGACCCGTCGAATAAATTCAGTAAAGTACATATAGACTATACAATGAAAGGCTTACAGACCAATTGTAAATTAACAAAGAATGAAAATAAAGTCTGAGTGTAAATCTGACCCTGACCTTTAGAGAATTCAGAGGGTAATGCGTTCTTAAATAATGAACTGTACTTGCACAAGGTCTCCAAAGTGTTGGTCCCAGCCCTTAACATATGTCACATATCATACATCTTTGTTCTCACTGCCTTGTTCCTAGATATTTGTTCCGTAATTAACCTTGGAAGACTCCCACCCTTCATCTTAGCATCTCTTGTATCCTTCCTAATATATCATTTAGCCAGTCCAGGGTCTTGGCTTGATTCAGCATCTAAGATTTTGATTTCTCAGACTCATTACACACTGGCGATATGCCATGATCATCAACATTAGCCATTTCTATTGAATAGAAAGTTAATTGTTCTACTTAATAAAATTCATGTTTTCTTTTCTTTTTTGACTTCTGTCACTCCATTTTCCTAAAAAGATTTGAGATGGAAACACCCCTCCCTTTAAAAAATGGTGTTTTCTTTTCAAAGTCTGAATAATTTCAACTCAGTCATAAAGCTTTAAAGAATGATTTGGAAGGCTTTTGAGGATATCAGGAAAAGACTGTGGCTTTGGAATAAGAGGTGGATCTGAATTCCAGCTTCTCCACATAACAGCTGTTTACTTTGGGTCAGTGCATTTTCTTTAAACCTCTATGTTTCACTTTCCTTCTCTATTAAGTTCAGATAATAATAATATTTACATCCTAGAATTATATGATTAAGTGAAATAATCTAAATAATCCATGTAAAACACATAGCAAAATGACTACCATAAAGTTAGCGCTAGATGAAAATGCAGGTCCTTGCCATCTTGGAAGTTACAATCTACTTAGGAGATGTATGGGCAAATTTGAAATTGAAGGAAGAGCTCTGTAGAACTGAGCTTGAGTGAGCACCTTTATTTGTAGAAAGAACAATTAAGTGCTGACCTCTATAATAAGGACTTTAGTTATTCCAGGACTGCAAAGGAGAAAGAGGCCAGTGAGTGCAGGAGTAGAGAACTTTAGCACTCAGAGAACCTTAAGGAGTAACCAACACTGCAATCCAGAATTTGAGATTTCATCTGAACTCTGACATATGGACATAACTTGTATAGACAGAGATATTAGGTGGGCAGAGAGACGGACAGCACGAGCTGCTATGTTATGGCAGTATGAATATTATTTTTCATATATGGAAAAGAATGAAATAATCAGCTGAGAGTTTACCTTGGGGAACCAGCACAGAAGAAATTGGACAGAGGGGTTGCATCTGTTTAGAGACGATTTGAAATATGCAAAGGTACTTTTCCCTTTATTCTGAAGGAAATTTGGAGCCTTTGCTGGGGAGTGACATGATGGGACAGCGCTTTAGTATGATCTTCTCTGGCTGTTGTGCATGCAGGATGGCATCGGCTGTAGGAAACATTGGGGCAAAGCAGCTTGTTAGGAGGTGATGAGAGTAATGATGGTGTGAGTGATGGAGACATGGAGTAGTGGCAAATGAGAATAGAGGAGAAATAGTAATCCTTAGAGCAGTTCTCAGGAAGCAGTTACAGGGTTTGGTGGTAGATTCCAAACAGGAAATTAACAAGCAGTGACTCTCAAGGATGACCTAGATGAGTGGTTTACATCAAACTCAGAAGATTCATCCCATTCACCAAAAAAACTTTGAAAACTTCCTTCGTGAAAGCATTCACTGAAATCTGCATGACAGATGAGATAGAACAAAACTGTATGCTATTTTTAAGGTGACCTATGTGTTGACTGGTTTTTCGAGAGAGACAGAGTAAGTATCTGCTTTGCCTGACACCTAACGACCTATGAACTCAAAATGGGAAGACATGAACTCCTTGTATTTTATTTATACCTTATCTGCTTTTGTGTCATGGAGTCAGACTCAGAAGAGATCGTCCTTTTCTCTAAATGTGGACATGGTTTCTGCAGCAGGAAAGATTTTGCTGCATCATGCCAATTATCATGTGACCTGAAAATTCCTCCTGTGGCTGGCTTTCCTCCCTTGTGTTTGTCCAACCCAACTCTTTCCCTTTAATCAATAATGCAACAACTTCTCATTCATTAGCAACAGGCTCACATCATGTGATCACCCCAACAGGGAACTGTAAAAATGCCACAAAAATGTGAGCTATATTAAAACAGGGTAAGTGGAAAAGTTTGTACATAAAATTATACCCTTTAGCACAGCCTTTAAAAAATAAACTGCATCAAGAGAACAGACCTAGAGAGATCACTTAATCTATTCAAATGGTTTCAGCTAGAGCAGTGGTTCTCAACCCCGACTGCATAGAAGTTATATGAGGAGTTTCTAAATGATAGCCATTCCCAGATCCAGTCTGCAGAAATTCTTTTTATTCTCCCCACTTTTTTCTCCTTGTGATGAGAACTTTTAAGATCTACTATCTTATCAACTTTCAAATAGACAGTACAGTATTATTAACTATAGCCACCATGCTGCACATTACATCCCCAGAATTTAATTTATTTTATAACTGGAAGTTTATAACTGGTTCACTGGTATATAATGGGACCCCTGATTTTCAGTATGTCTTGAAGTTCCCCACGTGATTATAAAATGAAACCAGGGCTGAGAAATACTCTTCTGTACCCTAGCCTGGTTGTTCATTAGGGTAATCTGAGGAGCTTAGAAAAATACCAATGTCTGATCCAAACCCCCAAAATTTTCAGTTAAGTGTTTTTGGGTGTAACCAAGGCCTTGGTAGGTTTAAAAGCTCCCCAGGTGATTCTTATGTAAAGCCAGCTTGGAAATCAATGAGCTGATCAGTGGCTCTCATACAGCAGAATCCTTTGGAGAGTTTGTTAACACAGAGATTGCTGGATCCTATCCCGAGACTGATTGTGTAAGTGTGGATAGGGCCAGAGAATTTACATGTCTAATAGATTCCCAGGTTAGGTTATTTCTGATCTGTAGACCACACTCTAAGAACCACTGAAGTTAAAAGTATTCATGTTTAAAATATCTCCAAGCAGAAGATTTCACAGTCTGTTTGTAAATATGTTCCAGTACTTTAGTCTCGCCTTAATACAATCTAACAGATTTCCGTAGTAAGGTTGTGATATATTCGGGTCTTAGTTAATTGCAGTTCAGAGGCTTAGTATTTGAAGTTGTGATGATCAGTGAATCCATGTTAACTCTATTAGTTAACAATTAATTCCTTCACTTTCTATCTCCTTCCCTCCCTAAAGTGATTAATTATTTCATAATTTCAGTGAAGAGTCTAAGCAAATAATTTCTAAGAATTCATAATCTGATTTTCTGCTTCTAAGGGTTAAGGCCCTCTGATCCACATTAATTCTATGAAAATTGTATAAACACAAAAGAGTAGGAGGCACTGATGCGACACCATTGTAGATATCATATAACAAAACTAAAGTTGAGGTCATGTTGACCCATAGTGTCATCTGTGAGAACGCCATCTACTAAGCACAAAAGAAAACACATTGTCACAATTTATTCTTTCTGTGGTTGTAAAGGGAAGAAGATATTTTGAGGAACAGGATTAATAAAACATTAAAATAACTAGGAAGAAAAGCTGATAATTAAAGATGGACTGTAATTCAAACCCAGCCTGAACAATAGCTCTTCTATTTTGCTTCTGCTTCTTTTTAATCCCAGAAACAACAGTTCTTCCTGGACTAGTCTTTTCCTGTGTGTCATCACCAACACACACAAAGCCAATTTTTAAAAGACCAAATCTAAAACATATTTCATGCTTTCTTCCTTCATTTTTTTCCCAACCTAGTTCCTCCAGAAAATGTAAAAGGGCAGCTGAACCATCTATGTGTATAACGACTCCTACATGGCAGGCCTCAGCCACACCACAATCATCGGATTATTCCACTGTAGATCTTCTCAACCACGGTCAATGGTCTCCGAGGAAAACAAGTCAGAGAGGAGGTAGGTAGTAGCATCGCTGTAAAACAGTGGGCAAATGGAGCTCTTTCCCCAAAAGGCCGATTGTGATTGCTAGGTGAAGGCTGCTCAATTCATGAAAAGTTTAAACTGAAAAAGTCTTTTGCTAAAATACAAAAAGCAACCTGTTCTAAATTTTCATTATATAAGAGACTTCATTCAGGGGACTAAAATATTGAAAGTGAATCAAATGGGAGGATATTTTCAGCTAGGACAGTGAGATTCATACCTTTTATATTAGTGCATATATACTAGGAGACTTGAAATTTGAAGGCAGGCATTTTGCTAAACCAACCCTCTACCTAAAAATGCATTACGTTTTGTCTGTGAATTGAGGTCAGGTTATTAAGTGAGAGAGCTCTCTACACCTAAATACTCTATTTCATAATTGTGCTTAATTAATTGTGGACATCTTACATTGGGTTCTTTTAGGATATGATTAGAGAAATCCATTTTAAAAACTTAAAGGAATAAAGAACAACTTAGAAAACAAGGAGTAAAATGCAAAGTCTGTGTTCAGAAGAGATAGAAGAAACTTTCTTCTCCTTCTTAACTCTTTTTTCAATCGACTTTCCCAACTCTTAGGACCCAGAATGCAAGTTATTGTGAGTAATATGGAAGGTACAAAAGACTTTGATAAGCTTTGACTTGCTTGGGAGCCTAAAACCAGATGAAAGACTTTGATGGATCAGAGTATCCTGAGTTTTTTAACACCTTATTGATGTAAAGACTTTGCATATAGTTCTTCCATACAAAGGACACTAAATGTTCATTCATCTTATGTTCATTTTTGTTTCTGTCCTCTCACCTGGATTCTTGTGCTGCACTCCTCCCATGCTTCCACACAGCAATTCAGGACTTCAACTGCAGGCCATTTGATTGGTGGATTAAAAAAACACTGTAACCACTACTTACTTGACTTCCCATATTTCTTTTGTCTATTTTTTAGAGAAATGTCTCTGAGTATCTGTCTAATGCACCTAATTATTAGCTTAACTGGGTATGATAAGATAAAATTTACATGAAATCATTCCTATAGTAACTATCCACCTACAGAATTAGTTTTAAAAGGTAACAATTCTCATTTGCAAAGGTAAGCTAAAAGCACAGTTTTAGACAAATATACTCAGGGATATTAAACACTAGGAGGAGGTGATTTCATCATGTGAACAAGGCTGACTTAACATTTTTTAAAATTTAATTAATTAAAGATGGTGAACTCCTTGATGGAAAGGCCTGCTTTCTAATTCATCTTTATATGCCCTTAAATACCTTGAATATCTTGAGTAATGCTGGCATGTAACAGGTACTCAGTGTGAATGAATGAATAAAGAAATGAGTGAATGAAAGACTGAATTAGTCACATCTTGCTTTTAACAGACTGGAATCAAATAGCTCTGGGTCCAAGACATGATTTTTTCCTTTAATATTTGGGTGACTGTGTACATAATGTAATTTATCTAAGAGTTTTCTCATCAGTTATAGGAGATTGCTGATGTTATTATGAGGGTTAAAAGAACATGGTGCCTGGAAAAGTGGTAACATTAAAGCCCATGTAGACTATTAGCTTACAGGCATTTATGTAATAAGCAGATTGGCCACAGGAAAAAAAAATGAGAATTTATAGGGAGTTAGGCAAGAAAAGAATAAAAGAGATAAAACCAAGGCAAATTTACCAGCTGAACATAATTGGGATCAGCCCGAAGATTTCGAAAAACTATAAGCAGAGAAAGCCAAATTCATTGCAAACCATCCTTATGGCATCATGCCCTCCACTTTGTGAAACAGAAACATTTTTCTTGCTGTCCTGACAACTTTGATGGTGGTAATTTGCAAAGATATAAATTACGATTTAAAGAAAGGTCAAAAATAATCTATTCCAGCTGTGGTTTGAGAAAGTTAATTTGAATTTTAAAGTAAAGTCTTTTCTCGTTTCTCTCTTGCCATACAAGATTTTTAATATAGCTGACTCCTAACAGATATAGTTGCATGACATCAGTAGAGCATTCCAAAGGAATATGCAAAGGGAAAAAATAATCTGCCAATAGTTTTAAGAGGAATCATTGCTTAATTCATTGGAATAACAAATCATGTATGGTGGCTGCCTGGACCCAAACAAAGGTTGGTCTTCTCTCAACATGGCACCCAAACTCTTTTCTCTGCTCATCCAACTTCCCACGGTGGTCGTCTCCAGTTTTTGGTTAGCACGTTCTTTGGTTGTTCACTCTAGAGTTCACTGAGGACTACAATCTGCTCGAGAAATGTCATCCTTCTGTTTACTACACATCATTTCCTGTTGTCTTCCTATTCTGTCATTGAAGCTTTTGGGAAACTAATAGAACACTCTCTCAACCTCAGATTGTTGTTGCTTTTAGGTTATTTTGGTGAGGTAGAAATTTTCAGTTATGTGATTGATTTTCCTCAAATTTTTTCTTGATGTAGAAAGAATCTTAGTGCAGATTATATGAAATAGACATATTTATTTGGCCAACTCCCAACTATTCTGATTAGATTAGCTTCCTTTTGGGCTTATGTGTCTAAATTTTCTGCCAAAGGTTCAGAGCACTTTTTTGAAAGAGTTCTATGTAAGATAGGTGACTTGGCAAACTAATATCATTAGTAAAAGATGTGAGAATGAAGGTATATACCCTACAGAAAAATAGTCAATAAAGTTGAATATGAAATTCGATGTGGCAAAGTTAATTTTGTTGATTTCTTGGAATTATAATGTGATAAATTTCCAAATATTTATGTTATGCGATTTACTGATCAATTTCTCATTCCTAGAATTATTATGGCTGTTCCTGAAGAAATTTTAATGTTATGCTCTGTTATTTGATAATTAATATTTCAGATTGAAACAACTATACATACTGGAAGGTTAAACAAAGAAATAATGAGATTTCTCTGTTTCTCTTAGTCTCTTCCTTCTAGGATAACATTCACCAAGACAGATCCTATACAGGAACATAAAATGTCTTACTATTTTAAATGTCTGATACCATATAGAGTATCATATGAGTATATTTTCCAACTACAACAAAATTAAACTAGAAATCTAGAGAAAGAAGATATCTGGAAAATTCCAATTATTTGGAGGCCTAAAAACCCACTGTTACATAAGCTATTAGTCAAAGAAGAAATCAAGAGTGTACTACAAAAAATATAAGTTGAATATAAATGAAAAGAAAACATACCAAATTTTAAGAGTGTTTTAAGTTCTAAAGTGTTGCTTAGAGTTTTTGCCAAAACTTCTAGAATGAACACAGGATGAAATCTTTATATCACTAGGTAAGCAAAAATTCTTACAGCACAAAGAACATGAGTCATAAAAGAAAAAAATGATGAATTAGATTTCATCAAAATTAAAAACTTTTGGTCTTTGAAAGACACCATTTAGAAATTAAAAGATAAGTGAAAGACTGGAAGAAAATATTAACACTACATATTCTGCCAAATAATTTATGTCCAGAATATATTAAGAACTCTTAGAACTCAATAAGACAATTTTTAAAATAAGTAGAAGATCTGAACTGAAAACTCACAAAAGAAAATGTATAAATGGCCTATAAGCATATGAAAAGATGCTCATCATCATTAGTCATGAGGAAAATGTAAATTAAAAGCATCAATAAAATACCATTACATGTCTAATAGAATACCTAAAATTAAAATAATAGACAGTGCCAAACATTGCCAAGGATATGGGGCAACTGAAACTTTTATCATTGTTATAGGAAAAGTAAATCACTTTGGTAAACAATTGGGCGGATTTTTTTTTTTTTTTTTAATAAGGTTAAGCATCCATCATCATAGACTCTGCAGTTCCACTCCTAGGTATTTGTCCAGGAGAAATGGAAACATTTGTCTACATAAAGACTTGTGATAAATGTTCATAATAACTGTGTTCATAATAGTAAGAAACTAATAACCAAAAGTCTATCAAGAGATGAATCGATAAACACATTATAGTATATCCATACATGGGAACACTTCTCAGAATCAAAAAGGAACAAATCTTTGATACATGTCACAATATAAGTGAATATAAAAAACATTATAAAAGTAAAAGAAGTATGCATAAAGGAAAATGATTCTATTTTGTTAAATTCTACAAAATGGAAACCAATTTATAATGATGGAGAGCATATTGGTGATTGCCTAGGGCCAAAGATGGTAGTGTAGACTTGAGTTCCAAGAAACCCTTTTCCTTGGTGGTGGTTGCTTTGGTGTATATGTTTCTCAAAACCCACTGAACTGTACACTTAAAACGGGTACATTTTCTTGTATGCAAATTATGCCTCGACAATATTAATTTTCTTAAAAAAGCCAACAAAAAAACCCACCAAGACTAGCTTTGTGTTGATGTACTAAAGTATGGGATTTTTCCCTCTTGCTTTATATTTGTTCTACTCATTCCCATTGTTTTTTAATGTGCAAGAATTTCTTCTACAACAGAAAAGCATTAACATTTTTAAAATCTCTTATACAAATTTCTGTACAGATTATTCTATTGCATTTCATCCTGCCTGTAATGTCTTTGCTTTTCTAAAAAAAATTAAAGCGCTGAAAGAGTATTAGAGAGGAGGACATCTAACATATTTTCCGTCTCCAGGCTGTTTTAAAGTAAAAAATCCCTCACACACAAGGCCCTCCACATGCTTTATTTGCTAAAGAATTATATGGGCTGAAGAGCTCGGCAGAGCGATTGTTTATGATCACTCAGCTGCCTCATCCTGACCTCTCCATAGTAAAAGTTCAGCTTCTTTGGAACAGAAGGGATAGTGTTTCTTTTAGCATTTCCACAGGGAACTGTCGACCTCTCCTTGCTCTCTTTGTTCCTCCTGTCTTAAGGACACTTTAGCAAGGTTAATATTGGAGACTCCCAACTTTTACAGGCAGTCTGATTAAGCAGGTTGTTGAAATGGTATGAGGGTAATTTTGTGTACATTAATTAAAAAAAAATAAAAAGGAATACCTAGGCACAAGGCCATGTTGTCCTCCACTACTTAGTAAATTTAATTAAATTGGCCTGTTCCTAGGAGAGGTTTTCTGCTTGAGATTGGCTGGTGAGTACAGGCAACGTTTACAAAACTCTGTTTGAATAGGTGTTCAATTAGATTTTCCAATTTAAGCTGCACTGAGCTGATATACATTTTTGAGTGATTTTGTGCATTTTGATTTTCAATTTTCTGGGTCATGTTTTCAAATACTATGGAAGCCAAGAGAACAAACTTGATGAATGAGTGAAATCAAAGAGGAAACAAAGCATTCCTAATAGATTGAAAGAAGCCAAAGAAAATATTCACAGGTTTTTTCATTTATCTTTTAGTGACAATTTTTATTGTCATTCGTTCACTTATTCATTTTTATGTGCTCTGTCACTTATTCCTCTATTTGTTCATATGTTCACAAATATTTGTTGAGTATTTACTAAGTACCCAGGCCTTGAGGATACAGAAATAGCAATAACAGCTACTATTTTCTGAACATCTCAAGGTTTGTAGAACTGTCTACATTTCATTGCTAATCCTTAAACCATGTCTGGAAATGAGGTGTAATTATACCTATTTTCTACATGGAAAAAATGAGACTGAGCCAGGATTTGAACTCACATATCCCTGATTCAAAAACCCATATTCATCTTACTAAACCACTCTGCCTCCCAGATCATACTTTAGAGACAAGCTAAAGAGGTCTATTAATGATAAGGACAGCATAACAAGCTGGAAAGACTAGAGATCTAGGAAGTAGGAATTCTAGTCTTGGCTGTGACAAACTAGACTTATGATCTTGCAAAGACACTTTATCTATATCAGATTTATGTATAAATCCTCATGAAAAGGAAATGTATTCAATTATTTTTATGATCTACCCTTCCAGTTTTAAGTATTACTGAACGCTTTCATTTCTGCTTTGAAAACTATATACAGTTGACTTGACAGTTCGATTTTCAGAGATTTTGTAATGTTTTAAATTATTATTTCACTTTCTGTTTTTTTCACCTTTCTAACTAGCTCATCGATTAAGTTCCAAAATGAAAAAGAGAAGTATTGGATACCTAAACTGGGGACAAGTCAGATGTTGAACTCTCAATGGATTCCCAAAAACATCAAGCAAATTGTAAGACGGATGGCTCTTCAGGTCTAGTTTCTGACTTACCATTTGGCCTTGGTCCTTGAACACGACATTAAAATGATGTTCTCAATTTGGTGATTTTTAAGCATTTTAATCTTAATTAAAGAATAAAGAAAATGTTGTGTTCACTGAGCTCAAACGCCTGCCAAGTGTGAGAAAACTATATCTCAGCTGTATGTACTGTTACACAGTGTTCTTGGAACTTCTCATATGTCATTCTGTCTGTTCATGTGCAATCCGATAACTAACTACAATTAACAAATTAAATATTTATATATGCTACCACATACTCAGTCCATATGTGCAAAATATTGCAAGTTCCTCAGTAGCATTTAGCATCACCCACTGTTATGTTAGCTTCCTGAACTAGGCCTTATGGTGTCCTATGACGTATGCCCCCAAAGCATGCACTTTCCTTGTTTTGTGTGTTTATAGTAGAGCTCAAGTTAGCCTTGGTAAGGTGACCAGTTTGTTCTCTAATGAAAGTCAGCACCACCAACACAGAGTTCTCTCTCCTTTTCCTCTGTGTTACTCGTGTGCTTAACTTACAAGTGTGTCCCAGGGAGCAGTGTTCAGCCACATGGGCTAGCCAGTTACTATTTTATTTATAAAAATTCCGATCATTTTCCAAGCACAAGTGATTGAGAGCACACACTGAGAGCCCCATAAAGGACTTTTAAACTTTCAACAGATACACACTCTATAACCAGCACTTGAAAAATAAGAAAAAAACTTGTTGACTTAAAAACTTTCCTGAAACTGAAAATCCGTAAATGGAAGGAAAGCTAGCCTCTGATGCACTTCTGAATTAGGTCAAGGGACATCCAACAGTTGAAGGAATGTGGGGCAGCTACCTCAATAAAATATTGTTCGGTGGGCCCCCCAACCTTCCTGAGGCTGATTGCATTATAGTGAGTAAAGGAGGACAGTGAGAGGAAGCCAGGCTCTACCTGCAAGCTTAGGATTGCCCGCAACCTTATTTACCAGAAAAGGTCAAGGTTTCCCAATTAAATCACAACACAAGAAAGAAAGAGCAAAAAGAGGAGACAGCGAAGAGGCGGAGGTGAAGACGAAGGTGAGATGGCTGACGGGTCCCGGTATTGTGCTACTGAACTAATGATAGAGCCGATCCAAACCGCTGAAATCTGATGATGAGAGAGAGGCCCTGTTTATCAGAACAGGATAAGTAAGAATGTCTCTAACCAAACACAGCTAATGTCTAGTTCCAGGGAATATTGATGCAATTAATTTATGAACTCTGTGTTTTTTTGGAATATAAACCTTGTTAATAACGCAAAATCTCTTGAAATGTACAATTCCACAGCTCTTAAGAAGGTACTTTATACCACCATAGTGGCATCATGTCACTGGCATTTGAAGCAGGGAGAGATGCATTCTTTCCCGTCTCTTTATATCGCAATAGATTTGTGGTGAGATGTTTAAGAGGCTCCTGCCGTCTCAAACTGTTTCCTTCAAGCGCTGACCGTGAACTGGGCTCAGAGGTGATTTGGACACTTGACATTTTCAAGGGCAAAAATTTCTCCCAATGTGATAGAGAGAGAAAGACAGGAAGAAAAGATGATTTTATCACTCTGCTTTACACCTACCAAGCCAAACTTAGAGACACAAGAAGAACTGGGAAATGGAGATTCCAACACGGAGCTTTCAGTGCCTAATTGTATGCTGTAGAAATTAATGGCATAAATGCTTACCAAGGAAGAAAAATATGCAGCGCTATTTAAGCAATGGTTTAAACAAATATAGCTTATTTTCAGTTAAAAGTGCTAACGTGGCCACTTACAGCCAAATCTCTTTGCAGGGCCTGTCCCCACACTGTTTTCCCCACCGTGACAGATTGGATTTAATTGAAAAGTTGCTAGTTTAGAGCTGTCGCTGAAAACTTGCATGGTGAAATAGAATCAGCCTGGTGATTGTCCTTCAGTCTATTTTTACATAGCCTCTTTATCCTGGTCATCATTTTTTTTAGGAACTAATATGAATATTTCCTATAGCCATCAAAAACATTTAACAAGGGGGAGTACTTACTTCTACCTAAAAATGTTCGAAGTCTCAGAGATGATTGCTGTTCCTGATTCTTGTTACTCACCATCAATGAGCTTTGTGTGTCCTATTTATGACATGGGATGGTTTTTAAAGAGCTATTTGAAACCCAGTTAGCGTGCCCTCAGAAGGAGGTGTGCTGAGCAAACTGAAATAAATATTCTCTGGGAGAGTGAGAGAATTGAAAATAAGGTGACTGGTAGGAAATTAAGGAGTTAACGGATCTAATTGTCCCCAGTTGGGAATTCTCGTTGCCATATTTATTTAAATCATTTTCCTCAAACTTCTATTTCAGTGCATAGTGGTATTAAAAGATAAACTGAGGCATGTTTTAAAAATTTGAGGTTTTATTTAAACAAAAGTCGATTTGAATAGGCAGCATCCAACCTAGCAGATAAAAATGAGCCCTGAGGAGCTTTACAAAATGAGAGGCTTTCATAGGCAGAAGGGAGGAGCAACAAGGAAGTTATACCAGGCCAAAAAGTGGCTTGGTTATTACAAGGTTACCTTTTTTAGGGGGTGGCAGGAATCTATCAGATAGGTTTAAGATTCCACACCTGGGAGAGCTGAAGCCATAATTAAGGTAAGTTTTGATTTGGTGATGTGGGGCTTAGCATAAGCAACTCCATTTTGGGCCTGTTGTCTTGTTTTTAACACTACTCTATGTGACTTTGTGTATCTTCAGTGACAAAACTGGTCTCAGTCATTGTCATCTCATGGTCAAAATTCCTTCATGAAATTTATCAGGAGATTTCTATGTTGAGAGCCACACTGTACCCAAACTTTATGAGCCTTTTCAATGGAAATAGAAGGCCTGGTTGCTATCCAAAAGTAATAACTTGCCTCTATTTTAGTAAATATCAGTCAGTAATTAGCATGGTGACTGAGGTCCGAAGGAGCCCAGCGTCTTGCTGCTCAAACTTTGCTCCATGAACCAACATCATCAGCATCACTTGGGGGTGGGGGAGCTCATTGGAAATGCATATTACCAGGCCCCTCCCCAGACTTACCTAGTCAGACTCTACAATTTAACAAGACCTCCCACCCTCAGTGATTTGTATGCTATTAAAACTCCAGAAGCACCTCCCCAGTGGATATGTGTGGGACACCTGGCTGAATTTCCTTGGAAAAGTCTTTGGGTCTAGAAAGTGTTCTTTACTTTTGTTATTCTAATTGTTAACCACATAGTTACATCTGCTGAACAGATGGTTACATTTAGAATTTAAAAAAATCAGTCTTGGAAAGGCACCCCATTTTTGGACAGTGGAATTTCCACCACCTAAGGCACTACAGTCTATTCGGATGCAGGAAATAACACCCAAAGAACAAGCCCTGCGGATGGTGTGGAATGATGACAAACTCAATTTCACACAGGTGTAGAGGACACGTTAAGTAGCTGTTGGGCTGACAATATTAGCATCAGCTATGTAAGCATAATTATTGGTCAAGGGCAGATTGTTGTAAAACAGCTAATAAACAGGAAACATTAACTTTCCTTGCACAGGGCCTTTGCAAAACCAATATTAGGCCTATGTGTTCTGTACATGTATTTTTTCTGAAGCCAATTAACCTCTTTATTGGAAAACAAGAACTTCATTATAGTTGAACGTGGCAGCTAATCCTTCACAGTAGATAACTTTCATTGAGCATGAGTGGAATGAGTTGTGTTTACTTCACTGACTGACATTTCTGTACAATTAAAAGAAAGATTAATTGTTTAATTTCCTCAACATTGGGTGCTTAGTGAAGGCTAGGAGATCCATAAAACTAAAAACTATAGTTTTTCATTCACCCAAGGCCAAGGAGCTGTGGAAATTTATTTTTGAGCAGTATATATCTTTTTATTCTCCTGACCATGTGTAAGGGTGGGTGAGGGCTTTGGGTATCTTTGTAGAATCAATTTTTATTATATTTCTTCCATATAACTTTTAAGGTTCAGACCGAGATAAGATATGAGCCTATAGATTTGTCAAATCACTTTGATGTTTCAGACTTAGATTTTTGGCTGACACACAACATGTGGAAGAAGCCAATGGAAAAGAATAATAAAAATACAGGCAATGACCACTTTAGTAGACATACAAAACTGGAAATATATTTCATAATAACAACCTGTACCGTTAAAGTGAGTCCACCCAAAGTTGCAGAAAGAAATTTCATGAGCAAAGGTGCAAAGTCACTGACTTGCTGAATTTGCTTGGAAATCAAGTAAAAGAATCTCGAAGACCAGGGTGTCAAAGCATGAGTATGGCAGCTTTGTGCGTGTGTGTGTGTGTGTGTGTGTGTGTGTGTGTGTCCTTTGGTATTCTTGTTATTCTATACTCATGTTTCATCCTCTTACCCTCGTCCCCCCATTCCTCCAATCTTTCAGATTCCCTGATTCCAATGCCCCATTCCTTCTGTCTTGACTCTTTTCTGCATACATCCAAGTTAAAGTCTCTTCATCCCTATTTCACCCCTATGGCTGAAAACTCTTTTGTTCCCTTATTTTTAAAAGCTGCTCCAATGCCTGAAGTTGTAGAGATATGAATATCCAAGGCTGGCCCCTAGATCAGTACTGTTCAATAAAAAGATAATGTGAGCTATCTGTGTAATTTTAAATTAAATTGTAATTTGAAATTTTCTAATAGCCATGTTAAAAAGTGAAACAAATTCATTTTAACAATAGTTGTATTTAATCCAGTATATCCAAATGATTATCGTTTCAACATGTAATCAATATAAAAGTATTATTGAGATATTTGTACATTTTTTGTGATTTGAAATCCTACGTGTATTTCACATTTACAGCGTATCTCAGTCAAGATAAGCCCCACTTCAAATGTTCAGTAGCCACATGTGAGTAGGGACTTATCATATCATCAGATGATACACTTTATACACAAAGGTCTTAATTTTTTTGCCATGAATGTGAAATGCTGTTTACAAACAAGAACAGTATATGTTTTAAACCCAGGGAAGATACCTCTTCATCAGTGTTCATCAAGGACTGTAACATATCAGACTTCGGAGTGTTTGTTGAACTACGGGCAATCTGAAAAACATTACTTTCATGAAATCTTTTACTCTTATCATCTCTTGTTAAAAACTTAAAAACCTTCATCTGTGTGAACACAACTACATACTTTTTTCCTCATTAATTTTTGGGTGAGGATCATATGGGAGAGTACATTGAAGCTGACTCACTTCTCCTAAAGGGCCCTTGCACACACATCTTCTCATTTATGTTCTCCCAGAAAAAACAAGGGACTTGGATAATTCACCCTGAAAAAATGCAGCTTTCACCACTTATGTTGTGCTTTCCATTAAGGTTTTAAAAAAAATTGCAGCTTTGGCTGTCCTTCGCATGTCATGGTATCTAAAATATTTGTGAAGTCTACCCTCCTTTTAAGCTTTCCTCTACCTCCTGGCAAGAGATATGCACAGCACACCTTATTGTCAGAAAAGTCCACGAGGTATCTTCCCTTTCAAGGACTTTCAAAATCTCTTACGTTTGTTCTGCCATTTCAGGCTACCTTTAGCAAAGGAAAGAACATGGTCCTCATTGTCAACTTTGTGACCGAGATCACAGGGCAAGCTCTAAAATGGGTTCATCAAAGACAGCTCATAATATCTGCTATGGCACAAGTTACAAAACTATAAGGAAATACAGGGAGCCCCCAATTAAAGAATACTGGAAGTTTGAAAACCCAAACCTATTAAACAGATCCATCAGAGGTTTCTCTCCATCTCAAAATGATTCTTCTTCTCACCACAGGATTGCTTTAAATCAAATTCTCTCCATCTTACTTGCATTTAAGTATTTGTTTATAAATCAATAACTACTTCAAAGAGAGACTGGAGAAAAGAAAAATAGGAAAGCTACAGTGATGGGAATTGGTGCCAAACTGAGATTAATCAAAAAGGAAGATAAACCATTTCTAAACCTACGGTAAGTCAAAGGGGAAATTACATCCACTGTTTAAATGTTCAGTTTCTGTTCATTTTCACCTTAATCTGTGCCTGAACAATTTATAAATGAAATTCTACAATGACCTTACTTAATATGAATGCCCTACCCACCCCTATCCACCATCATTCCATATGTCCACAGAGAGGCAGATTTCCAGTTTCATTCCAGACAACTCCACAGTGTCCCTGTGAGATGATGGCCACTGATTAATGTTTGTCTGAGGAGTGTAACTGCATGTTTTTAGAGCTGCTGGAAAGCCAATTCTTACCGAAAACAGCTGCGAAACCAGACTGACTTTTAACCTCCCCTGTTGAATGCAGGCACTCTTGGCACAATTACAGTGCAAGTAGCGCAGGACCTAAGGGGTTACCATTATAGAAACAGACTTGGCCAGCAGGAAATGTTTACATCCTGCATGAAACCCTGATGTTTGACATGAAACTGGAACTGCTCACCATGGTTTCAGAAAACAGAAGTCTCCATCTTTGAACTCGCCTCATAGCCCAAGGAAACAAATATTCCTATTTCCTTACCATCAAATGGCCTCCCTCCCAACTACTCCTTTCATTGAACTGTTTCTGTGTTCTGTAGATACAGGAAATAAACAGCACTGCAGTGCTCTGTGTAATGAAATACAAGCCACTTCCACCAAGGATAACACGCAGTAAGCAACACAGCAAAAAGAGATGGACTCTGGGTTGATCATTGCAATTCCTCAAGCATCTCCTAAGTAAGGAAGTTATATTTTCATAAAAATGAACTGCAAGAGTAAGATAGCCAGGTTGCATTATTAACTTACTGAATTTGAACCTTGGAGCTCAAGAGGTAGTAAGGACATGCTGCCTTTCACTAGATTCTCCATTATCAAACATAGCCATCTGAAGAGGGTGGAAATGAAAGAGAGAAGCCTGGATTAAGCGATTGAGATCTAGAAGAGAGAAGTTAAAGCCCTTTTCCAATCTCCAGCAGCCCTTGGCAATGTTATAGCACCAGAAAACCACCTGATCACCCCGTTTCCTGCCAGTAACTGAACAAAGAACGGGAGGCTATTAAAACTCCCAAAGGACTGTTAATTAGTTTAATGAGCAACCTACACCTGATGCCCCAATTATTGTCCCTCCCTCACCAGCAAAAAATTAAAAGGACAGGAAACTCAGAAGTGGGCTCTGTTTTATCATCTTTCAACATGGCCAATATATGCATTTTTTTAAAAAAAGCAAACCACTGGTTTTGCTCTTTTCTTTGGTGAGATACAGCACCTCTCAGACGTCAGACAATTTTGTTTCGACTTCAGCAGGCTACTATGATTAGACTATATGTATATTGGTTTGTTCCTTCTTGTGTTAAGATCACCATGCAAATGCACCCACTTCCTAAGTGCAGAAGCCCAAAAGGAAATTAGGCAGCAAAAGGAAATTGTGCAGAATCATTCCACTTGCAATTTTATTCAGAATTCATAAGCGTATATGGACAAGGGAATATTGGAAAGGCTTTGAGGCAATGTGTTGGGGGAAAAAATGGGTTTTATTGTTGGGAACATTCTGATTATTTGGATAATCATATGAACGTATTCAATCTCTCTGAGCTTCTGTTCCTTCATCTACAATATAAATATCACCTTCTCAGGATAGTAGAATACAGTGGACAAGAGTTTAGGCTGTTCTAGAAACACCCTGCATTTGAATATGAGGAGGGAACACTGCTTCTCATTTAACAATCTTAAAATTCACCATTTTGGGGCTTCCCTGGTGGCGCAGTGGTTGAGGGTCCGCCTGCCGATTCAGGGGACACGGGTTTGTGCCTTGGTCCGGGAGGATCCCACATGCTGTGGAGCGGCTGGGCCTGTGAGCCATGGACGCTGAGCCTGCGTGTCCGGAGCCTGTGCTCCTCAACGGGAGAGCCACAACAGTGAGAGGCCCGCGTATCGCAAAAAAAAAAAAAAAAAAAAAATCACCATTTTGGCTGTTTCTTCATTCAAATGAGATGATCATTTAAAAAAAAATGACATTGTGTATTAGCTTTCTGTTACTGCTATAACAAATCACCATGAACTTTGTGGCTTAAAACAGCACAAATTTATTATCTCGTGTTTCTCTAGGTTAGAAGTTTGACACTGGTCTCAGTGGGCTAACTCCAAGGTGTTGGCAAGGTTTTGTTCTTTTCTGGAGGCTCTAGGGGAGAATCTGTTTCCTTCCCTTTTCTAGCTTCTAGAAGCCATCCACATTCCTTGCCTCGTGACCCCTGCCTCCATCTTCAAAGTCAGTAAGGTTATATCTCTGACCACAGTCAGGAAAAGTTCTCTGATTTTTAAGGACTCATCTGACTACACAGCTCACCTGGGTAATCCAGGATACTCCCCTTCATCTCAGTATCCTTAACTTAATCACATCTGAAAAGTCATTTTTGCCATACAAGGTAACATATTCATAGGTTCCTAGAAGTAGGTTGTGGACATCTCTAGGGGCCATTATTCTGTCTATAATTCACTGGAAAAATGCAGAATCATATAAATGCTCTTTGTTACCTACAAGAAAATACCTGGACCCTTGACCCTGCTTTTGGGATAAACATGGGCAACTTTAGAACTTTCCATATTTGTCCAAATAGTTTCCCACTCTCAAAGGTAGTAGTAGGAAGTAAAATTGAATAATAAATAAATTTAAATACATTTAGTTTTTGGATCAGACTATGTTCAAGATATCTTCTTAACCAGACTATTTTAAAATATTAGCTTGTTATGGGAAAAATTAGGTAAAAAGTGTCAAATAATCTAACAAATAACTTGATGAAACTATCAATTTCAAAAATAATATCAGGGGAGCTTTAAGATGGCAGAAGAGTAAGACATGGAGATCAACTTCCTCCCCACAAATACATCAGAACTACATCTACATGTGGAAAAACCCCTACAGAACACCTACTGAATGCTAGCAGAAGATCTCAGACTTCCCAAAAGGCAGGAAACTCCCCACATACCTGAGTAGGGCAATAGAAAAAAGAAAAAACAGAGACAAAAGAATAGGGATGGGACCTGCACCAGTGGGAGGGAGCTGTGAAGGAGGAAAGGTTTCCACACACTAGGAAGCCCCTTTGCGAGCGGAGACTGTGGGTGGCAGACGGGGGGAGCTTCGGAGCCGCAGAGGACAGAGCAGTGACAGGGGTGCAGAGGGCAAAGCAGAGAGATTCCCGCATGGAGGATCGGTGCCGATCAGCTCTCACCAGCCTGAGAAGCTTGTCTGCTCGTCCACTGGGGCAGGCAGGGGCTGGGAGCTGAGGCTCAGGGTTCGGAGGTCAGATCCCAGGGAGAGGACTGGGGTTGGCGGCGTGAACACAGCCTGCAGGGGGTTATGCACCACGGCTAGCTGGGAGGGAGTCCGGGGAAAAGTCTGGACCTGCCGAAGAGGCAAGAGACTTTTTCTTCCCTCTTTGTTTCCTGGGGCATGAGGAGAGGGGATTAAGAGCGCTGCTTAAAGGAGCTCCAGAGACAGGCATGAGCTGCGGCTAAAAGCGCGGACCCCAGAGACGGGCATGAGACACTGAGGCTGCTGCTGCCACCACGAAGAAGCCTGTGTGCGAGCACAGGTCACTATCCACACCCCCCTTCCAGGGAGCCTGTGCAGCCGGCCACTGCCAGGGTCCCGGGATCCAGGGAAAACCTCCCCAGGAGAACACATGGCGCGCCTCAGGCTGGCGCAATGTCACGTTGGCCTCTGCTGCCGCAGGCTCACCCCCCATCCGTACCCCTGCCTCACCTCAGCCTGAGTGAGCCAGAGCCCCCAAATCAGCTGCTCCTTTAACCCCGTCCTGTCTGAGCAAAGAAAAGACACCCTCCGGTGACCTACATGCAGAGGCGGGGAAAATCCAAAGCTGAACCCCAGGAGATGTGTGAATGAAGAAAAGAAAAATTTCTCCGTGCAGCCTCAGGAGCAGCAGATTACATCTCAACATTCAACTTGATGTACCCTGCATCACTGAAACACCTGAATAGACAATGAATCATCCCAAATTGAGGAGGTGGACATTGGGAGCAACGATATATATATTTTTTCCCTTTTTCTCTTTTTGTGAGTGTGTATGTGTATGCTTCTGTGTGTGACTTTGCCTGTATGGCTTTGCTTTTACCATTTCTCCCAGGGTTCTGTCTGTCTGATTTTTTTTTTCATTTTTCTTTTTTTTAGTATAGTTTTTAGTGCTTGTTATTATAGGTGGATTTGTTTTTTGGTTTGGTTGCTCTCTTCTTTCTTTTCCTTTTATTACTTTTTAATTTTTTTAATAATTATTTTTTATTTTAATAACTTTATTTTATTTTATCATTTTCTTTCATTCTTTCTTTTCTTTCTTTCTTTCCTTCCTTCCTTCCTTCTTTTGTTCTTTCTTGCTTGCTTGCTTGCTTGCTTTCTTGCTTTTTTTCTCCCTTTCATTCTGAGCCATGTGGATAACACACTCTTGGTGCTCTGGCCAGGCATCAGAGTTGCGCCTCTGAGGTGGGAGAGACAAGTTCAAAACGTTGGTCCACCAGAGAGCTCCCAGCTCCGTGTAATATCAAATGGCAAAAATCTCCCAGAGATCTCCATCTCAACACCAAGACCCAGCTCCACTCAATGACCAGCAGGCTATGGTGCTGGACACCCTATACCAAAAAACCAGCAAGACAGGAAAACAACACCACCCATTCGCGGAGAGGCTGCCTAAAATCATAATAAGGTCACAGACACCCCAAAACACACCACCAAATGTGGACCTCCTCACCAGAAAGACAAGATCCAGCTTCATCCACCAGAACAGAGGCACTAATCCCTTCCACTAGGAAGCCTACACAATCCCCTGAACCAACCTTAGCCACTTGAGGCAGACACCATAAACAACATGAAATACAAACCTGCAGCCTGTGAAAAGGAGACCCCAAACACAGTAAGTTAAGAAAAATGAGAAGACAGAGAAACACACAGCAGATGAAGGAGCAAGGCAAAACCCCACCAGACCTAAAAAATGGAGAGGAAATAGGCAGTCTACCTGATAAAGAATTCAGAATAATGATAGTAAAGATGATCCAAAATCTTGGAAATAGAATGGAGAAAATAATAGAAACGTTTAACAAGGACCTAGACCAACTAAAGAGCAAACAAACAATGATGAACAACACAATAAATGAAATTAAAAATTCTCTAGCAGGAATCAAGGGCAGAATAACTGCAGCAGAAGAGTGGATAAGTGATCTGGAAGATAAAATAGTGGAAATAATTACTGCAGAGCAGAATAAAGAAAAAAGAATGAAAAGAATGGAAGACGGTCTCAGAGACTTCTGGGACAACATTAAATGCACCAAATTTGAATTATAGGGGTCCCAGAAAAAGAAGAGAAAAAGAAAGGGACTGAGAAAATATTTGAAGAGATTATATTTGAAAACTTCCCTAATGTGGGAAAGGAAATAGTTAATCAAGTCCAGGAAGCACAGAGAGTCCCATACAGGATAAATCCAAGAAGAAACACGCCAAGACACATATTAATCAAACAATAAAAAATTAAATACAATGAAAAAACATTAAAAGCAGCAGGGGAGGGCTTCCCTGGTGGCGCAGTGGTTGAGAGTCCGCCTGCCAATTCAGGGGACACGGGTTCCTGCCCTGGTCTGGGAAGACCCCACATGCCACAGAGCAGCTAGGCCTGTGAGCCATGGCCACTGAGCCTGCACATCCAGAGCCTGTAGATGTGCCACAACACATCCGGGAAAGGCTACAGCAGTGAGAGGCCCACATACCACCAAAAAAAAAAAAAAAAAGCAGCAAGGGAAAAACAACAAATAACATACAAGGGAATCCCCATAAGGTTAACAGCTGATATTTCAGCAGAAACTCTGCAAGCCAGAAGGGAGTGGCAGGACATATTCAAAGTGATGAAAGGGAAAAACATACAACCAAGATTACTCTATCCAGCATGGAACTCATTCAGATTTGATGGTGAAATTAAAACCTTTACAAACAAGCAAAAGCTAAGAGAATTCAGCACCACTAAACCAGCTTTACAACAAATGCTAAAGGAACTTCTCTAGGCAGGAAACACAAGAGAAGGAAAAGACCTACAATAACATGTACCCAAAACAATTAAGAAAATGGTAATAGAACATACATATCAATAATCATCTTAAATGTAAATGGAATAAATACTCCAACCAAAAGACATAAACTGGCTGAATGAATACAAAAACAAGACCCATATACATGCTGTCTACAAGAGACCCACGTCAGACCTAAGGAGAGATACAGACTGAAAGTGAGGGGATAGAAAAAGATATTCCATGCAAATGGAAATCAAAAGAAAGACAGATCATCTAAAATGAAAATAAATAAGGAAACACAAGCTTTATATGATACATTAAACAAGATGGACTTAACTGTTATTTATAGGACATTCCATCCAAAAACAACAGAATACACTTTCTTCTCAAGTGCTCATGGAACATTCTCCAGGATAGATCATATATTGGGTCACAAAGCAAGCTTAGATAAATTTAAGAAAATTGAAATCATATCAAGTATCTTTTCTGACCACAATGCTATGAGACTAGATATCAATTACAGGAAAAAAATCTCTAAAAAATACAAACACATGGAGGCTAAACAATACACTGGTAAATAACCAAGATATCACTGAAGAAGTCAAAGAGGAAATCAAAAAACCTAGAAACAAATGACAATGAAAACGTGGTGACCCAAACCTACGGGATGCAGCAAAAGGAATTCTAAGAGGGAAGTTTATAGCAATACAATCCTACCTTAAGAAACATCTCAAATAAACAGCCTAACATTACACCTAAAACAATTAGAGAAAGAACCAAAAAAAACCCCAAAGTTAGCCGAAGGAAAGAAATCATAAATATCAGATCAGAAATAAATAAATAAGAAATGAAGGAAATGATAGCAAAGATCAATAAAACTAAAAGTTGGTTCTTTGAGAATATAAACAAAATTGATTAACCATTAGACAGACTCATCAAGAAAAAAAGGGAGAACACAAATCAATAGAATTAAAAATGAAAAAGGAGAAGTAACAACTGACCCTGCAGAAATACAAAGGATCAGGGGAGATTACTACAGCAATTATATGCCAATAAAGTGGACAACCTGGAAGAAATGGACACATTTTTAGAAAAGCACAACCTTCCGAGACTGAACTAGGAAGAAATAGAAAATATAAACAGACCAAACATAAGCACTGAATTGAGACTGTCGTTAAAAATCTTCCAACAAACAAAAGCACAGGACCAGATGGCTTCACAGACAAATTCTTTCAAACATTTAGAGAAGAGCTAACACCTATCCTTCTCAAACTCTTCCAAAATATAGAGGAGGGAAGAACACTCCCAAACTCATTCTATAAGGCCACCATCACCCTGATACCAAAACCAGACAATGATGTCACAAAGAAAGATAACTACAGGCCAATATCACTGATGAACATAGATGCAAAAATCCTCAATAAAATACTAGGAAACAGAATCCAACAGCACATTAAAAGGATTATACACCATGGTCAAGTGGGATTTATCCCAGTAATGCAAGGATTCTTCAAAATACACAAATCAATCAATGTGATAAACCATATTAACAAATTGAAGGAGAAAAACCATTAGATCATTTCAATAGATGCAGAGAAAGCATTCGACAAAATTCAACACCGATTTATGATAAAAACCCTCCAGAAAGTAAGAATAGAGGGAGAGGGGACTTTCCTCAACATAATGAAGGTATATATGACAAACCCACAGCCAACGTCATCCTTAATGGTGAAAAACTGAAACCATTTCCACTAAGATCAGGAACAAGACAAGGTTGTCCATTCTCACCACTATTATTCAACATAGTTTTGGAAGTTTTACCCACAGCAATCGGAGAAGAAAAAGAAATAAATGGAATCCAAATTGGAAAAGAAGAAATAAAGCTCTCACTGTATGCAGATGACATGATACTATATATAGAGAATCCTAAAGATGCTACCAGGAAACTACTAGAGCTAATCAATGAATTTGGTAAAATACCAGGATACAAAATTCATGCACAGAAATCTCTTGCATTCCTATACACTAATGATGAAAAATCTGAAAGAGGAATTAAGGAAACACTCCCATTTACCATTGGAAGAAAAAGAATAAAATACCTAGGAATAAACCTACCTAAGGAGACAAAAGACCTGTATGCAGAAAATTATAAGACACTGATGAAAGAAATTAAAGATGATACAAATAGATGGAGAGATACACCATGTTCTTGGATTGGAAGAATCAACATTGTGAAAATGACTCTAGTATCCAAAGCAACCTACAGATTCAATGCAATCCCCATCAAGCCACCAATGGCATTTTTCACAGAACTAGAACAAAAAAGTTCACAATTTGTATGGAAACACAAAAGACCCCGAATAGCCAAAGCAATCTTGAAAAAGAAAAATGGTGCTGGAGGAATCGTCCTCCCTGATTTCAGGCTATACTACAAAGCTACAGTAATCAAGACAGTATGGTACTGGAACAAAAATGGAAATATAGAACAGTGGAACAGGATAGAAAGCCCAGAGATAAACCCACTCACATATGGTCACCTTACACCTTATCTTTGATAAAGGAGGCAAGAATATACAGTGGAGAAAAGACAACCTCTTCAATAAGTGGTGCTGGGAAAACTGGACAGCTACATGTAAAAGAATGAAATTAGAATACTCCCTAACACCATACACAAAAATAAACTCAAAATGGATTAAATACCTATATGTAAGGCCAGAGACTATAAAGCTCTTAGAGGAAAGCATAGGCAGAACACTATGACATAAATCACAGCAACATCCTTTTTGACCCACCTCCTAGAGAAATGGAAATAAAACCAAAAATAAACAAATGGGACCTAATGAAACTTAAAAGCTTTTGCACGGCAAAGGACACCATAAACAAGAGAAAAAGACAACCCTCAGAATGGGAGAAAACATTTGCAAATGAAGCAACTGACAAAGGATTAATCTCCAAAATTTATAAGCAGCTCGTGCAGCTCAATATCAAAAAAACAAACAACCCAATCCAAAATTGGGCAGAAAACCTAAATAGATATTTCTCCAAGGAAGATATACAGATTGCCAACAAACGCATGAAAGAATACTCAACATCATTAATCATTAGAGAAATGCAAATCAAAACTACAAAGAGATATCATCTCACACTGGTCAGAATGGCCATCACCAAAAAATCTACAAACTATAACTGCTGGAGAGGGTGTGGAGAAAAGGGAACCCTCTTGCACTGTTTGTGGGAATGTAAATTGATACAGCCACTATCGAGAAGAGTATGGAGGTTCCTTAAAAAACTGAAAATAGAACTACCATACGACCCAGCAATCCCACTACGGGGCATATACCCTGAGAAAACCATAATTCAAAAAGAGTCATGTACCCCAATGTTCATTGCAGCTCTATTTACAATAGCCACTACATGGAAGCAACCTATGTGTCCATCGACAGATGAATGGATAAAGGAGATGTGTCACATATATACAATGGAATATTACTCAGCCATAAAAATAAACGAAATTGAGTTATTTGTAGTGAGGTGGATGGACCTAGAGTCTGTCATACAGAGTGATGTAAGTCAGAAAGAGAAAAACAAATACCGTATGCTAACACATATATATGGAATCTAAAAAAAAAAAAAAATGATCATGAAGAACCTAGGGGAAAGACAAGAATAAAGAAGCAGACCTACTAGAGAGTGGACTTGAGGACACGAGGAGGGCGAAGGGTAAGCTGGGACAAAGTGAGAGAGTGCCATGGACATACATATTACTACCAAATGTAAAATAGATAGCTAGTGGGAAGCAGCCGCATAGCACAGGGAGATCAGCTCGGTGCTTTGTGACCACCTAGAGTGATGGGATAGGGACAGTTGGAGAGAGGGAGACGCAAGAGAGAAGAGTTATGGGGATATATGTATATGTATAGCTGATTAACTTTGTTATAAAGCAGAAACTAACACACCATTGTAAAGCAATTATACTCCAATAAAGATGTTTAAATAATAAAATATAATAATAAGATCAAAATTATGTCTCAATCACCACCATAATGTAGTCAGTTATATTTCTGTCCCTTTTAAGTTTTCCCAAGATCATGAAATATGTCAATGGTTCTCATATTCTGTTTATTTTCGTACTACTGCTATTTTGTTTTCAGCTAATACCATCCAGTTACATTTAAAGGAATCCTGCCATAACATACTCTAGTCCTTCTTAGTGTTCTTTGCTGGATGCTCCCTGCATTGCTGAAATTTAAATGGTGGAATCACCCCAAGAGTCAGTGCTAGGGTACTGTTCTTCAGTTACACTTAACTCTTGGTTGATCACATCTGGTACCATAGCTTTACATAACTTCCATATCTAACAAACGCCAGAGTTATATCCCCAGGCCCCACCTCTTTCAACTTCCCATATAACACTTCTACCTAGATGCTTAATGGACTTATGAAACCTACTTTTTCTGAAGCCTTTTTTATCTCAGTAAATGTCAACTTGGCAACTCTATTCTTTCTGTTACCCCAAACCTGGTGTCTTCCTTAATAATCCTGTCTCTCAAAGCCAGTGTAAGTAAACTATAATAGCTCTAATTTCCAAATACATCCAAAATCTGGTCCTTTCTCATACCACCATGCCCACAGTTTCCCTAGACCAAGCAACCATTATCTCTCACTTGTACAATTGCAATATTCCCAAATGGTCTTCCTACTTCTATCCATGTTCTGCTTCTGCTCAGAAACACCCTGTGGCTTCACATATCACTTAGAATAAACTGCAAAGTCCACATTCTGGATACAAGACCCTATGTGATCTGGCCCACTACCTCCTGCTTTCATTTCCATTCTCCCTTTTACTCACTAGACTCCAGACACTCTGGCGTCCTTGGGTTAGGGTTTGCTGTTGGTCCCTCAAGATGACTACCTCCCATTTGTCCCTCAAGATGCACCCTTCATGTTTCTCCCCTCTCTTCTGTGCCTTGATAGGAAGAAAGATATGGATTCCATCAATGGTGTCTCAGCCCTCTGGTTTCAGCCAAGAGGGATCACTGCCAAGAGAGCAGAGGGAGATAGAGAGGAGAGAGTTTGTATCTGCTAGCTCTCTCAATGCATGTTCTCTGCTGGCAGGAGGAATCCCTCATTAAAGGAGTCCAATCCTACAGAGCAGCCCTCTCTACACATCCCTCTCTGTCTTGGGATTCCTGCAACTAATCTAGCACCCCACACCTTCAGGCCTAATATCAGTAACAGAGACCCACTGTTATTAGTCCTGGGCACAGTATTTTCTCCAATGACTTCCTTGCACTGTCTTTGCTCTTTATATAGAGACTTGCAATGAGACTCTACTCTAATTATTCTGCAGAGACCCTGACTGATATAAATTCCAAGCACTCTCCTACTCCAGGACCTCAGACATTTGCATTCACTCTTACCCATGCCAGGTACATTCATCTTCTTGATAGTCCCATGGCTCATTTCCTTTCCTCACATCTGCCTCTGTTCAAATGTCATCCCAGTAGAGAGGCAGTCCTTGACTATTCTAAGTAAAATAACACAACCTCCTCCACCTCTCTCTATCCTATTGCCTTGTTAGCTTTTTCCCTGCAAAACATATTTTACCCACTGACATGTTATGTATCTATTTGTTTATTACCTATATCCTCCCATAAGAGTGCAAGAGATGCTCTATTTGAAAAGGAACTACGTTGTACTCTGAGTGCCCTTCTAGCCTAGAGCAAGACTACAAGTATATAAGGTATACACTTATTATATGGTAGATGAATGAATAAAAAATAAATGAATGCATTTTGAATAACATGAGCAGAGGGTTTAGTCAATGAGAGTACTGGGAGGGCTCCATTTTGGTAGCTTGATTCTGAAATCTGAGGAAAGACAATACGTCAAGGGCCTGATGTTCCTCCCAAGTGACTTCCAGATCCTTTCTAATCTTGCGATCTCTAATGTTCAGTCTTTCTTCCACTGTTCTTTGAACTCTGCTTGCATAAACAAAATGAAAGAAATCAACTGTGAAAGGTATCAATATAGTTTGAAGATAGAATGAGAAATGAACCAAGCAGAAGACTGGGGCAAGCAGAGGTAGAGTTGAGGAAGCCTGCAAATGTCAAGCAGGAGAATATGAATGAGGGGAGCAAGGGTGAGTCTAGATTTAGCGAGAGGAAAGCATTCCACTCTATAGTCACCTGGAATTGATAGTTGGTCCATTTCTCCTGATTCATTTTTAGCAACAAAATAGACATATGGGTTGATAAAATAAGTGTGGGTTCATAAATGTTACTTATTATGAGGTATATTTAAGGCATAAATAGTATTTATTGAGCAGTTCATTTTCAAGATTATGGAGCCAAAGCAGAAGGTCATAGAAAGTGGAAGCAAGAAAAGCCACAAGAGTCAATATCCTTATATTCATTGAGTCACAAACAGACAAAGTGAGTAATACCACCTCAAATCATTGTGAAGCTTAATGGTAGTTGAGAGTTTCAGGAACTGTACACACATTTTATCTTTTTGTCGATCTCCCTTTACTTTCATAAGTTGAATTACTGGACACTTTGCATTAAAATATGTATTTTTTGGGTGAGAATCACCTAGTGCTGTATTAAAAAAATCTGTTTAGATATTCAATTCAGATGCTAAGAGTGCAATATAACACCTCAAATTTATTGAGTATCTTCTATGTGCTAATCACTTATTTACATTTTAAAGATTGTAGATGGCTGGGACTCCTTATTCCTGCCCTGAAGGAATTTAAAGTTTAATAAAGGAAACAAGTATTTTTCAAGTAGTGATTATTATCAAAGGTGTTTTACTAGTAACATGAATAAAAACTGTGAGAACCTGAAGACAGAAGAGGGTGATATTTCATGGTAATATTTCATGATTCTCTTCATGGAAGAGAATTAAACGAGGAAAGGATTAGCAAACATTTTAAAGGGAGTAACTTTTGAGTTGAAAATTACTTTTCTAATAAGAGTTCAGTAAGAAATATCATTTGGTTAAAGGAAACAATAGGGAAAAAGAACAAAGGTTTTCAGGAAATAGAATGGACAAAAATGTGAATAGGCATTTTTGTCCATTCCATTAATATGCTTGTGGCATTGAAGCATATTAAGGCTAGGTTGAGTCACATGAAAAAAGGAGATGACCACATATGTTATACAAATAAAATTATGTAAGAATAGATAAGAAGTGACAGATTTGAAAAACATTTCAGAGTTAGACTTCACAAGACACAATGACTGATCGGATTTGGATGGGAGAGATGGGAGAAGTAAATTTGGCTCCTAAATCTCTAGCTTGGGGAGCTGAATGTATAATAACTTTCATAACTAAAATATTGAATAAAGTAGGGGGAACAGGTTTGAAGAGTTGGATGATGAGCGCAGCTTGGAACACAGGGTAGAACTTCTACAAGTTCCTGGTGGAGATGTCCAGTAGAAAGTTAGAAACACAAATCTGGAAATTTGGAGTATTCAGGACTGCAGTTATAGACTTGGGAGTGATTATGTAGGTGGAATTATCCATGAAGCTAATTTATACAACTGATGAAATCAACAATCAGGGATGCAAAATTAAGGAAGGAGATCTGAGCCCCTAGACTAAACATAGGTCTGAGAGTATGTGTTTGGTCATGCAGATTGTGCCCTGTATAATTCTAGGGACTCCATTTAGACTGTGAGGTGAGTGGTACCTACTGTAATTGTTCAGTTAGCTGCCATGAGATTGGAGAAAATAAATCAGATAGAATATTTCAAGAGGAGAGAGAGGTGACTGGAGGGCCATGAGGGACAACCAAATATCAGGGGTGGAGGAAGGAAAAGAAGAAAATGTATGTCTGAGTGGGAATTGTCAGAGAGGTAAGAGGAAAACGAGAAGTGTAGTGTTTGGAAACAGAGAGACAATTTTCAAAGGAGGCATAATCAACACCAACAAATTCTAAGAAATGGTCAAATGCAATTCAGAATTCAAGGGGTTCTTTGTACCTGGAAACTAGGAAATGATTGCCAGTGCCAGTAAGACTGAGATTGGAGTGTAGATCAGAAGTCAAAGTGCAGTAGGTTAAATAATGACTTGGAAAAGATAAAACTGAAATAATGTGTGGAAACTATATCTAAATTCTTTATTCTTTCTCTTCACATTGTTTCTTTGATTCTCATTCAGGATCCAGCTGTGCTATACAGAAATTATACATTTTTAATTAATGAACAGACATTAAAGTTTTGATTTTATAATTTTTACCTGACTCTACAACCTACATGTTACTGTTTTTTTATTTATATGTCTGTCTGCAGAACTATAGTAGAAATATCTATCTCTATGTTATCTTTAATAGATTAGTAGTAATTGCTTGGAAAGCTGTGTTCAGGAGAATCCTGAGGTTTCCTATAAGCTCAACTCAGTACCAGAAGTATCTGTTACAGAGAAAGAACTGGGGAGTACAGCATGTTCATTTTGAGAACAGAAAATTTTTCATCTGTCTTTATAGCCCAACACCTTGTGCAGTGTCTGGTCCTGGCAATAAATAACTGCTGAGTGAATGAATAAACAAATGAATACACTCTGAATTAAGCGGATTTGAGTTGGGCCTTGATAAATAAATGAGATTCAACTTGACTGGGTCAGTGTTTCTCAATGAAATGTCATGACATCCTACTTGGGCCACAAGTAATTTACTGCAAAAAATAATTTACGAAACCTTTTCAATTATTACATTTAGAACAATGGCTTGAACTTATGGAGCATAATAACTACATTCTCACTCATATTCCAACTTGATTTCTTGAGTGAAAAGTACATGGGGAGATGCAGAGCTGAATTTCTAAGAAGCATAAGAAGCTCTGGTTAAATGCAGCTATGGTGGTGTTTCCCAAGTATAGGCTTTATCCATCAAGATAATGAGGTACAAAGAAAATCATGAAAAGTGTTGAATATCTAGATATTGGGAAGAGGAAAATGTCAGGTGGAAAGACGGTATCCCAGGCAATGGGAATAATTGGAGCACAGAGGCCAGAATGTGTCTGGCATAAGAGAAGGCCCTGCACTAGCCTAGTTGAATGGGCTGGGATGCTCTGTGGAGATGCTGTAGACATATGAAAAGATATGGTCTCTGTACTGTCATTCATTGGATGAAAATACTGGGAAATACGCTTTTCATTCACCTAGAGAAAAGGAATCAGATTCCTATTCAATGAAAGAGTTGGTGTGCCTTAATACTAGGCAAAAAATAATAGTAGAAATAAAAATCATTCAGTAAGTCTGGAGACTGGTTCAAGAAGGGCAATGTCACAAAAACATTTACTGGTTGAATTTTTCAGTCCAGCCTCCTCCAAAAGTGAAATAGCTATTATCCTAACAGCCCATGAAATGCATACAATATAAGTAAGTAATATAATTTTGTCATTCAAGGTCATGTTAACCTACTGAAGATAGAGCCAAGTACTCCCTAAGTTAATCATCACTTATTTTGGAGTTGGTGGCTATTTTGGCTTGAAGTTTTGTGTGGAACAAGCATGTGAAAGGCTGCTGAAATGCTATATTTGTTTATGTAAGGTCAGACTAACCCAGAGGTCTTCAAGTATTATAAAGTGAGAAAAGTTTAGATTGGTCCACAGTTGTGTGTGTGATTGCGCAAAAGATAAACCATTCTTTGCCACCCTACAAGGTCACACTACTCTTAATGCTAAGTGCACTTTACAGAAATAGTATCCATTCAACTGAATGTGAAATAGACGATGCATAGCATGTCTAAAGTTATATTTCAAAACACTCACTTCAATGTAAAAAGGGGCAAACTTATATATTGAGAGAATATCAAATCTTGAGAATTACTTTAAGACGTCACAAAGAGAGCCCTCAATTATAAAGTTTCATATTTCACTGACTTATATCTAAACAATCAGTATATGTCTTGGTGAAGAGCAGACTACTAGCCTGAAAATTAACAATTAATTTTATATTAAGTTTGGCAGAATGGGAATGGCACAGTCAATAGTGCTAGCAAACAGCATGATTTATAGATCACTTTTAATTAAACATAAATTCTTTAAAGTTATTATAAAAATGAACACATTAAATTTAGTTTCTTTATCATTAATATTTTAGTAGGGGCATAATGGGTGCATTTTTATACATCTGTATTTTTTGTTAGATATTGTCCTTCTGTCCCACCTGTCTAAATACCAATATATGGATTAAAACAAAGCTCACCAAGATAAATGTTGCAAAGGAGACTTTCAGAACAATTGATAATGAGGCTGAGATAAATTTGATATTTTAAGTGATCTTTCTCAAAGAACAGTGTGTTATTTGGAAGAAGCCATTCATTTTTTTCCCTAGTATTAAATATTTGTCAGCTCTTATAATTGAAACTTGAGCTAAAAACTTTTGACTAAGTAAAATTCAGGAGAGAGAATATTTCTACATGTGAAGTTGGATGAAGAATCTTCAGTAGGAAAGCTGTCATTTTTTTTCTTTCAGATAAGCACTTCCTTTTTCTTAGTGGAAGGTCAGTTTAGAAGTCTATAGAAGGATTTAAGATGATTGGCTTTAAACTGAGAAACTTCAATAAACTCAAGATACCTGATTTCACACATTGCTTTCTCGGAGAAGTATAGTGTAAGAAATAATATAGCAAGGGAAGCATGAATGAGAACATGAATGACAGGGAAACATTTACTTCTAGAAACCTAGAGATAAACCACAAAGTTTAACAAGGTGGAACCACAAAGAAGGAATTATACTATATATATTTAACTTTAGAAATATATTGTAATAATAGCCCTCTAAGTCATAGTCTGTGAATTATTTGATGAATATTTTATTTAAGCTATATTAATAGAATATTTATTAGTTTCCAGGCACTGTGCTGGTACTGGGCATGCAATAGGAAGTATAAACAGAAGTGATTCCAAATCACCCAAAGCTTTACAGGCCAGTGAGGGGGACACACAACCATAAAATCACACTGAAAGGCATAAAATTACAAATGTTGCCCATTGGCTCTCAACAAAAAGAAAAGGGGTTTATGACACAGAAAGTTTGAGTTTTGGTTTAGAGGCTGAATAGAAATTAGGTGAAAAGGGCACTCTCAAGTGATATTTATTAAATGAACGAAAATAAATTCCAGGTATTTATCCTGTGGTGGGGAGCAGCAGGAATCACCTGAAAATTTGAAAGTCAGTGAGGTTGAAGCACATAGAGCCAAGGTTCAACTGATGCAGGAAAAATAGGTACAGAACAAACCAATGCTGAGCTTTGGTCTTTATCTTGAGGACAAGGAGAAGCCATGGAAGGATTTAAGCAGGGAGAAATGATCAGTGTATGTTTTCAAGAGCTCCCTCCAGCTGTAGGGTGTAGGATGGATTCCAAAAGGATCAGCATGGCTATGAGTAGAAGAGTTCAGAAGAGCAGATGTGAGAAAAAAATACCGTAGCTTGGATATGGTTGGTAGGGGTGATGTAGATTAAGACAAGTTGATGGTTTTTAAGTTAATTAGGAAGTAAAATGGGAAATACTTAGTAATTGTGCTGATCAAGGTTCTTGGTTGAGAACAACAAAAACCAACTTTAGTGGAAAAGAAATTTATTGGAAAGATATCAACAAGCTAGCAGAATTGAAGGGAAATTGGAAAATTGAGCTTGGGAAACAAGTGAGAACAAAGGAAGAGTAGATAGCCAAGAACACAGCCAAAGTCACCTCTCTGGAATCTCAGTGCAACCATGGCTACTGTGGACAATCTCAAACTACCTCTGCATAATACATGGTTCAGTGCCCTGATGTCTCTGGGTGCAGGAAAGGGATAATTTTTTTTTTTTTTTTTTTTTTTTACTAGTAAAGATTTTTATAACAACCAAGGAGAGGGATAATTTGCCTCCCTTTAGTTTCTATCCTCAGATGATGGGCTCCGTCTCCCACATTGACCCAACCAATGTGGGATTCTCCTCATTGCAAGAATGTTCACATCATGTTTAAAAGTCAAAGTGCGATGGCTGCATGCTGCAGTGTTGGATTGAATATGGCTGGTAATAGACAGCAAGGCATAAGAGCAAACTATGGCATGCTACTTCCTGGGATGGGAAACGCTGGAAAGTCATGGGTTTAATTTGGATTTAGGTTTTTTCTAGGGAAAGGGAAGAATCAAGCATTTGTTCTTGGACAGCTACTTTAAGGATAAGGTAAATTTGGGTCTCATTTTGACCTGAACTTTATTACCTTATACCCAACCCATTAAACTACTGGTGCCTGTAAGTCGGAAACTCCATCTGTAGGTAAAATGAACAAAATTGTCATTATTACTAATGGATTATTTATCCTTTTTATCTTAATCATTTAAAACTGTTTTTTTCTTAGTTGAAATTATTTTTATAATATCTGTCATAGTTTAGCATATGAATCTATTTTTTAACCAAATAGGAGAAAATGAAATGACTCCTTTCCATCACTATATATGAGGCTCTTACCTTAATGTCTTTGGTAACAAACATCAATAAGAAACATTTTGTTGCAAATTACTGTATAAAGACCTACCAATAATCATTCAGAAAATAAATTATTGAATTTTTAATAAGTAGTCTACAAATATTTGGGGCATGCTAAAGGAACTTAGAATCTATATGCACATTGCTCAGGTAGAGTTAGAAAGCTATTCTCTGAAAATAAAGAATGAGACCTTGGGGAGTAAAGCAGTGTGTTATGAGGAAGGGCCAATCTTAAATAAAAAGGTACTCGAGATCTTAATTCATTTAAAATATTAATAGAGTGATAGAAAAGATTACTGAAAATAATGCACAGTTCAAAATTAATCATATGTATTTTAGTTTTTTAAAGTCATGATTCACATATTTTATTTATTTTATTTTTTCTTCCAGTTTTATTGAGATATAATTGATGTACAGCACTGTATACATTTCATGTGTACAGCATAATGATTTGATTTACATACAGCATGAAACAATTACGACAGTAAGATCTCATTCATTATCTCATATAGATACAAAAGTAAAGAAATAGAAAAAAAAATTTTTTTCCTTGTGATGAGAACTCTTAGGATTTACTCTCTTAATGACATTCATGTATATCATACAGCAGTGTTAATTATTTATCACGTACTCTACATCACTAGCGTATATTTATCTTATAACTGGAAGCTTGTACATTTTGACTGCCTTCATCCAAATCCCCCTCCCCTCCCCCACCTCTGGTAACCACAATCTGATCTCTTTTTCTACAAGTTAGTTTCTTTGCTTGTTTGTTTTTGAAGCATAATTGACCTACAACATTATGTTAGTTCCTGTTGCACAACATAATGATTTGATATCTCTACACATTACAAAATGATCACCATAAGGCTAGTTACCATCTGTCACGATACTAAGATAGTACATAATTATTGACTATATTTCCCACATAGTACATTTCATAACCCTGGCATTTATTTTGCAACTGGAAGTTTGCACCTCTTAATCTACCTCAGCAATCTCTCTCCCCCTCCCACCCCCCTAACAAAACCCGTATCTGTAAGTCATCCAGGCCAATCACCACCTCAACACACACACACACAAAATCCCCAGGCAACCACTAATCTATTTTCTGTGTGGATTTATGTTCTAGACATTACATATATATAGTATCATTCAATATGTGACTTTTTGTGTCTGGCATTTTTTTACTTAGCATGTTTTCAAAGCTAATTCATTTGTAATATATAACAGTATTTCACTTCTTTTTTGTGGTTGAATAATTGCATGGATAAAACTGCATTTGTTTATTCATTCATCAGCTGATAGACATTTGAGTTACTTGTACTTTATGGCTATTATGAACAATACTGCTATGAACATGTGTGTTCAAGTATTTAGGTGAACATATATTTTCAGTTCTCTTGGGTATATAACTAAGAGTGGAATTGCTGGGGTATATGGTAATTCTACTTAACTTTTTGAAGAACCACAAAGTTGTGTTACACAGCAACTTCATCATTTTAAATTCCTACCAGCAGTGTATTAGCATTCCACTTTCCCTACATTCTCACCAAAACCTGTTCTTTTCCTTTTAAAAAAAAATTATCATTGCCAACCTGGTGAATGTAAAGTGATACCTCATTGTAGTTTTGATTTGCATTTCCCTAAAGATTAATGACATTGATCTTATTATATATTTGTTGGCTCTTTTTATATCTTTTTTCTTAAAAATGTCTACTTGAATCCTTTGCCCACTTTTGATTGGACTATTTGTCTTTTTATTGTTGAATTGTAAGCATTCTTTTATTTTTCATACAGCAGGTTCTAATTAGTTATCTATTTTATACATATTAGTGTATATATGTCAATCCCAATCTCCCAATTCATCCCATCACAACTACCTCACCCCTCCACTGTGCTTTCTCCCCCTTGGTGTCCATACATTTGTTTTCTACATCTGTGTCTCCATTTCTGCCTTGCAAACAGGATCATCTGTACCATTTTTCTAGATTCCACATATATGTGTTAATATACGATATTTGTTTTCTCTTTCTGACTTACTTCATTCTGTATGACAGTCTCTAGGAACATCCACATCTGTACAAAAGACCCAATTTCGTTCCTTTTTATGGCTGAGTAATATTCCATTGTGTATATGTACCACTTCTTCTTTATCCATTCATCTGTTTATGGACATTTAGGTTGCTTCCATGACCTGGCTATTGTAAATAGTTCTGCAGTGAACATTGGGGTGCATGTGAATTTTTGAATTAGGGTTTTCTCTGGGTATATGCCCAATAGTGGGATTGTTGGGTCATATGGTAACTCTGTTTTTAGTTTTTTAAGGAACCTTCATAATGTTCTCCATAGTGGCTGTATCAATTTACATTCCCACCAACAGTGCAAGAGGGTTCCCTTTTCTCCACACCCTCTCTAGCATTTCTTGTTTGTAGATTTTCTGATGATGCACATTCTAACCGGTGTGAGGTGATACCTCATTGTAGTTTTGATATACATTTCTCTAATAATTAGTGATGTTGACCATCTTTTCATGTGCTTCTTGGCCATCTGTATGTCTTCTTTAGAGAAATGTCTAATTTAGGTCTTCTGCCCCTTTTTGGATTGGGTTGTTTGTTTTTTTAATATTGAGCTGCATGAGCTGTTTATATATTTTGGAAATTAATCTTTTGTCCGTTGATTCGTTTGCAAATATTTTCTCCCATTCTGAGGGTTGTCTTGTTGTCTTGTTTATAGTTTCCTTTGCCGTGCAAAAGTTTTAAGTTTCATTAGGTCCCATTTGTTTATTTTTATTTTTATTTCCATTACTCTAGGAGGTGGGTCAAAAAAGATCTTGCTGTGATTTATGTCAAAGAGTGTTTTTCCTATGTTTTCCTCTAAGAGTTTTATAGTGTCCTGTCTTATATTTAGGTTTTTAATCCATTTTGAGTCTATTTTTGTGTATGATGTTAGGAAGTGTTCTAATTTCATTCTCTTACATGTAGCTGTCCAGTTTTCCCAGCACCACTTATTGAAGAGACTGTCTTTTCTCCATTGTGTATCCTTGCCTCCTTTGTCATAGGTTAGTTGACCATAGGTGTGTGGGTTTATCTCTGGGCTTTCTATCCTTTTCCATTGATCTATATTTCTGTTTTTGTGCCAATACCATATTGTCTTGATTACTGTAGATTTGTAGTATATTCTGAAGTCAGGGAATCTAATTCCTCCAGCTCTGTTTTTTCCCTCAAGATTGCCTTGGCTATTCAGGGTCTTTTGTGTCTCCATAAAAATTTTAAGATTTTTTGTTCTAGTTCTGTAAAAAGTGCCATTGGTAATTTGATCGGGATTGCATTGACTCTGTAGACTGCTTTGGGTAGTATAGTCATTTTCACAATATTGATTCTTCCAATCCAAGAACATGGTCTGTCTCTCCATCTGTTTGTGTCATCTTTAATTTCTTTCATAAGTGTCTTATAGTTTTCTGAGTATAGGTATTTTACCTTCTTATACCTAGGAATACCTAGGTATTTTTTTATTTTTGTTGCACTGGTGAATGGGGTTGTTTCCTTAATTTCTCTTTCTGATCTTTCATTGTTAGTGTATAGGAATGCAAGAGATTTCTGTGCATTAATTTTGTATCCTGCAACTTTACCAAGTTCATTGATTAGCTCTAGTAGTTTTCTGGTGGCATCTTTAGGATTTTCATGTAATCTGCAAAGAGTGAGAGCTTTACTACTTCTTTTCCAATTTGTATTCCTTTTATTTCTTTTTCTTCTCTGATTGCTATGGCTAGGACTTCCAAAACTATGTTGAATAATAGTGGTGAGAGTGGACATCCTTGTTTCTGATCTTAGGGAAATGCTTTCAGTTTTTCACCATTGAGAATGATGTTTGCTGTGGGTTTGTCATATATGGCCTTCATTATGTTGAGGTAGGTTCCCTCTATGCCCACATTCTGGAGAGTTTTTTATCATAAATGGGTGTTGAATTTTGTCAAAAGCTTTCTCTGCAGCTATTGAGATGGTCATATAGTTTTTATTCTTCAGTTTGTTAATATTGATTGATTTGCATATATTGAAGAATCCTTGCATCCCTGGAATAAATGCCACTTGATCATGGTATATGATCCTTTTAATGTGTTGTGTGATTCTGTTTGCTAGTATTTTTTTTTTTTTTGGTAGTATGTGGGCCTCTCACTGTTGTGGCCTCTCCCGCTGCAGAGCACAGGCTCTGGACGCGCAGGCCCAGCGGCCATCGCTCACGGGCCCAGCCACTCCACAGCATGTGGGATCCCCCCGGACTGGGGCATGAACCCACGTCCCCTGCATCGGCAGGTGGACCCCCAACCACTGCGCCACCAGGGAAGCCCTTGTTTGCTAGTATTTTGTTGAGAATTTTTCCATCTATATTCATCAGTGATATTCATCTGTAATTTTATTTTTTTTGTAGAATCTTTGTGTGATTTTGGTATCAGCGTGATGGCAGCCTCGTAGAATGAGTTTGGTAGTGGTTCTTTGCAATTTTTTGGAAGAGTTTGAGAAGGATGGGTGTTAGCTCTTCTGGTCCTGGACTTTTGTTTGTTGGAAGATTTTTAATTACAGTTTCAATTTAATTACTTGTGATTGGTCTGTTCATATTTTCAATTTTTCCTGGTTCAGTCTTGGAAGGTTATACCTTTCTAAGAATTTGTCCATTTCTTCCAAGTTGTCCATTTTATTTTCATAGAGTTGCTTGTAGTACTCTCTTATGATGCTTTGTATTTCTACGGTGTCCATTGTAACTTCTTCTTTCTCATTTCTAATTTTATTGATTTGAGTCCTCTCCCTCTTTTTCTTGATGAGTCTGGCTAAAGGTTTATCAATTTATTTTATCTTCTCAAAGAACCAGCTTTTAGTTTTATTGATCTTTGCTATTGTTTTCTTTGTTTCTGTTTCATTTATTTCTGCTCTGATCTTTATGATTTCTTTTCTTCTGCTAACTTTGGGTTTTGTTTGTTCTTCTTCTCTAGTTTCTTTAGGTGTAAGGTTAGATTGTTTATTTGGGATTTTTCTTAATTCTTGAGGTAGGATTCTATTGCTATAAACTTCCCTCTTAGAACTGCTTTTGCTGCATCCCATAGGTTTTGGATCGTCATGTTTTCATTGTCATTTGTCTCTAGGTATTTTTTGATTTCCCTTTGATTTCTTCAATGATCTCTTGGTTATTTAATAACATATTGTTTAGCCTCCATGTGTTTGTGTTTTTTACATTTTTTTCCCTGTAACTGATTTCTAATCTCATAGTGTTGTGGTCAGAAAAGATGCTTGATATGATTTCAATTTTCTTAAATTTACTGAGGCTTGATTTGTGACCCAATGTGATCTATCCTGGAGAATGTTCCATGTGGCACTTGAGAAGAAAGTGTAATCTGCTGTTTTTCTATGGGATGTCCTATAAAAATCAATCAAATCTATCTAGTCTATTGTGTCCTTTAAAGCTTGTGTTTCCTTATTAATTTTCTGTCTGTAGGATCTGTCCATTAGTGTGAGGTGTTAAAGTCTCCCACTATTATTGTGTTACTGTTGATTTCCTCTTTTATAGCTGTTAGCATTTGCCTTATGTATTGAGGTGCTCCTATGTTGGGTGCATATATATTGTTAATTGTTATATCTTCTTCTTGGATTGATCCCTTGATCATTATGTACTGTCCTTCCTTGTCTCTTATAACATTCTTTATTTTAAAGTCTTTTTTATCTGATATGAGTATTGTTATGCCATTTTTCTTTGATTTCCATTTGCATGGAATATCTTTTCCCATCCCCTCACTTTCAGTCTGTATGTGTCCCTAGGTTTGAAGCGGGTCTCTTGTAGACAGCATATAGACGGGTCTTGTTTTTGTATCCATTCAGTGAGCCTGTGTCTTTTGTTGGATCATTTAATCTATTCACATTTAAGGTAATTATCAATATGTATGTTCCTATTACTGTTTTCTTAATTGTTTTGGGTTTGGTTTTGTAGGTCCTTTTCTTCTCTGTGTTTCCTATTTAGAGAATTCCTTTAGTATTTGTTGTAGAGCTGGTTTGGTGGTGCTGAATTCTCTTAGCTTTTGCTTTTCTGTAAAGTTTTTGATTTGAGATCTATTTGAGATCCTTGCCAGGTAGAGTAATCTTGGTTGTAGGTTCTTCCCTTTCATCATTTTAAATATATCATGCCACTCCCTTCTGGCTTATAGAGCTTCTCCTGAGGAATCAGCTGTTAACCTTATGTGAGTTCCCTTGTATGTTATTTGTCATTTTTCCCTTGTTGCTTTTAATAATTTTTCTTTGTCTTTAATTTTTCTCAATGTGATTACTATGTGTCTCAACTTGTTTCTCCTTGGGTTTATCCTGTCTGGGACTTTCTGCACTTCCTGGGTTTGCGTGGCTATTTCCTTTCCCATGTTAGGGAAGTTTTCGACTCTAATCTCTATAGATATTTTCTCGGGTCGTTTCTTTTCCTCTTCTCTTTCTGGGACCCCTATAATGTTAATGTTAGTGTGTTTAATGTTGTCCTAGAGATCTCAGGCTGCCTTCATTTCTTTCATTCTGTTTTCTTTATTCTGTTCTGCAGCAATGAATTCCACCATTTTGTCTTCCAGGTCACTTATCCATTCTTCTGCCTCGGTTATTCTGCTATTGTTTCCTTCTAGTGTATTTGTCATTTCAGTGGTTGTATTGTTCATCTCTGTTTGTGTCTTCGTTAATTCTTCTAGGTCTTTGTTAAACATTTCTTGCATCTTCTAGATCTTTGCCTCCATTTTTTTTCCAAGGTCCTGGATCATCTTTACTATCATTATTCTGAATTCATTTTCTGGAAGGTTGCCTATCTCCATTTCTTTTAATTGTTTTTCTGGGGTTTTATCTTGTTCCTTCATCTGGTACATAATCCTCTGTCTTTTCATTTTGTCTGTCTTTCTGTGAATGTGGGTTTTTTTCCATAGGCTACAGGATTGTAGTTCTTGCTTCTGCTCAAGCATTCTTTATATATTCTGAACACTAGACTTTTATCAGTTATATGACTTGCAAGTATTTTCTCCTTATCTGTGGATTGTCTTTTCACTTTCTTGACAGTGTCATTTAAAACACAAAGACATTTAATTTAATGAAGTCCAATTTATCTATTTTTGTTGTTGTTGTTATTCATGCTTTTGGTGTCACATCTAAGAAATCATTGCCTAATCCAAGATGATGAAGATTAACACCAACTTTTCATTCTGTTTTATAATTTTAGCTCTTACATTTAGGTATTTGATACATTTGGAGTTAATTCTTGAACATAGTGTGTTTTGGGGGTCCAACTTTGTTCATTTGCAGGTGAATAGCCAGCTGGCCCATGACACATGTTGAAAAGATTATTTTTTCCCCATTGCATGACCCTGGAACACTGTAAAAATTCAGTTGACTATGGACATATTAAGTATTTTTGGAATCTCAATTCCATTGCATGGATCTGTATGTCCATTCTTATATCACTACCACACTGTTTTGAAACTGTAGTTCTGTAATAAGTTTTGAAAGCAGAATGTGTGATTCCTCCAACTATTTTTTCCAAGACTGTTTGTACTGTTCTGGGTCCCTTGAATTTCCACATAAATTTTGGGGTCAACTTCTCAAGTTCTGCAGAAAAAAAGGTATTTAATATTTTAGTGGTAATTGTGCTGAATCTTTTGATCAATGTGGGGAATATAGTCACCTTAACAATATTAAGTCTTCCAATCCATGAATGTAAACTGTTTTTATATTTATTTAGATCTTCTTTATTTCTTTCAACAATGCTTTTTAGTTTTCATTATAATTTTGCTCTCCTTTGTTTAAATTTATTCATCTGAGTTTATTCTTTTCCATGCTATTGTAAATGGAATTGTTGTCTTAATTTCACTTGAAGATTTTTCATTTCTATTGCAAAGAAATACAACTGATGTTTATGTATTGATTTTATATCCTGCAACTTTGCTGGATTCATTTATTAGTTATAATATTTTTGGGTGGACATTTCTAGATTTTCTACATATAAGGTCATGTCATCTTCAAATAAAGATAGTTTTATTTCTTTCTTTTCAATCTGCCTATTTTCATTTTTAGTTCCTTGTCTTGCCTAATTGCCCCAACTAGGTGTTGAGTGGTAGTACAGTGTGGAATAAAAATGACAAGGGCAGACATTCTTGTCTTGTTCCTGCTCTTGGGGAGAAACTTTCAATCTTAATAAATAATACTTTAGATTACATTTTATTTTTGTACTTTTTTTTTTTGAGTGCTGGGGTATCTTATTTGGGAATTTGCAATACTTGAGTAAAAAATACTTAGAAATTACATAGTGAAGCCCTGAATTAGGAGAAGCAGGAGAATAGTTCACTTCCTGCTTCTTGTTCCTAAATTTTTCTTTGCTAATTCATTCTCATTTTTCAAATTATTTTATAACACTAGACAAAAATGTGTTGTCCCTTTATTAAGATAGTTGGTTTTTCAGCATTTTTTCCTTCACTGAAAATCATAATGAAATATTTTACTTTTAAATATCTTTCTGGGTTGAGGCTACCAGAGATATTTTTTTTTAAGTAGAAGATAATGTCATATCAACAGAAGACATCAATTATTACACTCAATTATACTGAATTTGTACAATCCAAAATGAAGAAGTAACTGTACACTTAATGAGAATATATGTCAACACTGTTTGATCTCCCTGGAGCATACATCTTTCAAAACAAGGAGACTAAGGCCCATACATGGGCCACTAGCTGCCATACCTAGAAAGCATGCCTCTTCCTATGTACCTAATACCTCTATCCAAGGGAGACTTATTGAAGTTCAGAAGGAGAGAAGCCTTTACTGAATTGAAAGATATCCTTGGGAAAGCAAAATTAATGGGGGCTCTGATCATTATAGATTTAAAAATATCTTTTCTTTAAACTCTCTTTCTTTTAATTGAAGTATAGTTGATATACAATGTTGTGCTAGTTTCAGGTGTACTGCAAAGTGATTCTTTTCAGATTCTTTTCCATTATAGGTTATTACAAGATACTGAATATAGTTCCATGTGCTATACCATAGGTCCTTACTGTTCATCTATTTTATATATAGTAGTGTATCTGTTAATCCCAAACTCCTAATGTACCCCCTCTCCCTCCCTTTCCCGTTTGTTTTCCATGTCTGTGGGTCTATTTCTGTTTTGTAAATAAGTTCTTTTGTATCAGTTTCTTAGATTCCACATATCATTATAACTTGATATGGTAAATAGTAACACAATCTTCTGATTTCCCAGTTATGATGGCAGGAGACTAGCAATTCCTATAAAATATAACTTCTAGTCTTTTAGATATCTTCTAATTTGTTAATTTATAAAACTTAGAAAAATTCCAGATCCTCACAAGATGAAAGAGGCTTCTGGCTCTTTAATCAAACCCAATACTGGAAATGCCACAAAGATAAGAGAAAGTTGAAGGATAAGCAAAATTAATATAAAAACTAGAGGGAGAGGTGTTTGGTCCTGGGGCAAAGTTTGAACCCAAATGTAGAAGGGTCAACTACCAAGACAGTTGATAAAGTAAGGGACAGCACTTTAGTTCTGCTCCTTCTGTTTCCTCACAATTTCCATGGCAGTATAGCACCCAACTCAGCAGTACTAGCTCAGCTCTAGCTTGGGCATGGAATGGAATCAGAGTTGCTCTAGAGCCCAGAGATAATTGGATAATAACCATAGCAAGTATACTCGCCCCTGAGCTTGCTCTTGGAGGGGTCCAGGGAAGAGGTTCAGGAAAAGGACAGGTATCATTATGGGGATAAAAAATGGGAATGATCAAATCCAGATTGTGAATCCAATGGCTCTCTTCCCATTGATATCTAAAACTACCAGTAGGGGACAAAGGCTTCCACTTGGATTTTAATTTCTCAATTCCTACATAGAGGAGCATTGCTGGTCACACTACAGGTAACCCCAGTAGAAAAAAACCTCACAAATCATTTGAGAAGCACAATTGTGTTACTAAAGTAAAAAAAAATAAATTAAATAAATAAAAACAAAAATGAAAATTGAATGATACAGAGAAAGGAGAATTAGTTAACCAAAAGTACCACAAGAACTTAAAATAAAAATAATAAACATCTTTAAAAGAGATATAGGTAGGGAGATATTAATAACATTTAAGTTATAAAGAAGAACAAAGTTGAAAAAATGGGTGTGAAAAATAGTGTAAATAAAAATTCAATGAGTCTCATAAATAGCAGAGAGCATTCGGGGAAGAAGAAACTAGAAAAATGAAAGATAAGGTCAAAAAACCTACCTCAGAAGGAGCCAGGAAGGGGCACAGCAAAACTATAACATTAAGCAAGAAGAAGGAGAGGAAGAAAAATGTCAATTTCCAGAAGCAGAAATGTAAATGAGGAATCAACTTGTCAAATGATTGACAATCAGTAATAGTAAGAATTAAAGTTGAGAAAACACGTTAAATTGAAAAGGCCTAGGGAATTTTAAAAAAATGACATTTTAAAAAATACAAAACCTTACAATTAGACATATCAGAGTGCACAATAAAATGAAGAGAAAATTCTAAGAACATTTTCAGGGACAAAAAGAGCAATTTACCTACAAATGGACAGGGAACAATAACCATCAGATTGTTCAATAGTACCATTAATCCAAGAAGATACTGGAGTATTACTGCAATGAATTGAATGAAGAGAACCTTGAACTTAGAATGTTTTATCCAGCTAAATTATTATTGAAAGATGAACATACAAAAAGGCATTGTCAGGCCCACAAAAACTTTCCATGAAAACATTTTTGGAGGAAGTATTTCAATAAAAAGAGAAATAAATACAAACAGACACTAAAAATGTGTAAAAAATTAAGCGAGTAAAAAACTAAACAAAGTTCACTTCTGTCAATGTAATATACTCATAGCTAAAATTCCAGATGATTCTAACATGGTAAAATTAGGACCAATGGGGAGAGGAAGGAAACCAGAGAGGTATAAGGTCATGCTGAGATTTTTCTCTTATGTTGGGGAAGTGCTAGAGACTGATAAGCTTAGGAAATTCATATACAAAAATGTTAGGAGAAAAATAAGAGAAGAATATCAATGGAATGTATAACTTTCAATCCAATAGAAAGAATCTATTTATTAAAGGTATGAAAAGGTAAAAAAGAAAGTAAGGTGAGGAGAAAACACGAAATAAGATGGCAGAAATTGACCTAATAGTAATTATAATTTGCTCATTACTTAAGCAAATCTTTATTGTGTCTATTAACTGCCCTTAGGGAGACATACAATAAATAAAATAAATAAGAAAAGTATATGGCATATTAGGAGTGATAAGTGCTATGGAAAAATAATAAATCAGGGAAGGAGTTAAGGGGTGCTGGGTTTGATTTACAATGAGTAGTTGAAACTTAAGTCAAAGCTCAAATGAGGAGGTGAGGGAATAAACCCTTATGATAGCAGTGGAAGAGCACTCCAGGAAGAGAGAACGGAAGTGCAAAGGCACTCAGGGAAACAAACCTGGCCTAATCAGTAAAAAAGAGAGGTCACTGGGACTTCTCTGGCAGTCCAGTGGTTAAGACTCCTGGCTTCCGCTGCAGGGGGCATGGGTCCGATCCCTGGTCTGGGAGCTAAGATCCCGCATGCCACGTGGCATGGACAAAAAAAAAAAAAGAGAGAGAGAGAGAGGTCACCTGGCTTGTGGGCAAGGGGAGAGTACAAGGCAATGCTGTTAGAGAAGCTATGAGGGGTGCAGATTACACCTGGTCTGAGAAATTACTGTAAAGATTTTTGTCTTTTACTCTGAATGAGATGAGAATCTATGGAAAGGTTTTGAGTAGAAAATGAATGTTATCTGACTCACATTTAGATAGACTCATGCTGGCCTCTGAGTTGAGATAGGCTGTGGTGGAGGACCTGTGGAAGCAACAAGGGCAGTACAGAGGTTATTGCCAAAGGCAGCAGAGAGGTGCTGGTGGCTTGGCCCAGGCTGACAGTGGTGACAATGGAGAGGTGAGATCGAATGATACGCAGCGATAGGTAGGTAGGTAGGTAGATAGATAGATAGATAGAATAGAATTGATTGTCAGAGCTAAAGAAAAAGAAAATGTCAGTGGATGAAACTCTCAAATCAAAAGGCAGACTCTCACAGAAGGACAGGATGGGATTCATTTATAATATATTAAGGTTAAAAAAACTATATATGTATGTGGCAAAACTATAAAGTAAAACTAGTCAAGGCATTGACCAACATAAAATTCAGGGTTGTTGTTACTTCTAGAGGGGAAAGAAAGGCAAATGCATTTGGGAAACTTCAAAGGTAACTCAGTGGTAGTACATGAGAGTTTGTTTCATTATTGTATGTAAAATGAACAAAGAAGCAACAAATAAACCCTCAAAAATCTAGAGGGTTTTTGTTGATGGTAGTTAACTGAGTGAATGATTTATGGGTGAGATATACCCATACACATATGTATTATTATTTCATAAGTATTTTCCAAGATTTCTATAATGAACAAGTAGTAACTGTATATTAAAAATACCCAAAGCTAAAGCAATTCCAAAGTGCTGGGTCAGGCATGTTGGCTGCAAGTCTCAGAGGAGACTCATGCTCTTTGGCAATCCAGCAGCCAGCTCCAAAGCCCTCGGCTGACTGCGGAGTTTCAAATAAACCAGGACTCAAGCCTGCTCATCTGTCTGCTCCGTAGATCTTTAGTGCCAGGATACACAGCTTTCTGAGAAGAGCTACACGGCTCCACAGTGAACAGGCCAGCCTGCTTGAACAAATTCTTGTCTCATCTAAACACAGAAACGTTGGTTCTCCAGGTCAGGAATCAGATGTTTTTTAAATGCATAGAAGAAAATGTAAAAAAAAAAAAAAAAAAGATACAGAACAAAGACAAAGTAGTCATTAGATGAAAAGTTAATACTAAGTAAATTATCATAAAGCAATAATGATTAAAAACAAATTAGGTAAATGGTTAGCTGAACAATTCAGAAAAAAGCAACAGTCTATATCAATAAAACAGGAAGCAAGAGACAGAAAACTATGTAATCAAAACAAACCAAAAGGGGGAGTGAGAAAGAGGAAAATAACACCAGAAAGCTGGTTTCTTTGTATGAATTTACTCCTAGATGATGGAGAAGACATGGAGAGGCTACAACTCAAAATAAGAATGATAAAGGAGAAATAACTACAGAAAAATTAGCAATTTAAAATAGAATATAATGTTATCAAGAACTAGAAAGCAACACATTTGAAAATTACATGGTAGATAAATTTTTGCATAAGATGTAAAAACTAGCAAAAAAAAATATAATCTTGAATAGACTAATAACAATTAAATTTCAAAATAATCTACCAACTCCCCTCTCCCCTCACTAAAACAAAGAGCCCCAGGATGAGGGAGTTCTACTCTGATCAAAATTGTAAGGTACCTTTCATTGCAAGGCACATATAATCCATATTTCATTATAAATTCTTTCAGAAAATAGAGAAGGAAACATTGACCAAGTCATTTTAAAAGACTAGTGTAACCTTGATTTCAAAACCAGATAATGAGAGTACATAAAAAAAGAAAGATATGAGCCATAACTCTAGGCAAAGATGCAAAGTCCTAATTAAAGTAATAGCTAAATATAATCCAGAGTTAAATAATAATAACAGTATTAATATATCGTGATAAATAAGGTTTATCCTAGGAAGGCAGAGATATTTTAACATCAGAAAAATATGTCAGTGTAACTCAGCATATTAATATATTAAAAAAATATACTCACATGACTATCCCAATAGATGCAGAAAGATTATTTGATAAATTTCACTCTATGTCTGATATGAATTCTCAGATAATCAGTATAGAAAAGAATACCTTTAACTTGATATAAGCATCATACCAAATCTAAGAGCAGACATCACATTAAGGCACAAAACTTCCATACAATATCTGGAAGACCAAAATAAGAAAAGGAATTGACTCACATCTGTACTGTTACACATAGCAATAGATATTTTCACATTATTGTCACACACAGAAAATAGAGATATAAGTATTGGTAGGGAAGAATGTTATTACATACAGATGATGTATGATCAACTACACGGAAAACCCCAAAGAATCAATAAGCTATAAAACCTAGTGACAGATTAAGTAAGAGATCAGATGAATGAACAGCTTTCAAATTCAGTAACATTTTTCTAAACTAGACATAACCAGTTAAGAAAATTTTGAAAATAAAGAAAATACAATTCACCATATTAACAAGCTCCATCTAAGAATTACACTAAAAAGAACCCACATACCTTTAAAGAAATGAGTTAAACTATAAGAAGACATAAAGAAGATAAATGGAGAGAATGGCCATGTATATGGATAGGATGACAGTATTTTAAAGCTGTGAGTTTTCCCCAAATTAATCTACAAGTCCCATACAATTCTCAAGAAAACTGTACCAAAATTTTTTGAGAAATTCAACAAACTTATTCTATATTCATATGTAATTCTAAATGAAATTAGGATCTGATGCAATATCGGGGCGGGAGGGGAAGCAAACTGGGATTTATTGCCCCACCAGATAGTAAGGCGTACTTTAAAGACATAAGACTACTACTAAGTGTTGGCTCAGAACAGACAACAAATGGAAGTGAATAGTGAGCAAACATGGGCCTAGTAAAGGTGGCAGGGTCAATGGAGAAAGGGTGGCTTTTTAGTGATGGCTTTGGGAAAACTGGTTTACTTTACAGAGAAAACCAAACTTCATGGAGATCAAAACTTACAAGTTTTAGGTCAGCCAGAATGGGAATAGTAGACTATTAAGAAATTATGATTGTGATCTTTGGATGGAGAAAAGTTTCTTAAACTGGAGCCACAAAACACAAACCACAAAGCCCATAACACCCTAAACTGATGGATTCTGTGCAATAATGAAGGAAGGAAGATGAAGGAAGTTAACATACTGGTGGTAGACTGGGAGAAGACATGTTTAAAATCCTAAATTATTAAGGGATTATTACCTAGTCTAAAATATTGAAAAAACTCCAACAAATTAACAGCAACAAAACAAACAGAAACATTAGAAAGAAATAGACAAAGTATATAGAATATGCACAAAAGGATAAACCTAAATAGCTAACAAGTATTTGAAGAAATCTTCAAACTTTTTAATATTCACAAGAATTCAAACAAAATAAAAAAGGAAAGAGCACCTGATTATCAGATTGGCAATAAGGACACAGATAAAACCAAACATCGGTCAGGATGTGGGGAACCTAGAACCCTTATGCACCGCCGCTAGTTGTGTAAACAGGCATAGACATTCTGGAGAACTGTACTCACTAAATGAAATGATGATACTCACCAAAATGAAGGGCATGTGCTCACTATAACCCGGCAATTTCATTGCTGGAAGCATACCCTAAAACTTCTCCTGCAAGTCTACGAGAGAAGAACAAGAATGGTTTGTGGACTTGTTTGTATCATCACTATATGACAGATATGTCAATTTTGGCAGCTAGCATGGAATAACACGCAGGTTTCAGAAGTAAATGTACATAGAGCAAGATAAATACATTTTTTAAAAATGTGTTTTAGAAAAAGGTAAGAAAGAGAATAAGATACGCCATTTGTGTAAATTAAAGCACATTCATGCACATAAATGATACAACACATTACATAAAACTTAGCATGCATAAAATATCCCTTTCTAATTCACAAATACATGTTTAGGCAAAAACATATATCATAGACATTAGAGTCAGTGTGGGGTTGCAAAGAATAAGTGGGGATCAATGATGAAAGTTTTGAAAGGGAAAATAAAATAAAATAAAACAAAGGAGGACCTTTCCAGGAGCAATAAGTAGAGTATGCCATGTGATAAACTCAACAAAAGAAAGATATTTAGCAAAAGATTAAAAAAAGAAAGAAAATTAAGATAATCACTAGGTAGCATAAATAACAGAAGAAAGAGTAAATATACTATTATGGCAAAAGTATAAGTGAATTAAACTCACCCATTAAAAAACAAACACTCGGTTTTGAAGTTTAAAAAAAAAAGAAATAAAAGCATCTGAATATAATATGTTTTTAAGAGTACACTTACAAGAAAATAGTAAAATAAAAAAAAGTTGAAAGGAAAATGGACAAAGTGATATTAGGTAAATAATAAGAAAATGGATTAAAGGCACAATGTTAATATTAATATTCAAACAATATTTAAAAACAAAAAGAATATTTTATTTCAGTAAAACTTTTAGTCCATACCATCTCTTTCCCAATCTTTCTCAAAGTAGTCATTAAAACCAAAATTGTGGAAAGTTAACAAATAGACAAATGACTATCAAAATGTATGGGCTGAGATTGAATTGTAGACTTAAATGCTTTCAATCATAAGCAAAAAGTAAAATAAGTGAACAGTACACCCAATTCAAAATTTTAGAGAAAATAAGCCATAAAAATCTCTATGAAGTTAGATTTTTAAAATCTATAATATATAAACAAGGAAACAAAAATAATCATATTAACTCTAAATTAACATTTATTTAACACTACAAAGCACTCTATAATACTGGCCTCAGTTAATACAACAATCCTTTAAGGCAGCAGATATGTTCTTATTAACATAGATGGCAAAACTCAGGTTTGACTCCAAAAATGCTGTTAGGTCCAGTCATTTCTGGGGAAATTTATTTGTCAAACTTCCAGTGATGCCTAATTCATACCCAATACTAACTGTGTTAACAGCTTAGTAAACACTACGTACAAACCAGAAGGGCTAAAATTTAAAAAGATTGGCAACACCAAATATTGACGAGGATCTGATGCAACCAGAACTTTCTCAAGCATTGTTGCAGGAGCATAAGATATTATAACCATTTTGGAAAAAACAAAAACAACTGGCAGTTTTTCATAAAACTAAACCTTATCACCTAGTAGTTTCACTTGTAGGTACTTCTCAAAAGAAATGGAAATACAGGTCCAAAAGACTTTACAAGAATGTTCACGATAGGTTAATTCGTATTAGCCAAAAACTAGAAACGGACCATGTGCCTATCAATAGAAGAATGAACAAACTGTCGTATATTCATAAACTGAAATGCTAGCTAAGAATTTTACAAAATGAACTACTGATACAAACAAAGAAAATGAATCTCAAAAGTTTTTCACTGAGTGTGAAAGAGACTTACTGAAAAGAGTACGTATTGCATGATTCCATTCATGTGATGTTCTAAAACAGGTACAATGTTTGTGGTGGGAAAATTAGAACAGTGGTGCCCTCCTGGGGGCAGATAGAAAGTGACTGACAAGAGACACTAATGAACTTTCTGGGGTGGTGGTAATGTTCTATATCTTGATAAGGGATTGGGTTACACAGATGTATGGTTTGTCAAATCTCTTTGAATGGAGCAATTAAGATTTATGCATCTTATTGTAAGTAAATTTTACATCAGAAGAGAAAAATGGTAGAAAAGTATAAAACTTTAGTGAAATGCATGCTGACATGGCTAGTGGGCAAGTGTGCTGATATGTGCAACTTATTTTGAAATGCATAAAAATAACATAGATTAAAAATATGGTTAGAAGAATAGAAATATGCGTAGACAGATAATAAAGCAACTATAAAAAATGTTAACTGTAGAATCTAGGTGGTGGGTATATGAGTGTTCCAATACAATTCTATACTTTTTGTGTATGTTTAAATTTTTTCAACACAATTTTTTTTCCTTTTTTTTGGCATTTCATAAAGTACCTCATCCAGTCTCATCTTGATGCTGCAGAATGAATCTTAAAGACAGACTCATGGAAAGGCCACATCGTGCTGAGGAAATTGCTTCAGTTTTGTGCAAGATCAGAACTTGGTGTCACTATCCAACTAATAATGTTCCAGTTCCTGACAATGAATTCTACAGAGAGATGATCTGTCTGCTGCTCTGTTCTGCAGAGTGTCCTGGATATTACGGCCAAGAACTCAAACTTCCACATAACTGATCGTAAAGTTCTTGGAACATCTCCATCTTACATGAATGTGATTAAGTTTTCACTGCATTAGGATGTTGAATTCTGAATCTACCTGTTCATAACACAGCCCCATCCTCAGAGGGATTGGGATCAAAATCAAAGACAGGACACATGTAATACCCATTGCTATTCACATTATAAAGTGCCCTGCTTCAAGCACAAGTTCTTCAGTAATCACAGTTTAATAACAAAGGCACATAATGAGCAGGGTGTATGACTAGAATTCTCACGATTTTAGCAAGAGGAGGAAACTCTCCTACTTTTCCATTATCAGCACAATAAGGAATGCATTTTAACTATAAATTATATTTCACCAAATTTTGTTCTCAAATTCCAATATCTTGAACAAATATAATATTTATATAAAAAAATGATTGTGTTTCAATTCCCAGGAATTAGGTTCAATGGTATATGAGCATAATTACCTGTATAAAAATATTCTCTTTCCATGATTGTATTAAGTGGTAACTCCCAAGAAAAAAGTGAAGAACACTTAAAAGTCCACATCATTTATCTACATTCCAGAAAGTTCCAGAATAAAGATCACCTAGTTAATCAACACTTTTAAAGTGGCAATAAGAGCTTGTGAATGTTATAATGCAAAAGTAATTTTATTCTATTTCAGATGGAATTGTATGGTTCAAGTCCCTCAGGTAGGAATTTAGTAAATATCACTTTACTAGTTTTAATTTGTTAATGTGGTCTCAAAAAATATCTAGTAATAACTAAAGTGCTCAAAAAGACTTATTCAAGTAGATATTTCAATGAAATACAGAAAAAAAGGGAAGACGTAAACTATCTCAGGGAGGGCAAAAAGACTACAAATAGTACATATTAATAAATATAAATTAATATTATGAAAATTTGGGGCAGGGGGCTTAATCAAAATTGCTATTAAAGACTTTCCAGAAATTCAATTTTGAGTGAGGTTTTGACTCAAAAGTAAGATGTTATGGGAAAGTTAAGATAGAATTTAATTTAAAGGTTTTTTGTTTGTTTGTTTTATAATAATGTTTTATAATGACTTCTACTTTAAAGGCAGTCTATATAACATGATTTAAAAATTCAGTGACTGGCGAAGAAAAAAGAAAATATGGGTTACCTACTGAGTTTGTTTATATGAGTAATATATGTAATAAATATTTTAAATCATCTTTTATTCAGAGCTTTTCTTTGAATTTTTCTATACTATTTCAAATTAAGTCTCTAAATTGTCAACACATGTAAACAACATATTTGCATTTATCAAATATCCAAAGCTAGAAACAATGTAAGACTTTTTAAACAGCAAATTTATATTTGTTTTTAATATAAAAGTATTGAATTGAATAAATTAAAATTCATTTACCTATTTCCACATTATCTGATAAATACTGATTGATGTATCCATTAATAGGACTCTATTTTCTTCTATAATTATAGAAGAAACAATCTTTGTAGAGCCAATCTGAAAGTCAAATTAATCAAAATAATGAGG